>NC_136070.1:224698881-225366381 GCF_964261635.1 Lissotriton helveticus | reverse complement strand
AAGGTAGTCCTGCCTCCACCCAGCCAATCACAACGCCAGTATGTTTAAACTACATAAGCCCCGCCCACCTACCACCGTGCTTGTGTTTTTTTCTGCTCCGATGGCGGTCGGAACGCTGGTGCTCCCGGTTCCTGTTTCCTGGTCTAGATTTTCTTCAGGACGGTGCCGTGAGTGAATTTGCAGTTTTATGTTTCTGCATTGTTTTCCTTGTTAATTTATCGGCGCGGCTGCTCCGGTGTTCCGGTCACCCACGCTCCTGTTCTGGGGTCAGGGACGCTCCCTATTCATGTGCTGGGCTGGGGCAGAGAGTTTTTTGGTTTCCTGGCCCCGGGTCGTTCCAGCGCTGGGGCTCTCGTGCAGCGTCCGGCCATTATCTTTTGATCTATGGCTGTAGGTGGAGACTACAGGGCTGCCCTTTTTATATTTCATTCACCTGTCTCACCTTTGCGTGATTTGATGATTGGGGGCAGTATTTATTGGAGGTTGCTGGGCACTTCCTTTGATTGTGTGCTGAGTTCCTGTTTGTTTGACACTGGATTTCTCACCATGATTGAAGGGGCTTCTTCACCTGTGCCTGCTAAGGCGCTTTCGAAGCAGAATAATGTTCAGGATCTGCAGGAGGAGGACGTCTTGCAGATTTCTAGGGCAGATTTGCAGCACTTGATTAATTCTGCGGTCCAGTCTGCGCTGCTGGAGCCTACAGCTAAGCGGCTAAGGATGATGAGGAAGACATGGACAATTACCCTAAGGGAATGTACGTCCAGGGCAAGGTTTTTTCTGACATGCTGGTTCATATTCGAGAGGTTCTTGGGTTTCACCCTAAATCCCTGGCTGAGGAGGGATTTTACGCTCAGTATAGTTCTTCTGTGGTGGAAGACCTTCCCTTCCATGATGTCCTGAAGGATAGCCTCACAAAGGAGTGGCTTGAGGTGGATAAGCAGGGTATTCCGCGATTCCTGGGGAAGCGGTATCGCCTGGCAGATTTTGATTCCCAGTTTCCTGCGATTCCAAAGGTTAATTCCCTTTTGTCCTCTATGGCTTCTGCCTCTTCTTCCTCTTTGTCCTCGGAGGAGGCTTCCCTGTCTGATCCGGTGGAGCGTAAGGTGGAGTCTGCTCTCAAGCGTTCTTACGCTGCTTCTCACTTTGGGGTGCGTGCTAGCACTTATGCGGCCTATGCTTAGCAGGTCCTGCTTAAGGATTTCGAGAAACTGTTTGACTGTCTTCAGGATCAGGGGGACCCTACTCCTGGCTCAAAAGGAGGTCTTGGCGCAATTCCTCTCTGATGTCACTTTTGATTCCTTGTGGGCTTTTTCCTCGGCTGCTGGGGCACCGGTGGCTGGAAGGAGGTCTCTGTGGACAAAACCTTGGCGTCTTGAGGTTGCACAGAAGGCCTTGGTCTATAAACTGCCTTTTGAGAGTCCCTGTTTTTTTGAGAATGCTTTGAATACAATTGTGCAGCGATCTGTGGAGGAAAATAAGTTGTTAAAGCCTTTTCAGCCTGCTCATAAGAAAAGGTCTTTCTTCCAGAAGCAGGGGTTCCAAGGGGTTTGTCATCTCAGCCCTTCCGTGGTCGGGGGGCTGCGTTCCATTATAAATCCCGGCCTCAGCAACAGCAGCAGCAGCAACAGCCTCCCTCTGGTGCAGGACAGAAGTGGCTATGCCGCTGTGGGGCTCGTCTCAGTTTGTTTCTGGACCGTTGGTCAGCTCTGATTTCCGACCAGTGGGTCTTGCTGTCATCAGGTGGGGTTACCAGATTCCTTTCCGGGGCCCTCCCCCTCTGGATTGTTTTCTGATTACCCCGTTGTCAAGAGACCCCATGCGGCGATCTGCCATGTTGTGCGGCGATCTGCCATGTTGTCCGGCGTCGCCATGTTGTTACGGAAAGGGGCTGTGGTGCCGGTTCCAGTGGAGGAAGTGGGCCTGGGGTTCCATTCCCATCAGTTTCTGGTTCCAAATCCCGATGGTTCCTTCAGTCCCATATTGAATCTCCGTTCCCTGAACAAATTGGTGCGGTTGGATCATTTTCGGATGGTCACGTTACAGTCCGTCATTCCCCTCATCCAGGAGGACGCTTATTTTCACGTTCCGGTCCATCCTGCCAGTCAGCGGTTCCTGAGGTTTGCTGTCCAGGGGAGTCATTTCCAGTTTCAGGTTCTGCCGTTCGGCCTCTCCACTGCTCCCTGGACTTTTACCAAGGTATTGGCTCCTGCTGTGGGAGTTTTGCAACATCAGGGTTTCTCCGCGTTTCCATATATTGATGATTGTTTGGTCTCTGCTTCCTCTTTTCCTCTGGCTCTTCTGGCGGTGGAGGCTATGTTGTCCCTGTTCCAGGAGCTGGGGTTCAAGGTTAATCTGGCCAAGTCTCATCTGGATCCTGTTCAGAGACTTCAGTTCATCTGGGTCTGTTCGACACCTCTGTGGGGGCGGTGTTTCTCCCTTCTGCTTGGATCCTTTCTCTGCAGACTCGGTTGCGGGATCTGTTGAGTCGTCCCTCTGCACCGGCTCGTGTTTGGTTGCAAGTCCAGGGTTTGATGGCTGCGCCCACTGCTGTGGTTCCTTGGGCTTGCCTCCATCTCAAGCCCTTGGTGACTCATCTGTTGGCTCAGTGGGACCCTTCCCGGGAGGATTACGAGGCTCTGGTTCCTCTCTCTCCTGTTCTTGTTCGGGACTTGGACTGGTGGCTTTGCACTCCCAATCTGGAGAAGGGGGTACGATTTTGTCTTCTTCCTCCCCTTTTGTTGATGACGTATGCCAGTCTTTGGGGTGGGGGCCCACTTTGGGGTCCTTGGAAGCCAAGGGTCGATGGTCTAGGGGAGACGGCGCCCGTTGCTCAAACTGGCGAGAGTTGGCAGCCATCTGGGAGGCGGTGCAGTTCTTTCAGGTGCATCTCCTCGGGACGAATCTGTTGGTTCGTACCGGCAACCAGGTGGCTCGTTGTTACTTGAACCGTCAGTGGGGGACCAGGTGCCCATCTCTAAACATGTTGGCCTCCATGATTTGTGCTTGGGCAAAATCTCATCTGTTGGCCTTGAGGACGGTGTACATTCCGGGACAGTTGAATTTTCATGCGGACGCTCTGAGCCGCAACCTTCTATCTTCTGTTCTGTACCATCTCTCTCTTCCTCTGTTCCAGTCCCTTTGCCTTCGGTTCGGGATTCCATGGATCGATCTTTTTGCGTCTCCTCTCAACTCTCTCCTTCCTCGGTTTTGTTCGGTTCGGTTTGTATTGTATTGTGTCCTCAGGCTTGGGCGGTGGATACTCTTTCGATTCCCTGACCTTGGGGTCTTCTGTATGCATTCCCTCCCATTCCCCTCCTGCTGAGGATGCTGCAGAAGATTTGGAGGGGTGGGGAGGGAGAAGGTTTCGGTCCTGTTGAATTCTCCTTTCTGGCCTCACCGCCTTTGGTTTCCTCTCCTGTTGCGGCTGGCGGAGGGTTGGTTTGTCCGGCTTCCTTTGTGTCCGTCTCCTCTTCAGTTTCCGCTCCTGTCCCTGCCTTGATGTCGTCGTTTGCAGCTGACGGCTTGGCTCTTGAGCGGTTGACGGAGTCTTTGGGCTATTCTTCTGTGGTGGCTCGTGACATCCAGTTGTCTCGCCGCCCATCGACCCTTAAGTGCAATGGTCGTCATTGGTGTTCTTTTGTTTCTTGGTGTTCTTCTCATGGGGTGGATCCTGTACTGGGGGTTCCTACTTCTGTGTTGGACTTTCTCCGAGATGGTTTTTTGAAAGGCCTTTCGCCTTCCACGTTGTCTGCTCAGTGGGCGGCGGTTTGTGCTTGTCAGGTCCTGAGGCCTCCTTGGAGGGTGTTGCCCCTCTGGTTAGTCAGCTTCTTTGGAGCTTTCGGCTTCGCCGGCCGGTTTCTCCTGTTCTTGTTCCTTCTTGGGATTTACCTACTGTTTTGCGGGGTCTACAGTTGCCCCCTTTTGAGTCTTTGATGGAGACAGATTTGTTGTGGCTGTCCGCTAAGGTGGCTTTCTTGTTTGCCATTACATCTGCTCGCCGGTTGGGCGAGTTGGGTGCCTTGATCATTTTGTTTCCTTATTTGCAGTTCCTTTCAGATGGGGTCGTTTTACGGCTTGATCCGGCCTTCCTGCCTAAGGTTTCTTTAAGTTTTCATTTGAGGCAGGAGGTGATTCTTCCTGATTTGCCTGCTGAGGGGGATTCCCTTGTTCCCCCTTCCTTGGATGTTCGCAGGGCTCTCCAGATTTATCCCCAACGATCCCTGGGGTTCCGGCTTTCTCCTGCCCTGTTTGTCTCCTGTGGGGGTGTGGCTAAAGGGAAGAAGGTTTCCACTTCCACGATCAGTCGGTGGGTGCGTTTGGTGGTCTGCCAATCTTACAAGTCCTTGGATTTGCCTCCTCCGTCTCATGTACAGGGTCGTTCGAAGTGTTCTGTGTCTGCTTCCTGGGCTGAGGCGGCGGGGTTCTCTATCCAGGAGATTTGTAGGGCAGCCACTTGGCAGTCTCAATACACATTTGTGCAACATTATAGGCTTGTTGTTTTACATGCCTCTGCTGACAGTTTTTCTGTTGGCGTCTTGAACGCTGTTGTTCATTGGTCTTTTATTGACTAAAGTTTGTACTCTGCATGGATCCCTGGTTCTCTGCTTGTGAGTTCCTCACGTAGTAAGGACTGGGAGGACCCATGAGGGGGTAATATCTTGTTACTTACCGGTAATCTTCATTACCTCGATTAGAGTCCTCCCCGTCCCAGTCCTCGATCCTCCCTTCCTCTGTGTTTGTGTCGGAGTCTTGTTGATAAAAAGCATGGTGGTAGGTGGGCGGGGCTTATGTAGTTTAAACATATTGGCATTGTGATTGGCTGTGTGGAGGCAGGACTGCCTCACGTAGTAAGGACTGGGACGGGGAGGACCCTAATCTGGGTAATAAAGATTACCGGTAAGTAACAAGACATTATACGTGGGTCCTCGAGCCAGCACCAACCACGTCTGGTGGAGGTGGTCGGACGAAACGGCAGGAGCTGTTTGCATAAGCCATAAATAGCTAGCTTATGGGCTGTCACCTGAGACGCAAGATTAGCTATACAACGGACGGCAACAAAATGCGGAGCATCCAGAATTGATTTTATAGGTCTAAACAACACACAAGGATGGGATCTGGAATGCAAAACAAGAGGGCTTGTGTTTTAATCGAATTGTGACAAACGCATATCAATAAAAACGTTTTGGGGAAAGGCAGCTTGATGTTTCTTTCAAACGAGAAGATGCCTCGGAGAAGAAATATGTATTACCTCAAGTCTGTTAAGTTAAGCAGGCAGTTTAGTAGTCCAGGCAGGCAGAAATGATCAATTGCTAAACCATCTCTCGGACAGAAATAGATTGGTAGAATTTCCATAAGAATCCGGTTGCTGAAAATAAGAGGCTGCAACCTTCATAACATGAGCCTTAAAAGAGAGATGTGCCAAAAATGACACCTAGGTTTCTGGGTTAGTTGACAGCTGACAGGTTTTTGATAGCCTCTCTGTCGGATCAACAGTAATTGGTAGGTATGACCTTATGTAATTCAATTGTCTGAGGCATTCGTCCCGGTAGGTGACTGTATCCATCAATACTATGGCCCCTCCCTTGTCGGCCGGTTTAATCGTCAAGGAGTTATCTCTTGTAAGACTTTTCAGAGCATCCTGTTCTGTCTTCGGGAAATTCACAAAAGGTTTGTGATGTTGCTGATAGAGTTTCTTGATGTCACACTCGACAGCTTCTTCAAATGTTAAGACCTTGGCCGGGAGACCAATCATTGGTGGGTGAAAGGTAGAGGGTCTCTTCAGTCCAGTATTGTTGTCAATAGTCGTTAGATCCAGATTTTCTTCATTCTTTTTGGAAAAGAGAAAGTGTAGACGGACTTTCCTAAAAAACTTCCCCATCTCGACTTGAGTATGGAAAGGGTCACCTGTATTTGTAGCCTATGTTGATTTGCCAGAGCTCATTCGTTACGTGCTGTATACTGATGAGCCACCGCCATTGAGTAATTATTGTTTGCCATATTAACACTTCACTACCTTTGATGTAGGAAAAATTCTTATGGTCTAACGAAAAACAAATACGCATCAAAATAGGGTGGTCAATTCTTAAAACTACATTTCCCATGAAGCTTAGGGCATAGCACGGTATTGATGTGCGTGACGTCATTTCCCGCTGCCAGCTCTACAATCAAATATGCGTCTGATAGCTGACCAGGTACCTCCCCGAGACGGCCCAGAGGGACGCCCGGAGTACCGACGGTCAGGTAAGCTAAATACAAGGACGCCAGCACTATCTCCTAAGTGTATAAATAGCGTAAAGGGTCGAGGATTTGCAACTGGGACAAGACGCACGTGGTGCGGAGTACTTTGGATAAGGCTGGGGCTTCTGGTAAACATTTAGGACTGCGAGTGTTGCCGATAACCAACCAGTACTATTTCCAAGTGTAGGAACAGTATCTACATTGCATAAGAGGCAACATTTCGCACGTGGCTCTTCAATATTCAATATTAACTAATAACAGCAAAAGTTATTGGCACTACAAATTCACAACCTCACTGCAATAGGTAGTAATACCTTAATGCATGAGATAACAACAGGCATGCTGATATTGTGGCTTTGCAGTCCTGGGGCAATTTAATCACAGCTGCATTTGCTGTCTGAATGGTTGACTGCCATAGTGACAACGAGAGACATGGGGGGCTCTTTGCGCCATGAGTCATTTAAAGATCTGTGCTTGATATGGCTAACAGGCGACAAAAGGGGCCGAAGAAACATATATGCCCTACGCTATGAAGCAGTAACTACCCCACGAGGTACTCATACTGAATGAGAGGGTTTGTGAAGTTGGTTTTTAACTGACATGTCTGTAACTCTCTTCTTTGTATTTCCTTACTAGAGTGGGGCTCTATTTACCTGCGCGTAGTCAGGTAAGGTGGAGCTTTTCTCTCCTGCCAATTAGGTAAGAGAGAGTCCCTAATGGGGGACTAGTGTATATATGTTTGACACATGGACTAAATAATGAAAAAATAAGATTTTTGGTTTCCTTCCCACATTTGGCTACAATAGAGAGAAATTCCTAACTAGATGTTAATGTATATTTGTTTGTATTTTGTCTGTCTTTCTATGTACCTGACTGTGATTATTCTACTACTCCAGATGTCTGGATCACCAACTAGGAGAATGTCTACACCTAGGATACCCAGGTGAAATCTGTCTTTTTAAAAAATAACACTTATTTTTCGTTTATTACCTAATAAGCAGTAGCGCCATCCGGTCCTGATGAAAGCAGCGGACACCCACTAGGGTCCATCAGTCTGCAGAAACATGTTGACCTGTTAATACACATAGTAGCTATTTGTTTAAACTACTATATCGCACTGGTTTTATTGATTTGGAAGTAGAGAGGTACAGATTAAAACTTCTTTCCCTTTCCTCTCCAATTTTAGTCTTTTTGGCACTTTATTCCTTTTTGTTCCACTCACATTTTTGCACTGCTTTACAGTTGTCATCACACGCCCATATTGCCTCTGCTTCACTGGGACACACTCATTGTACAATTCATTTGAAAGGGTTGTAACACCTATCCTTCCTGGTGTGAAGGATCCCAGAGGATGACAAGGGCGGTTCCGATCGACAACTTATGGGTCTTTTTTCACATACAGAAAATATCCTTTTGACTGTTTGTCTTATTGTCTCACATATATTTTGCAAGTATGTGGTTCTATTTATTATTCTCTTTTTGTCAGGTATATAGAGAGTCGACAGTTTGCTGTGTGACCCACAGCTACTCTACATCTTGCTAAATTATTTTTTTTAAGTGCTTCAGATCCCAGCAGTGGGTGGAACTATTCAGTGCTTATGATTAAGGTTGAGGAGCCACTAGAAAAGAACCTTGATTTACAATACAATCAATTTAATTTGCTCATATCAAATACTACATTCTAGGATGATATCTAAGATGGTATTTGTTGATTATTTTCCCAAAGGGATGGAAAATGAATTTGTACGAGCACCAGATACCCAGAGTGTCACTGACCTGTTGACTCGGTCTACCACCTTTCAATAACAGCAGGAAGAGTTGTATCCACCAGAATTTTTTTTTACTGAAGATAACTTTCTGCCGATGGATACATGTTCCCACAGTCCGCCTCCCACCCCCCAAATGAAGGAATCCCAAAGCAGTACCTCCCTGGGAAGTGGGGAAGAAAAGCGATGGTTAACCAAGACAATCCTCGAACACAGCTGGATTAAAGTAGAGGTCACATATCCATGAGGCAACAGTATGCAAAGTACACATAGTTGCTTTGAAGATGTTGGCAACAGGAACATAACAGGGAAAGAGCCATGGAAGCAGCCATGGTCCAGATGAAATTAACACCAATGCCCTATGCAGGGTCTTTTTTGTTTGCAAAGGCATAGCAGACCTAGATATAAAACTGCCTTCAAGGGAAGAAGTTGAACAGGACACTGAAGAACAATAAACAGACTGACAGGAAACAAGTAAAGCAAACACTTTAGAAACCCTGCCACTAATGGTGATATTAACAGGAACAGTTGATGGGACTGACACATGAAATCAGACACAGCTGTAAATAGCCCTTTCCCGTAGTCACCATAGCCACCTAAGACCCTACTGAGAAAGGAATAACACAAATTTCAAAATGATGGGAGGGGTCATTTAAATTGATTGGTGCCCTCCGGCTAGCACTACTCAACAAACTACGTCAAGTGATCTGCAAAAACAGATTTATTAGCAAACTTCCTGGCTACCCAGATCACATCTGCAACCTCATCAAGAAGGCAAAGCAACAAAACTGGCACAGCTCAAGCCCCACATGTGCAACCATAGCGTTTGGGCAATGGGGTAGAGGACCTGGACATCCTGCAGTGAGAGCAAGTCTAAGCAGCTCTGGAAAGGAAGTAGTGGCCTATTGCTGAAGGCCAACGGATCAGTGTACAAGAATCTCTGCACCCAGTCTGGGGCAATCATAATCAGTTGTACCATATTCTCCTGCACTCCGTTCCATACTTTTGAAAGAAACAAGATAGCCAGAATGTGCAACAAGCCCTGAGACCAGCTGAACAGTGAGGCATTTCCCAGAGAACCATTAAGATGGAAGTTTAGGCACACTGAGGACAATGGAGGACGCTTCTTGTTCTAGACTGTAAATAAAAATCCAAACTAGAAAAAAACACCTCCACCAGCTCGGGGTATACCTCCCACCTGCGGTCCTCCAGTGTGAAAAAAACACCTCCACCACCTCAGGGTATACCTCCCACCTGTCGTCCTCCAGTGTGAGGTAACTGTGAGCATCCACCTTCACACTGAGACAGCCTGCTAGGTAAGCAGTTACTGGAAAGTTTACAAATCACTGTCCCCACTTCCACAAGTGAATTACTTTCCAACAGAGTCATGGCCTCACACTGATATGTCTGATACATAACTGACTGTGGTGGTGTAGCTAAGAGAATTAGTAATGTTTTCCTGAGATGGAAAAGAGAAGACGGTCCACCTGAAGCAACAGCATATTTGCATGCAGGTACTGCTTCAACACGGACCAAAGTGCCAGCCCTGCGGTGAAGCCCAGATGAGCTCCTCAGCCTAGTAAGGAGGTATCTGTGACTGGGGTAGCCTGGGCAAGCAGGCAGCTGAATGGACGACCCTTCAGAAGGTGAGAGGGGTCCATCAACCAAAGAAGATCCTGATGTACTGACTGGAAAACCCACCCCGGAGGCGAGAGACTTTCATGGCGTTTTAGCCACCAGCTCCTTCGACACCGCAGGAAGGCTCTCATCCACTGTTTGTTGTGAGCCATCAACAGGGTGCACAAGGGCATAAGGCCCAACAGGCACAAAACCTGCAGGACAGGGATCCAAGTCAGGTATCTCGGAATCATTGTACAAATACCTACAATCTTCTAAAGAGATGGGGAGACCTTCATAAGGGTTGAGTTGAGCACCGCCCTAATAAAAGTTAGCCTCTGTGTATGGATGAGGTGAGAATTCAGGACGTTGATGGTAAAACCCAGGTCATGAAGTAGAGTCATCATCAGCTAGGGACGTTCTTGGACCAGCGACTTCAATAGCCAGTCATCAAAGTACAGAAATACATGGACTCCCGACCTTTGCAGCTAAGCTGCCACGACTGTTATCACGATTGTAAAGGCGTGAATGGCTGTCGGTAGTCTGAACTGAAAGACCCCAAAAGTGTTTGGACCACACTGTGGACCTCAAGAAGCGCCTATGGGTGGGGAGAATTGAAAGATGAAAGTAGGCAACCTGGAGTTCTAGGCTAGCCAACAAATATCCAGAGTTAAAGGCCAACAGGGCCTGCAACATTGACAATCTTCAACATGTCCTATCAGATGAGCAGGTTCAGAAGACAAGGATTCAGGATAGATCCATGCCTCTGTCCTTTTTGGGGACCATGAAGTAAAGGGAATAAAATCCTATGTTTTTCGCTTCTGGAAGCACCACTTCAATGGCTCCTCTCCTTTCCTCGTTTCTCATTGCATGAAACCTTGCTATACACTTGATATAATATAATGATCAATGATTTACCATGTCTTAGAATGTATTGCACTGCGCTTTTAGGTCGATGAACTGTGCATGGATGGCAGATAAAAATAAGGCTGCATCTTTTCATAAAAATGTGTTTTCATTGGGGAACAAATCTCAGTGCAATAGCTATTTTCAATGTCGAAATATTGCTTTCATTTGGACTTGCAGACGTTATCAGTCTTCACTATTGGCACTGTGGTGAAAACATCTGTGGTGGGCTTTTTTTAACTTTGCACTTGCGTACGAAACACAAACAAATCACGTTCATTCAAACATTTTAACTTCCCAGTTAATCGTTTCTAGGTAGTCACAAAATAGCACAGGCAAGCAAAATGATCTCCTTTATACACTTGCCTGTAAATACTAAAGGAGAGTACTCCCACCGGTCATTCTAATCCACCTGCAGCCATCAGCTGGTGGCCTTGGTGTAAGCATTCTTAGAACCCTTTACATCCTAACTTATTGTACTAAAACCCCCATATACAGGTCTTCAATAGACTAACAATTGTATCTCTGTAGCTATTACTTACTAAGACCCTTTAAAGAAATTACCAGGAACTCGTCCTTCTGCTCTTTGGTTCTACCCAGAACTGGATAAACTCAAAACATCTTACAAATTTAAAAAATGCCATTGGTGCAAAGAATACGATCCTTCCCTTAAAACATCTTGATGAAAGTCTAGAAAGCGATTATATTTTGATGCTCATGGCTCTTAATACAATGGGTTAATATATATGGCTCTTAAATTCACTAAAGAAGCCTTCGCCATTTCTAAACTCCTTAGGGGCCTCTTGTGTAGCGAAGTTCTCTTTCCAACAGTAAAAAAGTATTTTAAGTTCTCCTCCTCTGGGCCTTTCCAGTTTGTTGTCCAATACTCTTACCTCAGACATTGCCCTCACCAGCTTCCTCCTTCTCTCTGTGTATGGAGTTATTAACTACACTATCAAAGCTGCCTCCCTTTTTAACCCATTTCCCCAACACAACTCTAAAAGCCAGCCCACCAGCTGACACAATCCAAATTCTCCACTTCTCTCTGGTACGGTATGCCTACTCTTAAACAAGCGATCAAAGCTGCATTACTCAAAATAATCATTGAGGACCTGAATCATTTTGTGAATGTTTGGTTAATATTTCATATTCAACTCTCGTCTAAAGTATTTATTGGACAGTAAATCAGCCTTCTTGGATCCTGCTGAAGCAGGTTTTCATCTAGCTTATAGCACTGAGGCAGCGCGGATGGCAGCTTTTGATAACATCCATATTAACTTGGATGATGACAGAGTGATTACTCTGATCTTCTCAGATCTCTGGTCTGCTTTTGATACTTTCACCTAAAGCGTTTCTAGAGGCTCCACGAGATGGTAGCAAAGTGGTAGGAACTGGTCCCTACAGCTTTTCACTGACTGGAAGCAAGCTATAGAGTTTCCCTTCATCAAATCGCCATTCCACTCGGGTAACTTTGGTGGCCCTTAAAGTTCTTCTCTTAGTTCAACTTTAACATTTGTACTTCTGCCTGACATAATTTATTAGCTACCAAAGGTTTAAATTGTTTGACTGTGCGGACAATTCCTAAATACTTACTGCGTATAATGGTAACAAGGCGAAGACCATCTTGAGCGTCTGCAGTTGTACAAAAAAACTTGCATTGTGACTGTCGGAAAATATTCAAACGAGATCAGACAACACTGAGGTTTTAGCCTTCAGTGACTATATGGCCTTTTGCTTGATGGTCCACGGTTCTTCAAAGTCCTCCCAACTCTAGTTGCAAATAATTAGAATTTAGCGACGTTATTTGCCTTCTCTATTTGATTATCAAGTGATTATGTTTTCTTCAGTCTGCCCCTTCTCAAGGTTCCCAGATCCTCCTGCTTTTACATCAGAATAGGGAATGCATGGTGAGCCATGCACTTTTTCTTTCCCTTTAGTTTACCACAAAGCTTACTATCTCGGTCTCCCTACCTACTGGACATCTTGACTTCAGACCACACATAATGCAGCTGTCTGCTTGTCGCTTTGTCTTAGAAAGTGTTCTTGTTTCCACTCACCAGCTTGGCGTCAAATGGCTACGAAAGCATAATTTTCAAGTCTCAGTATGTTGTTCACTGTGCTCTTCATGCCAAGGATACGTTGTTCTTAATAAGCCATTTTTAGATGTACTACCCTTCTGGCTCTCTCATTTCTTCCACGACACTCTTAAAGGTTCATTGTTTCTACTTGCGCTTGTTTAGCTGAAAACCCAGTTCTTTGTTTCTTAGCTCAACCGACTCCTTGCTCACGGACCATGGCAGGTGAATCCAGCGCTAGGACTACAGTGGGTAGCAGAACGAGCTACACAGTATCAATTCAACAATCGGTCACTCAAAATGTAACAATCATACAGCATTGTCATAAACAATAAATATTTGATTGATTTGTAAAAAAAAGAACAACAAGTGCCTGGGCTCTCGTCAGGAGGCAAATACAGCTTGCATTACACAATGATAGTACCAACACGACGACTAACCATCACACTCCTCCTAGAGTGCCAATTCGGGCTGTTTCGGACCCCCAAAGCTATAAGAATGCCTTGGGCAGAAGGTAACAGTCATTTTGAATGTTTATTGAATTTATAATTAACTGTTGTTGTGGTCCACTCTACATTCCCCAGACGAGCCAGTGTTGACAATTATGTGCCGGTGCCGAGCACCGGAAGCCACCGGCTCAAACTAAGCATTGCTTGTCCTACAGCATGACCCACTTTTAATTAAAGTGATTGGAGACAGAAGGATTTCACAATAACACATTCTGGTTCACTTTAATTGCCTTTCTTGCATCAGCCGTATGCAAAGGAACTTATTAATAAAATGCTTTACTTTGACAGACCAGTAATAAGATTCTTTGGACCTTTGACTTCATAGGACCCATGCCAAAAAGTAGGATTCATACTCATTACACTTTGTGGAATCAAGAAAAATATATAATTTTACCTTAGTTCCTTTTTTGACATATTTGGCATTGTCTTTTTCAATGTCATGCCATGATCTAATTGGCGTTTTAAGTTCATCACCTACAACCATCCCAGGCCCCTGAGTTGGTGGTCCTCCAATGAACATCATTATTCGAGCTCCAGTGTTGGGAAAGGTGCACTATTTAAACAAGAAAAAAGCAGAAAATGTGAGGTTAAAATCGATGTGTTTTATGAAAAGCATGAAAATAGATTTACAACTGGTTTTCTTTATTTTTAGCTTCTTGGCTCTATTTGCCCTGTCACGCCTTTCTTCTGTAGCTGTAAGAAAGTGATAAGGGTATTTCTGTGATGAAAGAACGGCAAATCGTAAAAAAACTGTGCATTCCTTTTCAGAGTTTGCTCTTTACTATACTGGTTATGACAGGGGTAGTCAGGAGCCGGGGCGTACCCACCACAAGTAAAAACAATTTCTTTAAAAACAAGCATTGGCATAGCCAATAGGTCTCGCCTTTGGGATTTTATAAGTGTTTAGCCATGCAACAGTTGATGTTGTTGCACCAAGGATATTGTGCTGCATAAGTAAATACTTATAAGGTCCCAAAAGCGAGACCTATTGGCTATGCCAATGCTTGTTTTCATTTCTCTATTGTCCTGCCCCAATGTGAAATCCACATTTTTTTTTGGCACCTACTGTCATGCGTGAACTGCTGAGCTCTGAAAGAATTCCAAGTAATGATGTATAGAATTTGAATTTGAATTTGAAAAGGAACTTGATTAAGCGCACTGCGGCCAAGCGGCTTCCTGGCGCTGAGGGGTTAAGCCAGATTCATGAGGGGAGCACGGGAGGACTAGCGAGGAAATGCTTGGGAGAACAGGAAAGTTTTGAGAGCCTTGCGGAAGTGGGTGTAGATAGGAATAGAGCGAATGAACAGAGGGAGGCTATTCCAGATCTGGGGGGCCAGGACCGCAAATCGAGTGCCTCCCGTTTTGGATTTGCGGAAACGAGGGACATGAAGAAGAGAGAGGGAGGAAGAGCGGAGGGTGCGGCTTGGGACGTGAGGAGTGATGAGAGAGCCAATAAAAAGTGGAGCCGAGTGGGTGTGCGCGCGAAAGGCCAAGCAGGCCAATTTGAAAACAGATCTGGAATGCACAGGAAGCCAATGAAGAGATTCGAGAGCAGGGGTGATGTGGGAAGATTTAGGAAGGCGAAGGATGAGACGGGCGGCCTGATTTTGAATGGCCTGGAGACGGCGGGTTTCGTAGGCAGGTATGCCCATGTACAGGCCGTTCCCATAGTCGAGGCGGGAGGTGACAAGGGCCATGACTATGGTTTTAAGGGCATCCGCCGTGAAATACCGGGAGATCTTTCGGATGAGGCGAAGGGACAAGAAACAAGAGGACACCACGGAGCTAATTTGGGCATGCATAGTCAGATCGTGGCTGACCTTGATGCCCAAAGTCCGGACAGAAGAGACCGGTGAGGGAGGGGGGCCAAAGGAGGGGGGCCAATGAACCGTGGACCAGGGATTAGAGGGGCCACCCGTGAGGACAAGCTCCGTCTTGTCCGGATTGAGCTTCAAATGATTGGAGCTCATCCATTCAGATATAAAAACTAAGGTGGAGCAGAACTTAGGAAGTGACACAGAGGGGGAAGAGAGATCGAAGACTAGCTGGAGGTCATCCGCATAGTTGTATACAGATACCCCCAGCTTGAGAAGTGAAGTGATAAGAGGGTAGATATACAGATTGAAAAGGAGGGGAGAAAGTGAGGAGCCTTGGGGGACCCCGCAGGTGATCAAGCGGGGGGGGGCCGAGAAGCCTGATAGGTGGACCGCTTGAGTCCTGCCCTGAAGAAAGGACGCAAGCCAGGAAAAGGCGGCGCCCCTATAGACATATGCAAAATCTGACTGGTTTATTCTCTCTGTCTATTTTTGAAAATAATAACGTTTAAAAAAAAAAGAAAAAATAGGGGTCAGACTAAGAATATAGTTGCCTTTCTAGTGAGTGTTTTGCAGGTCTAATGCTCTCTACTAATCCCACCTGCTTCCGCCCTGTTGCCCTCCCCAAAAAATTAAAGAAGTTTCTCAACATAGTGAAAACATAATAAAAATGAATATGTAAAGTCGATGTTTTACTACCAATTTCAATGTATAGAACCTTCTTCGCTCATGGAATCAGTTTCCAAAAACGATTTACCCGCCATATTGTATGAGGAAATAACCTGAAAAGAGTTACATATCAGGCCGGTCTAGTGTCTCAGTAGAAAAACTTTCACGAGTCCTAGTGTGGGTGCTTTCATGTAGATAAAAACAATTAAATGCACATGTGGGAGGTTGTAATCGAAAGGGAGTCCATTATACAAGCCAGAGTGAACTTCTGGGCTGATTGTAGATGCAAGCACATGACAGATGAGAGGGAAGTCTGAAGATCCGTGGTGGTACTTTTTCAGTCGAATGTGCAGCGATTTCAAACTGGCACAAAAGAAAATTTCATGTTGTTGTAAAGTTTTCTTTATGCTGCTGTCATGGCAATTTCACAGTTAGTGCAAGCATCGTGAGGGTTTGTGGGTGCATTTCTGAAGGTTAGAACTGTCGACTTGAGACCTGGGGGCCAGTGTTCGAGCCTCGGCATCGGCTCAACATTTATGAATTATTTGCAAATTACGATTTTTCAATTACAAATAAATAAACAGGGATCTCACCCCTCCCGGGAGAAAAGAAAGACAAAACAAGCATCACGCGGCACCCAACTATCCTAATGCTGATGGCGGCACGCCCGGAGTGCTTCAAAAGTAAGGAAAAAGAAAATGTGCATTTTTTCTTTCTTTACTTTTGAAGTAATCCCGGCACTCGTGCTTTAGCTTCAGATGTTTCAAGCTAAAGCACGAGTTCAGCAATTGAAACCAAAGTAAAAGAATAGAGGTAAAAATCGTGGGCAGACATTTTTTTCCTTTTATTTATTTACTTTTGTTGTAATGGCAGCACCCGCGCGGGTGCCCCATTGTTACAAAAGTAAGTAAACAGGGAAGAAAAATGTAATCAGCATGTAATCAGTTGTCCCATTTCCAATTTGCCATCCCTAGATGGAGAGGCGGTGGTTTAGCAGTTACAGCTGAAGACTTGAGACCTGGGGACCAGTGTTCGAGCCTCGCCATGGCTCAACATTTGTTAAGTATATGCAAAGCAATAATAAATAAACACAGGGATCTCACGGCACTGGGAGAAAAGAAAGTCACACGCCTAACATGTCCGATAAACATTGTTAACATGCGACTCTCAAACATATCCAATAAAGAAATCTTAAAGTCATACCAAAAAGACATTTATATGTATGTGGAAACATGCGCAAATGCTTCAAGTCTGTCAATATAATGAGCTTGCCTCAAGCTTACGTGCCTGGAAAAACAGAAACTGAAACACTTCACAGGTGCTTGCCTTGAAGTAAAAATAAAAAAAAGCAAGGCCGGAGAAAAGACAGATGGTGGCTACGCGCGCATGAACGCTGGTAGCACTTTGTGGCCACTGGTAGCACTTTGAACAAGCATTGGCCGCGCGGCAGTAATAGTAATGGCGCGCAGCCGTGAAAAGGAATGTGACCACGATCGCTGTGAAAGCGAAAGTGATTGCGATGACGCGCTAAAGCACGCAAGGGATGTGCGCGAAGCAGCACGTGTGCTTGTGCGCGTTCTAGCAAGCTGGTGGCCGCTTTGGGAGCACTTCCCAAAGCCGCTACTAAATGTCTCTCCGAGCAGCGCATGCGCGCTGACTCAGCACGACCTAAAAATCTGTGTATCAACCGATAAAAGAAAGTTGTTCAACAGCACAAATCTTCAGTTCCATAGAATTTATTCACTAGATAGCAGACAATCAGTAGGAAATAACTTAATATTAGTCTGCAGACGGAAAAAACATTTATCAGAATTACCCATTTTCATGGATTGAGGAGGAAGAAAAACAAGCATTGGCAAATGCATTAGGTTTCGCCTATGTGATTAATAATACTTTTTTTGGGTTGCAAATTTTAGCTTGGTGAGCAGGTGTGCAAGATAACTTACTGAAACTTTGTAAAACTGTTATGACTCGTTTATTGAGTACGGGAATATTTTCAGTAACAGCATTTTTCATACAATTATGGATTTGCCGCATTTGCAACATAATCCATTATCAGATGCATAATCTGCAGATTTAGAGGAAAAAAGTTTCAAGCCCAAACGGTTCAAAGGTTACTAAAAACGCAGGGGCAGACAGTGGAATGCTCTTTGTAAAGGTTGACTGGTCTCTGTTGCTTATTGCTATATTTGGGTGTTGAAATGGTACTAATGAGCTGCAACCTATGCCCAAACAGTGCTAAGAACTGTAACAAGTGCTGGAGGTCATTGTAAATTCAAAGATGGACACCTCTCTCAGCGAGTACATGCATCCTTGCTACACCTCTGAATGATGTGCTTAAAGCGCCCTCCATCAGACAGCTGAAGAAAGCAAGCCTCGGTGTAAGAGTGTAATGGTTCGGATGTGCCAACTTTGGAGCTGGGGAACCAGGTTCGAGTCTCTGCGTCCGCTCAACATCCTGTGATTCTGGGCAAATTACTTAATCGCTCCATACCTATCAAAAAATGTATGTGTCATTGTGTAATGTAACTGGTACTCAAATAAAGTGCGCCAATACCTTCAAGTCCATCGCATTTGCTAAAAAAAAAACTAGAGTGCAACATTGCCCAAAGGCACGTGCACAACTGTGCAACCTTTAGTAAATGTAAGCGCTAGACTTTAATGTATGTGTGCTCATTATAAACAATAACATTATAATGCATGCTTCAAATGTATGCTTACAGAAAGTAGAAAATAAATCAAGCGCGTGGTTTCCTAACAAATTTATGCAGCTTGCCAGCATGCTTTAAACAACTTTATTTTATTTGGAAGGAGTCAGAGCCCCAAACGTGTACAAAAGCATAGACATTAAAAGCACAGTTATCATTAAAGGCCATGTGCCATATGTTTTCGGGTTTGTTGTATTTACATTTTTTATATAGAGTAAACTCCACCCGAAGGTTTAGGAGCGCTTATACATGAGCCCCAGGTACATTACACAAACACACATTTTTAATTGTTGGCACTGTGAGATTAAGTAATTTGACCAAAAAGACAGGATGTTGAGCCTGCGCTGAGACTTTAACCTGGTTTCAGAGTTTTAAAGTTGTCAGATTTGAACGTGCAACTATGCAACCCTTACACAATCTAGGGGGTAGCTTTTAGTATGTGTGTGATCCTGCTCTTCTATTTGTAAAAACGTTTGCATTTCTTCTTGTTTAAAATGTTAACTGATGCCAGTAGGTTCACCTTTAAAACAGGTATGTATGACACAGAAAATAAATAATTAGGCATGCATTTGTCAACTCCACGTGCAAAAGACACGCAAAGATGAATTTGAAAGACTATGATGCCGTCATGCGAACAAATGAGTGTTGGCAGAGGAAGTGAATGAAAGGCCTAAATAAACGTGTGCTCATCCGAAAAACTAATATGTAAATAATTGCTGTAGAAATAAAAATGCAGAGTTTAAATGCATGCAATCTGGGAAATTTAACTAAATGCTGGACTAAGTAATAAAAGTGTAAGATAAATAACAAGGGTACCTAGTGAAATGTAAGTATTGATGTGCGACACAGTTGGGCTCTGTTGCGCAAAACAGCATATTTGACTTTACTGGTATTTTTGAGTGGGAATTTTAAAATTAAAGTATTTGCCTCAGACTGATTCTGGGTCTTTTTGATGCCCATACACACCAGTTGATTATTCAAGCCTCTATCCTGGCTTGCCTGGAGTACTGCAATGTGCTTTTGCTCGGCTCTAATAAATCCGTGCTTAACCGAATGCAGCGGGTCCAGAACGCAGCAGCACGCGCCATCTTCGCCCTCCCTAAATTCAGCCATGCCTCTAATCTCCTCCATCGCCTACATTGGCTGCCCCTCGAACAGCATGTTTGCTTTAAGGCGCTCTGTATCACGCACAAGATACTGATAGGAATCGCCCCAGACATTCTAGGCGATCTGTGCACCCTATACATCCCACTGCGTGCACTGCGATCGGCGAACCTGCGTCTTGCATGCATCCCTCGCATACGCAGAACTAGATCTGGCAGCCGCTCCTTCAGACGTCTGGCCCCCGCCCTATGGAATTCTCTCCCCCTACACATTCGCAGTAACTCTGACCATCAGGCCTTCAGACGTCTTGTGAAGACCTGGCTCTTTACTCAGGTCTAACCCTTTGGCCTTGTGCCCTGCTTAGTCTTGCTCCAGCGCTGGGACGCCTCTTTGCCGAGGCAGCCATGTGCTTTACAAGTATTTTAATCTAATCTGTTTGTAAGACGATCCTGCCGTTCCAAAGTGATGCTGATAACAACTACTAATTTGAGCGCTTTTACATGAGCACTTGTTCCGTTACACAAAGACGCTTTTTTGGGGGGGTCGGTACGGGGAGATTAAGTGAATTGCCCAAATGTACAGGATGTAATGCTGGCACTGAAACATAAACCAGTTTCCAAGTCGGCAGATGGAGACACCTGTACTATGTGACACGGTTTCACTCAAAAATGAGCAAGCCGATGAGCCAAAGCACTTAAGTAAATGCCTGCATGCCGTGAAAGTTAAAAGTCCAAATAAGTAATAATGTATCCTAAAATGAAAGAAATGGAGAGGAAAGTGATGTGCAACATGGTTTCCAGGCAAATAAGCAAGTTGTGAAAGGTAAAAGCCGAGATAACTTTGAAACATATCAGAGAATGAAACAAATGGAGATGGCAGTGATTTACAAAACGGTTTCACTCGAAAATGAGCAAGCCATGAAGATTATGTGTGATATGGTTTAATGTAGCCAGGGAAAGTAAAGCAAAAAAAAAAGGTTCAGTACAAAAGCGCATTAACACAGTACTTCGATGAGGGAACTGAGAAGAGCCCATTTTAAGTTATATTAAATACAAGAGATTTCTCAAACAGCCCAAGCGCTGTGTAGGTGAAATCTAAAAAGGGCAAAGGTTTTCTGAAGTGGATAATCTGGCGTGGGAATGGGTAACTTGTTCGAACTGTGACAAGAAATAGACCCAGGCACTCAAATAAAAGTGGCTCAATTGGCAAATTAGACAATTAAAAAAAAGATACACACATCTGTTAATCCCGCAACTCTGAATTATTTAGGGCATGTTGTGTAGCTGGTCCATAAGAGGATGGGGACTTCAAGCATTTGTGCTTGCTGCAGGCAATGTGTGTGGTAATATTAGAAGAATGTACATGTCATGGAAGAGAGTTTCCACAAAAAGGCATTTTTTGATTACAGCCTCTTTATGGTGGAAAACATCTAAATTGGGTTAATATTTAGTACAGACAGGCTTGCATTTGAATGATATGGAATATGTTGTGTGATCTACTCCTTTTTGTCTATACACTTTTTCACAAGCACATTTTCAGAGAACACCTTGTTAGATTTTTTGGTGCAACCTTTTGTACGTAATTTCTGCATTTTTACTGTTTGAAAATACAGCTGTTGAACGTTTTTTTCGGAGAGCCTCCACTGTGAGTACTCCAGTGTGCCTCCCTTGTATTGGACGTGTACATCAAAGGCATAAACACTCTACCCAGGCTAACTAGAAAGAGGGAGTGGATAATAGAGCTTTTGACTTGTTCTATTCTCCCTTTCTTAGGTCTCACCTAGCGATGCAGCGCATGCGCTGCACGCATTGGTGAGACCTATTGTCATCAGTTTCTCTGCCGAAGGTGGACAGGAGATGTGCACACCTACGGACAGGAGATGTGCACTCGGTACGCGTGCACATCTCCTGTCCCCGCGTAGGGCTGGCGTTCGACACAGCGCGCGCATGGTGAGCTTTCACTTTCCCTCCCTCCCTCCCTCCCTCCCCCCTCCCCCCGTCGGCTCCAGATCATCTCGGAAGCTCCCGGGGAATTAGTTTTGTTTTCATGCGCTGCTCGCATTGGTGAGACCTATTGTCATCAGTTTCTCTGCCGAAGGGGGACAGGAGATATGCACGCGTAGGGACAGGAGATGTGCACTCCATACGTATGCATATCTCCTGTCCCTGCGTAGGGCTGGCGTTCTACACAGCATAGGCATGGCACGATTTCACTTTCCCTCCCTTCCCCCCCATCGGCCCCAGATCATCTTTGAAGCTCCCGGGGAATTAGTTTTTTTTTCTCCACCCCTCCACCTGAAGCTGTGAATGCCCCCGCTTCGGCACTGCCCCACTACACTGTATGAAGGTCATACTGTGGCCCGCACCCCTACAGGGATCTTACAATCCCAGACAGCTCCTACAAGACTGCACAGCTCTAAGCCTACTGCTACACATCTCTCCTCCAGGCCCTCCGGTGTGCAGTGACTACCCCCGCCTGGCTTGCTCAGCAGTTATATCGGCCTCACAGCTCCCCGCCGCCTGCTCTCTACTCTTGCTATACCCTGCCTCTGTGGGTGTTTGTAACTAAAGGTGCGTTTATATAGCGCTTCATGCCCCCGACTAGCACTATATCCCCCTGGAGCAGTGGCAGTTTGGGGAAGGAGGCAGGGGGACTCCTGCCGGAGCAGACATACGTGGAAAGCTCAACTCGCCGGACTTGTATTTACCTACCAGCCTCAGACGGTAATGGCTGTACCCACCCTAGGTTAGAGTCCACTCCGGTACCAGGATCTTCCAAGGGGGCGGGGCCTGCTCCGGTGCCACACCATTTCCTCATCAGACCTGTTTCCAGGGTCGGCCTGCTCGGTTCAGCAGGTCTCGGAGAGCAGAGGCCGGTCCGTGAAAAGTCCTGGTTCCAGCAACAATTGACTATTTGTGCAGCTCATTGAACTCAGCGGTATCCTGGAGGTGCTACAGACACTACCCGACTCCCCACGAGGCAGACTTAACAGATGTGGATCTGAGGAATTCCGACATATACTTGTCATTTAGGGTGAGTGCACGTGTCCAGCACTGGGGGAAGGAAAGGCAATCCGGGAGGGAAATCCAAAATAGGACAAGGGGGCAAGAACTCTCTTGCAAGCCTACAAAACATCCAGACGCCCGACTAAAGAACAGTGTATTCACATTTGTATTTTTAAAGAGGCAAAGACGAAATATTGTATGCCTCTGGTGTGCGCTTCGTTAGTGTTAAGTGCGGGAGGCAGAAGTGCATTTTGGAAGATGTAGTCCTGTGTGTGCTTCTTCTATGGAGCAAATATAAACAACCCTATCTCACCTATGGGTCTTGCTCTTTGCTGACGCCCCATAGACGCCATGGTGATGTATAGGAGAAATGCATTTATCACCCACCAGGCCTTTCATACATACATCCGCTCCCCGCTACCTGGTGAACACACTGAAGCCTTTGGGAGGCAGCGGGCGAAATGCTGAAGCCATGCTGTTAGCACATTCAACCTTTAAGGAACTACTCATGGCGCAATCCAATCGTTCTCAGGCAGCGCGACCAGAATATGGAACTCAACCCCCCCTGCTGCCACTACCTAGGCTGTACCCCCTACAACTTCTAACAATCTGTGTCAGTGCCTTTGTAGTGATCAAAACGAGTAAAGATCCCTCTGTTAATACCTGCCTTATATAATGACCGTAACCAGCAACTGCTTGTAACTTTGTATCCTTTGTACCAAAACCTGTTTTATTGAAAAAGCGCTCTAACACCTCCAGATATTGCCCGTACTACGTAAAAATGCAAAATAAATAAATACATTTCGCAAGTGAGGGTTAGTGCTACGAGTTATCTGTACTGATTGAAGCACATTGCAGTATCCCGTGTTGCGAACTGGCTACACAGAGGCGCAGTGCATTATTGTGGTATCTGCACGCATTCCTGTACATCAGAGTGCCGTGGCACCAGTTAAAGAGTAAGATTACCCTGTTATAACCAGGACTTTTGAAGCCTCCCTTCAGTCATAAGAGGCGGCTCCCCCATCAATGTATTTACTTATAATCAGGGCTTCTTGAGTTCCATGGTTGTGACCTCGTCGCTTTTACCACATAATTGTGGAATGCCACATTTACCACATAACCCACTACCTGCCGTGTAATATGCAGGTTGCAGCAAAGAAACGTTTCTAGTTTAAAGAAATCTGAACCTGTTCAGCACTGCGCATTTCACTTTAGCGCCTGGATACCCTCGCAGGTGATTAGCGGCGCTGTACAAATTCATATAATATAACAAATGCAGCTCACGACAGGTTACGAAAGATTATGGCCCCTTTCACCTGTTGCTCGCCGGGTTTAGGCATTAAAGATGAGCGAACTCTCAAATAACGTTAGCGCGACAGTCTGGGCAAGGGTCTTCAGCTATAATGTGTGAGGGAAAATGTAAACATTCAAGAGCAGTTCAAACAAGGTGAAAAGAATGATTTATGCCCCGTCATGAAACTTTCCACCTTCCACTTTTCCACCTTTCACTTTTCTTTCATTGTTCTCAAAGCAGCACTTTTCAGGATGCGATAAAGATTTTGCAGAATCGGAAATATTCTGCGCCTGTTTTTAACGTCGGAGATTTTTTACAGTTAAGTGTCTTGTAGTGAGCCCTACAGATAATGGGTGTATAATCAACAATGTTCACTTGTGCCAAAAAGGACTGTGCTTCTAATATACTTCAAATTGTGAACTCAGAGTTAATCTAAAGCTGAAAGAAATTTGTAAAACCCCCTTGGAACCACAAAATACATCTCCTTTATTACAGGGACGTGTATACAGTTTTCTGCTGATGCAACGTATGTTTTACACAAACTGTTTTATTCTGGATATAATTCAGGACAGTGCAGAATTAAAGGGTGTTGCTGTGCGTCCGTAGCAGACTCGGCCATACCTGCAGTGATTGGCACTTTGCACAGGATGTGCTGTGACTGTCCATAGGTTTTACTTAGCCTATGTATTCTCTATGGGCGTGGGACACCTTATGGAGCAATGTGTATTTCGAAGGTTAAAGTAGTGAGATAATGTCACAGAACGTGTTGCATAATGTACTTGTTACAGAATAATATTCAGAATGACGTGCTCTCTCTTGAAGCATAACGAAGCCAGTCCTAGTGCCTACCTGTTCTTCCTTTAAAACATCAGTGTAGGGGGTCTGTCAGGACCACAACACATACACTGCTTACTGTATAATGGAAATGTTCCATCATGTACTTGTAACCAGCTAACATTCAGCTCTGACAATGATACAACACCATGAGCCTAGCAACAAATATATATAATCACTGCATGTCCAGCATCTGCAGACACACCCTTTAACCAGCACTGCGATATGTCTAACTTCATTCATTCATTCATTCATTCAGCAGGATGTATATAGCACGTGGCTACCCAACTGGCCTCCCAGCGCTGGTAGTAAACCTCCGCTACGGTTCTTTATAGCATGTCTAATGATTGAAATAGGTAGGTTTTCAACTTTTTGTGTTAAGCCTTTTCCTCTTTGATGAAAGAGGCTCTCATTCATTTTCGGGTGTGTCGGTTATTTTAAGGTTTTTAGCAGCTCATCCACACTCGGAAGTACTGTGGCCACGAGCAATAAGGATTTGCTTCTTAATAACCAAAGACAAAAGCAGCAAAACTCACTGACATCTGGCAGGTCACCTGGCAAAACCAGGTGGGCATGCTCACAACTTGCCTTTTCTTTCCAGCACCAAATATAAATCGAAAGAGTTGCAAAGATAGAGAGAGTTGCAAAGATAAATAGATAGAGAATGATGTAAAAATGATGCAAAAAGTTGGATTAGGTTGCTAATATAGATATGGAGAACTAAAGGGATAGATGGATAGGCAGGTTTGCAAAGATAAAGTATTGCAAGATAAGAGAGATGAATAGCTAGACAGAGTTGCAAAGATAGATACATAGAGGGATGCAAAGATAGAAAAGGTTGCAAACAGACATAAATGCAAAGATAGAGAAGACTGTATTTAGAGAGGCAGAGAGAGAGGGCTGCAAAGATAGCTAGAATGGGTTGCAAAAGGAGATAAAGAGTTTTGCAACAAACTTATTTAGGGTTGCAAAAATAGCTAGAGACAGACTTACAAATATAGAGAGGATTTAAAACCTACACATCTGGATATAGAGGGTTGCAAATGCAGCTGGATAGGACTGTAAAGATAGATAGGTCTGCAAAGATAAACAGATAGATGGATAGATAGAGTTGCAAAGATAGGTAGGCAAGGAAGGTTGCACTTCATTGTGCACATACTACAAACAGGATTCGTTTCATAAGAACAGTTTCAAATTGACACAATTTGGTATGCTATGGAAAAGCAGCAGCAAAAGGCCTCTCTAAAAGGAATTTACAAAAGCGTTATTAGCAGATGGCTGAAGTATGCTCTGTGCTACATTAAAAACAAGTAGAAACTGCCCTTAAATCAGGATCTAAACACAGAATGAAAAGGCAAAACTACAGTAATTATTAACAACAATCACAAGCAATGAAGGGAACAGCTTTGTGTGCATATGGAAGAAATATGTGAATGACAACGATAGACCAATGGATGAAGAGGGCTGCCTCCAAGACCCCAAAAGTAATAGGAGAAAAAGTTACTTACCTAAAAGACGCTAGAATGGTGGATGATTTAGTGGCACTAGATATCAGGACAAATCCCTCAAATAAATCCCACATTAGATTAAATTACTGTAGACCAGGAACTGATCTATTGCTGTGTTCTATACCAAACATGGGGCCATCATCCCCACTACGAGATGTGGATTGACTCAGCAAAATTAGCAATTTTTCCCTTCCTGTATCTTTATACGCAAATTCCCCAGAAGTCTACCACACTGCTGAGCAACCCACTACTAACCCGAACCCCGAAGTAAAAATTGATGCATCACCTAATAGCATTATTGGCGCAGTTAAGGTTGTGCTCCGATAGCCAATTACATTATGTACCCGACTAATTGACCCAGCCACTGATAATATGTTGCTTACTGATGTTGGGATCTGTAGATGCCTGCCCATACCTGGCAATGAGGCTAATGACAGATTAACCCTAATTTCCTGGAATTTGGCGGGGATACATCTAAAACTAAAAGACCCAAAATGGCAATCCTTCATAGGCAAAAATGACATCTGCACCTTCGCTACTTCATTCTAGACCCAGTCCACAGTTTCGCTCTGACCGCAGCTGCCGCGACCGCAGAGCAGAAGGATGCGAGCAGAGCGCGGGGGGAGCCGAAAATCTGTTTGCGGCTTGCGGCTCTGGTCCTGCCTTGGCCTCGGCCCCGCGGCATCCTCTGCACCCCAAGATGCAGAAGAGGTGAGATTCCAGACGCCGCAGTATCGCTCAGACCACAGCTGCCGCGACCACAGAGCAGAGCAGGAGGACGCGAGCAGAGCAGACGACGCGGGGCGAGCCGAAAATCTGTTTGCGGCTTGCGGCTTTGGTCCTGCCCCTGCCTTGGCCTCGGCCCCACAGCACCCCCTGCACCCCAGCTCACTCACTTATTTACTTACCATAGTCAATTGTCCAACTATCACACGCCAGCGCAGTATAGCATACCGGCAAGCCCCACACGCCAGGTTGCTGGCTTGCTACTCCGCTTCCTCGCCTGCTTCCTACACCATGATACCTCCGTGAAAACTCCAGCCCAAAGCAGTCTGTCTGCCCGCTCACTACTTTTTTCAGTCCTCAGCAGTATAGCAGCTCTTCCAGGCCAGGCTCAGGCCACCATATAATCAGGACGGACCCGGAGTTTCACTATAGCAGCAGCAGCAACAGCCGGGAGTAGCATAGAGGCACAGAGGAGGCACAGTGGAGGCACAGTGGAGGCCAGGAACTTCGGGGTCACCTGTCTTCTGGCACAGAAGGGCACAGGACCATCTCAGCTTCCTAACTGCCTAACTGCTGTACCCCCCCTATTGAGCTGAACTGTGCCTACCTATCCTCTCGCATTTTGCGGTCACCTGTTAACTGGGGGACGTCAGCGCCGAGCAATAGACCAGAGCAACAGACCCGATAAGCCGTCAAGACCCTGCAACGGTCTTAGCCCGTTTAGCAATCTTCTGCATTTGCTTCAGCACAGATGGGAGGACGAAAGGAGTACGCGCCCTTACTGCCATTGGGGCGTTGTCCAGCAAGTTGGGCAGGGGAGTAATTTGGAGCAAACTACAGGAGGAGCCCCCTCAGTGCTTCAACCAGCAATGGGCCCCAAACGAAAAGGGCGAGTGCACACGACCCCAGAGGAAACTCTCAAAGCCCAATCCTCAAACAAGCATTTACAATGCAATGGTCTCGGCATCATTAAAGGTAGAGCTATTGGCATTGCTCATGACATTTCTTTTTTTTTCTTTAAATCATAAATAAATGGCATTGTCATTTACATTGCCAATACACCGCACTCTGCACTCAACAGCACACAGCACTCAACAGCACACACCACTCTGCACTCAACAGCACACACCACTCTGCACTCAACAGCACACACCACTCTGCACTCACTACTCTGCACTCACTACTCTGCACTCCCCACTCTGCACTCCCCACTCTGCACTCCCCACTCTGCACTCCCCACTCTGCACTCCCCACTCTGCACTCCCCACTCTGCACTCCCCACTCTGCACTCCCCACTCTGCACTCCCCACTCTGCACTCCCCACTCTGCACTCCCCACTCTGCACTCCCCACTCTGCACTCTCCACTCTGCACTCTCCACTCTGCACTCACTACTCTCCACTCACTACTCTGCACTCACTACTCTGCACTCACTACTCTGCACTCACTACTCTGCACTCACTACTCACTACTCTGCACTCACTACTCACTACTCTGCACTCACTACTCACTACTCTGCACTCACTACTCTGCACTCACTACTCACTACTCTGCACTCACTACTCACTACTCTGCACTCACTACTCACTACTCTGCACTCACTACTCACTACTCTGCACTCACTACTCACTACTCTGCACTCACTACTCACTACTCTGCACTCACTACTCTGCACTCACTACTCACTACTCTGCACTCACTACTCACTACTCTGCACTCACTACTCACTACTCTGCACTCACTACTCACTACTCTGCACTCACTACTCACTACTCCGCACTCACTACTCTGCACTCACTACTCTGCACTCACTACACACTACTCACTACTCTGCACTCACTACACACTACTCACTACTCAGCACTCACTACTCACTACTCAGCACTCACTACTCACTACTCTGCACTCACTACTCACTACTCTGCACTCACTACTCCGCACTCACTACTCTGCACTCACTACTCTGCACTCACTACACACTACTCACTACTCTGCACTCACTACACACTACTCACTACTCAGCACTCACTACTCACTACTCAGCACTCACTACTCACTACTCAGCACTCACTACTCACTACTCTGCACTCACTACTCACTACTCTGCACTCACTACTCACTACTCCGCACTCACTACTCTGCACTCACTACTCTGCACTCACTACTCTGCACTCACTACTCTGCACTCACTACTCTGCACTCACTACTCTGCACTCACTACTCTGCACTCACTACTCTGCACTCACTACTCACTACTCTGCACTCACTACTCTGCACTCACTACACACTACTCACTACTCTGCACTCACTACTCACTACTCTGCACTCACTACTCACTACTCTGCACTCACTACTCACTACTCTGCACTCACTACTCTGCACTCACTACTCACTACTCTGCACTCACTACTCACTACTCTGCACTCACTACTCACTACTCTGCACTCACTACTCACTACTCTGCACTCACTACTCACTACTCTGCACTCACTACTCTGCACTCACTACTCACTACTCTGCACTCACTACTCACTACTCTGCACTCACTACTCACTACTCTGCACTCACTACTCACTACTCCGCACTCACTACTCTGCACTCACTACTCTGCACTCACTACTCACTACTCTGCACTCACTACACACTACTCACTACTCAGCACTCACTACTCACTACTCTGCACTCACTACTCACTACTCTGCACTCACTACTCACTACTCCGCACTCACTACTCTGCACTCACTACTCTGCACTCACTACTCACTACTCTGCACTCACTACACACTACTCACTACTCAGCACTCACTACTCACTACTCTGCACTCACTACTCACTACTCCGCACTCACTACTCTGCACTCACTACTCTGCACTCACTACTCTGCACTCACTACTCTGCACTCACTACTCTGCACTCACTACACACTACTCTGCACTCACTACACACTACTCTGCACTCACTACACACTACTCACTACTCAGCACTCACTACACACTACTCACTACTCAGCACTCACTACTCACTACTCACTACTCAGCACTCACTACTCACTACTCTGCACTCACTACTCACTACTCTGCACTCACTACTCACTACTCCGCACTCACTACTCTGCACTCTCTACTCTGCACTCACTACTCTGCACTCACTACTCTGCACTCACTACTCACTACTCCGCACTCACTACTCTGCACTCACTACTCTGCACTCACTACTCACTACTCTGCACTCACTACACACTACTCACTACTCACTACTCAGCACTCACTACTCACTACTCTGCACTCACTACTCACTACTCTGCACTCACTACTCACTACTCTGCACTCACTACACACTACTCACTACTCAGCACTCACTACTCACTACTCAGCACTCACTACTCACTACTCTGCACTCACTACTCTGCACTCACTACTCACTACTCTGCACTCACTACACACTACTCACTACTCAGCACTCACTACTCACTACTCAGCACTCACTACTCACTACTCTGCACTCACTACTCACTACTCTGCACTCACTACTCACTACTCCGCACTCACTACTCTGCACTCACTACTCTGCACTCACTACTCTGCACTCACTACTCTGCACTCACTACTCTGCACTCACTACACACTACTCTGCACTCACTACACACTACTCTGCACTCACTACACACTACTCACTACTCAGCACTCACTACACACTACTCACTACTCAGCACTCACTACTCACTACTCACTACTCAGCACTCACTACTCACTACTCACTACTCAGCACTCACTACTCACTACTCTGCACTCACTACTCACTACTCTGCACTCACTACTCACTACTCACTACTCAGCACTCACTACTCACTACTCACTACTCAGCACTCACTACTCACTACTCAGCACTCACTACTCACTACTCTGCACTCACTACTCAGCACTCACTACTCACTACTCACTACTCAGCACTCACTACTCACTACTCTGCACTCACTACTCACTACTCTGCACTCACTACTCACTACTCCGCACTCACTACTCTGCACTCACTACTCTGCACTCACTACTCTGCACTCACTACTCTGCACTCACTACTCTGCACTCACTACTCACTACTCCGCATTCACTACTCTGCACTCACTACTCTGCACTCACTACTCACTACTCTGCACTCACTACACACTACTCACTACTCACTACTCAGCACTCACTACTCACTACTCACTACTCACTACTCACTACTCAGCACTCACTACTCACTACTCAGCACTCACTACTCACTACTCTGCACTCACTACTCACTACTCTGCACTCACTACACACTACTCACTAAGCACTCACTACTCACTACTCAGCACTCACTACTCACTACTCTGCACTCACTACTCACTACTCTGCACTCACTACTCACTACTCCGCACTCACTACTCTGCACTCACTACTCTGCACTCACTACTCTGCACTCACTACTCTGCACTCACTACTCTGCACTCACTACTCTGCACTCACTACTCACTACTCCGCACTCACTACTCTGCACTCACTACTCTGCACTCACTACTCACTACTCTGCACTCACTACACACTGCTCACTACTCTGCACTCACTACTCACTACTCTGCACTCACTACTCACTACTCCGCACTCACTACTCCCTACCCTGCACTCCCTACTCTGCACTCCCTACTCTGCACTCCCTACTCACAACTCTGCACTCACTACTCACTACTCTGCACTCACTACTCACTACTCTGCACTCACTACTCTGCACTCACTACTCTGCACTCACTACTCACTACTCTGCACTCACTACTCACTACTCTGCACTCACTACTCTGCACTCACTACTCTGCACTCACTACTCACTACTCTGCACTCACTACTCTGCACTCACTACTCACTACTCTGCACTCACTACTCACTACTCTGCACTCACTACTCACTACTCTGCACTCACTACTCACTACTCTGCACTCACTACTCACTACTCTGCACTCACTACTCTGCACTCACTACTCTGCACTCACTACTCACTACTCTGCACTCACTACTCACTACTCTGCACTCACTACTCACTACTCTGCACTCACTACTCACTACTCTGCACTCACTACTCACTACTCCGCACTCACTACTCTGCACTCACTACTCTGCACTCACTACACACTACTCACTACTCTGCACTCACTACACACTACTCACTACTCTGCACTCACTACACACTACTCACTACTCAGCACTCACTACTCACTACTCAGCACTCACTACTCACTACTCTGCACTCACTACTCACTACTCTGCACTCACTACTCCGCACTCACTACTCTGCACTCACTACTCTGCACTCACTACACACTACTCACTACTCAGCACTCACTACTCACTACTCACTACTCAGCACTCACTACTCACTACTCTGCACTCACTACTCACTACTCTGCACTCACTACTCACTACTCCGCACTCACTACTCAGCACTCACTACTCACTACTCTGCACTCACTACTCACTACTCTGCACTCACTACTCACTACTCTGCACTCACTACTCTGCACTCACTACTCTGCACTCACTACTCACTACTCTGCACTCACTACTCACTACTCTGCACTCACTACTCACTACTCTGCACTCACTACTCACTACTCTGCACTCACTACTCACTACTCCGCACTCACTACTCTGCACTCACTACTCTGCACTCACTACACACTACTCACTACTCTGCACTCACTACACACTACTCACTACTCTGCACTCACTACACACTACTCACTACTCAGCACTCACTACTCACTACTCAGCACTCACTACTCACTACTCTGCACTCACTACTCACTACTCTGCACTCACTACTCCGCACTCACTACTCTGCACTCACTACTCTGCACTCACTACACACTACTCACTACTCAGCACTCACTACTCACTACTCACTACTCAGCACTCACTACTCACTACTCTGCACTCACTACTCACTACTCTGCACTCACTACTCACTACTCCGCACTCACTACTCAGCACTCACTACTCACTACTCTGCACTCACTACTCACTACTCTGCACTCACTACTCACTACTCCGCACTCACTACTCTGCACTCACTACTCTGCACTCACTACTCTGCACTCACTACTCTGCACTCACTACTCTGCACTCACTACTCTGCACTCACTACTCACTACTCTGCACTCACTACTCTGCACTCACTACACACTACTCTGCACTCACTACTCACTACTCTGCACTCACTACTCACTACTCTGCACTCACTACTCACTACTCTGCACTCACTACTCTGCACTCACTACTCACTACTCTGCACTCACTACTCACTACTCTGCACTCACTACTCACTACTCTGCACTCACTACTCACTACTCTGCACTCACTACTCACTACTCTGCACTCACTACTCTGCACTCACTACTCACTACTCTGCACTCACTACTCACTACTCTGCACTCACTACTCACTACTCTGCACTCACTACTCACTACTCCGCACTCACTACTCTGCACTCACTACTCTGCACTCACTACTCACTACTCTGCACTCACTACACACTACTCACTACTCAGCACTCACTACTCACTACTCAGCACTCACTACTCACTACTCTGCACTCACTACTCACTACTCTGCACTCACTACTCACTACTCTGCACTCACTACACACTACTCACTACTCAGCACTCACTACTCACTACTCAGCACTCACTACTCACTACTCAGCACTCACTACTCACTACTCTGCACTCACTACTCTGCACTCACTACTCACTACTCTGCACTCACTACACACTACTCACTACTCAGCACTCACTACTCACTACTCAGCACTCACTACTCACTACTCTGCACTCACTACTCACTACTCTGCACTCACTACTCACTACTCCGCACTCACTACTCTGCACTCACTACTCTGCACTCACTACTCTGCACTCACTACTCTGCACTCACTACTCTGCACTCACTACTCTGCACTCACTACTCACTACTCCGCACTCACTACTCTGCACTCACTACTCACTACACACTACTCACTACTCTGCACTCACTACTCACTACTCTGCACTCACTACTCACTACTCTGCACTCACTACTCACTACTCTGCACTCACTACTCACTACTCTGCACTCACTACTCTGCACTCACTACTCACTACTCTGCACTCACTACTCACTACTCTGCACTCACTACTCACTACTCTGCACTCACTACTCACTACTCTGCACTCACTACTCTGCACTCACTACTCACTACTCTGCACTCACTACTCACTACTCTGCACTCACTACTCACTACTCTGCACTCACTACTCACTACTCTGCACTCACTACTCACTACTCTGCACTCACTACTCACTACTCTGCACTCACTACACACTACTCCGCACTCACTACTCTGCACTCACTACTCTGCACTCACTAATCACTACTCACTACTCAGCACTCACTACTCACTACTCACTACTCAGCACTCACTACTCACTACTCAGCACTCACTACTCTGCACTCACTACTCTGCACTCACTACACACTACTCACTACTCTGCACTCACTACACACTACTCACTACTCAGCACTCACTACTCACTACTCAGCACTCACTACTCACTACTCTGCACTCACTACTCACTACTCCGCACTCACTACTCTGCACTCACTACTCTGCACTCACTACTCTGCACTCACTACTCACTACTCTGCACTCACTACACACTACTCACTACTCAGCACTCACTACTCACTACTCACTACTCAGCACTCACTACTCACTACTCTGCACTCACTACTCACTACTCTGCACTCACTACTCACTACTCCGCACTCTCTACTCTGCACTCACTACTCTGCACTCACTACTCTGCACTCACTACTCTGCACTCACTACTCTGCACTCACTACTCACTACTCTGCACTCACTACTCACTACTCTGCACTCACTACACACTACTCACTACTCAGCACTCACTACTCACTACTCAGCACTCACTACTCACTACTCTGCACTCACTACTCACTACTCTGCACTCACTACTCACTACTCCGCACTCACTACTCTGCACTCACTACTCTGCACTCACTACTCTGCACTCACTACTCTGCACTCACTACTCTGCACTCACTACTCTGCACTCACTACTCACTACTCCGCACTCACTACTCTGCACTCACTTCTCTGCACTCACTACTCACTACTCTGCACTCACTACACACTGCTCACTACTCTGCACTCACTACTCACTACTCTGCACTCACTACTCACTACTCCGCACTCACTACTCCCTACCCTGCACTCCCTACTCTGCACTCCCTACTCTGCACTCCCTACTCACAACTCTGCACTCACTACTCACTACTCTGCACTCACTACTCACTACTCTGCACTCACTACTCTGCACTCACTACTCTGCACTCACTACTCACTACTCTGCACTCACTACTCACTACTCTGCACTCACTACTCTGCACTCACTACTCTGCACTCACTACTCTGCACTCACTACTCACTACTCTGCACTCACTACTCACTACTCTGCACTCACTACTCTGCACTCACTACTCACTACTCTGCACTCACTACTCTGCACTCACTACTCTGCACTCACTACTCTGCACTCACTACTCTGCACTCACTACACACTACTCTGCACTCACTACACACTACTCTGCACTCACTACACACTACTCAGCACTCACTACACACTACTCAGCACTCACTACTCACTACTCTGCACTCACTACTCACTACTCTGCACTCACTACTCACTACTCTGCACTCACTACTCTGCACTCACTACTCTGCACTCACTACTCACTACTCTGCACTCACTACTCTGCACTCACTACTCTGCACTCACTACTCACTACTCTGCACTCACTACTCACTACTCTGCACTCACTACTCACTACTCTGCACTCACTACTCTGCACTCACTACTCACTACTCTGCACTCACTACTCTGCACTCACTACTCACTACTCTGCACTCACTACTCTGCACTCACTACTCACTACTCTGCACTCACTACTCTGCACTCACTACTCACTACTCTGCACTCACTACTCACTACTCTGCACTCACTACTCTGCACTCACTACTCTGCACTCACTACTCTGCACTCACTACTCTGCACTCACTACACACTACTCTGCACTCACTACACACTACTCTGCACTCACTACACACTACTCTGCACTCACTACACACTACTCTGCACTCACTACTCTGCACTCACTACTCACGACTCTGCACTCACGACTCTGCACTCACGACTCTGCACTCACGACTCTGCACTCACGACTCTGCACTCACGACTCTGCACTCACGACTCTGCACTCACGACTCTGCACTCACGACTCTGCACTCACGACTCTGCACTCACTACTCATTACTCTGCACTCACTACTCATTACTCTGCACTCACTACTCATTACTCTGCACTCACTACTCATTACTCTGCACTCACTACTCATTACTCTGCACTCACTACTCACTACTCTGCACTCACTACTCACTACTCTGCACTCACTACTCTGCACTCACTACTCACTACTCTGCACTCACTACTCTGCACTCACTACTCTGCACTCACTACTCTGCACTCATTACTCTGCACTCACTACTCATTACTCTGCACTCACTACTCATTACTCTGCACTCACTACTCACTACTCTGCACTCACTACTCTGCACTCACTACTCACTACTCTGCACTCACTACTCACTACTCTGCACTCACTACTCTGCACTCACTACTCTGCACTCACTACTCTGCACTCACTACTCTGCACTCACTACTCTGCACTCACTACTCTGCACTCACTACTCTGCACTCACTACTCTGCACTCACTACTCTGCACTCACTACTCTGCACTCACTACTCTGCACTCACTACTCTGCACTCACTACTCACTACTCTGCACTCACTACTCACTACTCTGCACTCACTACTCACTACTCTGCACTCACTACTCACTACTCTGCACTCACTACTCACTACTCTGCACTCACTACTCTGCACTCACTACCCTGCACTCACTGCTCTGCACTCACTGCTCTGCACTCACTGCTCTGCACTCACTGCTCTGCACTCACTGCTCTGCACTCACTGCTCTGCACTCACTGCTCTGCACTCACTACTCACTAGTCTGCACTCACTACTCTGCACTCACTACTCTGCACTCACTACTCACTACTCTGCACTCACTACACACTACTCACTACTCTGCACTCACTACTCACTACTCTGCACTCAATACTCACTACTCTGCACTCACTACTCTGCACTCACTACTCTGCACTCACTACTCTGCACTCACTACTCTGCACTCACTACTCTGCACTCACTACTCTGCACTCACTACTCACTACTCTGCACTCACTACTCACTACACACTACACACTACTCACTACTCTGCACTCACTACTCTGCACTCACTACTCTGCACTCACTACTCACTACTCTGCACTCACTACTCTGCACTCACTACTCACGACTCTGCACTCACTACTCACGACTCTGCACTCACTACTCACTACTCTGCACTCACTACTTTGCACTCACTACTCACTACTCTGCACTCACTACTCTGCACTCACTACTCTGCACTCACTACTCTGCACTCACTACTCATTACTCTGCACTCACTACTCATTACTCTGCACTCACTACTCATTACTCTGCACTCACTACTCATTACTCTGCACTCACTACTCATTACTCTGCACTCACTACTCTGCACTCACTACTCTGCACTCACTACTCACTACTCTGCACTCACTACTCTGCACTCACTACTCACTACTCTGCACTCACTACTCACTACTCTGCACTCACTACTCTGCACTCACTACTCTGCACTCACTACTCTGCACTCACTGCACAGCACTCACTACTCACTACTCAGCACTCACTACTCACTACTCTGCACTCACTACTCACTACTCTGCACTCACTACTCACTACTCTGCACTCACTACTCACTACTCTGCACTCACTACTCACTACTCTGCACTCACTACTCACTACTCTGCACTCACTCACTACTCTGCACTCACTCACTACTCTGCACTCACTCACTACTCTGCACTCACTCACTACTCTGCACTCACTACTCTGCACTCACTACTCACTACTCTGCACTCACTACTCACTACTCTGCACTCACTACTCTGCACTCACTACTCACTACTCTGCACTCACTACTCTGCACTCACTACTCTGCACACTCACTACTCTGCACACTCACTACTCTGCACACTCACTACTCTGCACACTCACTACTCTGCACACTCACTACTCTGCACACTCACTACTCTGCACACTCACTACTCTGCACACTCACTACTCTGCACTCACTACTCTGCACTCACTACTCTGCACTCACTACTCTGCACTCACTACTCACTACTCTGCACTCACTACTCACTACTCTGCACTCACTACACACTACTCTGCACTCACTACTCACTACTCTGCACTCACTACACACTACTCTGCACTCACTACACACTACTCTGCACTCACTACTCACTACTCTGCACTCACTACTCACTACTCTGCACTCACTACTCACTACTCTGCACTCACTACTCTGAACTCACTACTCTGCACTCACTACTCACTACTCTGCACTCACTACTCACTACTCTGCACTCACTACTCACTACTCTGCACTCACTACTCTGCACTCACTACTCACTACTCTGCACTCACTACTCACTACTCTGCACTCACTACTCACTACTCTGCACTCACTACTCTGCACTCACTACTCACTACTCTGCACTCACTACTCTGCACTCACTACTCTGCACTCACTACTCACTACTCTGCACTCACTACTCACTACTCACTACTCTGCACTCACTACTCTGCACTCACTACTCACTACTCACTACTCACTACTCACTACTCACTACTCACTACTCTGCTCTCTGCACACTCTCTCTGCACACTCACTACTCTGCACACTCACTACTCTGCACACTCACTACTCTGCACACTCACTCTGCACTCTGCAAACTCACTCTGCACTCACACCCTGCACTCACACTCTGCACTCACACTCTGCACTCACACTCTGCACTCACACTCTGCACTCACACTCTGCACTCACACTCTGCACTCATGGAATCTTCCACCACACTTTCTAAAACTCTATAGTCCGAAGCATAATAGGCACAGGACCAAAAGCAGGGTAGACATTTGCTTAAAATAATCTTATTGTATTTATGAGAAGCAAAAGCGAGACTGTGAAATGTGCTGAATATCAGTTTGTTACGAATCAACAGAGTGGAGTTAGAGAACCAAGAAATAGTAATTTAGAATCCGGGTTAGAAGGAGTAGTAATCACAAGCTGAGGATCAACGGGCGCGAAACAGCGTGGTGGGCGCGCACGAGACGCAGCGTGGGCGTGCACATCAGCTGAAGATCGCCGGAGAAGACACCGAGTCTGCCTGCTGCCATGACTGACCCGCTGCGGAGGGAAAGAGCCCGGTGAGTGGGGGTAGAGGGGGGGCGGCAGAGAGGGAGTGGGCAGAGAGAGAGGGAGTGTGTGTGTGTGTGTGTGTGCGTGCTTGTGCCTGTCTGTCTATGTGTGTCTTTCCGTGCCTGCCTGCCTGCCTGGGTGTGTGCGCGTCCACAGACCCTGGTCGGCTCGTGCACCGCTCTGTACTCCCTTGCGAGCTTACTCGGTGACAATAGTTCTCGTTGCCGAGACCTAAAAATGGGACCACAAGGGTTACAAGAAATAAATCTCTTACAGACAACAGAAAGGAAATACTGTTGGATGCAGTACAAAAGGGCTTGATAATGTATTTCCTTAGGAAATAGGACACTTCGAACCCGGACTATGATATAACGCATGAGACATCCCTCGGTCGCTCACGTCACGGCTTGAGAGTGCCGCTAGTCACCAGTCCCAGTCCCAAGGGGACGGGTAGAGCAACTTCGGAGAACACCCGAAAATGTGATGAGGGTTAACCCCCGAGTAAGGAGTCTAAGGGACAGAAGGGAGAGGTGGGCGTAGCCTGCACCCACCCGGACTCATCACAGTCTAAAGACACAATGTCAAGTCCAATTCTCCTCCAAAGCCCTGTCATGAGGCAAGATGCCACACCCACCAAGCCAAACGAACAGGCTCTAACCAGGGATGCACCCACGTTTGTGATAAAAGCACAAATTCATCAAGTCAGTGATCACGGTCCTGATTTCCAGAGTACAGACCCTGAACTAAATTGCACAACCACGTGGCCATATTCAGTGGCCGAGGGGCTAAATTCCCCGGCGGGATGAAACCTGACAGCATCATTCCTCCACAATCTGGGGCAGAAGATTGAAAGAACCCTCGAATAACACCCAATTTGCTGCTGCCACCAACATCCTCACTGGGCACTAACTCAAAAGCCGATTACAACCTTAGGAACGTCAGGAACGTCAGCACAGACGAGGGAGATCTCTCCAGATCCGCAATCGAGAAACTCTTCCACTAATAAAGCCCTTCTGTGGCAGTCATCCAAAATGGAAGTCCAAATAGACCTCCTACAAGCCATCGCAGCCCGTCTAGTCAATATAAGCACCAGGGTGGACGAATTGAACAACAGGGTTTATCGGTATTCAACTGCCAATCGGGGGGACTGTACCTGCTGCTGCTCAACCCTTATGGAGAAATGGGCCTCGCTCCCCGAGATCCCAACGGACATAGTTGAAATAGCCAAAGGACGCTGGGAGACATCAATTATATCCAACACTGATGACTCAGAGTTGACCAACCGGAAACACATGGAGGCAATAAAGTCAGCGGGATCCCAAATGGACCCAGATTCAGTGTCGCACGGCAAAGTGGGCAGCCCTGGAAAGGCCAAAGAGACATCAAGTACGATCCAGGGACAGCGCGGGGTGCGATATCCTGGTTGTTGACCCGCAGGAACACACCCTCAGTACAACCAACGCACAAGACTCCACTCTATCAAGGCGAGCAAAAAAGAAGCTAAGGAAACAACGGAACAAAATAAAGACAAGAGGGAGGCAATCGCAGTTGAGAAGGAGCATCCCCCAGACGCTGCAAGGGATCACCAACCCTCCCCAGCTCTATCCAATCTTCATTGCCAAAAATTTGGGCAAAAAGGCAGCTCATGGCACTCTCCCCCGGGCAGAAGAGCAAAACCAATTAAGGCCTCCGAGCACTACAGCTGTGACGGACCATAAACCAGCATCAAGGACAGAATCCTCTGTAAATCCAGACCATCTCACCAGACACGTGGCATCCGTCACAATAAATCAGCCACCGCACGAAGCAAGCCCCCAGACAGCGATAGCCACAACAGCACTGCAGCCGCCGGTCCTTTCTTCACATGAAGCAGAACTCGGACAAGAGGTCGACGCTGGGGCCAATCAAGGCTACATCAACTGGTCCCAAGCTGGACACACAACAAGTAAACAAGTAAGCCACAACTCAGGACTGGGTTAGGTAGAGCCCTCCCCATATAGGGGAACAGTGGCTCCTATCCCAGGCTCACCAACATTAATCCAAGAGATAATTCTCACTCCCAGGTATCAAAGCACGGGACAGCACGACATCTTGAACAGGAGCAACATACTCCGCCTCTTTAAACATCTGGCTTCCCTAGATCAAATACAAACGGGCGACATAGAATGGGTGAAATTCCTGAGTACAAAGGGGGACACACACGGCGACTCAACAGTGGTGGGTTTAAAGCATATAAAAGCACAACAAGCCATTGCAAATAACGCTATTCAACTCGCTGAACGGGGCATTGATGTTCAGGCGGTGTCGAATCCAAAATATCCTCATGTCCTGGCACCAGACAACAGAGCAAAGATCCCGTGGTCAATCCTGCACGGGACAAATGGCTCGGGCAAAACTCAGACAGCCCCCAAGGTCCCAACGGGGATCAGGATTCCCTGCAAAAACAACCACCGGGTCATTAGTGCAGCCCCCCCCCCCCCCCGCCCTTAATCAACTAAGAAGGGTAAACGGGGGGAACTAGCATTCCTAACATTAGAGAAACTAGGCCAGCAGGGGTAGGAATAAGGCGAAGATCAGTTCACAAAGAGAAATGAACTTTAATCTCCTGGAATATAGCAGGAATAAGCAAAGTAAGTGGCAACGAAAACTTGAGGAAATTTCTGGAAACTGCCGACATACTCTGCCTCCAAGGGAACTACGAACACTTTATTCCAGCCATAAAAAAGAATTTATTTGGCCGACCGGCCGGCGGTCTATCAGTTTTTATTAAGCATGATAGTGCTCTTGAAGCTAAAACTATCAATTTAAACACAACAGGATTGCAAGCTCTACAAATCAAAGGCCTGAATATGAACTCACATCCAATGCCTCTTCTAATAATTAACTGTTATATAAATCCGGCCCAGCTTACCACAAAAGAGAAGTTGGAGGGGCTGCTGGGGAAATTAGAAGATCTTCTGTGTAAATATAACCAGGTTATCCTAGCCGGAGATTTTAATCTGAAGGATCTGGACATTAACAAATCCCCTCTCCTGAGTTCTGGCAGGGCAATGCCCTTGATCAAGTTCGTCAGCAACCACAACCTGACCTCAACTTACGCACAGAAGAAAGCCCACTCGAACACATGGGATCCCCATCCTACCTTCAGAGACATCTCAAGAATTGACTACATCATGATCAGCGAAGCAACGGCGGCTAGCTTGTACAACTTTGAAGTGGAAGAAAGGTCGGAAAGTGACCATAGGCCACTGACAGCGGTCTTCCTGTTGACAGTTCACACTATCAAACCCTTGGCGCATCGAGAGGGGATGAAAATCACAGTGTTCCGAAGAGAATCAAATGGTCGGTGAAGATAGGTAACTTGTTACAAACATGGCTGGAAGAAAAACAGGAAGGCAATCTTTCTACGCCGATATCACCAATAAAAGCCTGGGAAGTTATTGTGGAGGACCTACAAGAAAAGGTTGGGAACCCCCAGACAAAATACATCAGGCCCATAGGATAACCAAGAGGGGGCATCAGAGGCCTACACAAAGACATACAGGTCTGTAAACGCCTCCTGCGTAAGGCCCTAGCAAAAAAGAAAAGAGGGGGCGGCACTTCGGAGGGACCGACGGTTGCATCTCTGAGGGCAGCTCTAAGAAAGAAAATTTGGGAACACAAAACCGCCATCACGGAAAGGGAATGGCTAAAAGTCTTTCCCCTGATAAAACGGAAGAACCCAGTCTACCTGTGGAGACATATAAATTAACTGAATAGCAGAGGAATATCATGAGAGAATGGAGTAGCAGACAAGGACTGGCTGACGTATGTCAACCAGCTTTATACAATTACCGCTGCCCACAATGACAGTCCAGAAGGGGGCAGTGGCAAAGCGGGCCCTGACCGGCAAACAGACATCACTCCAGGTAACACGAAAGTCAGCCAAGATAACTGGCCTGAGGGTAATAGAACGCCGGCAGAATCCTATGATGAAATACCAGCCAAGCTAAATCCCCATACGGTCAGTAAGATCATTAAGAACATGAAGAACGATGAGGCCCCTGGACCAAATGGAATTCCAGCACCGGTCTTTAAAAAGGCCCATGACTTCTAGGCAGGTTTGCCAACTCCTTTATTCATCCATACATTCCAATCATCAACAACCCCCGATTCCTGGAGGGGCTCCATTTTGGTCCCTATTGACAAAAAAGGAGACCGCCTAAAAACTTCGAACTATGGGCTTATTGCCCTGCTCGACCTTGAAGCCTAGGCTTACGCTCACCTTCTACTAAAGGACCTGGAGGGGTGGGCAGAAGAAAATAGCATTATACCATCTTATCAAACGGGCTTCAGGTCAAAGGTATCGACCATGCATAACGTACTGGCACTGGCCTACTTATCCACCCAGGCCACTACGAAGAACCAACCCCCACTTTTCTGCTGCTTTGTGGATTACAGCACAGCATTCGACAAAGTGGTGCGTAGAAGATTATGGTTGAAGCTGGAAAACTGGGGCATTCCACCGAACCTATTGAAGGCAATAAGATCACTTTATGAAGATACCTGGGTAAGAGTCAAAACCAGCGCCAGCACTGTGTCCTCGAAAATCAACAAGGAGAACGGGCTGAAACAAGGTTGCGTGTTGGCTCCCATTCTTTTCAATCTTTACACGGCGGATTTGGGCGACGCCCTAAAAGGAGCCAGCCTAGTAACTCCAAGACTAGGAAATATGAGGGTGCCGGTGCTCCAATATGCTGATGACACCGCCATAATGGATCAAACAAAGGTGGGTCTCCAAAGAGCCCTAACTGTTTTAAATCAATTTAATAACATCAATAATCTGACAGTAAACCAAGGAAAGACCAAGGTTGTCATCTTTGGGTTCTACCATCAGAAAAAGAAAGCACAATGGCATTTGGGCAACCTGCAAATCAAGACGGCGGAGTCATACATTTACCTAGAGGTCTGGCTGACGGATCGGGCTAAGGTGACTGCCCATTTGAAACATCAGAGAACTAAGGCCAACAGGGTCATATATTTACTCAAACAACTAAGCCATCAGCTGACTAGCCCTACCGCCTGCCCAATATTGAAAGTTATGAAAGCGAAACGGTTACCTGCAAACAGCTATGGCCACCAGGCTTTTTCCGGGTCACAGCATGCCTACTTAAATACAGCGCAATCTAAAGCTTATAAAACAGTGTTTCAAATCCCAAGGGCAGCAAGGCAAGCAAGGCTAAGATTGGAGCTGGGAATGGCAAGGCCGGACCGGATGTGCCAGGGTGACATCATAAAACTCTACCTCAGGATTTTAAGGGCTCCGGCTAACTCCTTAAAACTCCAACTAAAATCAATCTTTGAAGAGCCTTGCACGCCCTGGCATTCTGCACCCGACAAAGCGATTGAGACATTGAATATAGTGAAAGAAAGCACATCGAGGCCAGACATCCCCCTGAACACATGAAAAAAAGTGATAAATAATCAAGAGTGTGAAATCTCATTTGACTTGGAATGTAAATCCCTTAGTTCAAGTTCACTTTTAAACTCCCTGAATAGTTCTTACACAGTAGGCAAAGCACAGGCTTATTTAAGTGACGCTATTACACCATCAGCTCGAAGTAAAATCTAGTCCATGAGACTAATCACCCTAGGAATCACAGATTTTAATCCTGTGTGGGCTCGCAGAGGGGAAGCCACTAAATGCAGAATCTGCCCATAAGTCCTATTAAGGAAAGAAGGTGATTACTGCGTCCGGTTTGCTCCACCAATGGAACAAAATCCTGTAGCGAAGCATCAGCCAAGTGTTTTTCCGCAAACAGCACGATGATCCTAGCCAGACTGGGGAAATTGATCCATCATATTAGGACTGCCTTAAAACTGGCAAATGAATGTAATCAAACTCTGGAGAAGATCATTACAAATCCAGCGCAAGGATGCTGAGGTGGCCTAGTCCGTGCATTGATGCTTGTCTGCACTTCCAACATCCCAGCCAGGAAAACCCCTCTCATGGTGAATGGGCTAGAGGCCAAGGGGAAGGAATCATTACCTGACAATGCCACCCACAGAACAACATGGGAGCCCGGGCCACCTTCAAAGCCACACCTCCATACCCTGTGATTGATACTCCTCCTGAGGCGTGAGCCGGGAGGTTGTGGAAAAGTAAATTTTGCCATGTTCTGTGTCCCTACGCGTCCTCCATCATATGTTATATGTGCATGATTAATATGCATATGTTATTCCCCATGTTTGATTAAAGACGCAATTACAGTTGTGTCCATCTCTAGTATGTCAGTTTCCAGTCCTCGTGAATACCACAAATATCAGGCCTATGTAAAGCTACGTTGCCACGTTTCTCAGTGTGCACGTTATTCCATTGTAAAGTCCCCGTTTCTAGGCCTCAAAAGGGCCCGGACACCAGATTCAGCTCCTGTCTCCTGAAGCCTCGCGGAGGAGCGATACAGCCCCCACCTGTATCCTCGACCCTTCACTTACTTCCTGCCTCACAGTGCCCGGTTCAGCCTGGTTCTGCCTCTGAGTCTGCCAAGAGTATGTTATGATTCCAGTTATCAGTTCAGTCCTCCTCTGCATTCCTAAAGCTACTGAACTGCATCAATAGTTTCCGTCATTGTCTAGCCTTTACGGCCCCATGTTAGAGAAATACTGTATTAATGGTCATTTAATATTCTTCATCACGCACTACATGTAGAATAATGCATGCTCCAGTCTTAGAGTCTGTTAGCTTTTCCCCTCCTGACTTCTAGTTTATATCAACATGTTCCCTAAACATCAGATACTAGATAGGGTTTAGGTACATGTCGCCCTGACTCTCCAGACTTCAGTCTCTGCTCCTAGCACAGAGTTCATAGCCCCCAGCTTCTCCTAGTAACACGTCATTGCCAGTTTGCGCGCACCATCAGGTTAGAGGTCCCGGCTCCTCAGGTAGCCCCCTCCACGGTTTCCGCCCCATTCATGACATATTCTGTTATGTTTGCATCACATGTCTGTGTATACGCCCTGTTACACCTACTTTCACCCTTATCTTTCGCGACTGCTACGCGTCACGCTTTCTGCTCCACCCACTGCTACGCCTATTGCAATGAAATGCTATGTGTTTGCGTTATGTATATATGCTCATGTACTGTTATTAAAAGCTAGCTTCCCTTGTCCCGATCCTGACCCCGGCAGCGCTGTCGGGCCCTGCCATCCTATTCCTGTGCAGGTTGTCCTGTTCCTGTCCTTATGCTGTATTAAACCTGCAAAACTCCTACTACCTCGAATCTTGACTCTTATTTATTGAGCTATCTGTTATTCATTTATGCATTCAAAAATAGGGTATTATTTATTTATTTACCACATAATGGCGCCCGAATAGGGACTTGCCCTTTCCCCACGCGTCGGTGAAGCCACGCCGACCCCCTGACCCTCTGCAGTCGTGACGGAACTCTTCTGCGCACCGGCAGATATTTCTGCTTCAAGTATCCCTCAGGCCCACGGAGGAGACGGAGGAGGCGGTCCAGCATCCAGACGAGACGGTGGAGGAACGCGGCGAGTCCCGACCAGAGCCCAAGCCGAGAGTCCAAGGTCCGAGGTATCCGGAGGTCCACCCGTAACAGAAGTCCGAAGTTCGTCCGTCCGGCGTCCAAGCAGTCCCGTCCAGTCTGAGGCCTTCCGTTCTTACTGCCCGGTGAGTACCATTACTGGGGTAGTATCTAGACAGGGTCAATTTAATTGACTCTGGTCCGTGGGTTGGTGGTACACAGACCCACAAACGAAGTGTCCACTTTGGTGGATGCGGGTCCTGACGTGTCTCTTTATGAGACCGGTAAGTTTCGTACTGTTTCAGCAGTGCATCTAGTTTCTGTTCTAGTCAGTTCTGTTCTCGAGAAAATTCATGTATTCTGTGTTCCGTATTCCAGGTAGTATTCTGTTCGAACTGTTATTTTAATGTTCTTCATGTATTTTAATGTCGTGGTATGAATGGGGAATAAGTATCGTGTTCATTGTGTATTGTATTGTGTCTAGATTACAGTCCAGTCATGCCCTTGTTTTCTAAGTTACGTCAGTTAAAAACTAGAAAGGGTCTGCTGGAAGCAGCAGTTCCAGTTCCGCCTAGGGACAGTCCAGGTCATTTTATGTATCAGAAGCATGGCATAAGCGCCATATTGTATCTAGATTTATGGGTAGAGTATACCAAACAGTTAGAAGAAAAGTATAGATGGCCCGTATCGGGTACATGGGATGCCGAGTGCATCATGAGAGTAGAAGAAGCATTATGGAAAAAGAAAGCCAGACAGTCACAGAAAGATGCCATCGAGTTATGGCGCAAAGAATCTCATAAAAGAACCGAAAAAGAAATCAGAAAGTCAGAATTAAGTAGAGAATCCTTAGAACGAGCACAAGAAAAAGAACTAATCGAGATAGGTGAACAAGTTAAAGCCGAACAGTCAGACAGACAGAGGCATGCTCTTATTAGGGGTATGTATCCTCTTCTTGCCGAGGGCTTGCCAAAAGCGACCCCAGAGGCATCCAGTAATTTCCCGCCACCATTAGTTCCGACCAAGCTACGTCACAAACCGACCGCAGCTGATATTTTTATTTCGTCCTATTTGGACGACACAGTCCCAGAATATGCAAATCCTGTTCGCGCTCCGCCAGTCCCTGTAAATCAGGCACTTCCCGCTCCTCCAGACACCGGAGTACCTGTTACGGTACCCCCGGTCCAGCCCGCCATACAAGTCCAGCCTACATTTCCATTTCCCACTCTGCCAGGACGAAGAGGATCAGTCGACGATTCTAGTTTAGGGGCCGCAGGGGGAGGTCCTCCTCAGACCCCGCCGCCACATAAGCGTTTAACGTCAGCCGAATTACATGCACAAGCGTCACAGCGTACGCCCAGACATCAGACTTTAGCAGAAATAAGAAAAGCCCTTAATGAATGCGGCTATTATCCAGTCCCAGGCGAGGATAATATGGTTTTATATTCATTCCGCGTAAGAAAGGTGGCCGAGTATCTAGTCACCCTACCGAATATGAAAGAAGATCTAGACAGAATATATCGTTTCATCCGTACAGGGGATGATCCAGAAAGCATTGGCGAAGCCATGTCTCAAAGGAAAGCCGAGATCCAGCTCATGATACTAAAGTTTTTGATTAATTGTTTAATAAGAGAACAAGATTACCCGTCTAAAGATCAAGCCGAAATGAGAACCCTGACAAGGTGGAGTGATAATATAGCCGAGGGTAAGCACAAGACCGTCGGTGCTATGGAGAGTATGTACAAGAAAATCCGTAAAGAAATAATAAAGTTACACGAGCAGCGTAAAGCAGCACAAGTAAGCGAGAAAGAAAGTAACTCTGATACTGAAGAGTTAGACGACGAGAATTCCGCCAGAATAGCGTATGTAGGAAAATCTAGATTCCCAGATCACCATTTACGCCTAGAACACAAGTCAACTTTCCATCATCCAGCACCAGAACAAGGTTCTCTAGAACAAGTGTTTCAAGCTACCGATCACATTCTGAAATCACGAATCGGTTACAGTGAGTTAAGTACTATGCATGAACAAGAACTAGCCCGATCAGCAGTCCGATGGACTACTGATTCTACCACTTTTCCAGACGAAATAGTGGCACAAATGTTTCTGAAAATGCCCCCAGCCGAGCAACGACTGGCGGGTATGTATATGATTCAGCACCTCATTACATTGTATGAGGGTCAGCACTCTGATCCAGGCCCGTTACATGATATCCTGAATGAGTTACTCCAGTATAGATGGAAAGGTTTAGGTACCGATTTAATTAGTGTCATTCTAGAACAGCGCCACAAATATAGAACATTTCTGAACCCGCATTTTGTTCATGTCTCACCCCCAGAAAGTAAACCATTTTACATGGAGAGACAGAATCCGTTACGAGAAGTCCACCCAGTTAGAGGAACGGGTGGCGAACTAGAACGAGTGTTTGTTTACACCCCGATCACAAAGATGGAACTCTTAGAGATGAAAAAATTAATCCCCTGTCATGATAAAGATCCAGCAGGGTTCCATCGAGAATTAAAAGACATGCTCCGTATGGGAGAATACACGTATCCAGATATAATTAAAATGTTAAAGGTTCTGCTGCCCGCAGGGGTGTATGAAAAGCTCAAGGAAAAAGAATGGGAGGTGGGAGAGAAAAAGATCGATTGGGCAGTTCTAGAAGCTGAAGATAAGGCACGAGTACCAGGTACCGGTCTTGGAGCGAAATGTAAAGAATTACCTGAATTATTGATTCAAGTTTTACCCAGATTGTTAACAACGAAAAAGGAAGACTGGGATGCAATCTCAGCCTGTAAACAGAAACAAGACGAAGACATTAGTGATTTTTATTCTAGATTTGAGAAATGTTTTAGCATCAACAGTGGCCTCAAGACAAGTAGTGAGTCATACCCTCATCTTTTTGTTACTAAATTAGTCGAGAATTCAAGTCCACAAATTAAGAATCGAGTTTTGAAAGTCGAAAGTACCTGGCAAGCTAATACCCCGTCCCAGATGTTACAGATGCTCCAATACCACCAGAATAGAATCAGGGAAGAGCAAGAACACGAGAGAAAACGTATGAAAGACACGAAAATGAAAGTACTAGTTGCACAATCTGTTCCTCAAGACAGTCAGAAGAGGGGTCCGAATCAAGCCAGTCATCCTGCAGCTCCCGTTAAAGGGAACTGCAATTATTGTAAACAGCCAGGTCATTTTATAAACGAGTGTGCAGTTCTGAAACACAACATAGCTACTGGTAAGACTAAAGAAAGACCACGTCCGCCTAGACAAGAACAAGTTTTACAGATTCCTCAGCCACAGAATGCACCACAGACAGTTACAGCACCGCAGCCCATCGCTGCAACACAGCACGTTACACAGCAGATGTACCAGTATGCACAGTCTGAGTATCCAGAGTATCAGTCATACTCATGAAACAGCCTAGAGAGGGAGGTAGGCTTGCCTCTCATCGAGATACCTGTAGATCAAGAAGGTCCCTATGTTCATAGTCAAGTATTAGGGAAAGACAGAAAGTTTTTGATTGATACAGGGGCAAGTAGGACCACAATTAGCCATGCCGAAGTTCCAGGGGCTCCGCTCTCAGGCTCAAGAAATGTTTCCCTTGGATTTTCAGGAAAACCTATCGTAAATGAAATATCAAAGCCAGTTACTCTAGAAGTAGGTCCATTGTCCCGTACTACTGATCTGTTACTTACTAAGTCATGTCCAGAAAATCTGTTAGGCATTAAAACACTGAAAGAATTAGGTGCAGTTATATGCTGTTCCCCAGAGGGAATACGTCTGTTCCTGCGTGACTTTAAGGGTCACTATGTATTACGAGATTTTGATCCCAGATTGTCTAATGTTCCGCAGCATTTATGGGCGCAAGGTCCAACTGATGTAGGTTACATGCAAATCACACCCCATCGTGTGACTCTCAAGCCAGGTGTAGTGTTACCACGAATCAGACAGTATAGATTGCCACCTGAGGCTGTAGCAGCCTTATCCAAAATTATTGACGAGCTCATCGCTCAAGGAGTAGTTGTAGAAACTGACTCCAATGTATGCAATTCTCCGATCATTCCAGTCATGAAACGTACTGATCCAAATGCACCCCCAGTATATCGATTAGTGATTGACCTACGAGAACTTAACAAATGTATTATTCCCCAGTACCCAGTTGTCCCAGATATCTCTTCCCTATTGACAGCCATTGATTCCGAAGCCACATTTTTCACTGTCATAGATCTCAAGAACGCATTTTTCAGTGTTCCCATTCATCCAGACAGCCAGTTTCTTTTCGGATTCTGTTTAAATGGAAGGAGCTATATGTTCACACGAGCTCCTCAAGGTTTCACAGAAAGTCCTAGTATTTACAGTCAAGCACTCAAGAGACAACTAGACAACATTCACATGCCAACTGACACTGCCCTGCTCCAGTATGTCGATGATCTACTGATCACAGCCCGTTCTGAACGTGACTGCGAGCGAGCGTCACTGACGGTTCTGTATTTCTTAGCCGAGATGGGGCACAAGGTGTCCCCTTCGAAGCTTCAATTCTGTGTCCAGCAAGTGGTATACTTAGGACACTTGCTGTCCAAGAGGGGTAGGCAGTTGACACCAGACCGTATCCAGTTAATAGCGAGTCTTCCTCAGCCCAAGACCCAGAAGGAGGTACGTGCTTTTATCGGCCTTACTTCTTATTGCCGACAATGGATTCCTCAGTATGCATTTCTAGCCAAGCCACTGATACAGTTAACGACACAGGAGGCAGCCGTACCGACTGTCCTCCCTTGGACATCTGAACATACACTTAGCTTCAATGAGTTAAAGAAAGCTTTATGCCAAGCTCCAGTTCTAGCTACACCGAACTACAGTAAGCCTTTTACACTTTTCGTCACAGAACGCGAAGGTACAGCATTATCTGTTCTCACACAAGATCAAGCAGGACAATACAAGCCATGTGCTTATTTTTCGAGCACATTAGATCCTGTAGCCCAGGCTCTGCCTGCGTGCCTCAAGTCAGTTGCAGCCACAGCACTAGCTATCAGACAAAGTGATTCCATAGTATTAGGACACTCCCTGACAGTACAAGTTCCACACTCCGTGGAAGTTCTTTTAAATCGAACACAGACTCAGCACTTGACAATTGCACGTCTAACAGGTTATGAATTGACACTGTTCCAGCCACACATAGAAATCAGACGCTGCAACGTTCTCAATCCTGCTACACTGTTACCATCAGCTAATCCAAATCCTGCCACACATGACTGTGTGGAAGTAGTTAGTCGCCGCGTATGCAGTGACTACCGACACCGAGGTTATTGAGACACACCGTATTGACACCCTGTCCGCTCAAGCAGCAGAGCTAGTTGCTCTGACACAAGCCTGCATACACGCTAAGAACCGGAAAGTTAATGTTTACACAGATTCACGCTACGCATTCGGAGTCGTACACGACTTTGGAGTGCTCTGGCAGGAGAGAGGTTTCATGACTTCTCATGGAACCAAGATTCAGCATGGTCTCCTTATTCAAGCTCTGTTAGATGCAATACATTTACCGACATCCATTGCTATCATGAAATGCAAAGCACATACGAAAGTTACTGACATTATTTCCCAGGGTAACGATCTAGCAGATCGCACAGCCAAGCTTACAGCACAGACTCCAGACATTCCAGTTAACATGACACACACTCCAGATCCGACTACATGTATGACAGTTAAGGACCCTACTCAAGATGTCATAGATATCCAGTTACACGCTACTCCCGATGAAATCAAGAAATGGTCCGAACAAGGAGGGGTCCAGACAGATCAGGGATGGGTAACGAAGGGTAAAGCCACTTGGTTTCTCCCTGACTCTATGGTTCAAGTCATTATTAATACCGCACATAGTCCAGCACATTTAGGAGAAAAAGCTATGTTAGACAGTATCCAGAACATTTGGTTCAACAAGCATTTACGAGCTGCAGCCAAGCAGAAAGTCCGTACCTATGATATGTTGTCAGTTTAATCCAGGTAAAAGTGTCCCGGTGGAACAAGGTGGATTCCAACCTCCTGACCACCCTTTTGAAGTCCTCCAGATGGATTATATTCAGATGGAGCGATGTCGAGGTTTCAAGTATGTCCTTGTAGTTGTATGCGCTTTGTCCAGGTGGACAGAAGCATATCCAGTCCCAGATTACACAGCCGCGACCACTGCCAAGCAGTTGGTTCGTGAATTCTTCCCCCGTTATGGACTCCCTAGGGTCGTATATTCTGATAACGGCCAGCCATTCTCATCAGAGTTAATGAAGCACGTTTCCCTTTTGTTAGGGTACCAGTGGAAGTTCCATTGTGTACGCCATCCTGAAGCAGCAGGTCTCGTAGAAAGACATAACCAGACCCTGAAAATTCGCATTGCAAAAATTTGTAAAGAGAAAGGTGTGGACTGGCTAGTAGCTCTGCCAGTCGCTTTGTTCTATATGCGCATGGTCGCACATTCCAGATCAGGTCTGTCCCCGTATGAGGTCGTTTTCGGCCGCCCCCCTAACATGTGGGGTACACCTAGACCCCGAAGTATTACCGATGTTTCAAGTAATATGCTGACAGATTACCTAGCTTCCTTGATGTCTGCCCTCAACTCTTGTCGTTCACAGGTTGCCGCCGCATTTCCAGACAATACCGAGGTGGCACCGCATGAAATCGTTCCAGGATCCATGGTTCTTGTCCGGAATTTTGACCGCTCAAGTCCGCTGGAGCCTCGCTGGAAGGAGCCCCGACAGGTCCTCCTCGCCACCCGTACAGCCGTGAAGTTGGAGGGTCGCAAAGGCTGGGTGCACCTTTCGCACGTAAAGAAATTTTATGGACTGAAACCCGTCTCAAAGAACATTTCCCAGGATTCGAAGGATTGCCAAAGTACTATTCTTAAGGACTGTCCCGCAAAAGACATTGCTACAAACCCTCCCCTGTTAGAGAAAACTCCGCAGCAGGAGTATAAGTTGAAACTCCGGTCTAGTAAAATAAGTCAGCCAGTTTGATTGTCTAAGTCCTCCCCTAGGTGAAACGGTTAGACTGTTTCTGACATGTATAAAATAGACCCCCATAGTGAGAGAGTTAGTCAAAACTCAATCCGATGTATCGTTTTTCTATGTTTCATATTATTTCTCAGTATTATGATTTCCTGCACCAGTTATGCATTCTACTTGTATTTTCTAGTTTCTCATGTAAATAAGTCTACCAATGCTACAGTAGAGCATACGTTTAGTGATCTGCCTCCTCATGAACTCTCTTACCGCCTCGCTATGCGAAATAATTCTTTCATCCGCATGTTACATTATTCACACCAGACCAGCAATGCCACTAATTGTTGGGTGTGTGGTCGACTCCCCCCTTTTCAGACACCGAAGGGAGTTCTGCCACTCTTTCCTTATCCATTTTCACATAATGGTTCGTGTGGAGCATGGTCCACGTTAACGTCATCCTCAACAGATATGTCTTTTCTTAACAGTACATGTTTTCCAGACAAGCAAGGTCTCCCCCACAGAACCGGGTTAGATCTAGAAAATGAAGTGTATAATTTAGGTAATTATTCTTCGAATTTCATGGTCCTGAATGTTCAGTCTGATACTACTCCAGACTTACCTGCAATTTCAGTACTACCAGTCAAAGGCGAATTATGTGTCCGAAATAATGGTTCCATACATGTAGGACATAGTGATTGTACTACTATTGTCAAGTATAGTGACAGTAGGAAATCTATTTTCAAAGCTTCACGTCATTCTTATTTTATTTGTGGTCAGACCGCATATGTTCGTCTGCCCCTCGATTGGGAGGGAACCTGTTACATTGCCTTCCTACTGCCACCTGTTTTTCTAGCCCCACCCGACTACCATAGGAATTCCCACCTAGTACATACTAGACACAAGAGAAACCTCCCGATTGTCGATTATACTGAAACTGTTCTAGAACAATATATAGATATCAATAAAGGTGTCTTCCCTTATTTAGGTACAGTCGTGAATAGTAAACTGATACGTAGGTTAACCAGAACACTCGAAGCAGTAGTAATTGAGACTACTTCTGCTCTAAGTAATTTAACCGAAGAACAATCCTTTATGAGAATTGTCGTGCTCCAGAATCGTCTCGTCCTTGACGTCATATTGGCCGATAGAGGCGGGGCCTGTAGAGTCATCGGATCTAGTTGCTGCATTTTCATTCCAAATAACGCGCCGTCTGTTTATTCAGCTATAACCAGACTCCATAAAATTGCCCATCTGTTACACCAAAACCCAGGCACCTGGACATGGTCCGGTTGGTTCTGGAATATAATTTCCGCTTGGGGATGGAAAGTCTTGTCCTTTCTAGGTATTGCAGTAGCGATCATATTTAGCTGCTGCCTCTGTATACAATGTGGCCCTGCGATTTGCGGCATTTGTGCTACATCATGTATTCCTAGTCCCAAGCCCCGTTCTAAATCCCGTTCCAAGAAAATTCGAGACGAGCAAATGATACTGTATGAAATGATAGATGGTATCATGAATATTGATGTTTCCTGAAGGAAACGTAGTGACAAGGAGGGAATGTGGAAAAGTAAATTTTGCCATGTTCTGTGTCCCTACGCGTCCTCCATCATATGTTATATGTGCATGATTAATATGCATATGTTATTCCCCATGTTTGATTAAAGACGCAATTACAGTTGTGTCCATCTCTAGTATGTCAGTTTCCAGTCCTCGTGAATACCACGAATATCAGGCCTATGTAAAGCTACGTTGCCACGTTTCTCAGTGTGCACGTTATTCCATTGTAAAGTCCCCGTTTCTAGGCCTCAAAAGGGCCCGGACACCAGATTCAGCTCCTGTCTCCTGAAGCCTCGCGGAGGAGCGATACAGCCCCCACCTGTATCCTCGACCCTTCACTTACTTCCTGCCTCACAGTGCCCGGTTCAGCCTGGTTCTGCCTCTGAGTCTGCCAAGAGTATGTTATGATTCCAGTTATCAGTTCAGTCCTCCTCCTCTGCATTCCTAAAGCTACTGAACTGCATCAATAGTTTCCGTCATTGTCTAGCCTTTACGGCCCCATGTTAGAGAAATACTGTATTAATGGTCATTTAATATTCTTCATCACGCACTACATGTAGAATAATGCATGCTCCAGTCTTAGAGTCTGTTAGCTTTTCCCCTCCTGACTTCTAGTTTATATCAACATGTTCCCTAAACATCAGATACTAGATAGGGTTTAGGTACATGTCGCCCTGACTCTCCAGACTTCAGTCTCTGCTCCTAGCACAGAGTTCATAGCCCCCAGCTTCTCCTAGTAACACGTCATTGCCAGTTTGCGCGCACCATCAGGTTAGAGGTCCCGGCTCCTCAGGTAGCCCCCTCCACGGTTTCCGCCCCATTCATGACATATTCTGTTATGTTTGCATCACATGTCTGTGTATACGCCCTGTTACACCTACTTTCACCCTTATCTTTCGCGACTGCTACGCGTCACGCTTTCTGCTCCACCCACTGCTACGCCTATTGCAATGAAATGCTATGTGTTTGCGTTATGTATATATGCTCATGTACTGTTATTAAAAGCTAGCTTCCCTTGTCCCGATCCTGACCCCGGCAGCGCTGTCGGGCCCTGCCATCCTATTCCTGTGCAGGTTGTCCTGTTCCTGTCCTTATGCTGTATTAAACCTGCAAAACTCCTACTACCTCGAATCTTGACTCTTATTTATTGAGCTATCTGTTATTCATTTATGCATTCAAAAATAGGGTATTATTTATTTATTTACCACAAGGTCGTTATTTGTTAAGCTTGTCCCTTTTGTTTTTTTAAACCTGCACGTTTTTATCAGCTGACCTTTCACTTAGTTTGATTACGAAGCTAAGTTGCTCGCACTCGACATCCCCTCCGCTTGACTAATAAGCAGTAGCGTTATTTCTTCCCCTTTCCCTGCTACATGCAGGTTAGAAAATTGCTTGCCTGAGACTCACCCCAGCCGATCTTAACGCTGTTTAAGGTGCTCCGATTAACTTCGTCGGCCATCTTGGAATGGGGTAGCCTTCCAAGGCATTCGATCGGCCCCTATAAAAGAGAAAGCGCCGCATTGGTTCCTCAACCCTGTGATTGATACTCCTCCTGAGGCGTGAGCCGGGAGGTCGTTATTTGTTAAGCTTGTCACTTTTGTTTTTTAAACCTGCACGTTTTTATCAGCTGACCTTGCAGCTTATTAAAATTCACATCACTTAGTTTGATTACGAAGCTAAGTTGCTCGCACTCGACATCCCCTCCGCTTGACTAATAAGCAGTAGCGTTATTTCTTCCCCTTTCCCTGCTACATGCAGGTTAGAAAATTGCTTGCCTGAGACTCACCCCAGCCGATCTTAACGCTGTTTAGGGTGCTCAGATTAACTTAGTCGGCCATCTTGGAGTGGGGTAGCCTTCCAAGGCAACCGATTGGCCCCTATAAAAACGGAAGGTCATGTCTCCGCGCAGCGAACGCGACCAGCGGACGCGCCGGACCTGTGCCGGAGTCGTGCCTGAGTCCTGCCCGTCTGCGCCCGTCTGCGCTGTCCGCGACCAGGATGCGGCCGCGGACGCAGGTACTGTTTCACAGAGCTCTCCTCTTCTCTTGACTTATGATAGCGCCAGGCTCAAATCCCTGCGCCCTTCATTTTGTACCATACCATTATCCATTAGCCCATCTGTCACACCCCGTTTTCCTTTTGTAAAATGCCTCCCAGACTTACCCATCAACGCTAAGCATGATTGCCTTTTTTGTCTGCAGTCAACCCCCCCGCAGGCACGATTAAAAGCTGGCCTACTTAACTGTCGGTCTTTAGTAAAACACTCCCTCGATATATACCAAACTTTAGAAGAGGAAAAATGGGATTTATTGTTCCTCACGGAGACGTGGTTAGGAGAGGACACCAACCCTGCGTTATACCTAGATATCCCCTCGGGCTACAGTATATTATGTGCCAATAGACAAAGTACACATCCTGGGGGTGGGGTAGCCATCATATACAGAACCCATTGGACCATCTCGTCCTTTTCCTATAACCAAGTAGAACGCATCGAAGCGCTCCCTTTCTGCATTAAAACCTCGTCCAACTTTACACTTTCTGGTCTCCTGGTTTATCGACCACCCAATTCTAAACCATCACATTTCCCAGCTTTCTTAGACTACGCACTTCAAGCCTCATTGCGATATGCCAACTTCACCCTTCTTGGGGATTTTAACCTCCATGTTGATAATAAGGAGGATACTACGTCTTTGAACTTTTTGTCTACGTTAGCAGGCGGTGGACTCAAGCAGGTTATTAGCTGTCCTACTCACAAAGCGGGTCACACCCTTGACCTAATTTGAACTAATCTGGATGATTTAGATGTTCACGCTCCCCTCCCTATAGTGTGGTCGGATCATCTGCTTGTTCCCTTTACACTGCCATGTTACCACATAAACCGACATACCCGTCCGGCTAAACAACTGGGTAGAAATTGGAGCAAAATCTCTCCTGACAGTTTAGCTCCTTACCTACCATCGGTGGATCTTTCAGATATGGATTCAGATCTCGATACACGTCTCACTAACTTCAACGACCGGATTACCTCTGCAATTGATCTCATCGCCCCAGTTAGGCCTATAAAAACCTATTGTTCCGCTCCCTCCGCCCCATGGCATTCAAATGATCTTCGGAACCTTAAAACGGAATGCAAACACCTTGAAAGGCGCTGGAGAGCCAACTACTCACCGGACTGTAAAATCCTTTATAAAACTGCTTTAAAAAACTATAGGAAGAAGATTATAGAACATAAAAGAGTATTCCTAGAAGAGAAAATTAATCGTTCCCAAGGGTCATCTAGGGAAATATTTGAGACAGTCAGATCTTTTACAGATCCCCTGGCACTGAAACGTCCGCCAGTGGTATCACAGACGCTTTGTGATAATCTTTCTGTCTTTTTCGAGAACAAAATAGCTTCCATCTATGATTCCTTCCCTGGTATCACTTCGGTAAATACAAGTCCCTCTCCCGCCTTTTCCGGACCCGAATCTCTGTTTACTGACTTTGCAGAGATCACTTTGGAACAATCTTTAGCGGAACTTCTTAAAACTAAATCGGGCTCACCATTGGATCCATGGCCCGCTAAACAATATAAGTCACTAGCCCATATTATTAATCCCTCATTGAATAGAATCTGGAATGACTCTCTGAAGCTGGGACTTTTTCCAGATACATGGAAACAAGCTCGTCTGGTCCCTATTATTAAGAAGCCTAATGCAGACCCAAGTGAGCCTGCCAACTACAGGCCAATCTCTCTTCTACCTGCACCTGCTAAAGTACTTGAGAGACTGGCTCAACAACAACTAGCGGGCTTTCTTGAAACCACAGGAGCTTTTCACGACTCGCAGCACGGCTTTAAGCCAGGATACAGCACCGAGTCGGCCTTAATCGAGATGTCAGACGCTGTTAGATGGAGGCTAGACGAGGGATTCAGAGCGGTGTTGGTGCTGCTGGACTTGTCGGCAGCATTCGACACCGTCTCCCATCCCCTCCTCCTTGAACGCCTCCACTCAAAGGGCATCCGGGGCACGGCCTTGGGATGGATTTCATCTTTTCTGTCCAACCGGTCTCAGGCAGTTTTCACCCCCCATTTACTTCTGACAGTCGTCCGCTTCGGTGGGGCGTCCCTCAGGGCTCCTCACTGAGCCCTCTTTTGTTTAATGTTTATTTCTCCCCACTTTTTGATATCATCGCTCAAACTGGTATAAAGGTCATCTACTACGCTGATGATATCCAGCTTTTGTTTTCATTTAATAACATTTCCCCTTCCACATTTGATCCCTTAAAAAACTGCCTCCGTACTATTGCCCAATGGATGGACAGTAATTTCCTCAGGCTGAACGCAGGGAAAACGGAGGTTCTTTTTTTTCATCAGCCTTCTCCTCTTGACCCTAACATCTGGTGGCCTCTTGATTTAAGTGCCCCCCCTACATAAAGACTCTGTGAAGAATCTTGGAGTCAAATGGGACTCTAACCTCACTTTTCATCAGCAAGTTCATTCAGTCTCCACTGCTTGTCTAGCCAAGACTAGAATGATAAAAAAGTTCATACACTTCCTCCCTTGCAACACCAGGAAGATCATAGTACAGGCGCTAATTACCTCGCACCTAGATTACGCCAATGCTCTTTATACTGGTCTGTCTGTGGGGCTTTGTCATCGCCTACAGACGGTCCAGAATGCGGCGGTGCGACTAGTTGCAGGTATTCCTCTTCGTGAGCATATTACCCCCCATCGTCGAGAACTTCACTGGTTGCCTTTGCATAAAAGAGCTGAATTCAAAGCCCTGGTCTTAGCTCATCGGGCCTTGCAGGGTAAAGGCTCTGCCTATCTATCCACATGTCTGATCCCCTATAAAACCTTCCCAGTACTGACTGCGGCCCTCTGGAATAAACTTCCTATTGCTATCCGGTTGATCAAGGAGGAACAACCTTTTCAGAGAGCCCTCAAAACTTATTTGTTCTGCTGATCGACCTCGGTCTCATTTAAAATCACCAGGCTGTATGCAATCACACAGGAGCGCCGGGACACCCCGTTGGGGTAGCTGTGCGCGATACCAAAATACACTAAATAAATAAACACAAACTCTGGGGAAGACCTACTTTGGTGGAACTTGGGAAGGGGAGTCAAACATTTTTTTTTATCAAAATGCATTTTAAACCCCTGTTACAAATAATAGTTTTTAATTATTGTTCTAGCTGCAATATGATGAGCACTTTTTACTGTAATTATTTTAATTAATTGTACAGTTAATAAATACTTACATCTGCCTTTTCCAAAGAGACTTGAGCATTGGACAGGATACATATAAATGGCTACACAACCTACAGTGTGGAAACTAATGTGCCAAAACTATCGGGTAGAGCCAATGAGGGACAGATAATACTTGTGAGGAATACCCTTGCCTGCAAATATAAAAAGCTGATAATAAACTCCCAAGATACACCGGGGATCCAACTTATTTTTCAAACAGGCGAGTCCCCAGTGTTATCATTGTTAGACAATCTGGTGGGAGCTTACCACAGAAACTCTAAAGTTATTGTTGCTGGGGACTTTAATGCCCCTTTTGAACCCTCTTCCCTACTAAGTACTTTACTAGAGGAGGAGAACGAGATTTGGGGCATACCAAATCTGGCAATGACCAAAAATTGCCATTGTCCAACTGCTGCGTCCCTGCAAATTGCATCACTGGGCACAGGAAGGAGCCTGAGGGCATGCAACGGGAGGACTGCATCAGACATAAATAGGCAGGCTACCTTCAAACAGGGTGCCAGTATTAGCGTCATTGATTATATTCTTTTTGATGCTAGAATTTGGTCACTAGTTGCGGAGTTGTTGATTACCCAGAGGCTTTCCAGCAACCACTATCCACTGCTGTTAAAAATGACAGGCGTTGCACTGGGATAGGCAGCTACCGAGTTGTTTCTCTAAGGTGGATGAACCTCTCGTAACCAACAACGGTAGAAGAGTCACCTGGCCCAAAGTACTTGCATACCTAGACCTATACACTAGGATTTATGAATTAGTCCCACACTTCTTGTCAGGCCTGAGCAGCAGCCTGGATTGTGTAGATTCCCCTGGGCCAATTTCCATATGAACAACGCACAATTAATTTTATGGTGCATTGCAAAGTGTATTTACTAAAAAAAGAGCTCCGGCAGTAGGCCTGCTGGGAAAACGAACAATAAATGGTTTAATCACGAATGCAAATTAGCAAAGGGGGCATTACAGCTAGCGGTTAAGGAGCGTAGTCAGTCTGGGGTAGCTATGGCACGCAATAGATATAAAATCGCATTTGCAAAAGCTAAGCGTGATTTTGCAGACAAAAATTGGCAGGACCTGATACAAGGTGCCAGAGGCAAGGATAACCGCCTGTTCTGGCATATCCTTGCAAAGGGTAACACGAAAAATACAAAAATTCTTAGCTACCACATTCAGTCGGAGGTTTGGGTTGAGCACTTTGCTACATTATACTCCAAGAACACGAATGCTCATTGTATATAACGCAAGAGCCGAACAAAGCACTCTTAACATCCTTCCTGTTACGCTCACGACTGGTACAACACTAGTTCTTTAGCTAGGGTGATACTTTGTCAGCAATAAACAGACTCAAGGCAGGAAAAGCCCCAGGCCCTCACCAGATACCAGGGAATTTATATGAATCGGTACCCATGATATGGGCTTCTTATATAAATCTCTTGACAAACTGCATATTGGCTGGTGGGGCTATTCCACCAACCTGGAGGGAAGCTGAGATAATCACAATACCAAGAAGAGAGGCACTTCCATCCCCTCCAATTACAGACCCATCTGCCTGGTTGATAATCTGCAAAAGATCTTTGCACAACAAGTTCTGGGCAAACTCCAAACTTGGATAGAAGAAAAGGCGATACTGTCCCCATACTAAGCAGGCTTCTGCCCTAAAATTAGTACACGCGACCAGGCTTTTAGATTCATTCTGCTAACATGGAAAAAAGTGCTACTGAAAAAACAAAAACTCTATGTAGTATTTGTCGACCTAAGAGCTACGTTCAAATTAGTACCACGAGAAACGTTATGGAAAATAATGATCGACCTAGGGACCCCCATAGATTTGGTGATCCTAATAGCTAGACTCCATGAGGATAACTATGCCCAGGTCAGATGGGGAATAAATGGTGAGTTAACAGATAGGATACCCATACAGTGTGGGGTGCGTCAGGGGTGCGTCCTATCTCCAACACTATTCTCCTTGTTCATTAATGACGTGGCCAGCAGACTATTGGATTGTAGAAATTAAGCTCCTGTTATGAATGACACGGAAGTCCCAATCCTGCTCTTTGCAGATGATTCTTTAATTATTTCCACAACCCCAAGAGGCCTACAAACGCTAGTGGACATGTTTATAGAATTCTGTAAGGACAGATGTCTGGAACTTAACGTTGCCAAAACCCAATTCATGGTGCTCAGTAAAGCGGTGGGGAAATCACGTGAGGGTAGGATCGCATGTGAACCACTGGAGAGGGTGAAAAATGTTGACTACCTGACTGTCCAATTGTAGTCCCTGGTTGGGAGCTACAATTGGACAAGTGTCACCTTACCCTTTGCCACAGGTCAAAAACAATATTGAGATACCACAGGCAGTCTAACAGTCGACCGCTGAGTCCAACACTAGGAGTGTATCAAGTAAAGCCCAGAGTGGAGGTCTGTACGGAGCAGAGATATGGGGGTACATTAACACAAACAAACCGAAAATATATTTGCTAGATCCCTTATCTCAGTACCTATCACCACCCCTCTGATCCCTCTGTTCTTTGACTTAGGGTTAAAAAGAATAGGTGATATGTCCTCATTGAAACCTCTAATGTACTGGCTACATTTGTGGACAACACCCCAGCTCTCTGATTACAGTAATTCTCTGATGGAGGTCCTGGCGTTCAGTGGTACCAAATGTTTACCCTGGTTTAAACATGTTCCAAACTGGAATAAATCACTTGGTATGTCGGTACTATGTCATCAGTGGTGTCATATGAAGTCACAATAAGAGTATGACGGAGGTGGAGGCTATCTGTAAATCTGGCTCTCGAGCACTGGCATCTTTCATAGATTCACAAGCTCGAAATATTCAACGTCGTCAGACTGGGAACCCTGGATAATAATGCTAATATAGCAGTGTACTTTTGCACTCAATAACACTGAACTTTTTTCAAACCATCTAATCCCTATCCATATCATATGAAATGATCCAAACTTCAGCCAATCAAAGACCAGCAACTCTGTCTCATGACAAGGGGAGGAGTACAGGTCACATGTTAATCTATGAAAGATGGCAATGCTAGAAGAACAGAAGTTACTTACCTGTAAACTGTGGTTCTCCAGTATTGGTGTCTTTCATAGATTCACATGCTTGAATAATTCCCCGTAATCGAAGTGGGAGTCCCATGGTACACATCATAGTAGTAAGAAAACATTTATACATAATATATAAATATAAATATTTAAAATAATATTCATAATGATAATATTTCACAGTATGTATAATTTAAAATAAGTCTTGAAGTACCATAGAACAAAATGAGCCAAAAGTTTTAAAGTAGCATAGAACACAATTAGGCCCATAGAAAGCATTGAAGGAGAGCTCACTTTAGTAACATATCTAAGTCTTTATAATAGTCCACATTCCAGCCAATCAGGCTACAGCACCCTCTAGAACCTTCTAATCAGAAGCTCAAGCCCTCAGATTTTCGTAGCACCAAAGTGACCAAGTGCATGAGGGGAAGAGAGCCTCTGAGGGGAGGAAGGGTGGGTCGCATGTGAATCTATGAAAGACACCAATACTGGAGAACCACAGTTTACAGGTAAGTAACGTCTGTTCTTCTCCAGCATTAGGGGTGTCTTTCATAGATTCACATGCTTGAATAAGAGTAGAAAGCAGTACGCCATAATAAGTATCATAAAAGGCAAAGAGGAAAGTTGCAGTGCATAAAACATACCGGCAACATTGAATAACGTGAATACAACCTTGTATGATAGGAGGCGGGAAGCAACAGCGGCTCACCTTATTTGAAGAGGTTTCGAAGCACCGCCTGACCCACAGCAGTGTCCGCAGAGTTGACTGCCTCCAGACAGTAGTGCCTTGTGAACGTGTGTCTGCTGGACCATGTTGCCGCCCTGCAGATCTGATGTATCGACACTCCAGCAAAGAGGGCTGTGGAGGATGCAACAGCCTTCGTTGAGTGTGCTCGCACCGGAGCAGAAAGAGGCTTGCCAGCCCGTTGATGGCAGAAAGAGATGGCAGAAGAAATCCACCTAGCAATGGATTGTTTAGTGACTGGATGTCCCTTGCGCATTCGGCCATAGGCCACAAACAGCTGGTCTGATTTGCGAAAGGAAGCAGTACGCTGAATATAGAATTTAAGGCAGCGTTTTAAGTCCAATGAATGAAGAGAGCGCTCAGCGGGTGACTGAGGGTCTGGGAAAAAAGTTCTGAGAAAGACGGGTTCATTGAGGTCGAAGTCCGAAGGGACCTTACGAATAAATTTAGGATTTGTGCGAAGAGTAACAGCATCCTTGGAGAATTGGAGAAAAGGAGGCTGGACGGTGAAAGCTTGAATGTCGCTCACTCGCCTCGAGGATGTAAGGGTGAGAAGGAGAGCAACCTTCCAGGTGAGGAATTTCAATTTCCCTGAATGAATGGGTTCAAAAGGAGGTCTAAGGAGCTGAGATAGGACCAGATTTAGGCGCCAAACAGGTGGTGGACGCCGGATGGGCGGAAACATCCGAACAACCTTTAAAGAACTGACGAAGGATCCGGGAGGAGTACAGTGACGTGGTACCATCATGGCGGAAACGGGAAATCGCAGCCAGGAAGACTCTAAGAGTGGAATGCGAAAGTCCTGACTTTGCCAGCAGGAGGAAAAAAGGCAGGATCTGCTGAGGTGTGGCGAGCATCGGATTGAGTTGTTCCTTGTGGCACCAGACACAAAACCATTTCCATTTCAATTTATAGGTCTTAATCGTCGAAGGAGCACGTGCATGAGCAAGCACCTCCCTGCATTCAGGAGTGATAGTCAAGTGTGCAAACTCATTGTGCTCAGGTTCCAAGCATGTAACTGGAGAGCCACCGGATCCAGATGGCAAATCTGCCCTCGGCTCATGGTGAGCAGATGATGAAGAGGCCGTAGAAGAACAGGATCGCACTGGGAGAATAGAAGGAGATCGTGAACCATGGGCGGCGTGGCCACCTGGGCGCAATCAGTAGGACATGACATGGTGAAGTCTCATCTTGTGCAGCAGGCGTGGGATCAGAGGTTTCGGAGGAAAAGCGTAAACGAATTTGTTCGACCAGTTGATCGAAAACGCATTCCCGCTCGATCCTTTGTGGGGATGCCGACTTGCGAAGCGTAGGCATTTGCGGTTGATCGGAGTCCCAAACAGATCCAACCGCGGCTGGACCCACAAGCGAAATATGTACTCTAGGGTCGGTTGATGGAGTTCCCACTCGTGATTGTCCGTTGCCGATCTGCTGAGGGAGTCAGCAAGGGCGTTGGAGACACCAGGCACGTGAACCGCTGACAGCTGGACGTGATGGTGAATTGCCTATTCCCAGATCTGTTGTGCTTGTCTAGACAGCAGAAGAGATTTCGTACCCCCTTGTTTGTTGAGGTAGTGCATACTGGTGGTGTTGTCTGTACACACCAGTAGCGATTTTCCTTCCACCAGCGTCCCGAATGATTTTAGGGTGAGGAAGATGGCCAAGAGCTCCAGGCGGTTTATGTGCCATTTGCATTGAGCTGCCGTCCATTTGCCTTTGACTGACAAACCTTCGAGGTGTGCTCCCCAACCCTCCAGAGAGGCATCCGTTGTGAGGGTAAGCGTGGGATCCGCAGCCTGAAAAGGCCGTCCGGTGGCGATGTTTGGGAGGTGAGCCCACCTTTCCAATGCACTCTGAATGCGGGGGGTTAAGTTGACCTTGTCGTTGAACGACCCCAAGACTTGTCTCCACTGGTTGTCCAATTCCTCTTGGATGACTCGCATGTGAAGCCTGCAATTTTGAATCAGGTGTATGCAGGAGGATGCCATGCCGAGAAAGGATTTCAACATCCGGACAGAAGCGGACCTTCCTGATCGTAGAAGAGCCACTAACTTTATCATGCGAGTTTGTCGCTCCTGCGAGACAAACACCTTTGCCAGACGAGAATCTATCATTGCCCCCAGAAAGATTCTTTGCTGGGATGGACGAAGATGGGATTTCTCGTGATTGATTGAAAGGCCCAAGGTGTGAAAAACAGACAGGCAAGTTTGAGTGTGTTGTTCCGCTGCCTGGAAAGTTTGAGCCTTTATCAGGCAGTCGTCCAAATAAGGGTAGAACTGAATGCCCTGAAGGCGAAGAAATGCCGCTACCGGAGCCATGATCTTTGTGAAGACTCGGCGCAGAGCGAAGTCCGAAAGGTAATACTTTGAATTGGTAGTGTTTCGATCCCACAGTGAAGCGAAGATATTTCCTGTGCTTGTGATGTATTGGCTAATGAAAATATGCATCTTGGAGGTCGATGGTGGAGAGAAATTCTCCTGGGTTGAGGAACTGTAAAATTTCCAGTAAGGTCAGCATCCGAAATGTTTGGGATTTGATGAACTTGTTAAGAGCTCGAAGGTCCAGGATTGGGCGCCACTCTCCTGATTTTTTCTTCATTCGAAAAAAGCGGGAATAAAAGCCCTTTCCCGGTTGTAATCGAGGAACCACTTCGACAGCCCCTTTCTGTATCATGAGCTTGACCTGAGCAAACAGTACTTTCAGATGAGCTAAGGAAGGGCCAGAGGGTGGACGGGTGGGGGGAAATTTGGTGAATTCGAGAACGTGGCCCTTTAAGATGACGTCCAGGACCCAGCGATCCGAAGTAATTTTTGACCAATCGTAGAAGTGCTGGGAGATTCGACCTCCAATCTTCAGAGAAGGAGAACACGTGATGTGGGGAAAGTCACTGTTTTTTGGAAGTAGCACCTCCTCTGTAGGTGTTCTTTTTCCTATAAGGTCTTGAATCGGATTGCCTACTCTGATTCTGTTAGGTGTATCGCTGCTTGTTATCTCCATAGGAACGATACTGGGAGGAGCCAAGAAAATTGGAGGAAGCACCTCTGCCACGTGCCCCTCGAAAAGGCCGTTTCTTGTATTGAAGGGATCCCAGGGCACGAGCCGTGTCCGTGTCCTTCTTGATGGACTCCAGTGTGTCATCCACGTGTTTGCCGAAGACGTTTTCCCCATCAAAAGGCAAGTCGAGCACTCTCGCTTGGACCTCAGGTAGAAAAGCTGTAGACTTGAGCCAGCCTTGCCTCCTTAAGACCGCAGCAACTGCGAGTTGCCTGAAACCTGTCGATGAAATGTCAACTGCGCAGTCGATAATCTCCGAGGAGATCTTTTCCCCTTCCTGCACAATCGTCTGGGCTTCGGCTCTGGAGGAATCCGGAAGTAGGGAAACCAGCGCCGCAATCTCTGACCACATTTGACGGTCATAACGTCCAAGGATGGTAAGGCGTTAGCTGCCCTAACCGTCGTGGCTGCCATAGTGGTGAATTTCTTCCCAATGGAATCCAAACGGCGACCTTCCGGGTCTGGAGGGGAAGTCAGAGGTGTCGCCGGATTGGGCAATCTCTTCTGTGCCGCTTGCGTAATGACTGAATCAGCCTTGGGGTGTGATATAAGGCATGTCGGTGAGTTTGCAGGCGCCTTGTATTTTCTAACAAGTCGGGGAAGCACGGCCAGTAAGGAATTCGGTCGTTCCATGAGTTTAAGCCCCTCTTGCCAGATGAAGTCAATAATTGGGATGGTATGAATTTGCTTCTGAGGCTGATCTTTAAAATCATAGAGGAAGCAGTCTTGTTGTTTGACTTGCATAGTCAAATGAAAACGTTTTGTGGCACGCACCATCAGAGTGTGGAAACCCCCAATGTCCACTGGTGGAGAAGCCAGGGGAGATGTTGGTGGAGTAGATGGTGTCTGGGCCCTATAATTATCCCAATCAGCAAGGACGTCGACGCCGTCGTCCTGGTCAGTATCTTGGCGGACATCATCATCATTGTCCGTGTCTGGTTGTGTGCCTACTGGAGACCTTGGTGGAGCAGCAGTAGGTCTCGGCGTTGGTGCTGGAGGTTGAGGAGCGAAAGAAGCTGGTGTAGAAGGTGGAAATCTGCGATTATAGTCATCCAACATGTGTTGAAGGTTCAACACTAGAGACAGTGGAATGTGTGTCATAGGGACCCCATAGTCAACATCCGAGTGATTATCATGTACAGGGAAGAGTGTTTCCTCTACCTCATTGTCGTCATCTTCATATTCCTTGCACTTAATGTGTAACTCCGAAGGACTTGACGCAGGACGAAAAGTTTCATCCACATAGGAACCATCGGAAGACTTCTCTTCTGCAGACTCAAATAACTTAGCCGGAGGCTGAGAATCACCCCTGAGAGGACTCACATCCAGAGGAGCGGGACATTTGACAACCGAAGCCGTCACCATTGTAAATGTAGTTGCAGTTGCCAAGGAATATTTCGACAAACTCTTAGAGGTTTTTGACTTTTCAAAACCAAGAGTCGACGAGGAAGCAGAAGTCGTCGACGGAGGCTGGACCGTCACCTTAGATGTAGATGTCGTCGATGATGAGTGTTTCACCGTCAACGGTGCCGCCGACAAAGAGGTAGCCGTCGAAGTAGATCTTGTCGTCGACGAGGCAGCTGTCGACGATGAAGGTACCTTCGACGATGAAGGTACCGTCGACGATGATGATGATGTCATCGACGAGAGTGGAGCCGTCGACGAAGGTGCTGTCGTCGACGGTAGTGGCACCGTCAACGAAGGTGGTGCCGTCGACGGGAGGCGCGTCGATAAGGTCTTCGTCTAGCCTGGGTCGTCGACGAGACAGGCTTCTTCGCCGTCGACGAGATCTTAATAATAGAGGAGATGGGTCTCACCTCTGGGATCGTCGTCGACGAGGTCATCGTCGTAGTCTTCGTTCTCGTCGACAAAGAACATGTCGTCGTCATAGTGAGTACAGCGTTGACGGATCTCGTTGACGCGCCCGCCGACGAGCTGGCGCTCGTTTTAGATGACGAGGGCACAGCATGGGATTGCGACGCCAGAGAACCAGGTCCCGCAGGCGTAGAGGCCGGCAAATCCCGTGGAGAGACAGACTTTTCCAGAAACTTCTTCTTCAAGAAAGGAGAAGGCAGCTCAGTGTCTGACCCACGCTTAAAGGAGAACTTAGAGTGGTAAGAAGACACACTCTCCACATCAGAAGCTGGATTATCTGAAGTCTTCAACTTCTGAAGCCATAGAAGGAGACTGGCCTCTCTATCCCTTAGGGTTTTTGAAGAAAATGTCCTGTAAAACTTGCAGTCCTTTACCTCGTGGTCTGGGTATAAACAGTAAATACACTTACTGTGAGGGTCCTCATGGAACAGGCGTAGCTTCCCACAGGAAGTGCAGGGTCTGAATAAAGACTTATTTGTAGACATTCTTGAGAAAATTGACAAAATTTGGAAGTTGTGAGAAAAACTGAGCAGGGCTCAGGGAGACTCCCTTCACACGACGTGCGGTAGAAAATCTGAGGGCTTGAGCTTCTGAGGAGAAGGTTCTAGAGGGTGCTGTAGCCGGATTGGCTGGAATGTGGACTATTATAATGACTTAGATATGTTACTAAAGTGAGCTCTCCTTCAATGCTTTCTATGGGCCTAATTGTGTTCTATGCTACTTTAAAACTTTAGGCTCATTTTGTTCTATGGTACTTCAAGACTTATTTTAAATTATACATACTGTGAAATATTATCATTATGAATATTATTTTAAATATTTATATATGTATATTTTATATATATATTATGTATATATGTTTTCTTACTACTATGATATGTACCGTGGGACTCCCACTTCGACGACAGGGAATTATTCAAGCATGTGAATCTATGAAAGACACCAATACTGGAGAACACAGAGTTATGGGTAGGTAATTTTTTTCCTTCTCCAAGCATTAGATCTTTTACAGATTCACAAGGTTGAATAAAGATATTATGAAAAGAGGCTTCTCAACACTGTCCATCCCACAGCAGTATCTCTGGTGGTTTCCACATCAATGCAGTAGTGATAGACTAGTATATGTGTCATTTTCCATGTTGTTGCTTTACAAATGTCTTTTAGATACATTCAAGCAAAGAGGGCACTTGTCGTTGCCACAGCCCTCAAGGAATGTGCTTTGACTTTTCTTATCTACAGTTTGTTCATAGGTGTATGAGCCATCGTGATGCAAGTAGCAATCTATCTTGCTAAAGTGTGCTTAGTTATTGGTTTGCCCTGGTTTACTACGCCTAAAGGTACAAATAGCTGATCAGATATTTGGAATTTCTTTGCATTGTTCAAAATCAAATTAAATACACCTCATTATATACAATGAATGCAACAACCTTTCTGCTGTGCTTGGATTCAGAAAGAATGATGGTAAAATGATTCTCTGTCTTCTATGAAATGCTGTAGAAAACTCTCTGAATAAATTCTGGGTTGGTTGCCAGTTGCTTTATCCTTTGAAAAATTGAGCTGTTTACAAGACCAACTCTTCTTTCTGATGTAACAGACAGAAGAAAAGCAGTATTTCATGAAATATGCCCAATTGATGATACATGAATATGGTCAAATAGCAGCCACATTACAGCTGCTAATACTGTTTTTAGTTCCCATTCTGTAGCCAGCTTGAGAGCAGGCACAAACATTCTCAATAATTCTTTCATAAACTCCTTGATTACGCTATTGCAGCTAGATCAAATCTAACAGACGTGAAAGAAACCCCAGATTTCATCACAATAAAGAGATATGGTAAAAATTGTAGTAGAAACATCTTTTATGGACTTAATTTTTCCTTCTTTACTAAATGCAGAAAATGTTTTCATTTTGAGTTGTTAGTGTTGAAAGTGCTCTGGTTGCTTTTAACACCCGTTTGCAGTTTTCGGCTACTGGCAAATGGCCAAACTCAACGTCATGCATAGACATGCAATCAATCAGACAGAATGTGGACAGTGGTGAAACATTCATCGCCTGCTCTTTGAAATTAGTCATTACATTGGGTTGAATTGGATGGGTGTTCCCTGCTTGGGAAGTCAGGCTCTACTTCTCTCAGGGTCATATTTGGAGGAATTATTTCCTCTGTCATTTCCTTTGTGTCTCTCGCCCTAGTTTTTCCCTTGGCCGGCCACTGTTTTAACTGCTGCCAAAAAGATCCGAACTGTCTGTATGAAAAGAAAACAAGCATTTGCAATGCAATAGGTCTCGCATTATTAAAGTTTGAGCTATTGGCATTGCTAAATAATGCAACACCAATAGCTCAAACTTTAATAATGCGAGACCTATTGCATTGCAGAATGCTTGTTTCTGATGGAGGCAGGTAAAGGAACAGCCACAAGAGGGGGAGGGGCAGGGAGAGGGGTAGCAACGACAAAGGAGAGAGTGTCAGGTACTAGGTGAACGAAGACAGGAGTGAGAGCGACGGGATATGGGACAAGTAACAATAGGAGGGAGGAGGGCGAGGGTACAGGTCAAGCGCTGACAGGGAAGAAGTGTGGTGTATGGAAGCAAGGAAACGAGGGTTTGATCCACGGCTTCAGGACATCTACAGGAGATATGCTCAAATACAATAAATCTAAATGGGAATTTTATGCAAAGTCAGGGGATACATTAATGGCCACTGGAATTATGAGATTCTGCAGCCACAGCTTTTTGCCACATTTGCCACACAATCCATCATCTGCTACATAATCTGCAGATTTGAACAAAAATATTTGCTCCTAGCTCAAAAGGATAAAAAATAAGGCGACATGTTTGTGCACAGTGGAAAGCTCTTCATTTGTTAAACCAGTACAAATGAGGTGAAATCTCTACCATGACAGTATTTAAATATGTAAAAATAACACAAAATAATAAAGTAATATATTTATTTATTTATTTGAGGATTTGTATAGCGCCAGAATCGACTCCGAGGAGTATCTCTGCGCTTTTATGGAGGCGTCATAAATGTGCAGCGGAGGATGTAGAATATTTTTATTAAAATCAGAACAGAGTGGTTTTTAGCAGTTTCCTAAAAGCCAGGTGATTAGGACATTCTCTTAAAGAGAGGGGGAGATCATTCCAGTATTTTGGTCCAAGGTAAGATAGGGATTTTCCTCCTAGTTTTGCTCTCTTAATTCTAGGGATTGCCAAAAGATGATGGGTATTGGACCGCAGACATCTCGAGGGATGATAAGGAATATATTTTTCTGCCAAATAGTCAGGGCCAAGGTTAAGTAGTGCTTTATGAATGATACAGTAGGTCTTACATTTTATCCGCTGGCGAATTGGTAGCCAGTGGAGCTTAAGAAGAAGGGGGCGAGAGGGAGATCTCGGTGGCATATTCAGGACCAGGTGCGCCGCCGTGTTCTGAATCACCTGCAGTTTATTAATTGATGCTTCATTAGCTGAGAGAAATAGACTATTACAATAGTCTAAGCGGCTCAGTATAAGAGCTTGGGTCAGTGTCTTTCGTACAGAGTCTGGAAGAAGAGGAAAGACACGTCTTAATAGACCCAGTGTTGAAGCAAATTCCAGCTGTCTTGGCAACATGTTCTTTAAGAGTGAGGGCCTGATCTAGCCGGACTCCCAGATTTGTAACTGAATTTTTGGGAGTGGGAGGTTTACCAAGATTAATGGGCCACCAGTTGGGAGACCATAACCTGGGGGCATCTCCAAAAAGAAGAAGTTCGGTCTTCCCAACATTACACTGTAGAAAATGGTGCCTCATATATTGCGATATAGCGTTCATACCGGAAGAGAAGGTCTCCTGGATAGCAAAAGGGTTAATTTGTCAAATGGAAAGAGTAGCTGCGTGTTGTCCGCATAGGATATTGGAATAAACCCAAATTTCCTTAGAACATCTGCCAAGGGAGCCACGTAGATATTGAATAAAGTAGGGCTCAAGCAAGAGCCCTGTGGGACTCCCTTGGTAAGCTCAGTGGATGCCGAACGATATGGGCCTAGATTCACTGTCTGAGTACAACCAGATAAAAAACTTGCCAACCAACAGAAGGCAGAATCAATTAATCCTACTTCTTTCAGCCTTCTGAGTAATATCTGATGGGAGATGGTGTCAAATGCGGCAGAAAGATCTAATAGCACCAGAATAATTGACTGTCCTTTGTCTAGGGTCATTCTGATGTTATCTGTGACCACTGGCAAAGCTGATTCGATGATATACTTAGGCCTAAAACCAGTGTCACATTATGCCCCACAATTTGCCATTTTTGCTACATACTTAAGTCAAACCTGCCGCATAGTTTGGTGCTCCGCTGTTGCATAATTCCAGTGGCCCTGGTTATATTGAAAATCGGGCATGGATTTAGCTCTCGTATACCAACATTGAGCTCCCTTCTCTAAACTCTAACTATGATGGTTTCTCCATCAACACACTGTGTGACTAGGATCCTAATCCTGATTGCAGAGCAAATGTTGAGTTGGCACCAAGGCTTTTTTATACTCGACTTAGTATTGCTACACTGGCACAAATTGCACATGCCATAGAGTTTCTACCCAACAGATGTTGGTAAGGTCAAACAAGTAGCAGATGTGCACTGTTTGCAGAACTCTGAATGGAAGAGAACATGTACTGTTAGCTTCTTCGACCTCATTTCAGTTTTATTTATTTATTAGTTTTTAAAGTTTTATATAGCGCGGACAAGATCTTTGCAGATATCAGAGCGCTTTACAGAAACAGAAGGTAGGGTAGACAAACTCTTGAAAACAATATAATATTCAAGTGCGACAAAGAAGAATTGGGTGCAAGCTGAGATGTTACAGCGATGTGCAAACTAGAGTATCTTTCCTTGCTAAATGTCATGAAAATGTGGTAAAACTATGCTGTACTTTTGTAGCCAAATGCGTGCGGTTTGCTAGTATCTTTAATTCCTTCATTTACTCAGGTGCACACCTCGCATTAAAACAGTCTCACAAGATGTGTCTTGTAAACCAATCTCCGGCTAGTATCATGCACAATTTTCTTATTTGAGGTGTAAATAAAGTTTTGCAAAATCGTGGAATGTGTATATTTTTTTATTTGATCAATTAAAGGAAATGCGGGAACTTAGGGAAGTTTTGTCACCTCGAGGTGCGATTGCCTGGCCCCTCGAGGTGCGATTGTGTGGCCTCTATGTCACCTCGAGGTGTGAATGGGATTGCCTGGCCCCCATGAGGTTTGATTGTGTGGCGCTCGTTCCAATCGCTACTTGGCTCGCGAAGCAACATTACCTGCGCTGATGCTGGCAAAGACGTTGATTGATTGATTGCGCAAATTAATTAAAAGGCCTTCCTTTCTTCACAGCCATGTTGGGTACGTCACACACCTCTTCACTCTTGTCTGTTCCATCAGGTTGTCAGTGGCTGTCACAACTTGTTTGTAATGAAGGATGTTGGAACTAAGGGAGTGCAGTGGCGGCAAGCCCGGGCACACCGCCACCCTGCGCGCAGCACCTCGTTTCACGTTGTCCTCCTGGGTTTCTATTCAGCACACGTCCTCCCAGGCCGCAGGTGACCAGCCTTTTCAGGGCCGCTTTCAAAATTAGAACTGTTTGTCAACGGAATTGTATGCAAATTACCCTCATGAATATGCATTCCAGAGGGCAGGGTAAAGTTAGCCTGCATGAGAAGAGCTCTCAGTCGCAAGATGAACTTCCAGAAACTGCCACAAGGGGGTGATCTTATCTGAAGCATTTTGAAGAGACCTTTCACCCCATCCAACATACACTCACTAAAGCCAAATTATCTGGCACCCAAAGCTATAAGAATAGGTTGGGTGACATGTATTAGTAATTTTAATGTATAATTAAAGTCTGAATTGTCAAACTTGTGTGAGTGTGATGGGTAGTAGTGATAGTATGGTCATTGGCAGGGCTAGTGGGTGCAATGTGCGGGGCGAGCTGCAGTGGCTTCTAAACAAGGGCCCTGGCTTATCCTCTTTTTTTTGTTGCATATTAAGCACTAGTCCACGGAATGTTATCACTTAAAGTGTGCCTGGCTGCTTCATTTTCGCAATGCCTCAGTAGGCTGTAATTGAAGAATCAGGCCGCTGCTATACTCTAAACGACTGTAAAAAGGAAATCTAAATTTCAATAGCTTTTTAACTTGCCAGAGAGAGAAAAGACACTTGTCTCATGAACTGAGGGTGCCTTCCCCTGCTCCCCAAGTTCCTCGGTTCATCTCCAGCATGTGTCAAATGACAAAGGAAAATGTGTGACTATTGATACCGAAAGGCTGCAGAAGCCAGAGAGAAAGAAATGGGTAGTTCCAAAAGTCAAACCCAAAAAATATTTATTGGGCATTACAAGTCCCTTGGGCGCTTGCTTCTCCATTGCAGTAGCTGCCATTCTACATATTCCCCTAGGTAGAGCCGAGGTAAATTAGAACCGGTGAAAACAAAACTGCTAATTTTATGCAATTCCCATGGATCTCAGGGGCTAATCAACAAACCTAGTATGGGATATGATAACCTTTGAGAAGCACTCCTGAGGTTGTGGCCTTAGGGCCAGAGCTGCCGACTTTGAAGCTGGGGAACCTGGTTGGAGCCTGGGCTCGGCTCAACAACCTTTGATTCTGGGCAAATCACCAATCTCCCCGTACCCACCAAAAAATGATTGTGTCCTTGTGTAACGTAACTGGTGCTCATGTAAAGCGCTCCAATACCTTTGGGTCGAGTCCACACTATATAAATCCGCAACAACAAAAAATACAGACTCTACTTAGCACTAGCCTTTCAAGAATGAGCTTGACTTAAAAGTGACTTTTCTCAATCACTAGTAACCTTTTAGTGGTGAGTCTGACTTGAAACTGACGTGTCTCAAGCTCAAGTTACCTTATAGTGGTGAGCCTGACTTGAAACCGACGTGTCTCAAGCACTAGTGACCTTTCAGTGGTGAGCCTGACTTGAAACTGACTTGTCTCAAGCACGAGTGATGCACTAGTGACGTTTCGCCTCAAGCACTAGCGAACTTTCACAGGAGAGCCTGACTTGTCATTGGATTTCCACATTCCCTTTTAGAACTTGGACCAGACAGGATTAGTGACTTGTCCCATTTACTAGCAGCCCTTCAGAGGTGATCCAGATATGAAACCGACATGTCTGGTACACTAGAGACAACTCAGAAGTGACCCATGCATGTTATTGACAACTCTGGGCACCAGGTTCCATATAGAGGTGAGTCTGGCACGAGAGTGACCCAGGTCCTAGAGGCCATACAGAGGTAAGAGGTTGTGCCAGGCGTTAGCCCCCTTTCCGAACTGACCCTCATGTTACTGTTAATCCTCCAGCACTTGCAGCTTTTCAGACATAAACCTATTAGTGCCTTTGCACCAGTGCTAACAGCCTATCAGATGTGAGCCTGACAAAACACGGACTGCCACGCCACTAGGGACTTTACACGCCTTTCGCAAACTACCCCGTGGTCTTTCAGAGACGTTCCACCGTCACAGCCTGCAAGCCATTCAGCGGCACCAGCCTACCTCCTTGAACAGCGAGGGGCACAAAGAATTGCCACGGTAAGTAATAAAGGATGCATATGTGGAGGCGGGGAAGAGAGGAAGGATAGATGCCAGCATGTGAATTTCTGGATGTGGCAGATTTTCCTGCACCCACCGGCACGCCCATGAAGCCTCTGTTCCCCAGTAGTCCTCTGGGCGGACAAAGAACATGCTATGGCGACTAGACTACCGCTCGCGCCGCAGACTAGACCGCAGCTCCTCGGCCTCGGCACATACGCAGCTTGAATTCATTAGCACCGCCTCCTGGCGGGGGCCTGTCACCGCGCCAGAGGTGCCGGGGCGCTCCATCCCAAGCGCGCCCGCCGTGCCCCTTCCACAAAACACCGGCTCACTATATTTCGGAAGTGGCGATGGCGGCAAGCACGCGAGTGGTGCGAGCGTGCGCCACAGCGAGCCCTGTGTTTTGCATTATCGTGCACGCGTCTGCGCACGATAATGCAAACCACATGTTACCCTGTGCAGGTAACAGACACCAATAGGCCATGGGCGGAGCAATGCGCCCGCCTTTGGCCTATTGCGTGCTCTGTTTCTGAAATACAAGCACGCAAAAGCCAATCCCCTCACAAAAAAGAACAAGTTTAAGATATTGCCATTGTAAATGACAATGCCTTTTACTGATGTTTTAAAAACAAAAACAAAAATAAAAGGCATTGTTATTTGCAATGTCGATAGCGCAAACTCGTGTAAATGCGAGACCTATTGCATTGCAAATGCTTGTTTCACTTAGTAAACGTTCATCATGGACAACAGCTGCTAAGCATACTAGCATGAGCTTTTTCTTTTTGAAGCTTCACTTTCTAGAAGGCATTTAAACGTTAATGTATGTGGAATGTGTGTACGTCAATATACGTATGTATATATGTGGAATTTGTATAGAGCGAACCTAGCCAAAAAAGCAGCGTAGCTACCAGCAGGGCAAAAGGCAAGCTTATAGTCCAGGAGTGTTCTTGAAGGAGGTGCATCGTCAACTTTATCATACATCTTTGAGTAGCTTTGGGGTGGTCCTTATGATATGGTAATGTTGTTCTAGTTCCTGGCACAATGCCCCTGGCACTTCAAATATTTGAATTTTGTGTTTAGTTTTTTCTTTTTTCATTTTTATAGATATTATACAGCTTGGGAACTATACTGTGCTTATTGTCAGTGCTGGTTTTGTTATGTTTTTTTTGCAAAACTTTATTGTTGTGAAAGAGGCCAGACTCTAGTCATCCTGAAATTTAAAAAAATTAAAGAAACACAGGGAAAAAAATGCCAAAACCAAAATGTGCGGCCTTGGCTGCTAACCTTTTGCTTGGTCAAGGCTTTATTTGTTTTGTCATTTATTTTTAAAAGTCTTTTTCATACAGCGGTTGCCTGTCAGTAGCATCCACGGGGTCTTCATGAGCTGCTGGCTAGTGGGTTGCTTTCTGAACGGGCTGAAATAACAATAATGTATATTGCTGGGAAAGCGGTCGGACTCTCGTCAATCTAAAATAGAAAAAAAATTAAAACTGGCTAAAAGCAAAACAAAATTAATCTTAAAACGCCCACATTCCCTTGATTCCTTGCACTGAAGTGAACTACTTTAGGCGTGGATGTACTCCTTGTGAAAAGACAGAGAATGTCCCTTACAGTAAAGTTAGCCAATAGCTGAAGAGGGCTCACTCACTAACCTTTTTCGTCCATTGGTCTGTTATTGTGTCATTCACATTTGTCTGCTGCCTACCACACTATTCAGTAGGGAATGCTGTGGTAGGCAGCAGAAAAATGTGAAGGAAACAATAACAGACCAATGGACGAAGAAGACTGGCTGAAAGACCCTATAAGAACACTACACAATTTAGAAAAATTAAACCAGACCTAAAAAGTGGATGCCATTTTACACTTCAGTTTGTGGTGGCACTGCTAATGGCAAAGGTATGAGACTGAATTTACACATGTGAGATACAACAAGAAAGGTTGCTGCCCATTCCTTTTATTCCAGCGCACCACTGAAGAATCAGAAAGACTGGATGTGGAAAAAGTGCAGTCAAGGGACACAAACGAATCTAAATACTGAATGCAAGGAGCCAGTCAGTGAATAAACAGAATTGAACTAAATTACCTTGAACTACTTGCATCCACTCCACAGGTTCATTTGGAGTTAAGCCTGAATTAGAAGGGGTAGTAGACAGTCAAGTTACCCCTCTAGAGTACAAGAAAATGTTGCGATGTCAGTTTCACAAACACAATTAAGCTGGCTGCACTATTCCTTTTCCCAGAAGTGGCGACAGTCTAACCGCGTTACGTTATGTCACAAAAACAGCCGCAAATACCTCGAAGAAGTAGCACAAATGTCAAGTACGATTAAATGAAAATAAACCACAAGGCAGACGGATATCTCTGAATCGAATTAAAAACGCACAAGCTCCAGGTTCACTGGGTGACTGAGACGAACTCCAATAGGGGCGTCCAGGGGGTTCTCGTAGGCTGCTTGATAGAGTGGCATTCTGATTGGGGCTGAAATAAGCCAACAATGCCGCGAGTGCGAATATCTAGTCACAGCCTTCGGCAGTGCGGGGCTGGTTTGCTTTATTTTCAGACCGGCTCTGGGCTTCTACGCATCAATAAGGTTGTAGCGGACGTTGGCTGTGTAGTAAAGCACAATAAAAACGTCATGCTGCTCGAGAAATATGGATGTTGTCGAATGATTTCAAAGCGAAGTTGTTTCTGGTGTCCAGCAGCCTTTCTATTAAAGGCCACAAGAGGGAGCAAGACGGATGAAATAGTGACTTTGGAAGTGTAAATGTTTGCAGAACTACAAAGGCTGGTTAAGCGGCTGACAGCAGATGGCAGCACAGGTGAAAAGCACTCAGAGTTAATGCGCGTCTCCATCTGAAATGTGGCGACGGCGGCAAGCACGCGCGTGGTGGGCACGCGCGCGCCAGAGCGAGCCATGTTTTGCATTATCATGCATGCGTCTGCGCACGATAATGCAAACCACATGTTACCCTGTGCGGGTAACAGACACCAATAGGCCATGGGCGGAGCAACGCGCCCGCCTTTGGCATATTGCGTGCTGTGTTTTTTAAATTTAAACATGCAAAAGCCAATCCCGTCACAAAAAAGAACAAGCATTTACAATGCAACGGTTTCGCCTTTGTAAAAGTTAGAGCTATTGGCATTGTAAATGACAAATTTTTCATTTATGTGTTGTTTTTGAAAACCGATAAATAAATGGCATTGTCATTTACAATGCCAATAGCTTAATGTCTCGCAAGACCCTAGACGTACAGTGCACAATATTATCTCTGCATCGCTGATCAGCCAAAGGTTCGCGTAATATCACTAACTGCAGTCAGAAGTTCACATTTGTTAAATTTCACTTCATGTCATTTAATTTCATTTTTCCACCCTGCCTTTGAATAAAACATTAGTTTGAGTCTATCAAGTAACTGATTATCGTTTATTTTTCATTACGCTTCACAAACTCATGCACAATCCCTGGAGAACGGGTTGTAGCAGCAAAAAGACGATGGGACCCGATTTTCTAGCAAGAGGCTCAGTGGGTTGAGAGGGCGCGCTATGGAGGTCAGTGTGCAATATCGGAGCACAGAATCGTGGCCCAGTAGGGCCAACGCCGCTATTCATCCTTCTAAGGGTTGAAGAAAGGAATACCACAGCCGATATAAAATATCTATAATTTAGTATCATCCTGGCATTTCTGCTAAAAGCAAAACCTTCATACATAGAGGAAGTTTGGTTTATTGAAAAAGTAAAATCCTTTCCACTGAACACTCATACTCCAAACCTGCATACATCTACTTTCCTGGTTAATTCCTCCCTTGATGCTTCCAGAAGGTGTACTGTTTTTGCCAGGGATGTTTTGTTGCTCAATGTACCAGAAAAAGAAATGATTGGCCCGTGACTAGTCTGGTTGCAGCACCCAGGGATGAACGGATATCACTGGGAAACGAGCCAGCAGGCTCCAATTCACAGGCTGGATGTTTCGCAATTCACCACATGTGAAGCACATCACTTTCCAATTAACTTAATTAATATAAACAAATACGGACCCGAATTGCAGCTCTGAGAGGAAGCGCGGCGCGCGGGCAGCTAAATGAGTACACTGCTTTGCTGTTCTGCTATTTAAATTTTCAGATTACAGACTACACATCCGGCTCTGAAGTGGACAAATAGGACTCCCGTCTCTCTACAGTAGCCGCGCTGCTGCAATGCTCCACTGTTAACTAAATAGTACATTGAGGTTGTTTTGACGAGCGCTTGTTTATAGATATGAGAAAAAACGGTAAATACTAATTTTAGTACACATTTTTTAAACCAAGTTTCGTTATTACACAAACATGCCAATCGCAGAAATGTATATTCTTCATGGCGGAACTTGCGGGTTACAACCACATTTTCAAGATGGTAATTTTTTTTGCGCTGTGCATTGGACTTCCCTGGGTTCCCTTTCCATGTTATCACAGCCAGCATCTTTCATTTTGGCAGTGGTGCCAGTATGTCTTCAAGATACCGAGTTTATTATAAGACCAGATTGATGGCTTCACCAGCTATGGTCACCTTCGGTCAGTCAGTTTTTATACGATCTGATTCTGTAGCGATCAACCTATATGAGCATCCCGAGACATTTTGACTGACCTTATGATGGCCACCACCAAATAGAAACCACATAAGCCCCGCAGGCAAGGTTACTTATAAAACACGTTTGTATAAAGCACATGACGGAGAGTATCAGACCCATTCCCTCCTATTTCCAAACGTCATCGCTGACAAGTAAATTTTTTTAAATAACGAAAATAAACATTACCATCTAGCCTCTATGAATGCTTTCTGGGACAAGAACGCAAGCGTGATATGCGCCTACAAATATGACAACACGTAAAAAGGTAAGGGAGGTAGGGCTTGTCTCAGTTGTGTACTACGCCTTCTCGGAGAGACCAACGCGAGGCGCAGGTACCCTTCTCACACGTTTCCCTTTTAAAGTTCACCTTTCTCTCGGGTGGACGTGCAGCGTGCGGCCGCGCGCACAGCTTCGGAGTGCAGGGTGCATTTGTGTCCCAGAGGCCTGCACTGATTGTGCTCCCCAGATGTGCACAGATGTAAACCATTTAATTTGGCAGGAAAAGGCTCCTACTTGAGCAAGGCTTGCACGTCTTGCATTGCAACGGACTTCGTTGCTAAAGCACCTAGGAGCTAGTGCCTGGCGCCCCAGATGTGCACAGTTGTAACACTGGAGAATAGCTTGCATGTCTTGCATTGCAACGGGCTTCGGTGACAATGCGCCTAGAAGGTAGTGCCTGGCGCCCCAGATGTGCACAGTTGTAACACTGGAGAATAGCTCGCACGTCTTGCATTGCAACGTACTTCGGTGATAAAGCACCTAGGAGCTAGTGCCTGGCGCCCCAGATGTGCACAGTTGTAACACTGGAGAATAGCTTGCATGTCTTGCATTGCAACGGGCTTCGGTGATAAAGCACCTAGGAGCTAGTGCCTGGCGCCCCAGATGTGCACAGTTGTAACACTGGAGAATAGCTTGCACGTCTTGCATTGCAACGGGCTTCGGTGATAAAGCACCTAGGAGCTAGTGCCTGGCGCCCCAGATGTGCACAGTTGTAACACTGGAGAATAGCTTGCACGTCTTGCATTGCAACGGGCTTCGGTGATAAAGCACCTAGGAGCTAGTGCCTGGCGCCCCAGATGTGCACAGTTGTAACACTGGAGAATAGCTTGCACGTCTTGCATTGCAACGTACTTCGGTGATAAAGCACCTAGGAGCTAGTGCCTGGCGCCCCAGATGTGCACAGTTGTAACACTGGAGAATAGCTTGCACGTCTTGCATTGCAACGTACTTCGGTGATAAAGCACCTAGGAGCTAGTGCCTGGCGCCCCAGATGTGCACAGTTGTAACACTGGAGAATAGCTTGCACGTCTTGCATTGCAATGTACTTCGGTGATAAAGCACCTAGGAGCTAGTGCCTGGCGCCACAGATGTGCACAGTTGTAACACTGGAGAATAGCTTGCACGTCTTGCATTGCAACGTACTTCGGTGATAAAGCACCTAGGAGCTAGTGCCTGGCGCCCCAGATGTGCACAGTTGTAACACTGGAGAATAGCTTGCACGTCTTGCATTGCAACGTACTTCGGTGATAAAGCACCTAGGAGCTAGTGCCTGGCGCCCCAGATGTGCACAGTTGTAACACTGGAGAATAGCTTGCATGTCTTGCATTGCAACGGGCTTCGGTGATAAAGCGCCTGGCTTGTACATGCGCTTTCAGCAACTGCATTAACACATTTTAAAGTAATACATGCCTTGGCATTGGGCAGCTGTGCACAGCTGGTCCATTTTCTCGTATCTTTATTTTGTAAAGGGGGTGCGTGCTTTGCAATTCGGATGTCTTGCAATGCGGGATTGCACAGCGTCACAGCTCTGAAATGGCTAATTTTCACAATTTCATGAAGAAGTTGCCTTGTGGTGTACACACGTGTGCCCCGTTGGCACCGAGGCTCTGATGCTTTCGGGCATGCGTTAACACTTCCCTCAAGTGATACAGGGTGGGGGGGGGGGTGGGGGGGGGGGAGGGGAGTCAGTTTCAGACTAAAGATACGAGCAGCAGAGCAGCTCTGGCCGTGAAGAGTTAAGTTATCTTACCTACCCCTCTCCAGTGCGCGCTGCAGAACATTCAATTAAAACAGCAGAACATTCAATTGCTCTGCAGAAAATCGAGTAATAGACGTCAATATGGTATTTGAAGAAACATTGTGAACTGAACGATCTCTGTTGAAATCTGTAAACTACCTGCAGTGACAGGCTCAAACCGCACCACAACTCAGCATTTCATCCTGCCGACGTCTATCCATTGAGGTTTGGGCAATAGTAACTAGTCAGGGAGGACTGACTGTGTACCGATCTGGACGGACTGTGCCAATAGGGAAGAGACATGGATCTTTCTGCCAAGCAGTGAGACTCGTGAGAGTTCAGGAAGACAGAGCTCTGGACTAACGGCCTACCCAAGAGGCTCAGGTGAAATCAGGGCTAACGAGTCTGCGCCGATATCCCAGGAGCCCCCACCTCCTGTGAGGTCACGGAGACTTTATAACACGTAGTTCACGATCAGACCCCTGCTGCTTTTATGCCTCTGTGCATCCGCCCCCATGTGGGGTGGTTTAGTTCCTCGTGACGGAATGCCATCTTCACATTTGCCATGCTCTTATGCTAGAGAGGAGACACGCCGTCCCTGAAGCCTCAAGGGAGGTATCACTTATCACATCCTAGAACACAATACACTCAGGTGAGACAGTGTCGGGCAGGCCTGTGTGGGAATCCGGCCGGAGGGCTGATCTGACATGACAGTGTGTGGGCCACTTTTTGGGCTTGTTTTATGGTCTGTGATTCAATTTTAATGTGGGTTTCCCTATTACCACCAACCTTTCCTGCAGCAAGCACAGACACATGCAGTCTTCCACACCTTGCAAAACACCTGGGCAGCGTGTATTTACAAGTTCCAAACTGCCCTGAATTTTCAAATGTGAGCCAATTTTTTAAACTACGTGCTAATAGAGGCCACTTTTATTCTGGGACCCGGTCCAATTTTTCTGCCTCTGTCCTACCGTGGTGTCAAGCTGCTCCTGTATGCAAACATATCGATTCTCCGTGGGAGACGCAGTTCTCGACTTAAAAGTACGTCTGTGTACAAACTGCAGATCAAAGGCTAGGACCCCCAAGGCGATGCTCCGCCCCTTCTTAGGTAGATACAATGTGCTCAATCGAGATCAGTGACACATACACTTGTTAGTGCTGCGTTTAGAACCCGTACATTAAGCGCTATATGCATGATGGCACACTGCACCGCTTCCGTCATACTCGATAATAAATGTGCTCATTATCGTCATCGAGAGCAGCCCCCCTACCCGTTAATGTACACTCCATTTGCGTGGTCCGGACCGAGCAACCCATTTCGGGGACACCCCTGCCCAACCTTACTGTGGAATCTTCAGTCTAGGCTTGCGGAGGAATGCTTGACACCCCCCACATGACACACACTAAGTACCTGCCACCCCCTGCATTCAAACCCAAACAAGAACTCCACCTTAAGAGGGTAACGGCGTCGGGTGGTGGTGGTGGGTCCCACCGCATCCATAGCGATGTTAAACGAGTCCTGCTTGAGTTGAAGACGGACATTTGAGGCAGTCGGTGTGTATTTGGCAAAGCGAATTCCGGAGATTTGAACCGGGGAGCTGCTATTTGTGATATTTTGCTGTTAGACGCGATCCAGAATGTAAGAAGCATTTTCCAGATAAGGGACACATCTCCTCGTTGCAGACGGTGCACGTTAGATGCCTAGCCTGGCGCTATTTACATGTCAGATAACTCTGGGCTTTACGTCACATCGTGAGGCAGTCTGGTACTTGCAGTTTTCAGCACATACAATGACGCAGTCGAATTACATTTCAAAGACCAGTTCCACCCAAGGTGTCGTGATTTTCCGATGCCAGCGTGCAGACAGGCTCGCCTTTTCCCGAGGCATCTTGTCCCCTCCTCTGGCACGGCCGCGGCTTTTACAAGTGCCTCTAAAACAGTCAGGGCAAGGGCTCCCTCTAGTGGCTGCTATGGAATATTGCTGCCCAACTCAGCTGGGATTGTTTCTCGTGCACAAAGTCGAGGCTCAAACGAATACTGCTGCTGCATACACAAACAAGTAGGGATTAAAGTCATATTTCAAGCACGGAACACCCCGCCCTTCCAGCTAACATCTGCTGGTTATTAACACAACTAAAGCCTCCCTTAAAAGAGCATATCCCAGTTAGACTCACGGACAGCGGGAGGGGGGGGGAAGGGGGGGCCGGGAACGGCGCACCGTCAATGGGAGGAGGGGGGGCGGGAACGGAACGGAAACCGAGGTCGGATTTGAAAACAGTTCACGAACACAATCGAACACAATCAGACAATGCCAGGAGAAGGGGATAGAGGGATGTTCGTCAGCCACGAACAAATGATCACAACGCGCCGTCCCCCCCAAAAAAAACAAGTCAGGTCCCGGGCCGCGCTGTGATTGGCTGACGTCACGGGGGTTTCCCGGCCGGCAGCCAATCACAGCGCGGCCCGGGAATGACGTCACGGGGGTGTCCCGGGCCGGCAGCCAATCGCAGCGCGGCCCGGGACAAAGGGGCGGGGCTTAAAAAAAGCACCAGAAACGCCCCCGAATCGCGTTTTCGTGAGAAAGCGCGATTGACAGCCTCTGCCTCCCAATGGCTAGCCTCCATTTATGGAGCTAGCCAATTGGAAACAGAGGCTGTCCTAACCTCACTACTAACAACAAAAGATTTCGACTGGGAGGGGCTTCGCCCCTCGCCAAAAGTCGAAACCTAAAAAGCACACGCACGAGCAAGTGCAATTTCTAAGTACAGATTTTTGCCCCTGCGCACTGCATCGCTAGGGGCGAACCCTATAAGGCTGTTTAATACGCAGTGCCCTTAAAGACCGCACTGTCACAATGTCAACCTTTAACATTTGCAAGGTATCATCAACCTTCTTTATTTATTTATTTATTTATTTATTTAATGCATTTTTATAAAGCGCGGACTTTACCCGAAGGTGTCAGAGCACTGTACAATAGAACCCGTTACCTTACATGAGAGAACTGTTGCAGGAATAGAGCAAACAAAAATAGCATGAACAGACTGTATAAGCAAAAGTAAGAATAAATATGACAAATTTTACAATGACTAAAGAACTTCCTGGCGAACAATATCAGGCCATAGAATCAAAACAACGCAGGAATAAGGAACACAATTTTTCAAACACAGCAAGCACAGGATGTATAAGCAAAAATATAAACATATGTGACAAATTTACAATGACTAAATAACTTACTGCTTACTGGCAGGGTCTGAGAAGGAGGGAATTAGTTATGAAAGTGTCTTTGGAATAAAAGAGATTTGAGGTCCGCTTTGAAGATCTGAATTGAGGTGATGGCACGGAGCGAAGGAGGAAGCGAGTTCCAGGTTCTCACCGCATTACCTGAGAACGATTGTGCCAACAGTTTTTCTCTTTTGAAGGAGGGGGGTTCAAGAAGGAACTTTTCCGCATTCCGAGAAGGTCTTGAGCCTCCAGACAGTTTGAGTTTATTCGCCAGATAGCGAGGGGAGGAAGAGTGCAAAGCTTTGTGGGTGATGCACGCTGTTTTGTAGATAGCTCTAGCCTCGATGGGAAGCCATCGGAGAGAAGACGGGATAGGAGTGATGTGGTCACTTCGTTTGGACCCTGAAATGAAGCGAGCTGCTGAATGAAGGACGGATTTGAGGGGGGAGAGGTGAGATTTGGGAAGGCCAGTCAGAAGAGAATTACAATAGTCAAGTCTAGAGAGAACTAGCGATTGGACCAAGGTTTTTAGGTCATTCTCCGGGAAGAACCGACGAATCCCCCATAAAAGTCGCAGTTGATAACGTGCGCTCTTGGCCATGGAGTTGATGTGTGAGATGAAGTTGTGTCTTTTGTCAAGTATGACACCTAAGGATTTAGCGCAATCCACAATGATGGGTTTACTGTTGAGTAGATTTGATTGATCCATCCAGGCTTGAACAGGAGGCGGAGAGAGAGAGAGCTAGATATGAGGAGGAATTCCGTTGTGGAGGGATTGAGAATGAGTTGGTGAACTAGCATCCAGTTGTGAATAGTGTTGAGAGTAGAGCTGAGTAGTGAGAGATCATGAGGGGAAGACACCTTGAGGTAGATTTGGGTGTCATCCGCATAGAGATGGTAGAGGATTCCAGATTTGCTTAGAAGGTTCCCTAATGGTTCCAGATAGAGATTGAACAGAGTGGGAGCAAGGAGAGAACCTTGAGGGACGCCTTGATCAACCACCAGTGGAGATGAGAGACTATTTACAATCTTGATCATTTGGGATCTGTCTGTGAGGAAGGAATATGCTACTTACCAGTATGCATCTGTTCTTGGCATGTAGGGCTGCGGACATTCATATCTATGCATAGATCGCCGCCTAGTGTTGGGTCCGGATGATTGCACATTGTTGTCCTGGAAGAGAATTCGAAGTATCACGAGCTAGGTGGCTCCTCCCCTGGACTACAGTGCGTATGGGCATCCTCTCCATCCTCAGATTGTTTTTCGCCATTGTGGCAGAGATGGAGTATGATACAGTAAGTGATGTCCATGCTAGAGATTAATTCTGAGTGCTACAGCTGCGACAGGCACCGGGGAGGAGGGCGGGCGATATGAATGTCAGCAGCCCTACATGCCAAGAACAGATGCATACTGGTAAGTAGCATATTCCGTTCAAAGCATGTGGGCTGCTGAATTCATATCTATGCATAGAATGGATAGCAGTCTCCCCCTTAGCGGTGGTTGCCCGTGCCAGCTGCAGCAGTCTGAAAAAGAGTTTTGAGAACAGCCTGTCCTACAGCTGCCTGCTGCTTGGAGTGTACATCTACACAGTAGTGCTTGGTAAATGTATGTATGGTAGACCATGTGGCTGCTCTACATATTTCTTCTAGAGGAATGTTTCCTAGGAAAGCCATGGATGCCCCTAACTTGCATGTTGAATGCGCTCTTGGGGGAACTGTTAATGTGCGTTTAGCTTTGTGATAAAAAATTTGTATGCACTTAACAATCCATCTGGCTATACCTGATTTGGAAATGGGGTTGCCTTTATGCTGTGGCGAAAAGGCAACAAACAGTTGCTTAGTTTTTCTGAAATGTTTCGTCCTATCTATATAGTACAGGAGAGCTCTTTTAACGTCTAGTGTATGTAGAGCTCTTTCTGCCACTGAATCTGGATTTGGGAAGAACACTGGCAGTTCTATTGTTTGATTGATGTGAAAGTGGGATACCACCTTTGGCATAAATTTAGGGTTTGTACGTAGCACCACCCTATTTGCGTGAATTTGGATGAATGGCTCCTGAATAGTTAGGGCTTGCAGCTCACTAACTCTTCTAAGTGATGTAATTGCCACTAAAAAAGCCACTTTCCATGTAAGGAATTGTATTTCACACGAGTGTAGAGGTTCAAAAGGTGGTCCCATCAGTCTGGTTAGAACTTCGTTCAGGTTCCAGACTGGTGAAGGTGGGTGTCTTGGAGGAATCACTCGTTTGAGTCCCTCCATGAAAGCTTTAATAGCAGGTACTGTGAAGAGTGAAAGGTGCTGCCTGTTTAGAAGATAAGCTGCTACCGCAGCTAAATGTATATGTATGGAACTGTAGGCTAAATTGCATCTGTATAAATGTAACAGATAACATATGATGTTTTGAGTTGATGCATCTAGCGGATTTACGTCATTATTGTTACAATAGATGACAAATCGTTTCCACTTTGCCGCATAGCATGCTCTGGTTGTAGTTCTTCTTGCCTCCTTGATAATATTCATGCAGTCAGGAGGCAAGTTTAGGTAACCAAACTCTATGACTTCAGGAGCCAGATCGCAAGGTTTAACTGTTGCGGATCTGGGTGCTGAATGTGTCCATGGCTCTGCGTTAAAAGACTGGGTGTTAATTGCAGCCTTTGATGAGGCACCACGGAAAGTTCTAGGAACGTGGTGTACCACGGTTGCCTCGCCCACGTTGGAGCAACTAGGATGAGGGTCATTGAGTGTTGTCGTAGTCTGCGTGCCACTAGTGGTATGAGCGGGGCTGGTGGAAAAGCGTACGCAAATCTGCCTGACCAGTTCATCCATATCGCATTGCCCTGAGACTACGGGTGTGGAAACCTGGCGGCGAAGCTTTGGCATTTTGCGTTTTCCCTTGTGGCGAACAGGTCTATCTCTGGGTGACCCACTGCTGGAAGTACTGTTGCAGCACCGAGGGATGTATCTCCCACTCGTGCATCTGGTGGCTGTGTCTGCTGAGCAGATCCGCCATCTGGTTGTCCCTGCCTGGGAGGTGTTCCGCCATGAGGAATATGTTCCTCTGAATGGCCCACTTCCACATGCTTTGCGCTAGATGTGACAACTGTGGAGAGTGTGTCCCTCCCTGCTTCTGTATGTAGTACATGGCAGTCATGTTGTCCGTGCGGATCAACACTACTTTGTTGCACAAATGTACTTTGAACGCCTTCATTGCCATAAAGATTGCCATCAGTTCCAGCAGGTTGATGTGCATCCTCTTTTGCTGTGTCGTCCATAGTCCCTGCACTGTGTAATGGAGGACATGCGCTCCCCATCCCAGGAGAGATGCGTCCGTCATCAGCACTATTTGTGGTACAGGCTCTTGAGTTGTATGCGTGACCGGTCACCAACACTAGGTCTGTTAATTGTCCTTGAGCCTGGTTCCACTGCCGTGCTAAGCACTCCTGAAGCGGACGCATGTGTGGTCTCGCGTGAGGGACTATGAAGATGCAGGAGGCGATTATGCCTGTCAACTGCATAAACACCCTTGCTGTGAGCGAGTGTTGGGGTCTGAATTTTTGAATCAGTAAATGAATGCTGTTGATTCTTGTCAAGTTTGGCTGCGCCTTTGCTGCCAGAGTGTCTATTATTGCCCCCAGGTACTGTTGTACGTGGGCGGGCTGAACATGAGACTTTGGGTAGTGTAAGGAGAACCCGAGGCTGTGTAGGAGGTGAATAGTGCGGGACATGTGGCTGGCACATTGCTGGGCTGACTTTGCTTGGATAAGCCAGTCGTCCAGGTAGGGATAGACGTGAATATGGTTCCTCCGTAGGTGCGCAGCTACTGTCGCTAGGCACTTAGTAAACACCCTGGGGGCTGTTGTCACCCCTAAAGGCAGGACCTTGAACTGGTAGTGCTGATTCTGTGTGGTAAACCTGAGATATTTCCTGTGTGCTGGATGTATCGGTATGTGGAAATATGCGTCTTTTAGGTCTAGTGTTGCGAGGAAATCTCCCTGACTGAGTGTAGCAGGGAGGCCGGGAAGGTATCAAACTCTGCCACACTGAGCAATGGTAGAACCTGCTGTAGATTGAGCATGTGAAAATGTTCTGACCAGATGTATTGGTTTAGGAGCCTGAGGTCCAGTACTGGCCTGAGAGACCCGTCCTTTTTGGGGATTAAGAAGTACAGCGAGTATACCCCTGTACCCTGTTCCTGTACAGGTACGAGTTCTATGGCCCCTTTTTGCAGCATGCTGATGACTTCTTGCTGCAATAAGTGTTTGTGCTCTGCGGACATAGGACGGTGTCTTGGGGGTATGTCGGGCGGAGTGGAGGTTAGCTCTAGACAATAGCCGAACTGGATACGTTGTCTCACCCACCTGTCTGTGGTAATGCTTTCCCAGAGTGACAGGAACTGTTGTAATCGTCCCCCGACCGGTGTTACATGGTCTGGGGGAAGTGACAAGGCGTCACTGTTTAGTATTGGCGGAGGATCTGGTGTTGTTATTCCCTCGTCCTCTGCCTTTGTTGCTGTTGCCACGGTATCCACCTCTATTGTTTTTAGTATAGGTGGTCTGCGTGTTCCCTTTATTGTATGGGGTCTGCTGGGATGCCTGGCCTCATGCAGCTCCTCTGTTACCGGAGCGACGAAAGGAGCCTCCTCTGAACTGTTGTGACTGCAAGGCACCCATAGACTTGGCTGTCTCAGTGTCCTTTTTAATCTTCTCTAATATTGTGTCCACATCAGGACCAAATAAATAATCAGGGTTCACAGGCTGATTTAATAATGTGGTTTGACTCTCAGGTTTGAACCCAGAGATGTGTAACCAAGCATGTCTCCTGAGCATGACACTTGTATTGATGGCCCTGGCTGCGGTGTCTGCTGCGTCTAGCGCACATTTAATAGATGCGTTAGATATGAGTTTACCCTCTTTTATCAGTGTCTCTGCTCCCTCCTTGTAGGCATCAGGCAAATGTTGTAGCAGTTGCTCTAGTGTGTCATAATGAGCCCTATCATACCTGGCTAATGGCGCTTGTGTATTAGAAATTATCCATATATTAGCTGCTTGAGCAGCCACCCTTTTTCCAGAAGCTTCAAATATCTTCGACTCCTTGTCTGGAGGAGGAGGAGCATTGCCAGTGGTTTGTGAGTTGGCACGCCTACGAGCATTTGATACCACCAAAGAGTCTAATGGCAGCTGTCCCTTAATATATGTAGGGTCCACAGGTGCCGGCCTGTATTTTCTTTCAATTCTGGGGTTAAGAACCCTTGCTCTTGTGGTTTCCTTGAAAATGTCTCCTGCGTGTTTAAGGACACCTTTTAACATTGGCAATGTTTTGACTGATTTCTCTGAAGTGGAAAAAGTGTCAAATAGAAAGTCTTCTTCAATTGGATCAGCATGCATTTCTACATCATGATTGTGTGCTGCCCTTTCTATTAATGCGTTAAACGCAGCCGTATCCTCTGTTGGCGAAGTCTTGACAGGATAAGAAGGAGTGTCAGGATTAGTCTGTGACTCCCCCGGGTCGACAGGGTCTGTCCAGGCTTGAGTCTGGTCATCCTGATCCGTGTCCAGAGGGTAATTAAATTCTTCATTGTAGTCATACTCCATATCCTCATCATTGCGTGTGGGTGAGTATGCAGAGGTGTCTTGGCCATGGTAACTTATAGTCTCAAAAAGGACAGGTGATGTGGAAGAATCCCTTTTTGTTTTGAGTGGAATTTTATATGTTTCAAGAGGATTTTCTGACCTGATTTTCCTCTGATAAATAGTGAGTCTGCTTGTGTCGGAGTCGATATGTAGCTTAGACTCTTCGTCGTAGGAGGGCTCTTGGTACACAACGTCCTCTTCCAGAGAATGACTCCTTTTCCCCATGGACACCTTTTTGGACGGTTCGATCCCTGTCTTCGGATCGAGCGCTTTAGGCCGTGCAGTCGGGGGCAGTCCGAATTTTATCGGTGGCATAGTATTTGTCGACTGACTGACCTTTTTTGGGGCTGGCGTCGTCATCGGTCCGACCGACTTTGTCTTCTTGCCAATACGTGTTTGGCCTTGCGTTGACTTCGGTGCCTGTTGCGTCGTAGGCGCCGCCTTTTGCCTCGACTCGACGTGGTCCTTCGAGCCGGTTTTGGACTTCGGCTCGAGGCTTTGACGAGCTGGTGCCTGTCGACTCGTTGCTTCGGATCGAGACCCGTCCGAGACTCGAGTCCCTTGTTTGTGTCGCTGTCCGTCGACGTCGACCTCGTCGGCTCGACGTGCCTGACTTTGGATATGGACTTCAGCGTACCGATCTTCGGGTCGACACTCTTTAGTTGTGACCCCGCAGGGTTGTCGACAACTTTTTTCTTCGTCGAACCCGATGGATCCGAACTCTTCGTTCCGAAGACTGTCTCCAGCAGTTTCGGTTTCGTTTTCGACTCCATGGCTTTCGGTTTCGATTTAACCAGTGACTGGTAACGTTCGACCGATGGCTCGTGTGATAAATTCTTAGCCGGGCCGAGACGCGGGGCTATAGAATGTTCGGTATGATCTTGGCTAAGGCCTGTTGGCGATGCCTCGACCTGAGCCCTTGGAAGTCTTTCTGTGTCCATACCGGGCCCCGTACTCACTGTTGGGCCCGGTTCATCGCTCGAGTCGTCATCGACGACTCCGATGGCCGATGCGTCGTCCCTTACCTCGACCACGTTTTCATTCTCGACGCTACCTTCCTCGTCCTCTTAATAGTTGGAGTCATGCTCCGACCCGGGATCCGACCGCTGTTCTGGATCCTCAGTCTCGACGACCTCATCGTCTTCTTCATCGAAGATATTCACCGGGTCAGGCGCTGGCTTCGCCATCGTTTGTCTCGCTGCGCGCCGAAGTCGAAGCGTCTTCTTTGATCTGAATTTGGCACAAGTTAGGCAGTTGGCCTCATTGTGCTCCGGAGATAGACACTTGTTGCACACCGGGTGTACATCGATGTGTGGGTATTTAGAATTGCAAAGGGGGCATCGTTTGAACGGGCTCCGTTCCATCGACGATCGGGCCTCTGGTGTCGAAAAGGCCGCGCGGCTCTCTTCGACGTCCTGCTCGAAAAGAACTGGAACAAGTACTCGGCACCGATCGAAATAACAATACCGACGACCCCGAAGGCCTTTTGGCCTTTAGAAAAAGTTTCCGAACTTGAGTAAAGAAAGTACATCCGAACCCAATGGCGGAAAAAAACAATCTGAAGATGGAGAGGATGCCCATGCGCACTGTAGTCCAGGGGAGGAGCCACCTATCTCGTGATACTTCAAAGACTCTTCCAGGACAACAATGTGCAATCATCCGGACCCAACACTAGGCGGCGATCTATGCATAAGATGTGAATATCAGCAGCCCACATGCCTCGAACAGAGGCAAACCATTTGAGTACAGTGCATTTCCACGCCCATTCTCTGTTGAAGAATGTTAAGGAGGGTGTTGTGATTAACAGTATCAAAAGCTGCAGAGAGGTCAAGAAGGATCAGAAGGCACGATTCCCCTGAATCGAGAATATGCAGCGTATCATCGATCACTTGCAGCAGGGTTGTTTCAGTGCTGCAGTTTTGAATAAAGCCCGACTGGAACATGCCGTGGAGATTATTGTCCATAATGTGTTGGGACAGTTGTTTTGCAACACATTTTTCTGTGATCTTTGAAAGAAAAGGGAGATTGGTGATGGGGCGGAAGTTATTGAGGTCATTTGTATCTGCAGAGGGTTTTGTTTAGAAGGGGGGTAACCTGTCCTGTTTTGAGGACGGACACTTGGGAGGGATCCTTGACTGAGGAAGAGACTGACTAGCCTGGTCCAGTAGGAGAGAGTGTTGGTATAGAAATCAATGGCGATGCCACTGGGAATGAGGTCAGAGGAATGGTTGGAAGGTTTGGTTTCGCGGATGCATTTGAGGAGATCAACCTCTGAAATGGCGGCAAAGTTCTGCCAAGTGACTAAGGATTTTCGCTCCTCGATGGGGGTGGGGTGGGTGACCTGTTCCACCAGAGATTTTACCTTTTGATCGAAGAATATAGCGAACTCAGTTGCTTTCTTTGATGCATCCTCAGGCTTGATGGTTTGGGGAGAACAATTTGGGTTTTTGATGAGGTCGAAATGTTTTTTGGGTCTGTTTTTAGCTGAATCGAGAAGGGATCTGAAGTGTGATGTTTTTTCCTGGAAGATGTGTTTGTGGTATATGGATCTTTCTGAACGTAAAAGAGAGAGGTTGGGGGTGGATGGAGATTGTCTCCAGTGCTTCTCTAAGAATCTAAGGTTTTTCCTTTCGTCATAGAGAGCTTTGTTGAACCAAGGAGCTGATGGGGTGGGTCTTTTCCTTTGGAGTGGAGCAACCTTGTCGATTTCGACTGCGAGTATTGAGAGGCATAGGTGAGTGAGATCGTTGACATCCGTATTGGGGTCTAGACTAGGAAGAGATTGCATAGCAGAATCACATAGAGTCTCAAGATCAATGATTTTTGTGTTGCGGAACCACGGAGAGGCTCTTTTGGGTTGGCCGAGAGTTAAAATGTGAGAGAGGTTAAAACAGAAGGGAATGAGGAAATGGTCAGACTAGTCCACATGGATGGGTGAAGCAGTGGTAATCTGGTCTGATTTGGAAATCACAAGGTCCAGAATTGAGCCCTTGTCATGTGTAATTTCCGAGCAGTGTTGTGCAAAATCATTAGCGGAAAGAAAGGTTGCAAGCTTGTTGGCAGCCGAATCTTCCAAAGAGCCCCAGTGGAGATTGAAATCACCTAGGAAGATCTGCTTATCGCTCTGTGAATATTGGTCACTAATGAATTCCTCCATGAAGGAAGAGCAGTTTCCAGGCGGGTGGTAGATGGTATGGAACCTGAAGGGTGTGCCATGATGAACTTGGAATTCTAGGGAGAGGCATTCAAAGGTGCGAAAGAGGGTAGTGGGAGAGGCTTTGATTTGGAGGGTGTTTCTGAAGATACTCGCAACACTTCCCCTGATCTTGCCTGGTCTATCGTTTCTGAGAATAGAGTAGTCAGTAGGTAACAAAAGATAAAATGAAGTGTGAGAGGAGTCATTAAACCAGGTCTCAGTGAGAAAGAGCATGTCGAGATTGTGGTGAGTGATGGTGTCGGAGATTTCCAGTTTGTGTTTGGTTGCAGATCTGCAGTTATGGAGCATACCGTGTAGCTCTGACGCAACTTTTTTGGTGATGTGAGTGTCTGGACTGATGAGGGGGATAAGGATTAGATTCTTGAATGAGGGTGCCCCTTGAGGGGGAGGCTGGTAAGTTCAGACGGAAGAGATGGTCTGAATGGCAAATTGAGTAGAGTTGTTAGGAGAGGCGAGTGCAGGGGAAATGACATTGATGGTCTTGTAGGTAGGTTGGTAATGTCTGTGGAGGATAGATTGTGGTTGGCTCTATTGGGGCGCGGGAGCAAGGAACTCCTCGGGAGGTTGTTCGGGGAGGGGGATATCTTAGCACATAGGAGTGAAATGGACGCTTCGAGCAGGGAAATGAACGAGATGAGGGAATCAAATTTAGTTCCCAGAGAGAGGTGTGCTAAGCACGGAGTGAAGGGTGGCTCAATGGTTAACGGAGAGAGTGGACAAGGCGAAGGAGGACAGGAGGAAGTGGGGGACCGGGCAGAGTGTTGGGGAGCGAGGGTCGAAGGTGGGGGAGGAAGTGAAGTATGCAAAGAAGGGCAGTGGGCTGTGGGGGGCTGGGGGGAGATTTGTGATGTAAGGGTCTGAGGGGGGAAAGAAGGTGGTAGAAAGGAGTGAATGGAGTTACTGAGATATTTTTACTGGTGTTGAGCAGAGGTGAAGAATAGAGATCATACCTGGGAGGAGAAAGTTGAGAAGTAGAAATGGATGGCTGGAGGAGGAGGGGGGAGGGCGTGGGGTAATAGGAAGGCCGTGGATACGGTGAGGTGAGAGGAGAAGGGGTTGAACAGGGAGAGGATGGAGGGAGGTCAAAGGGAGGCCACGCGAGTGGGGAGAAGAGAGAGGGTGCAGGCCAGGTACCATGGGTAATGAAAGGTGAATGTAGGGGTAAAGGCACCAGGCAGAGTGAGGGGGGTTAATCAAAATGAAAGTTGTGGGAGGAGTGAAGGGCTGAGCAGTCAAAGGGAGGGAAGAGGGAGGAATTACCAAGAGTGGAAACAGGGTTGTGAAGCATAGGGGGGAATACAAGATGAGGAGAGAAGGGGGGGGGGTGAGATCAGTGGGAGGGAAGATGATGGGATTACCAATAGGGGAGGCAGGGATGTGAGGCATGGGAGGGGGGAGAGAAGGTTGTAGAAAGATGGGGGATGTGAGAGCAGAATTGAGGGTACGAGGAAATACATTTGGCCCATCAAAGGGCACATCCATAACTTTGGATTGAACCTCAGGTCTGAGGGAGTTTTTAGCCACCAATACCTTTTTATTAGTGTTGCATTATCAATCTCCATGAAAGCACAGGTTGAGACGTCCAGAGGTGCATCGATTACCAAAGCTGATGCTTGTTCTCTATGCGCTGGCCTTTGATTTGCATTCTTGGTAACAGCAGTACTATGTTGCTTCAAAGTTGCTGGTCCAACCTTGCAACTATATAGCTGATGAACTTGTTATTTTAACTGTATCTGCAGCTAGAATGTCAACTCTTTTGCCCAAAAAACGCTACTTGCGCCCCTCCTAATCAGTTGCACAGAATGGAAGGGTTTCTTAACCTTGACAGTTCATGGTGCAGCTGAGTTTGTGATCATGTACTTCTTCTTAATTCTTGACAGATTCACAGTAGCAGGTGCTGGTTTTGCATGGTGACAAGACTTTTTTTTTTACATAAGTTTCAAAATAGATATAGACCGGGCACGCCGATGGATCTTTCCCGCATAAATATTTTATTTCTTTACAGCAGAGGTAGAAATGCTGAAATGGCAAGAAGCTTTCTCCAGTAGAGTGCAGAAACTTCCCATCTTGGGACTGGCTCAGGTCTTGCATTGTGGAGAATTATACATCTTTACTTGGGGTTCTCAGGCTAGCTTTCCAGTCATGCATTTGAATCATCGTCAAAGGTTACAAATGGAGGTGTTCCAGCACCATCACTGTCCGGCACCTCTACGATCTTTGTCACTAGAACTAGAGACCTCTCCATCAGTGCCACTAGAGCACTTTGCTTAGATGATGATGATGGCTACCTGATCAGGCTGTGGATCGGAAGGAATGGTAGACAATACTAGGGTTACGAAGTACATACCCCTTCTGGCTGTAAACCAGGATGGGTAGGTAGTGGTAGTCTTTAAAACATGTCCAATATAATGTCCTGTAAACATTTCAACATTTCAAAAGAAACTTGCTCCAATGGTGGAGCAAGTCAGACCCCTAGTCTCTCATGGAACTCTGCAATACACCGGTTTAGGTGATTGCAAACAGCGTGTCTTGAGTGGTGAAAATATATATTCTTTATACTTGCTATGTGAACTCACAATTGCATATTAAGATCCGATGGACTGGTAGCCCATTGTTAATCTTCTAGGCAGTCATTGTCACTAAAGAATGCCTTAATCTCATCAAGATTCAAATGACCCAGTCTCTTCCCATTCCTGACCTAAAAAGGCATCCTGTATTTGTTTCTTTAGTAGCCGAAAACGTATTGGTGACACCATCAAGGACTGTAGGCAGCATTACTCAAGTTAGCAGTGAAACCACCGAGAATGACAACACCAACAGCAGTAGTGGATTATGTAGCATCAAGAGGAAGGCACTGGAAGTGGTTTCGTGAAATTTCCAGTCATCAAAAGCCTTTGTGTTGTCGTCAATATTATCATCCATCTGAATGACGACAGTTTAACCATCGACGATGGCCTCAGACACAGCAGGTGGGGTCAACACAGGCTACATTGTCGACAACAATGGATGCTTCTTGGTAGGTATAAGTATGCTCAACACTAGGGCATGTGACAGACTAGCATGCTCTCTAACGTTTTGGAATTGTGGCTAGGATAAAGGCAATACAGGCATTTAGCATGTGGATACATTTGGCCACCGGCCTTTCATGCCTTTAAGTAGATTTCATCTGTATGATTTCCTTATTAAATAACTGAAGAAGGTCTTCTTTTGGAGAGAGCTTTCCAGAGGATTCCTCACACTTCACGTGAGGTTGTAACCATCTGGCAGGCAAGAAGCAAATGGGTGCTGGTTTCTGACTGGCTGAATTTAGATCATTTAGATTTTTTTTGTTGTAAACATCTATTTGTTTTCAAGTTTACAAGTTTGGAGAACTGACAATGATGTGGTTAGCATTTAGATGGTTTGGGAAAAGTTCAATGTTACTGATCGTAAAGGTACACTGGTGTATTAAAATTGTTACAGAAATGTTCCCCGTCTAACAATAGGGAATAATTCAAGCAAGTGAATCTAAGAAAGATCCAGTGCACAGGAGGGTAGTTCAAACAAGCATAAGCAATGAATGGCAGTAGTGTTTATGTTTTGCAACCATACTTTACCTTTTCAGTGTATACATACAGAACATACAAACTTCAACTTTATGTTAGCCCTCTACATCCATCAGTCTGTTTAAGTGTCAGTGCACTTTAGCCACTGGTTCTATTCACTGAGAACTGGATTTTTTCGTTTGCACAGCCGCCCAAGTAGTTGTTTACTTCATTGCCATTGCTGGTCATCCTTTTTTGTTTTTTAAATGTGTCTTCATGATAGGTAATATTTTGCTCATCTTTTTCAAACACATGGTGGTGCCACTTAAACTTTTTAAATTATTGTTAAAGCTGTAATGCTTGCTTCATATGTTTAAAAAATAAATAAATAAATAAATTAATAATAATAATAATAATAATAATAATAATAATGGTCTTGCTAAGACCAGACTTTTTGGTTTTGACAGTGCTTTTTTTTCTCTTTAAAAAAAAAAAAGTCATTCTACCCATGCCATTACTAACGCACCTAAAACTATGTAATGCCTCCACAATGTAGATCAGGCTACATAATACTGAGGCTATTAGTGGACGCGATGAAGTGGGGGTACACCCAATAAAATAGGTGACTGCTCTATTGCCAACAAATCACTAGTCTACAGATTTAGGTCACCTGGACAAATATGTGGCAAAAGCATAGTTAATCACACCTCTTTTAATGCTCTTCTTAAACATGGCATTATATACTAAAAACATATCAAAATGTATCACAATATATCCAAGAAGTTCCTTTTAATACATTTCTGCAAACCAAACTCTGCCCAAATTATTGTATAGGGTATGAAATAGATTAATCATTTAAATCTGAAAACTGAACAGTATGTTATGCTCTCTTTTACAAATTCATGCATCCTGAAGTGATTTTTATTCAACATTCTGCAGAACACGATCACTAATAAAAATAAACCATTACCTCAAGGAGACCAACAGCTATGGAAAGTGCTACACCAGAAGAACGCAAAGGTCGTTTCCCTTGTGGAACTGGCCAAGGGTCCCTCTGCAACTCTCCAAGTAGATCAGTTAGATTCATGTCAATTTTCTGCACAGGTTGCAAGAATCTGTATCAACAGAATGAGTACAAACAGATGTACTGAATCATTTGGAGAAACTATTCTTAATCGAAACAGTATCTAAATGTTTATTCCATCTAAAGAAAAGCAAAATGTGCATCGTCAATTAGTTTCCTCTTCAAAAGGTCATTAAGGGTACTACTATATGGAATACACTGGATTTGGTTTAAAATATATATAATTACATATATATAATGTAATGGTTTGGGGTATAATGAAGGAAAAGTTAACTTAACCAGTAATCCTAGTCCTCCATCAAAGAAGTGCAGCACCTACAATGTGGATGACTGTAGGAAGCTGGCTCTCTATATATATACTATACCAAAGTAAAGGTATAGTGTGCACAGAGTCCAGTGGATCCCCAGAGGTTTACAGAGGCTTAAGTAGATAATACTAAAAGCTCTATTTGTAGTAGTGTGGTCAAGCAGTTAGGTTTATATCAGAGGGCCTTGTTAAGCATCAGTTGTACACACTCAGGCAAGAAATGATTACACACTCTCAAAGACTGAATCCAACACCAATTGTTTTATATAAAAAGTTATTACTTTGTTATTTTATTGTAGAACCAAGAGGACCTCGTCAACTAGCAAGGTTCCCAGGTGACCAAAGCATTGCGGCTTACTCACTTTGTGGAGTGTTTCTTCAAACCCAAAGCAGTGTGGATTTAGTCACTTCACCCTTCCATCCCACCTGGAACCTTGCATTGTCGCACGTCGTCAATGTCACCCATGCAGGAATCCGAAGGCTTGATCAACCCTTCCTGTCATGTACTTGGTGCCTCCAAGAAGGGTCAATCATGGAAAACCTGTCCCGGCGCACCCCGGAATTATCCCTCTGGGCAGGTGTCCATTCATTTATCACATGTATTTGTGAGGGCCAGCATATGCCCTGAAGTGCGGAAGGGCAATTGCTCCATTATTCCCTGAGCTGCAGAGGGTTGGAAGCGCTATCAGGCCCTCCCTCGCACAGACGTCACCGAACCTCCTTGTCTAGGCACTTGAAGAACATTTTGGGTATGGGGAATGGCATGTTCAGTAAGATATGTAGGAGTTTGGGGAGGGTAATCATCTTGAGGATGTCAGCTCTACCATCAGTGTAAATGATGCAATGGAAGTCCTCCAAAGGTCGCATAGCTAGAGGAGCAGGGTGAACAAACTCATACTGCAAGTACTCCTGCGACCGCAACGAGGCGTCAAAAATAAACGTGACATCCGTGGACGTCAAGGACGCAGCCCACTGAATCCACCGAGGGTGCAAAGCTTTTGAATTTGGTACACTGGCTTTCGTGACTGCCTCCAAATGAGGACAGGGTGTTACAACCAACATGCGTTTCCCTTGTGACAGAGCCCGTTCTTTAAGAATAGCCATCTGTACAGCTGTTAAAACCTTTTCCACAGTGGGAAACCGCATCTCAGCCGAAGTGTACAAGTGTGACTTGTAAGCAATAGGTACTGTGTCTCCTTCATTAAAAGTGAGGTACGTGAAACCCACTGTCCCTGGTATTATTCTTATCACCAGGTTGGTATGGTTGTCACGAGTCAGTAAGAACTTAGAAGCGAGCAAATCAGCCTGCAAGGATTACAAAATGGCTGAATGCTCAGGCAGCCAGCATGATTTCGAAAAATTTGGTTATATCAAAGCATACAAAGGCTTGATACGCTGGGCATATTCCGGAATGTATGTCCTCCGGAAATTTAAAAAACCCAGCAAAGACTGTAATTTTTTCAGTGTAGTAGGAGTGCGCAACTGTGCGCACTTCTCCAAGAAGTGAGGAGCCAAACCTCTACCTTCATTGTTGAGCTCATAGCCCAAAAACAACACTGTGTGCTCAGCAATGTGCGATTTTGCAAAGTTAAATTTGTAACCCATGTCTGCAAAGTTACAAATAACAGAATTTACACGACACAGATGCTCCCAAATATCGTCGTCTGTGAGATATATGTCATCCACATACGAACAAGCATCTGGGTCGAGTGCCTCCAGAATAGAGACAATGCGAGCGGTAAATATACCAGGACTATTCTTATAGCCCATTGGGAGACGCCGGAATTGTTTTTGGACCCCAGCGCACGTAAAACTGGTCCATTGGGAGCTAAAGCTGTCCAATCTGTGGGCATAGAAACAGTTGGATATGTCAAGCGTTGTCTTAAAACGCTTACGCACGAGACTATCCACAAGGGCAGAGCCGTGAGTATTCTGTACTGCGCAGTTACGGCAATGCGAGTTCAAATGCCGGTAATCCAATACCAAACGATATGATCCGTCAGGCTTGGTCACAGTAAAAAGAGGATTATTCATCGGTGACACACAAGTTTCAATAACTCCCTGATATTCTAATTGTTCAAGGATTTCCGCGACGGAAGCTTTGGCTTCACGCCGAATGGGATATTGAGGTTGAGGCTGCGGCTGAGACCGCAACGGAATTTCGTGGCAAGGCGACAATTTATCCCAACCACATTGGTTACGGTACAGAGCCGGTGCGAGAGCCCGAGCCCACTCTTCTGCAAAATGCAGCGCATGCTCTTTCGAGACAGTGTTCGCGAAACTGAGGAGGATTACCTCCTCCCCTCGCGGCGCCGCGAGCACAAAAGGTGGGGGCCAGTCAGCCTCCGAAAGCAAAATATCATACGTAGAAGACAGATTTTCCCAAAATACCCCTTTTACGGTACGCTGTATGTCACCTTCAATTAACAGGACAATTTCATAGTCTTTCAGGGGGAGCAAGTCTCGTATCTGCTGTTTCTATTACAACGTAGACATCAGTCGCTGTCACCCTCAGTAGTGGACGCAGCGTCTCTCTGACTATGGTTATCTCCGCCGCGCTGTCCAGCAAGGTCAGAGCCCACGTCAGATTCCGAAGCCGCGTTCTCACTATCTGTGGCATATCGATGCGCTGTTAAGGCTGCGACTTTCTTTTTCGCACACTGCGGTCTCTTTGGCGTAGAATCCTCCTGCTTCCAAGCGCCTTCTGTCTGGCGGGGCTGGCCATGTCCTTGTTGGCCACCACGTCCCCGTCCGCCTCCTCCTCCACCGGTCTTCGGGGCCGATGAGTCCTGAAAGGAACGAGGAGAGCGTTGATCAGAAACCTGAAATCGATCAGGTGATTTAATCATCGCGCGATCGCGCAAATCATAAACTTTCTCAGCCGGCGCAGGGACCTGTGACGCAGGATATGATTCCTGAGTCTGCTGTTGTTGCTTCCCCTGTTTCTGAGGCCAATTCTGTTTTTTGGACTTTGGTTGTACATCTGCCGCAGCAGATTGCACTTGTGGTTGTTTCTTCTCCTTAACCGCAAAGTACTTCAAACCCTTACTTGTGCGACCGATAGTCTTATAAGCGCCCACCACAATCTTCGCCAACTGGCGGGGCTTTTCGGCATCGGGTAACACCGCCAATGCATTAAAAACCTGGAAGTTCACAGCATCTCCCTTGATGTTGGAGAGTATGAGATCACTTACAATCTCAAAAGAACCACACAGGCGCATACCCAATTCAACCGCTGCCTCTGGACCGTGATCATCCTGAACACGTTTTATGATCGTAGGCAGTACAGCCATAGATGGGGTGCCGAAACACCTCGCATAAACAGCCGCAAAAGTTTTACCCCAACTTTCACAGTCACTGAGTTCGGGAGTGATATCCTTAGGTAAAGTAATCGTCAACATTCTATGTTTATCAGCAGGAGTAGAATTTGGAAACACGGCTTCCAGTTGGTCAAATTTCTCAGCCAGCCAAAAAGGAAAATCATCTTTATTATCAGGGCGTTGACCAAAAACCGAATTTACCATAACTGGATTGAGCCGTAAACCACCACGTTCCGTTTGAACGGCCGGACCCCCCGGGGGACCACCCGGGAGATGACGACCAATGTATTGCACTAATGCACGAATCACAGCAATCGAGACAACATGTAGTCTGCGAATATCCGCAAGGGGACAAGCGCCGTGATTCGGGTGCGGGGTGAAGCCACCCAAAGCAGGCCAATTTGTACCTGGAATGGACAGTGGACCTAACCTCGCAGCGGACAAAGAGTGGGGGAGGGCGCCATCAAACCAAACGCGATGCTGCCAATGATCAATAGGTATTTCCAGTGCCCTGTACGGTGTATATTCAGCCGGTACAGGGGAGGGTGTGTAGTGGAGGAACACTTGAGAATTCGCGTCCACCTCCGGAAATGTGACCCACGAGTAAAAGAGCTCGAAAGGGTACGCCGGATCCGCACACACCACCAAAATCACAACCATGCCCTCCAAAGGGACTTGGTAAGTTTGTAAATGGTTGCGCACCGCAATGCGACTATGCTGCGCAATGGCTACAGCCATGATTCCACCAGAACTACTGAAAAACAAAGGGAACTTTGTAGCGCAACTGGGTAGTAATTCAAGGAAACCGTTTAGAAAGAATCAAGCTTGAATAAAGACCTATTTCAAAAAACAGGTAGGTTTCACCGACACCACCGTTTTCCGGAAACGACAGTGAAGGGGTTAAGGTTTGAATGATATACTACTCGAGTGCCATGATATAAGACCACCAACATTTGGGCGCCATGTAGCAGGGTTTCTGTTCTCCCACAGAACTGTGCACAGAGGATTGGAACCTCAGCGAATTAGGGTGACCCAAAACTAACCTTAGTACCCAACAACCCCCTTACCGAGCTAGCTACAGTGTCTCATTGGTCATAACAAACTCCCAATGTTTAGACAAACCAGAACATGAACTCACCAACCTCAGGTTACGTGGAACACATGAGCACTCTTTCGTTATACAATCATTACAAACCAGAACATGGAGTAAAGAAGAACACGTGAGCATTTGAAATGTTTATTTACTAATGCCGTCTTCTCAGGCGCAGTATCTTAGATAATACAAGTAAACATATTATCAACAACAAAGCTACAAGCATAGTTACTAGTCCATAGAAAGCGAACGGTGACAGCATGTTACCATGCTGTAAATTAATAAGGGTTAACAACACTTATTTCTCACCCTCCCTAACTCACATATTATATTAATAGCTAAGAAGGTCTCTTTGGGTTGAATTAGGGCGGGCCCATACCTCAGTGTCCTAGAATGAAGGGATCACATCAGCATACACCAGCTCTCTCTGCATGCGAACAGCATCAAGTGTGTTTTTGTGCCTCAAGCAAAGCAATATAAAAACCCGCCTCAAGCCCAAAGTTGGCAGAAGCTGCACTTATGTTATGTCTATGAAGGCGCGAAGATCAGACCTCATAACAATTCTGTATCGTGTTGTTCCTGAAGCTTCAGCACTCTCTGTACAGACATAGTTTATTAAGCAAAGCTGATATCAGAGTAATAACATATTATTCTCATGTAAACCACAACGAACTACTAGGTTGAAAGCTAAATCAACAATTAAGTGTCGTGTGCAGAAGCAGCAAAAGGAAAAATGGCGTTTAAACATTTAATGAGCCTATGCTAACTTAACACATTATGATTTTATAAAGATATACAGTAGCTATATGACATCAGAAGGAGTTTCCTCCACATGGCCACACCCTCCTGCAATTCCACCAGTTGAGGGTTCAAGTTTTGCTCTCGGAAACTTTCTGATTTCCAAGTCATGTAAATGACCAGCTATCGAAAGCCCCCGGTCACCTCTAGGGAATCTGGAATCAATATGTTCTGATCCCACCGTCCTGCTTTAAATAAAACAGACTTTCCCCAATGTAACCAATAGCTAGAGAACTCTTCAAACTTCTCCACCTTCTAGAGGGGTTCAATGACATCTAGCATTCTGCGACATACAGAAGAATGTCATTTGCATATAAAGACATCTTCTCCGTCTGCCGTGTTCCCAGGCCGCCACCTATCTCCAATGCCCAGCAAGTCAGTGGTTCTATGCACAGAGAAAACGAGAGGGGATGGGGCAGTCCTGTCTGGTTCCCTTCCTCAACAGGAATGGCGCCAAGGCCATCCCTTTTTATCCTCGCATGGGTTCAGCATTCAAAAGGGCCACCCAGTTACAAAAGTGAGGGCCGACCGCCTTAGCACAGCGAAGAAGGAAGGCCAGTGAATCGAATCAAACGCCTCTTCCGCTGCAGTGGATGTCCCACACGGCGTTTAGCCAGTTATACAGGTGTCTGGTGTTCTGTCTCATTAACCGACATGTTATGAATCCCGTCTAGTCATGATGAACCAGAGCGGACATCACTCCCTTCAAAACATGTGCCAAGATAGTAGCTAGGAGCTTAGCATTGATATTCAGCAAAGAAATAGGACGTTAAGAGCCACACTCGGCTTTCAGCTTACGCTGTTTTTATATTACTGTGATCAGAGCATGTCTTAGATCTGGGGGTAGCGCCCCTTGGATATGGGAAGCCTTGAGACATTGCTAGGAGGAGAGGGCCTACAAAAGTTCCCACTCTTAATTATGACAAAAAAATTCTGTGAGAACTCATTGGGATAGTTTATCGAATGTGAGATCTCCCTCCAGCATCTCTATCCATTTTCTGTCCAGTTGTGGGAGAGCTAGCATTCTCAGGAATTGTTCTGTCTCTACCGCCTCCATGTGCGGTCGAGATTCATAAAGGGACTGATAATATCTCGCAAACTCCTGGACTATCTCCTCCGTTTGAGTAAGCTTATCCCCAGTGCTGAAGATTATCTCTCCCACCCATCCGGCTGCTTCTTCCCTATGTCTCAGACACGCCAGGAAGTGTCCGGTCTGGTCACCAGGTTCATATAGTTGGTGCTGCAATACAAGGTAATGGTGGCGAGCTGTCTTCTCTAGTAAATTGCGGTACTCTAATCTTGTCGCTTTCATGAGTCGGCACGTTGCCTCCTCTGGCCCGAGTGCCATTCAGATGTCTATGAGCTGTACTTGCCTTTCCAGCTCTAATACTTTAACCTGTCTAACCCTCTTCTTATGGGCTGTTATCGTCTTTAGATGGTCACGAAGGACCATTTTATAGGCCTCCCATACCACCATGGTGAGTTCGTGGAGCCTCTATTTTCTTCAAAATACACTGTTGCGTCCATTCAGATCTTTGTCATCGTGGCTGTGTCCTGTAATTCCAATGTATTGAGGCGACACTGGGGGCTACCCAAGCGACTCGGAGCTCCCATAGTAATTCAGTTACTTCAGAGCACTTGACACTGATATGAGAAATGCAAAAGTGTGGCAGGAACTTGGAAGCCACTCCTGACGATTATTAAGTGTCTGAAATTCTTTGGTAGTGATCCCTGTTCTTTGAGTAGAGTTCATGGCAAATCTGAGTAGTTTGTTTTCAAAGGTTTACTCAACTGCATATTCAGTTTAGAATTCAAATTTAGACTGAGAGCATTCCATTGTGTTTATACATCATTTTCTTTGTTTCATCCTCCTAAATTATTAGTTTATCTCATGGTCAAATGTTAAAGTAAAATGCCAGTGTCTGAAGCTATACCAGCATGCTTTAAGGCCTGTGCACAGGACCTTGATTTTAACCCTGCTGCCTTTAGTGCAGCAGTAGAGTGCTTTATGGGTTGTTTAATTGTGACCCCACTTACAAAGGTTAAGGTGATATCTAGCTCCCTGCTTGTTAAGCCTTTGGAGTCTGTTAATGTTCGTTTATTTAGAAGGCTGAGGTAGACAATGTTCCTCGAGCTGTACAGAATACATCTTGAGAAGCTGGGCCAGGGGGTGTATGTAAATGTAGAAGAGAAGGAACATGAGGGATGTAGCTTCAGGAATAGAACAGGACCTCACAGTTAACAGTCAAGGGTATAACACGTTTCAACAGCATGTTTCTTGTAAATAGCTGGTCACAGTCATGATTTTTGAATGACCTCACTTAGGGACTTGAGGGCACCGCTGGACTTTTTTTTTGTGCTCAATGCACAAAGGAGCACGCTAGATTTGAGTTGGAGTGTCACCAGATCTTCTAACTGTAGCTTGGGAACCACACGCTGTTGGCTAATAGTTGCAATACTTCTGTATTTGGTGCTCCAGAACTACTCATTAAGTTTCTGTTGAAAACTGGGAAACCCTAAAGTCCCTTCTGACTTTAACTGATCCGACAGTCATTGATCCTTTCTAAGAACTTCAGATCACATTCATGTTTTATTGGTCTCTTTTTATTGATTTTTAACAGTCAGAGCATTCAGTTCCATCATTGCAATATAATACAAAAAATACAGAATAAGTCATAGTGCCTCAACCTGTGGACCCACCTGTAATTCACATTGTGTGCATTTCTTTGGCAATGAGAGCTTTCATTCCCACTAGATCCTGCTCACACAGGGCCCCCAGGAATGTAATAGTCCTATCAGCATTAACTTGGGTGATAGGTCAATGTGTCGTCCCAATACCTGTATTAGCGTCTGAATAATGGGACACTAGTATAATTTACTCATTGGACTATTACATGCCAAGTCGAAGATGTCTGTACGGTTTGATTCATCACCAGGAGGGTTAAATATATGGGTCAGGTGTTTTACTGTCTCTGTTGAATCGGGGACAGATAGCCTATTTCCCCTGTTTGTCTTGTCTTGCCCGAAACTGCCCCCCCCCCCCCAAGTATTAGGTTACAGTTCCACTGGTAATGTTTCTAAGTGATGTCTTTCTTTTTTGCTACCTAGTTTGAGGTTTCTTAAGGTATGTTAAAGAACAGTGGTTTGGAATTGAACCACACTAAGTTTTTCTGTGAATTGGGGCATGTAATGCTCATGGCCTTGAATTTTTGTTTGACTGCTTTGAAGGATGACATTTGTCGTTGGACCAGACCACAGTAGTTTGAAAACACCGTGATCCGAAAGGAGCTGTATAGCACTTGGTCCCTAATGCATGCACCGAAACAGTTAATAGTTTCAGGAACATATCCTCCCTCAGGATAAGCCTCAGAGAGGCCCCATGTAGTATTCTTAATAAAGACCAACTTTGTGGGGTAATGGCGCAAAGGCATCTGCAGGGTCACTAAAAAGGATACAGCTGTTGATCTTCACCCATTTTTTGCCCATCATCTTTCTCCTAACTCTTAACTGGCAAGTCCTCTCTTCAGCCCTAGAACATTCTGACACTGTTGTATAGATAAACATGCAGCTGAACACTGGTAAAATGTATCCCTTTTTAAAAAAAAAAAAAAATGTATTAAAGTTTTTTTGTCAGCACTTAGAGCACACAATACAATTTACATACAGCAGCAATTATATATACAAAAAATAAAAGAGAAAGAGAAAGAGAAGGGAAAAAAAAAAAAGAAAGAGTAAATAAATAAATTATATATCTTGACACATGGATACACTCCAGATTATATACCATTCCTATAATCCAAGCCACGTAGTTACAGGTTGCCATATTCGACTGCCTTGCCTTTTTTTCCACCGACCCTTAGTTCTATACAATGCCATCTCAAGATGATATAGTACAAGCAGCTTTTTTTGCCAATTGACAAAAGATGGTGGATTAGCATCAAGCCATTGTGAGGTTATGGACAACCGATACAGAGCCATACATATAAATATCATCCCCTCCAAATCGACCGGTCTTCCATTGCTTTGGCATCCAAACATTACCAGAGATGAGCTTATTTGTACTGGAATTCCCAAACTACACAACATAAAGGTCTGTATTTCCCTTATAAAATCTTTGAGTTTAGGACAATTGAAAAACATATGAAGCGAATCAGCGGCATATTGGCCACAACGACTACAGCTATTTCCTCTACCTGTATTCCATTTAGCCAATTTCCCCGGGGTGTAATAAAGTTCAAAAATTGCCATATAGTACTGGCTTTTTAACGGGCCGTTAATCAAAACATCGCGTGAAATTTCAATACTTCTCATCATATTAACCCCTTCAGAGCCCAATTTAGTAGCCCATTTTGCCTCCTGAAGCTCTAAGTCATCTTTTACCTTGCTCACAAATAACTGATACAGAATGCCCATTTTTCCTCGTGCTTTAAGTGATTCCATGATCTCAATTTTCCGTAAAATAATTGCGTTTTGCGCTTTTTTCCTCTCACAATAACTGCGCAACTGGAGATATTTAAAAAAGTCCCCTCGTGGTAGCTTAAATTTACTTTGTAGACTCTCAAAAGACATAAATTGTAATCCTCCATATAAATCCCCTAAAGTACATATTCCTAAATTATACCATCTTGTCATAACCGAATCAGAAAATATTGTGGGTAATATGTGGCAGCCTTGTAATGGAGTGTATATATTCAAATTCTGGCCAATACCCAACCTTTTTTTCGTTTTCCTCCAAATTGTATATGCTGCTATTACTGGCTTAAACCTCGTTTTTTTAAAATAACTAGGCTCGATTATTCGATTTAAACACTGCTTAGATTCTTGGCCCAAGAGCATCTCATATATCGAAGGTGCCGCATAATCAGGGGTTATATCTTCTGGTAACAATAAGATTCCCATATTTTGTAAAATTGCAACCCAATGATATAGCTGAAAATCTGGTAGTCCCCATCCTCCTCTTTCGCGTGGTAAAATAAACCATTTCATAGCACGCCGTGCCCTGTGATAGCTCCATATAAATCGTGAGCACATTCTCTCAATGCGAGAAAAGTATACTGCAGGTATCAAAAAGGGGATGGCCCGAAAAACATATAGAAATTTCAGGAATATCAACATTTTGATAACATTACAGCGACCATATAGAGATAAATGGAGGTTATTAATTCTTTGCAGTGTTTTGTTTGACGAGATTATAATAGGGTCGAGATTTTTTGCGATAATATCCTCAAAATCGGCTGTAATTTTTATGCCTAAATAAGTTGCCTCAGAATCTAAATTAATGTTATCAGGTCGTCCAACCTGCGAGTGAATCACCTGTGTTTTTGCCACATTGAGTTTATAGCCTGAGTATCGTCCAAAAGTTTCAGCCGCTTGAATAATTCGTGGGAGTGCCTCAGTTATATTAGCAGTTACTACCGCAATGTCATCCGCGTATGCATACACTTTATGGCATTGTGTCCTGATCTGCACCGGGTTAATGCTATTATCTGCCTCTATTATAGAGATAAAAGGATCGATATACAGGGCAAACAGGAGCGGGGAGCAAGGACACCCTTGTCTTGTCCCCCTAGTTATAACCACCTGTTTTGATAATCTACCGCCTATCCGCAATGTAGCTGTTGGGTGTAGGTACATCATTTGTATAGCTTTTATAAATTCAGAAGGCAAGCCCTTCCAAGCTAAAACTGCCCACAGAAACCGCCAGGTGACCCTGTTGAATGCCTTTTCGGCATCCAGCAGGGCCACTCCGACCGGTGATCTATTGTTCTGAGCCCAGTCCAATATCGCTATTATTCTACGGATATGATCAGTAGTATCTCTAAGCTGTATAAATCCATGTTGCCGTAATGACACTAGCTCTGGCATCAGGTCGTTCATCCTATTAGCTAAAATTTTTGAATAAATCTTATTGTCTGCGTTTAATAAAGAGATGGGCCGATATGAGCCCATTTCTAAAGCATTTTTCCCTTTCTTTTTGAAGATAACTATTGTGGCCTGTGACCATGAAGATGGTGCTTGTCCATTAAATGCTTGTTGGCATGTTTCTAATAATTCTTTCTGAATTGCTGTACAAAACGTCCTATAAAATTCCAAAGGGATAGAATCCGGACCCATGGCTTTTCCCTGTGCTAGACCCATTAATGCCGCCTCCACTTCCTCCCAGATCGGTGGGGCAGACAGAATTACCCTATGATGTTCGGCCAGTGCGTTAGTCGCTAAAGGAGCCAAATAGTCCAGCTCATCCTCACCACTTATTCCATCTCCAGACTCACAATATAATGCTTGATAAAAATCGTGAAATGCATGGAGTATCCCACTTTTTTCCTCTTGGAGCTTCCCATTCATATCTGTGATTTTAACAATATCACTGTATACAGCCTTTTCCCTCAGCCTTTTTGCCAAAAATCTCCCTGTATTTTCACTGTACTCGTATGCTTGGAATATGCCAGTGACCTGATGACTGTTAAGTCTTGTTGTGCTTTTTTTTTGATTCCAAATCTCCACCTTGATATATTACTTGCGCTAATTCCTGTTCTTTCCTCATGACCTCAGCAAAATCTTGATGGTGCTTACTCAACCATTGTTTGTGTTTATAGTTAGTAAATTTAAGTGTTTCCCCACGAATAACAGACTTGAATGTATCCCATACAACCCCTTGCGAGGCCGTGCCCTTATTTATGTCAAAAAATTCCTGAATTTGGTTGACCATTAGTTGGCAATAATCTTCGTCCCCTAATACCTTCCTGTCAAAGGTCCAGGTTCTCTGCAGTATTTTTTGTGTCAATTCCAATTCCAACTCGAGCTCTAAAATCATAGGGTTGTGGTCCGAAACCAATTTTGGATGAATAACTATATTGACCTTATTCAACAGGTCGGCAGAGGCCATAAAATAATCTAATCTAACAAACTTTGTATGGGGAACAGAAAAGAATGTATATCCAGAGTTCTCAGGGTATAAAGCATTCCAGACATCATACAACCCTTGATCCACCATTACACTACGTAGAGCGCTATACATCAAAGTTTTTCTTCCAGTATATCTGTGATTCGACCTGACATTTAAAGCAGCCGGAATATTTATGTTCAGGTCCCCACACAGTATAAGAGATTGTGGCCATTGGGCCAGTTCTTCATTAACAAAGTTAAAGAGTTCCGCATCATCCAAATTTGGCCCATATATATTGCATACAGTAAATATCCTACCTTCAATCGATAACGTTGCTATAGCCCACCTGCCCCACTTATCTGCAGCAGAATTAATACACTTCCCCGAGCTTTGTTTCATCAATATGGCCACCCCTCTTTTTATCCCAGTTTGTCTAGAACAAACAACCAAGAGCAAACCCAAATTCTTCAAGAGATCTTTTTTTACCCAAGGCTCGTGTGTCTCTTGTAGACATAATATATCAATTTGCAATATTTGAACAATTTTTGTCAACATGTTGCTTCTTAATATTATTCATACCAGCAATGTTCAGTGTACATATTTTCACCTTTTTATTCGTCATAGAGAAAAAATATTTTTTTCCCCAGCATCTTGACCTTTAACAATACCTCTTCCTCTTTCAGTGCTAAAACCATTAACAAAAAACATGTAATTCTCATACTTCTGAGCCTTCCATACCCACTTGTGCTCTAATGCTGACTTTTCACCCTGCCACCACCACCCCCTCTGAGCCCCCCCCAACTCCCTCCCCACAATCCCCACCCGGCCACCCCTCACCCCCCCCACACATGAGGCCCGGGGACTGTAAGCCCCCGCATGATATGGAATACCATGCCTCCCTTTTCCGAGTCTACCCGGGGAAAAAGAGCACCCATATTGATATATAAACATGAGCAGACCATGTCAATATCTTAAGTCCTCTAACTTATACTCTTTACTATATACACTTTCCTTTTTAAACCATTCACCCGATTGATTCTAGGTATTCTTTTGCTTTGCTCTCCATAAAAAAGAATTTTGTCTGCCCTTTAAACAGCACTTTTAACTTAGCTGGGTTTTGCAGATATGCTACTGCCCCTTTGCTCTGGAATTGTGAAATTAGTTGACGTAGATTCCACCGTTTGGAAACTGTCGCTGCACAAAAATCAGGTCTCACAAAGAAGCTACAGCCTTTGGCTAGCGCCCGCTTGTCGGGGCGAGCTCGTGAGAAAATATCTTCTCTTGCCAAAAAATTGTTAAAGCATACTAAAATTGCCCGTGGAAAATGTTCTTCAGTTTGTCGAGTTTGCTTCTTATTAAATGGAAAGCGATGAGCTCTTTGTATTTCTTTCATCCAGTCCCATGATGTCAATTCCGGAAAAGCTTCCTGTAAGAGTTCTGCAACAAACTTCCGTGTATCTGATCCTTCTTTCTCCTCTGGTACCCCCAGAAAGCGTAAGTTATTTCTACGGCTTTGATTTTCCAAATCCATGAGCTTGTTATTGAGATCGTCCCTATGACCCCTTACTAAATCCAATTCCGCTTTCTGTGCACCCAGTTCGTCTTCCAACACAGAGATTCTAGACTCAGTTTCGGTCACCCTGTCTGCAGTCTCAGCGCAGCTTTTTATCGCTTTCCTCACCGCATTTTTGACTTTGCTACACATAGCCTGGGTACGTAGATTCTCAGCCTTGCTTTCCTCCCTATGCTTCATCATTGTCTCGTATATAGTCGCTAATGTTATCTCTTGTGGGTTGGCTTGGACTGTAATCACATTAGAATCCATAGGCTCTAAATCCTTTCTGCCGCTCTTTTCTTTGACCTTAGTGGCTGAGTTGTGATGACCTCTCTTCGTTCGTTTTTTGACTGTCAATTGACTTGCATTCGGGGAAGCTAGGCTGGCCCTCGAGTCATCAGGTGAGGAGCTTCCCTCGCAGGAATCCGCCCAGTCCTTGCTGACATTGAAACTTTCCTCAGAGGAGTGATCAGACATTGAATAGAATTTTTCTCCGCCCTCTAGATTTTTTCCTGTTACATGACTGAGTATTTCCAGAGTCCCAGTATCAGCCACCAGCTCTCTCATTTTTTTTTTTTTTCTTCCAACAAAATGTTATTGAGTTTCTACCTCAACGGACAAACAGACAAATGAAAGCTGGCTCCCATAATACATATTACAAATCAGTGTCTCAGTTATTGCGCCCCACATATCAATACCCTACCTTCTCCTTCACCCCCACCCACTCTACCCCCACCCCCCCATGTCAGTGTGCCTCGATCGTCGAGCCACCAGCTCTCTATCAATATCTTCGCTATCCCCCTGAATCTGAGACTCATTTTGACTAGAGTGTGTAGTAATAGTTGACTCTTTTGGCTCATTTACAATTCCGTCTCCGTCTCCATGAATCTCTGTCCCTTCTCTTTGCGTATTTACTACTCCATTGTTTGGTATCGTATTAACCTCACGACCCTCCTGTATAGTCTCAACATCACGAGCCTCGCTCTCATTCAACGGGTCTGTTCTACCAAGAATCACCGGAATATCAGACTCATCGGCACTTACGCTTATAATTGAGCCTCCTCCAGGAATTACTTCTTGCTGCGCAGAGTTCTTTTCCTTCTGTCGTTCAAACATTGCCACCAAACTTTGTGACATTACCCGTGGGCCAGCCGTGCCCCCAGCGCTAACGCTACTTTTTTGTACTGTCTTTGAAGAGAGTACCAGGGATCTTTCCATCTCAGAGCCATTTTCTGCGGAACCCACTATAGCGGTAACCGCTGCAGGCACACCCATCTTCCCCGGCTCTACTCCTTTATTCCTTGCGTTACCGCCATTTTTTGCGCTGCGGGTTAACACCGTTGTTTGCGTTTGTGGTTTCATTGGTTTAAGAGGCATTTCTACTAGCCCCCCTGTAGCGCTGGTGCCCTCCACAATACTCAGGCGAGCCCCCCAGAGTGGAGTAGGGAGACGCTGCAGCCACCGGAGCCAGAATCGCCTATGCGCCGAACAATAGCCAGCCTGCATTAAATTTCCCAGTTTTTTAGCTGAAGGGCCGTCTAACTGCACGAGTCTCTGACCTCGTTACGTTGTGTTATAACGCATCCCCTGACAGGGGAAAAACATACCGTTTTTGTGTCCAATCCGCTTCTTTCAGCCCTCCAGACTCTCCGTCTCACTGAAAAAAACAAGCGAGTACAGCGTCTAACACAGGTGAGTTGTATCCTCAATCATCCGCACTGTGAACCGTCAGCCCGCCAGCCCGTCAACTCCTTCGGCTCTGCAGCTCCTCCAGGCTCCTCTCGGTGTGCTCCGCACAACAACCAGGCGTTCTTCGCACAGCCGCTTTCCCCTCAGCATAAAACTACAAACTTCATGCTTTTGCAGCTCCGATGATAATGCCATTCATTACGGGCGAAAAACATCGAACCGCAGCTTTTGGTGCCGCTTGCCTGCTCCCGGGTTTTCGCGTAGAGGGAGAGAGAGCTGCTCAAACAGCCCGCGCCATGGTCGCCATCTTGCCTCCGGTAAAATGTATCCCAATCACAAAATAAAATAAATGTTGCTTTGACCCCTGCTCTGACTTAGTGGAACTACAGACCACGACCAGTACACTACAATTGCCCCAGCTAAACAGTTATTCCTATGTAGTCATTGTAGGAAAATGGGTTTCTGTTGCATTACCACCCACGTTTTGCCTGTTATCTGATGCAACTTTGACGGAGTGTGTACCGGTTCCCTGCTAACCAGGCCCCAGTATGTGTGTTCTTTTCCCTAAACTGTACCATTGTTACCACAATTGTCACAACTCTGGATCACATATACGTCCCTCCCTTGTAAAAGGTACCAGTGGTACCAAGGGCATTGTGACCGTGGAGGGTCTATTAGAGCTGCAGCTTGTATTATGCCAGCCTAAAAACCCTTCACCTAACACGTACATGCTGCCACTGCAGACTGGGGGTTTAGATGCAGGTAAAACTGAAGAGTCGACATGGCACACATCCCTGTGCATCATGCATACAAACCACTGCCTGTGGCAAAGGTAAGTCACCCACTAGCTGGCCTCACAGCCCTAAGGCAGGGTGCACTATACCACAGGTGAGGGCATAGCTGCATGAGCAATATACCCCTACAGTGTCAAAGTCCATTCTTAGACATTGTGAATGCAGTGAAGCCATATCGAGTACATGGGCTGTGAGTTTGTCATCACGAACCCCACAGCTCCATGATAGCTTTATCAAACTTCTCAGCATAGTAACCCCACACTGATGCCAGTGTTGGATGTATTGTAAAATGCACTCAGATGGCATCTTAGAGATGCCCCCTGAAGAACGACCAATTCTTTGGTGTGCAGTGGACTGGTCTGCACCAGCCTGATACTTCCAGACATGTTTCTGATCTCCTGAGGTGGGAGCCTTGTGCTCTTGTGGGTCAGAAACAAAGCCTACTCTCGGTAGAGGTGCTTCTCACCTACCCTCAAGCAGGATCGGCATTCAGGGTGGTGAGCCTCAAAGGCTTCCTGCCCTTTGTTATGCTAGCCAGAGCCTCTTCAGCTAGTGGAGATGTTCGCCCCCTTGACCAGGTCAGGAGAGATGTGTCCCCTCTCTGCCAGGACCACCCTTAATGTGCCCTGGACCTATGTGACTCTCACATTAGGAAATCCTCTGTCTTGAATGGAAGGATTCTAGCTAGTAGTTCGGGAATGTCCACTCCCCAAATATAGGGGACATAGTAAGGGTGTAGTCACCCTAAAAGGTAAGTAGTCCATTGGCTACTACCTGCCTGTGCCAGTAACGGCCCTAAATTCAGTATTTAAAGGCCCCCCTGAACCATGATCCTCAGATTCCTGTGACCTAAGATGAAAAGGATGAAGGAGACACCTTGCAGCCGAGCCTGAAGACTACAACTGATTTGGCCCCAGCCCTACCGGCCTGTGTCTGGTTCAAAGACCCTGCGTAGAAGACAATGCCTGTCCTGTGGCCAGTGTCTTCCAGAACCTGAGGAAGACTGCCCACTCTTTAACAAAGACCAGATCTCCAGGGACAGTGGCCCTGTTTAGCAGAATTCAAATACAAGGACTCTGGATCCAGCTGGAACCGCGATCCCTGCCCGCTCTGTACCAGACGCCCATGGCCCGAATCAGAGTTGCTCACCTATCCAGTGATGACTCCCCAGAAATCCTGACCTCAAATACAGCATTAGCTGACCTCTCCAGGAAGACGCCTGCACCCAAATCTCGAAGGGTCCCCCTGATCGTAACCGGCTTCGGTAAAGAAAATCCAACACCAAAAGGGCACCCCTGCATCCTCAGCCCTCCGACTTTAGGGAGCCCAGCTGACGGTGCCCAGCCCTCCTTCATCATCTTAACTTACCTGCCCAGCTAGTGGTCACCTTCGTCCATCCTCCTGGTCTGAGCCTGCAGCCTCTTTGTGCATCTGAGATTCACCATTGAAACGAAATTGGACTCCTGATGCTGATTTGCACACGGCACCCGGCCGCCCCTGTGCAGTTGGTGGTGTAGCTTTGGTGCTGCCTTGTGGGCCTCATGCTTGCTTTAACTCCTGGGGCCTGTGTACTGAAACCGCTGGGACTTACCTGCAATCAGCACCTCTTGTGGGTTCCCCCGTCTCCATTGACTAACATTGGGACCAGTGACCACTGAAACTGGCTGCCCCAGTGCCGCAGGTGGTGCAGTACCTACCATGAACTGACCATTGCCCAGTGATGGTCCAAACCCCTGATGACTGGATGTTTAAGTCCAGTGCGTACCTGTAACTGCATGTAACTGTTTTCCTTCCATAAGATTGCATTGCATTTTCTGCCTATTTACACTAAAACGTCTATCTTTTGCATTTGCTAAGTTTGCTACTGGTTGATTGACACTGCCAAAGTATTTTCTATATTACTGTAAAGTATTTGACTGCCTTTACAAAACAATACCTGCTGGTCATGAAAAGTACTGCTATTCTTAAAACGGTTACTTACCTTGCGCTGACGAGGTCCTTTTGGTTCTAAAAAAAAAAATAACAAAGTAATAACTTTTTATATAAAACAAATGGTGTTGGATTCAGTCTTTGAGAGTTTTTTTTTTATCCAGAGTTTTATATAGCGCGAACTTGACCCGAATCGGGTATCCGAGCGCTTTACATAGCACCAGTTGCATTACATGAGGACACATTCATTTTTGTTAGGCACGGGGAGATTACGTAATTTGCCCAGAATCTCAGGATGTTCAGCTTCATTGCTGAGACTCAAACCCAGTTCCCCAGATTTGAGGTCAACCGCCCTAGCCGTTAGGCCAACTCCTAATCATTTCTTGCCACAGTGTGTACAACAGATGCTTAACACAGTCCTCTGATATAAGCCTAACTGCTTGACCACACTACCACAAATAAGCTCATTAAGAATCCTGATGGCCTTGCAGGCCTTTGGCGACGCTGGGAACGAGACATGGGAGAAATGGAGAACGTGTATTTGGAAGCGGTGCACTCCCAGGAAGTGGCCATAAGGGTGCGCTTCCGCCTGATACAGCTTAAAATCCTGCACAGGGATTTACATAGTGTAGAACAGGCTGCAGAAAACTGGGAAGCTCCCATCACCTGCCTACCTACGCTACAATATGCATGCAGATTGATTCTATCATATGCTATGGGGATGCTCAGAGTTTCAAACGTACTGGGAGACATACTAGAATAAGAGATCCCACCAAAACACCAGTTTGTGCTCCTGAGCAAACCAGGAGATGAAGACCTGCCCCGTAAGAAGCTAGTGTTTTGCTCTCTGGAGTTAGTGGATGAGAAGAGGTACATTGTCCTGGGAGTAGGAGAACTTCTGGGGCCGATGGAGGGAGTGCTATGGACTGGGGTTGGGAGGCTCTCACCCGATACTAGATTGACTACAGCACATGGTCCACCAAGCCCTGGCAAGGGAAGATTAGGATATTGGCAAAGGACCTCCTTCCCGGATATTGCTGCTTCACCCCTTGCTGCAATCACTTCCCAAAAATCTATGGACAGTACTATACCAACTCTCCATCCAACTAACCTTGACCTGACCTGGAATCTTTTAGTGCTTCATATGATGTAATGTGGGTATACTCACTTTGTTTGCTTATGAATAAAATGCAAACAAATTATGAAAGAAAAATTCTAGTGCTGGAAGAAGGAAACGTTACTCACCTGTAATCGTAGTTCTCGTCCAGGTGAATCGTCATTGTAGTCATAAGCCCTGAATACACAACATATAGCTATCTTTACACAACCTTGTATAGTAATACATTTACATATATTTTTGCAGTCTATAAAGTGCTAAAATGACCAAATTTCATTTAATTTTCATTAAAAAAAGATGCCAATGACATAACAATTGCCACTGAAGCTGAAAAATGACCACAGAAAATCTTTCACCAACATTTTTTTATTTTTTTAAGGAAAGGGTATTAAGAGTAGGGTTAGCCAATATGCTGCAATGCAGAGCACAGGAATGCCCTCACAATGCACCCTGTATCCCGTCAAGCCCCACAGGTGCCAGGTCTGGTACTTTTTACCAAAAAAAGATGATCTATGGTGTAAATTTGTGATAGCTGTATGTATTCTTGACCTGGGAGTTGCCAGGGTTGCTTAGGACTATGATGAGGATTCCCCTAGCACAGAATTAGGATTACAGGCAAACACATTTTCCATCTTCTAACAGGAGATCCTCATCAATAGCCTGAAGCAATGAATAGAATAGCAATCTCATCCCATGAATGAGGTGGACAAGAAAGAGAACAGGCTCCAACAATCACATGAACATTTTCCTCAAAGAAGCCTGCCCTACTTGGGTATCTGCTCTGAAGTCTGAATCCAGAGAAAAAATGTGTAGTAAAAGTGTGAACAGATTTACAGGTTGCGGCCTTACAAAGCTCTGAAATGGAAACATTTCTAAGATGGAATATATTAGCAGCTTTCCCTAGTCCAGACTCTGATTTGGTTCTACTGGGGATAGGCTTCTTAGTTAACTGGTATGAAAGCAATGTGCAAGGTACAATCAATCTAAAAATGAACTACTTTGTAGAAGGTAGACCAGTACTTACTGGACCGTAATTTACGAAAAGATGATCGGATTGTTTCATTTGCTTTGTATTATCTAGGTAGAATTGTAAAACTGTCACATCTAGCAAATGCAGGGATCTCTTTCCTGGAATTCATAGATTCAGACAGAATGTAGGCAAGGAAACGGTCTGGTTTACAGAAGAAAACTATGGCCCCACTCGCACAAGTGGCCCGCCATCACAACCTTAACATCATCTCCTACGCCGACGACACCCAACTCATCCTCTCCCTCACCAAGGACCCACTCACCGCCAAAACCAACCTCCACTACGGAATGAAGGCCGTCGCCGACTGGATGAGGAGCAGCCGGCTGAAGCTGAACTCGGACAAGACGGAGGTCCTCATCCTCGGCCCCACCCCCTCAGCCTGGGATGACTCCTGGTGGCCGATCACAATGGGAACAGCACCAACACCCACCGACCATGCACGCAACCTAGGCTTCATCCTCGACTCCTCCCTCTCCATATCAAAACAGGTCAACGCCGTCTCCTTCTCCTGCTACAACACCCTCCGCATGCTCCGCAGCATCTACAAGTAGATCCCGAACGAAACAAGAAGAACGGTTACACATGCCCTCGTCAGCAGCAGACTGGACTACAGCCAAGCACTCTACGCAGGAATCCCAGCCAAACATCTACGCCGACTACAAAGCATCCAAAACGCCTCCGTCCGACTGATCATCAACGTCCCCCGCAGCAACCACATCACCCCTCACCTGAGAAACCTACACTGGCTCCCCGTCGACAAGAGGATTACCTACTACCTGGACAAGCCTACCTGAACAGCAGACTCATCTTCCACACCCCCACCCGCCAGCTCCGCTCCGCCAGCCTAGCCCTCGCCGCTGTCCCCCGCATCCAACGTACAACCTCCGGCGGCAGATTCTTCTATCTCGCCGCAAAGACCTGGAACACCCTCCCTGCCCACATACGACAGACCCAAGTCCTACTCGAATTCAGAAGACTCCTCAAGGCCTGGCTCTTTGAATAGTAGCAGCTCCCCCCCCCCCGCGCCTTGAGACCCTCACGGGTAAGTAGCGCGCTTTATAAGTATTCGGGTTGATTGATTGATTGATTGATTGTAGGTTCTCAGTACCTCTGTTACGCATAACAATTGTATTTTACTAACTCTTTGATCAGAGGTGATGGCTAACAAGACGGCAGCTTTACAAGTGATATGCAAGTATGAATTGGGAAGGTCTATTGCATACATCCAGTCCCTTTTATGTAATGGAGCGTAGCTATGGTGTAATGCAAGCATCCTGAACTTTTCTCATCAATTTGCTCAGTATTTTGAGACCGAAAATGGGTCTGAACTTTTCTTTTGGTGTCTTGTTTCAAACCAGAAAATAATAGAAACAAATCCTCAATCCTTTTTGGTGAAAAGGAACTTTCTCTACTGCATTTTTCTCTAGTAAGACGTAGGCTTCCTTCAGTAGAGTATATTGCTGCAGCAGATTTGTTTCCTTGGAGTTATAGGAGGAGGAAGGGATTTTTAAACAAAGCAAATAAAAATTCAAGATCCATTTGTCTGTTGTTATGAGAAGCCACTCTTGTAAATTAGCACTTGTATATCCACATGAAGTACTAAAGCCATGAAGTCACTGTTCGTGACGGCAGTGCGGAGGTCCACCAATCCCCCCCTGCACTCCGCCACTGAAATCACACACTGGAAACGAAAGGCTCGTCTAACCGCCGTTAGAAACACAAGGTACCCCCCATAAAGCCTCGGGACCAGGAACAGTAACGAGTGTCTCGCAGCCGCGAGATAAAACAGACACTGGTAAAGGAATTTCCCAAATGCAACCGCGCTAGCCAGCGCGTGTAATTTAATACCGGTACTGTAGATTCTTTACACCGGGAAGAAGAGAGAAACAGCAAGACCTCCAAACAAGTCAGGAAACAACGGAGCAGCAGCCGCCACCTCCGCTACGGAATCACGAGCACTGATTACCCGGCTCTGGCTCGTGATATCCCGGTCTCGCGGGGAATCCTGGGTACTGTGGTTCAAAGCCCAGGGATGCTGGGTAATGTAGTTTTATGCAGGCGCGGTGACCTGCTTCCTGACACGGAGGACCTTGTTGGCAGGGACCCTGTACACTACAACCGAAACCACATCAATACCAGGCAAAAAGTGGGGGCTAACCATGTCAAAAGAGGCACTTTCTCACACTAGTACTGTATCTCAGGAAGGAGAACTGCTAGAAAAATAATTACACAAATATTTCAATAGTACTTAAAAATCCAAATAAATGTTGAAGTTGGGTTTTTAGTAAATATTAACCTCTTCGCTGCTAGGCATTTGTGTCCCTGTGCTAAGCCTTTTTTTGGCTATTTGGTGCAGTTTGCGCTTAGGACCCCCATAACATTTTGTCCACATAAGGCATCCACGCCAATTTTGCATCCTTTTCTTCCAACTTCTAAAGGTACCCAGAGTTTGTGGATTACCTTGGAGGGGACCAAGAAATTAGCCAAAATACAGCTAAATGTTGTTTGTTTAGAGAAAAGTAGGGGAAAAGTGCTGCAGAAGAAAACATTTGGTTTTTTCCTTCAATTGGAATCCACGAAGAGTTTGCGGTGCTAAAATCGCAATCTTCCCTCCTTTCAGGAACAGACAGACTTTTGTCAGAAAATCAAACAGAAATGTGAGAAAAATGCGATATTTTAGCTAAATAGGAGGTTTGCAGGGGATTCTGGGTAAGAAAACGTTGGAGGATCCACGCAAGCCACACCTCCCTGGACTCCCCCAGGTGTCTAGTTTTAAGAAAGGTCTGGGTTTGGTAGGTTTCTCTATATAAATGCCAAGCCCGGGACTAAAACGCAGAAGACTCCTTTGCAAAAACAGGTTGTTCTGGCATAGAAAGGCGGACACCTGGTTTTTGTTCCCAGGCTTGGCGGCCATATTGGTAAACCTACCAAACCCAGACAAATCTGAAAACTAGACACCCAAAAAAGTCCAGGGAGGTATGGCTTGCATGGATACCCCAATGTTTTCTTATCCAGAATCCCCTGCAAACCATCAATTTAGCTAAAAAAAATTGGGGAAAAAAAAAATCACATTTCTGTGTGGGATCAGCGTGCCGGCACAAAAATGAACTAGCATTCCTCTCTTTTTCCCGGAAAAAAATATACCTCCCTTGTGTGGGTGCCCAAAGCAGAGTCAGCCTAAAATTGTATAAAATGAAAAACCGAGGGGCACCAAAGAGTGTCCATAAGGGCAGTTTTTAAAATACATTTTTAGGCTACTCTGCTTTGGGTAGCCACACAAGTGCAGTATCATTTTTATCAGGAGATTGAGGGGAACGCTGGGTGGTAGGAAATTTGTGCTAGTGCGGTGATCCTTCACTGTTACCACAGATACATGTGAGTAAAATGTGACTTTTTAGTTAAATTTGAGGTTTGCAGTGGATTCTGGGTAAGAAAACGCTGGGGGATTCACACAAACCACACCGCCAGCCATTCAACAGTCTGCCTAAACCGCCAGCCAAGTGCCTGTCCATGCACACCGCCAGCCAAGCACCACCCAAAGCACACAGCCAGGCAAGCACCATCCAAAGAACACTGCCAGGCAAGCGCTAGACCGCACACACCATCGGCCAAGTCTGAGAAACCCCCACACCTCTTTGATTTAAAAAATATATAAATCCATGGTGTCTAGTGGGCAGACCCCTGAGGGGGGCAGATAGGAGGTAAAGACTGTCCCTTTAGTGTTTTGGGGTGGGGACATTGTCATTCCCATTTTGGGCAGCCCCTACCCCTATGCATTCAAAGAACAATTGTACACTTATGGAGTTGGCAACCAGGCCAAAGGTCAGGCGCACAGCTGTGGGTAAAACTGTAACAAATGAATTGTGTTATTTGTGAACTCCAAGAGAGAAAGGGACAGGTTACCATACAATCCCCAGAAAACCCTGAATAGCAATCCAGAGTTTGTCACAAATTTACACTGGTATCTCCCTGAGCTCCACAATAATAAACAGCAGTGCAAACTTTTGCACAAAAGTATAAAGAACAGTTCCACTCAGGTGCAGGAGTAATGTCTTTCTTGAAAGAAGATGTATCCGTTGAAAAAGTGATCCACAAATCCAATATTATGGTAATCCAATGTCTTTTAATGGTAGTTTCTTCCTTGGCTGTGGCTGTGTGGCTGTTTAAGGATTTATTTGAAGAAACTACCATTAAAAGACATTGGATTACCATAATATTGGATTTGTGGATCACTTTTTCAACGGATACATCTTCTTTCAAGAAAGACATTACTCCTGCACCTGAGTGGAACTGTTCTTTATACTTTTGTGCAAAAGTTTGCACTGCTGTTTATTATTGTGGAGCTCAGGGAGATACCAGTGCAAAGAACAATTGTTACTTACCTGTAAACAGGTGGTTCTCCAGTATTGGTGTCTTTCATAGATTCACATGCTTGAATATTCCCAGTCGTCGAAGTGGGAGTCCCACGGTAAATAAAATAGCAATAATGCTAAATATTATATATATATATATATATATATATATATATATATATATATATATATATATATATATATATATATATATATATATATATATATATACACATAATAAAAGAAGAGGAAATACAACTGAAAACCTCCAAAACAATTCCTACATAGGAATGCATGGTAAAGAGAAAAAAATCACTTGTAACCCATTAGTGTCATTATGGTAGTCCAAAGTACAGGCAATCAGGCGCCAGCACCCTCTAGAACCTTCTCCTCAGAAGCTCAAGCCCTCAGATGTTCGTAGCACCAAGAGACCCAGAGTGCATGAGGAGAAGAGAGCATCTGAGGAGAGGAGGGTGGGTCGCATGTGAATCTATGAAAGACACCAATACTGGAGAACCACCTGTTTAAAGGTAAGTAACAATTGTTCTTCTCCAGTATTAGGGGTGTCTTTCATAGATTCACATGCTTGAATAGAATAGAAAGCAGTAACCTCCGTAGAGCTGAGATTGCAAGGCACATATGGAAAAAGCCAAAGACAGTAATAATACAGTCATGTAAACATTATTAGCAATCACAGAAAACACCAAGGAGGGGGGAACAGAGGCTCACCTTATTTGAAAAGATGAGAAATCACTGCCTGTCTCACTGCGGTATCCGCTTCATTGATGGCATCCAAGCAGTAATGCTTGGTGAAGGTGTGCCTGCTGGACCATGTCGCTGCACGGCAAATCTGAAGAAGTGGCACACCGGCAAACAAGGCGCTGGATGAAGACATCGCCCTCGTAGAATGAGCCCTGACTGAAGACTGCAAGGATTTGCCAGCTTGTTGATGGCAGAGGTAATAGCTGAAGAAAGCCAACGGGCAATTGTTGGTTTGGAAACTGGATGCCCCTTACGCAGTTGTCCGTAAGCAATGAACAGTTGATCGGACTTGCGGAAGGAGGCAGTTCTGGCAATGTAAAATTTAAGGCATCGTTTGATGTCCAAAGAATGCAAGCGCTGCTCCGCTGGAGACCTTGGGTCCGGAAAGAAAGTTTTTAGGAACACAGGCTCATTCAGATGAAACTCCGTAGGCACTTTAGGTAGAAAAGAGGGGTTGGTGCGAAGCGCCACGCCGTTAGGTTTGAACTGTAGATAAGGAGGCTTGATAGTGAAAGCGTGAAGGTCGCTCACACGACGAGATGAAGTCAAAGCCAAAAGCAGCGCAACCTTCCAGGTGAGGAATTTGATATCCGCCTTATGGATAGGCTCAAATGGTGACTTCATAAGTTGAGATAGGACAACATTGAGGTGCCATGATGGAGGAGGGCGCCGAACAGGTGGGAACTTTCGGAAGAGACCTTTGAAGAACTGGCGTATGATTCTGGACGAGCAGAGGGAGGAAGAGCCATCGTGTCGGAAGCGAGAGATTGCAGCTAGGAAAACTCTCAGGGTAGCATGTGAAAGTCCTGACTGAGCGAGACTTAAGAAGAACGGAAGAAGTTGCTCCGGAGTGGAATGGATGGGATGGACATTCGCTGCCACGCACCAATGACAGAATCTCTTCCACTTGAGTTTGTAAGTTTTGATGGTAGACGGAGCCCTAGCATGAGCGAGGATGTCCCTGCATTCCTGCGATATGTTCAAGTCTGCGAATTCAAGGTGCTCAGGTTCCATGCAGACGTGAGATCTGGTGAGTGAACGAGGAACGACGTCCCGTCTCCAGATTGGTTGGCTGCGCCCACCAAAGCTTACTCCTTCTCATGCGGGCTGTGACAGCAACAAGGTCGTTGAAGGACCCGGAGACCTGACGCCACTGTAAGTCCAGTTCCTCCTGAATGGGACGGGTTCGCAATCTGCAATTTGGGATCAGTGCAATACAAAATGATGCCATCCCCAAAAACGACTTTAACGTCTGAACAGAAACGGACTGTCTTTTTCGAATGAGGGAGACCAGACGAAGGATCTTCTGTTGCCGCTCGTGCGAGACGAACGCTTTTGATAGTTTCGTGTCTAGAATAGCTCCCAAGAAGTTTCTGGTTTGCAGAGGCGCAAACTGTGACTTTTCGACATTGATGGCCAAGCCCAGGGACTGAAACACCTGCTGACAAAGACGAGTGTCCTGACATAGTCGATGGTGGGATTGAGACTTGAGGAGGCAATCGTCCAAGTATGGGAAGATTTGAACGCCTTGGAGACACAGGTGAGCCACCACAGGGGCCAGTACCTTCGTGAACACTCGAGGAGCTGATCGTAGTCCGAAGGGCAAGACTTTGAACTGATAGTGCGTTTGTCCCACTTTGAAACGCAGGTACTGGCGATGTTGTTGGATAATCGGGACATGAAAGTATGCGTCTTGAAGGTCTATGGTGGTCATGAAATCCCCGCTGGATAGAAGACGCAGGATTTCCAGTAATGTCAGCATGCGGAAAGATTGGCTCTTGAGGAATTGGTTGAGAGCCCTCAAATCCAGAATGGGTCGCCAATCTCCGGTCTTCTTGAGTATTGTGGAAAAGTAAATTTTGCCATGTTATATGTGCCTACGTGTTCCCCATATTATGCTATATGTGCATGATCGATATGCATGTATTCCCCTCTGATCGATTAAAGACGCAATTACAGTTGTGTCCATCTCTAGTATGCCAGCTTCCAGTCCTCGTGAAAACAACGAATATTAGGCTTATGTAAACCTACGTTGCCACATTTTACAGTGTGCACGTTAACTCATTGAATTGTCCCCGTTTCTAGGCCTCGAAAGGGCCCGGACACCAGATTCAGCTCCTGTCTCCTGAACCCTCTCCGAGGAGCGATACAGCCCCCACCTGCATCCCTGACCCTTCGCTTACTTCATGCCTCGCAGTGCCCGGCCCGGCCTGGCTCTGCCTCCCAGTCTGCCAAGAGTATGTTATGTTTCTAGTTATCAGTCCAGCCCTCCTTCTCTGCATTCCTAAGCTACTGCATCGCATCAATAGTTTCCGTCATGGTCTAGCCTTTATGTCTCCATGTAAGAGAAATACTGTATTAATATTCATAGAATATTCCTCGTACACGCAATACATGTAGAATTATGCATGCATCAGTCCTAATGTCTAGTAGCCTTTGCCCTGATAACTTTTGGATTCTATCAATATGTACTCCAAACACCAGATACCAGATATGCCTTAGGTACATGTCGCTCTGACACTCCAGACTTTAGTCTCCTCTTCTAGCGCAGAAGTCATAGCCCCCAGTTCTCCCTGGTAACACGTCATTGCCCGTTTGCGCGCACCACTAGGTTAGAGGTCCCAGCTGCTCAGGTAGCCCCCTCCATGTTTCCGCCCCGTTTATGACACTTCTGTTACGTTTACATCACATGTCTATGTATACGCCCTGTACACGCCTTCTTGTTACATCATTTTGCCCTTATCTTTCGCGACTGCTATGAGTCACGCCTACTGCTACGCCTACTGTATTGAATGTAATGTATTTGTTTAAGTATATATACTGTGCACCCATATTAAAAGTTGCCAATTAGCCACCCAGTTTCCCTTGTCCCTTCCCCGGCAGCTGCCATCCCGTACTATTGCAGGCTGTCCTGTTCCTGTCCTTTATGCCTGATTAAAGCCTGTAGACTCAAGATACCTCGAATCCTGACTCTTATTTATTGAGCTATCTGTTTCATTCATTGTATTAAAAAATAGAACCGGTAATTAATTATTTATTTACCACATAATGGCGCCCGAACAGGTACTTGCCCTTTCCCCAAGCGCCGGCGAAGCCACGCAGGCCCCCTGATCCTCTGCAGCCGTGACGGAACCATACCGTGCACGTGCAGATATTTCTGCTTCAAGTATCCCTCAGGCCCACGGAGGAGACGGAGGTTGCGGTCCAGCATCCAGACGAGGCGGTGAGGAACGCGGCGAGTCCCGACCAGAGCCCAAGCCGAGAGTCCAAGGTCCGAGGTATCCGGAGGCCCACCTGTAACTGAAGTCCGAAGTTCGTAGTCCGTCGTCGTAACAGTCCAGTCCAGTCCGAGGCCTTCCGTTCTTGCTGCCCGGTGAGTACCGTTGCTGGGGTAGTATCTAGACAGGGTCAACTAATTTGTCTCTGGTCCGTGGGTTTGGGTACACAGATCCAACACAAAGTGTTCACCTAGGTGGACGCGGGTCCTGACGTGTCTCTTTATGGGACCGATAAGTTTCGTGCTGTTTTAGCAGTACATCTAGTCATTCTAGTAAGTTCTGTTCTCGAGAAATTCATGTGTTCTGTCCAAACTGTTATTCTAAATGTTATTCCATGTGTTTTCAATGTCGTGGTATGAGTGATTTGTTTTTCCAGTTATTATTGTGTTTATCGTGTATTGTATTGTGTCCAGATTCCAGCCTAGACAATGCCTCTATTCTCGAAACTACGTCAGTTAAAAAACAGAAAAGGGTTATTAGAGGAAGCAGTTCCTGTCCCGCCTAGGGACAGTCCAGGTCATTTTATGTATCATAAGCATGGCTTAAGTGCCATATTATATCTAGACTTATGGGTGGATTACACCAAGGAATTAGAAGAGAAATATAGATGGCCCGTATCAGGTACGTGGGATGCCGAGTGCATCATGCGAGTAGAAGAAGCATTATGGAAAAAGAAATCCAGACAGTCCCAGAAAGATGCCATCGAGTTATGGCGCAAAGAATCTCATAAAAGAACCGAAAAAGAGATCAGAAAAACAGAATTAAGTAGGGAATCCTCAGAAAGAGCCCAAGAAAGGGAATTAATCGAAGTAGGTGAACGAGTTAAAACAGAACAGTCAGACCGACAGGGAAATGCCCTTATTAAGGGTATGTATCCTCTTCTTGCCGAGGGCTTGCCAAAAGCAACCCCGGAAGCACCATGTAATTTTCCGCCGCCATTAGTTCCGACTAAGCTACGTCACAAACCGACCGCAGCTGATATATTTCTCTCGTCCTATTTGGACGACACAGTCCCAGCCTATGCTAATCCTGTTCCGCCTGCTCCTGTAAATAATGTAATTCCTGTTCCTCCAGCCACCGGGGCACCCGTTGCAGCACCTGTTACGGCACCCCCGGTCCAGCCTACTGTACATGTACCCGCCACATCAGTCACTCTGCCCGCACGTACAATGCCTGTCGACGATTCCAGTTTAGGAACCGCGGGGGGAAGTTCTCCTGGAACCCCGCCTCAACACAGACGTCTGACGCTACTTGAACTACATGAACGAGCGTTACAGCGTTCGCCCAAATTTCAGTCCGTTGCAGATATCAAGCGAGCACTTACCGAATGTCGTTATGATCCAGTTCCAGGCGATGGTACTATGGTCATATATTCATTACGTTTAAGACGGGTGACCGACTATTTGGACACCCTGCCGAATATGAAAGGTTATCTAGACAGAATATATCGTTTCATCCGTACAGGAGTAGATCCAGAAAGTATTGGCGACGCCATGGTTCAAAGGAAAGTCGAGATTCAGCTCATGCTTTTAAAGTTTCTAATTAATTGTTTAATAAGAGAACAAGATTATCCGGATAAAGATCCGGAAGAAATGAAAGTCCTGACCAGGTGGAGTGACCATATAACCGAGGGAAGACACAAGACACAGAACTGTATAGAGAGTATGTACAAGAAAATCCGTAGGGAAATAATAAAGTTACACGAGAAACGAGAAGCAGCACAAGTAACCGAGAAAGAAGACGACTCTGATAATGAAGAACTAGACGACGAGAATCCCTCCAGAATAGCGTATGTAGGTAGAACTAGACTTCCCGACCGACATTCACGCCTAGATCACAAGAAAGTTTTCCCTCCTCCAGCACCAGAACAAGGTTCTCTTGAGCAAGTATTCCAAGCTACCGATCACATTCTGAAATCACGAATCGGTTATAGTGAACTTAGTACCATGCATGAACAAGAACTAGCCCGATCAGCAGTCCGGTGGACTACTGATTCTACCACTTTTCCAGACGAAATAGTGGCACAAATGTTTCTGAAACTGCCCCCAGCCGAGCAGCGACTGGTGGGTATGTATATGATCCAGCACCTCATTACACTGTATGAGGGACAGCATTCTGATCCAGGTCCGCTACATGATGTATTGAACGAGTTACTCCAGTATAGATGGAGAGGTCTAGGTATTGATTTAATTAGTATCATTCTAGAACAGCGCCACAAATATCGAACGTTTCTGAATCCGCATTTTGTTCATGTCTCACCTCCAGAAAGTAAATCATTTTACATAGATAGACAGCATCCGTTACGAGAAGTACACCCAGTTAGAGGAACGGGTGGTGAACTAGAACGAGTATTTGTTTACACCCCTATCACAAAGATGGAACTCTTAGAGATGAAAAAGTTAATTCCTTGTCACGACAAAGATCCAGCAGGATTCCATCGAGAATTAAAAGACATGCTCCGTATGGGAGAATACACGTATCCTGATATCATTAAAATGTTAAAAGTCCTGTTACCCGCAGGGGTATATGAAAAACTCAAGGAAAAAGAATGGGAGGTGGGAGAGAAAAAGATAGATTGGGCAGCTCTAGAAGCTGAAGATAATTCATGAGTACCAGGTACCGGTCTTGGGGGTAAAGTTAAAGAATTGCCCGAGTTATTGATACAGGTTTTGCCAAGATTATTAGCCACGAAAAAGGAAGATTGGGATGCAATCTCAGCTTGTAAACAGAAACAAGATGAAGACACTAGTGATTTTTATTCTAGATTTGAAAAATGTTTTATTATTAACAGTGGTCTGAAAACGAGTAGTGAATCGTACCCTCATCTTTTTGTTACCAAACTGGTCGAGAATTCAAGTCCACAAGTTAAAAATCGAGTATTGAAAGTCGAAAGTAGTTGGCAAGCTAATACTCCGTCACAAATGTTACAAATGCTCCAGTATCACCAGAATAGAATCAGGGAAGAGCAAGAACACGAAAGGAGACGTATGAAAGACACAAAAATGAAAGTATTAGTTGCACAATCTGTTCCACAAGACAGTCAGAAGAGGGGTCCGAATCAAGCCAGTCATCCTGCAGCTCCCGTTAAAGGGACTTGCAATTACTGTAAACAGCCAGGTCATTTTATAAACGAGTGTGCAGTTCTGAAACACAACATAGCTACTGGTAAGACTAAAGAGAGACCACGTCCGCCTAGACAAGAACAAGTTTCACAGACTTCTCAGCCACCACAGAATGCACAACAGACAGTTCCAGCACCGCAGCCTATCGCTGCAACACAACACGTTACACAGCAGATGTACCAGTACGCACAGTCAGAGTATCCAGATTATCAGCCATATTCATGAAACAGCCTAGAGAGGGAGGTAGGCTTGCCTCTCATCGAGATACCTGTAGATCAAGAGGGTCCCTATGTACACAGTCAAGTATTAGGGAAAGACAGAAAGTTTTTGATTGATACAGGGGCAAGTAGGACTACCATCAGTCATGACGAGGTTCCAGGGGCTCCGCTCTCAGGCTCTAAAAATGTTTCCCTTGGATTTTCAGGAAAGCCAATTGTTAATGAAATTTCGAAACCAGTTACTCTAGAAGTTGGTCCATTGTCCCGAACTACTGATTTGTTACTCACGAAGTCTTGTCCAGAAAATTTGTTAGGCATTAAGACATTGAAAGAATTAGGAGCAGTTATTTGCTGCTCCCCAGAAGGGGTCCGATTGTTTCTGAGAGACTTTAAAGGTCATTATGTATTACGTGATTTTGATCTAAGATTATTGAATGTACCACAGCATTTATGGGCGCAAGGTCCAACTGATGTAGGTTGTATGCATATCACACCCCATCGTGTGACTCTCAAACAAGGTGTAGTTTTGCCACGAATCAGACAGTATAAATTACCACCTGAGGCTGTAGCAGCCTTATCCAAAATTATTGACGAACTTATTGCTCAAAGAGTGGTTGTAGAAACTGACTCAAATGTATGCAATTCTCCTATCATTCCAGTTCTGAAACGTACGGATCCAAATACACCTCCAGTATATCGATTAGTGATTGATCTTCGGGAGCTTAATAAATGTATCATACCCCAGTATCCAGTAGTCCCAGATATTTCATCCCTTTTGACAGCCATTGATTCTGAAGCCACGTTCTTCACAGTTATCGATCTCAAGAATGCATTTTTCAGTGTCCCCATTCATCCAGACAGCCAGTACCTTTTCGGTTTTTGTTTAAATGGAAGAAGCTATAAATTCACACGAGCTCCTCAAGGTTTTACAGAAAGTCCTAGCATTTACAGTCAAGCACTTAAGAGACAACTAGACAATATCCGCATGCCAACTGACACTGCCCTGCTCCAGTATGTCGATGATCTACTGATCACAGCCCGTTCTGAACGTGACTGCGAGCGTACGTCACTCACGGTTCTATATTTTCTGGCCGAGCAGGGGCACAAGGTGTCCCCTTCCAAATTACAATTCTGTGTCCAGCAAGTGGTATACTTGGGACACTTACTGTCCAAGTGGGGTAGGCAGTTGACACCAGACCGTATCCAGTTAATAGCGAGTCTTCCACAGCCCAAGACACAGAAGGAGGTACGAGCTTTTATCGGCTTCACTTCTTACTGCAGACAATGGATTCCTCAGTATGCATTTCTAGCCAAGCCACTGATACAGTTAACGACACAGGAGGCAGCCGTATCGACTGTCCTCCCTTGGACCCAGGAACATACACTTGTATTCAATGAATTAAAGAAAATCTTATGTCAAGCACCTGTTCTAGCGACACCAAACTACAGTAAGCCTTTTACACTTTTTGTTACAGAACGTGATGGTACTGCATTATCTGTTCTCACACAAGATCAAGCAGGACAATACAAGCCCTGTGCTTATTTTTCTAGCACATTAGATCCAGTAGCCCAGGCTCTGCCTGCGTGCCTCAAGTCAGTTGCAGCCACAGCTCTAGCTATCAGACAAAGTGATTCCATAGTGTTAGGACACTCCCTGACAGTACAAGTTCCACACTCTGTGGAAGTTCTTTTAAACCGAACACAGACTTAACACTTGACAATTGCACGTTTAACAGGTTATGAACTGACACTGTTCCAGCCACACATAGAAATCAGACGCTGCAACATTCTAAATCCTGCTACACTGTTACCGTCAGTTACTTCAAATCCGGCCACACATGACTGTGTGGAAGTTGTTAACACTATGGCAAAGCCAAGACAAGACCTGACAGATATTGCATTACCTGACCCCGACCTGACACTTTATGTGGATGGTTCATGTATGAGAACGAGTACAGGAGAACTAGTAGCCGCGTATGCAGTGACTACTGACACTGAAGGAATTAGTTACTTACCTGTACACTATAGTTCTCCAGTATTATCTTTCATAGATTCACATACTTGTATCTTCCCCGTCGTCATGGTGGGAGTCTCACGGTAACAGAATGACCAAGCAGTATCATAGAGAAGAAAAACTGCATAGAAAATCCCCATAGGGGCTGTATTATTTGGTAACCAGACCATATCTTTGTTTGGACCAAAAGCCAGCCAATCAGCATTGCTGCCCTGCCCTCACACTCCCCAGCAGAAGCTTCCTGCCTCAGATTTCCGTCCCCGAGTGAGAGACATGGATAAATACCGAGAAACAGGATCTGCCTGAGAAACGGGGAGGCGGGCGGGCGCATGTGAATCTATGAAAGATAATACTGGAGAACTATAGTGTACAGGTAAGTAACTAATTCCTTCTCCAGTATTACATCTTTCATAGATTCACATGCTTGTATCAGAGTAGTAAGCAGTGCTCACCAAATTTGTAGCGTTTCCAGGACAGAACTAAGAAGGAAGCTCTGCCGTAAGACAAAGGTATAACAATACACATCAGTATATAAGAAATACGATAAATGCATGTTGACACATAAATCAAAGTACTGCATAGACAACAAATCATGCCTGTAGGAAGGTAGATCCCTGACTATGGTTGCCCCCAACTTTTTGCCTGGTGTTTTGCTGGTTTTCTGACTTAGTTGACCTGGGACCCTGCTATTCAGGGCCCCAGGCCTACTGCTCTCTCTGTAAAATGGATTCCATGTACCTTAGGTACATATCTAAATTGGATACTGAGTCACCTTATCAGTCCCTGTACAGTGTACCTTAGGTACCCAGGGCATAGGTGTACCCAGGGCCTACCAGGGGCTGCAGCATGTATTATGCCACCCCTGGCTGGCCATCCAAATCTGACACAACTGGCTGCACGACAGCTGGGGCAAGGTGGTGTAATCACCCTTTGCTTTAGATATAGTATACCTATATCTAACCCTAAAAATGGACACACAGATCTCCTATCAGTCACTCCTATGGCAGGCCTTAACAATCCTGAAGGCAGAGTGCTTGGAATCGTGTGAGATGGTGCTCTGGCATGAGCTGAGCCTGTCTGCGGCTTTCGGGATCCATCCCTTAGCCGTTTCCATGATATCGCATACCATATACTCTTAAGTGCATTATAATCCTCGCAGTTATATGCCAACTCTGGTATCGCTTTATCAAAACATGTCGAGTAAGGTGTCATACGAATTGGAATACTAACCCCTCGCCAATTCTGGCGACGGGGTTAGCATTCCACCCTTCTAGAGGGACACGACATGTATGTAACCCCTAACCCCGGTTAAAGTCAAACAGAGCCTCAGCTCCACAAAATGGATGCTGCCACCGAGACACAAGTCTGCCCTCCTGCTGCTGGGAGTCCTCCCAGAGCAGGAGATAAGGACAAAGGGTTTCCTGCCAGGGGCGGTGCCAGCACCGTCCCAGACAGGGTTTTGTGTATTGTAGGTAGGCAGGGCTTTAGAGGAAGGTGACTGCACGTGGCACCCCGGTGCTCACTGTGCATAGGCTGGCTGGAACCAGTTCCAGGGTCACTCCAGACCCTGTGCTGGGGAAAAGCCCGCCAAGGAAGTGGGTGTAACCACCCCCCTCCTAGTCCCACCCCTAGGGCAGGACTTAGTCGCGTGCCAGCCCCTTTTTACAGGATAAAGGTAGGAACTGGCCCCCTTCCAAATCAGATCATCTTTGAATCCTGAAACTACTTTCCACGAAAGGAACTCAAGACTTCTTCCTAAGATTTCTCCCTTGTGACTAAGGAGTAGTCACCCTGCATCCGCAGGCACCATCTTAAGAACACTGCGGTCTGCTGCAAGTCTCTCCTCCGGATCAAGACTGCCCAGCTCGACGAGAACCGGCTTCCCTGGCACCTCTGACCTCTACCTGCATCATCAGTCACACTGAGATTCGTGGGTGTGACGAGACCTCGAGGGACCGGCCATCTTCAAGACTGCACGACTTCTTTCCAGCAAGCCCGCCGAGTAATTTCCTGGTGAGTGCTTTGGGGTCCGAGAAGCCCCGACCCTGAGCAGCTCCAGCACCGAAGTGCAGCCTCCCAGCATCTCCACGATCTGCGTGGGGCCCTTCTGCTTTTTGCTGCTCACCGCGTTGTTTGGCTACTAGCCCGCTGGCTTGTGGCCTTCTGAACGACGCCCGACGACATTTCTGCTGCTGGTCTGGTTGCTCCAGGCTGGCCCTTGCTCCCTTCCAAAAGAGGAGCACCCCGGACCCTCCTGGTCCACTCAAGACGCCATTTTGAGTCCACCGCGTGGGCTTGAATTAGCCAAGGCTTGTTGCCCAATCCTGGGTAACTTCGACGCCGACAGCTTCATCCATCGTGGGACAGCTCGCCTCTCCATCCTGGTCGCCGACAACGCCTCCTGGTCCGTGAGATCTGCAGAGCCAGCGTCGCCCACTCACCTAGTTGAGGTGACTTCGCCCGGTGCCATCCTGGTGCCCACTTAATCACTGGCTAGTGATTCAAGAACTTGGTCCCCTCTGCTTTCAGGTTTCTTCTTCCTTGATCCAGGCTTGGATCCAACGAACTTTCCTTCACTGGTCGCCTGCCAGCAACTTCCTTCTTCCAGGCTCCTGGTCCGGCAACGAGATCCCCGACGTCTTTTCAGACCTATGCAGCTGCAGCCCCTGGGCTAGGTAACTTCGGCACTTTGGTGTCCCAGCATAGCCTCACTATCCTAGGGTCAGGATCCACTGTCGTTTTCTTCCTACCAGGTCGGGTTCGCCCGTGAACACTAACTTTGCCTTTACTAGCCTCCATAGACTTTGTCCCGCATCCCGCGTGAGAGTGCACACTCTGCACCCGAGTCCCCTAGGTCTCCTAGAAGTAATCTAACGATTCCCTAGTTAAGTCCTAGCGATTCCAAAGCCCATTAGTACTGTACTTACCTGCTAGTAATTTCGCATTCCACTTTTTAAGTATATGGTTTTTCGTGCCCCTCGGGCATTTGTGTATAACGTGCTAACTTAAGTATTTTCGTAAGAGTTTTGTTGTGTGCCTAGCACCCTGTCCTCATAAAGAGTACAGGGTTGTTGTGATTCTAATAAATACATTGTTTATTTTCATAACACTTGTGTGGTGTCCTTTCACTGGGTGTTCAAGGGGTAATGTGATGGTAAAACAGCTGGCTTAACACGCCCTCTAGAGTCTTAGCCTTAGACTGCTCGTATCCATGCTACTAGGATAGCTGGTCTATAAGGTTGACTTACAACCAATCATCAATAAGGGTTGTTTGGACTGATATATAGTGATCACTAGAATAGTGAACACTGCACATCAGGCCAACTTCTCACAATGCCATTATGTCATACCTTACTGAAATAGACGTTTCAGAACAGCTTGTCCCACTGCCGTGTCCTCTTTCCACGCAGTGTCCAGACAGTAGTGTCTCGTAAATGAGTGCACGCTCTTCCACGTTGCTGCTCTGCAGATGTCAGGCAGCGCCACTCCTGCAAACAAGGCCATCGAAGTTGCCATCTTCCTTGTGGAATGTGCATGCACCTTAGAATCTAGCGGCTTCCCCGCTTTTTCATGACATTTCAGGATAGCTGAGGAGATCCATCTGGCAATACTCAGTCTTGACAAAGGAAGACCCTTCCTTTGCCCTTCGAAAGCAATGAACAATTGCTTGGACCTGCGGAACGTTTTTGTCCGTTCAATGTAGAACTTTAGGCATCTGGAAATGTCTAAAGAGTGTAAGGCTCTTTCTGCTTCCGATGAAGGATTGCTGAAAAAAGTAGGCAAAATAATGGGTTCATTGAGGTGAAAAGATGTTGCCACCTTGGGAATAAAGGTAGGATTTGTTCTTAATATAACCCTGTCTTGACGAAATTGTAAGAAGGGTTCCTCCACTGAGAAGGCCTGGATTTCACTAACCCTCCTTGCTGATGTTAAGGCGAGAAGGAGGGCTGTTTTCCATGACAGGAACTGTAAGTCTGACTTGTGAATAGGCTCGAAAGGAGGCCTCATAAGCTGCGATAGGACTGTGTTGAGGTGCCACGGCACAGGAGGGCGTTGGATGGGTGGGTAAACCCTAAAAAGTCCCTTGATAAATTCCTTTATTATTCTGGAGGACCAGAGAGATGGTTCATTTGGCTTCCGCCGGAAGCGCGATATTGCTGCCAAGTGTACTTTGACCGAGGCATGCGACAGACCTGCCTTAGATAGTGACAGCAGGTAAGGAAGGATACCTTCCGGTTGTACTTCAAACGGATGCAAGTTTTGTCTGCTGCACCAATGGCAGAAACGGGTCCATTTCGCTGCATATGTTTTGTTTGTTGATACAGCTCTAGCTTGTGAGAGAATATGTCTGCATTCTTGCGAAATATCTAGATTTTGAAACTCCCGCTCGTGAGGTTCCATGCTGACAATTTTAGTGATTGCAGATTCGGATGCAGAATTTGCCCTTCTTTCATGGAGATGAGGTCTTGAAATGTCGGGAGCTGGATTTTTTCGCCCCTCGACAATAGAGGTAGGTCTGAAAACCACGCCTGTCTCGGCCAGGCTGGTGCTATCAATATGATCCGGCACGGTTCCAATCTCATCTTGCGCAGTATTCGCGGTATCAACGGGAAGGGAGGGAACGCGTATGCAAATCTTCCTGTCCAATCCATGAGGAATGCATTTCCCTTGGAGCCCTGTTGATGGTATCTGGACGCAAATTGAACGCACTTTGAGTTGTTTTGCGTTGCGAACAAATCTAATGTGGGAGTGCCCCACCTTTGAAACAAGAATCGAATCTGAGTGTTGTGTAATTCCCACTCGTGCGTCGCCTTGGTAGTACGGCTCAGGGCGTCCGCCCGTGTGTTGAGGACTCCTTGAATATGCTGAACCTGAATTGAAATTCCGTTGGTTATGAGCCATTTCCAGATTCTTTGCGCCAATGTCGACAGCTGTTTGGATCTCGTTCCGCCCTGCTTTAGTAGGTAAAACATGGTCGTGGTGCTGTCCGTTTGGATAAGTACTGACGATTGGCGTATTCTGGGAAGAAATGCTTGAAGGCCTAGGAACACCGCTTTGAGCTCCAACATGTTTATGTGAAGCTGAGCTTCCCAGTCTGACCAAAGGCCCTGAATTTCCAGCTCCTGAAGATGCGCACCCCATCCTTTCAGCGAAGCGTCCGTTGTCATCACGAAGTCGTGATCTAGAGGAATAAAGCTCAAGCCTTGATCCAAGTTCTTTTGAATCTTCCACCATGACATTGCCACCTTCATATGGCTCGTGATGGTAATGCGATCCTCGAAGGTTCCTCTGGCCTGGACCCACTGCTCGTCCAGTTGTTCCTGCAAAGGCCTCATTCGAAGCCGACAGTTTGGTACCAGTGGGATGCAGGATGACATCATCCCCAACATGGATTTGTATATCCTCACGGAAGTGGACCTTTTTGCTTGAAGTGATGCCGTTAGCCTCATGATCTTTCCCATTCGTTCTTCGGAAGGATAGGCTTTCCCTGCTCTGGTGCATATCCATGCCCCCAGGAACTGGATGCCCTTGGCCGGAGTCAGCGAGGATTTCTCTAAGTTGGTCCTCAGGCCCAATCGCTGAAACAGCCGGATGCAGCTCTGAAGAGATGTTGCTGCGTCCCTGAAAGATGGACCTGTCACCAACCAGTCGTCCAGATATGGGTAAATGTAATGCCCTTGCAGTCTTAAATGGGCCGCCACCGGGGCCATGCATTTGGTGAATACCCTCGGGGCTGACTTGAGTCCGAATGGCAGGACCTTGAACTGGAAGTGGCGACTCTCCACGACAAATCTGAGATACTTCCTGTGCTTCCGAAGAATGGGAATATGGAAGTACGCATCCATGAGATCTAAGGACGCCATGTAGTCGTTTTCTTTTATCAGTAGTAGGATTTCTTGTAACGATAACATTCTGAAGGGTATCTTTTTTATGTATTGATTTAGATCCCTTAAGTCCAATACCTGTCTCCATTTCCGGGTTTGTTTCTTTTTGATGAGGAAGAAATGCGAGTAAAAGCCTCTCCCTCTGAGATGTTGAGGCACTTCCTCTATGGCTCCCTTTTGCAGAAGCGAGTGAACTTCCTTCTGCATTTCCTGGCGATGTTTGTTGAGCCTGAGTACTGGGGGGTGATCCGGAGGTATTTCCACAAATTCCAGAATGTGGCCCCTGCTTATGACATCTAAAACCCATTTGTCCGATGTTATGGACATCCAGTTGGTGTAATATTGAGACAGATAGTGGTCTTTGTCCGGGATTTGTTGTGTGGGGAGCGCCGGCCTGAAATCATTGACGTCTATTAGACTGCTGAGGTTTCCCCCTGGTGTTAGATTTGCCTCTGGACTGTTGTTGGTAAGAGGAGTTGGAGGACCTGAATTGGTTGTTAGTATTATACTGTCGATATCCTTGTTGATTATACGGCTGATATCGGTTGGACTGAAAAGAGGATCTTTGATTAAATTGACCTCTTGTACCCCTCTTCCGAAAGGACTGAAACCTTCCTTGCTGAAGAGATCCTAGCGCTCTAGCTGTATCCGTGTCCGACTTTATGCCTTGCAACGCCTCATCGATATGCTTCCCAAATAAGTTTTCACCGTCAAAAGGCATAGACAATTTTCGCCTGCACCTCTGGACGAAAAGAAGTCGCCTTGAGCCAGCCCTGCCTGCGAAGCGAAACCGCTCCAGCCATCTGCCTGAAGGCCATAGACGAGACATCCATGGCGATGTCTATAGATTCGGCAGCAGATTTAGCTCCTTCCTTAAGTATGGCTGCCGCTTCCTCCTTTCTATCCTCTGGGAGTGCAGAAAGTATGGGTGCAATATCAGACCACATTTGTCTGTTGTAGCTTCCAATCAGTGCCATAGCATTTGCCGCTTTAATGGTAGAGGCAGCCATGACCGCAAACCTCTTACCTGCCCCATCCATTCTCCTTCCTTCTTTGTCTGGTGGCACTAGGGAAGTAGCCACCGGGTTCTTTGAATTTCTTTGCGCCGCCTGCGTCACAACTGATTCTGGCCTGGGGTGCCCAATGAGGCAGGCTGCTGTGGACTCTGGAGCTCTGTATTTTTTGTCAATGCGGGGAACTGAAACCGCTATAGACGCAGGTGTTTTCAGAATCTTCAGTCCCTCCTCCCAGATGTGAGGGATAATCGGAATTGAGCGAAGCGACCTCTTGTTATCATCTTTGAAATCGTACAAGAAACAATCCCTCTCTTGTACCTCCACATCCAGACTGAATCTTTTGGCCGCCCTTTCCATGAGATCGTGAAAGCCTCCGATGTCTTGAGGAGGGGAGGTAGATTTGAGTGGGTCAGGCGATGCAGCCGATGGTAAAACGTATTCGTCCCATTCCTGCCCCGAAGCATCATGAACGAGTTCTCCTTCTTCGGGCTGTTCATCCTCGTCGGATTCCGTTAGGTCGTCCCTTATAGTAACAACCTGCGGCGATCTCACCCCTTGTTCTTGGGAAGCAGGTGCTTCAGGTGTCTGCGAGGAAGGCGTCTGCCTAGCTGGTTGCGAGGAATTCGCCTCTGGGAAGCGACGGTAGTAGTCGTTTAACATCAACCTAAGATCAGAGACAAGGGTGATGGGTATAGAAATCGTCTCTTGACGTTCCTCCTCCCTTGAGTCCTAATGCTGCTCCTCCTCCTCTTCATCGTAATCACCAGATTCCTGAAATGACTCATATCTGGAAGATTGTGGTCTGTCCTTGAAGGAATAAACCTCCTCCTCATCCGTGTCTTGGCTCTTTATCTGAAGCTGAGAAGGACTGTAGGCGGCACCTGAGGACTCCTCGCCATCTGAGTCTTGCTCCAGCAATGAGGATGGCGGCAAAGGAGAAATCTTTGTCCATGAGGTGAACTCTGCAGCTTCACTGATGGTAGACGAACCTCTTGTCGACTGAAACGACCGGATCGAGATCATGGTCTTCGACTGCGGTGATTTGAACGCTTTTGCAGATGATAGCACGATTTTCGTCAACGGAACCGTCGTCGACGGGACTTTCGTCGACGGAACCATCGTCGACGGAATCTTCGTCGACGGGACCTTCGTCGACGGGACCACCGTCGGCGGGACCTTCGTCGACGGGACCTTCGTCGACGGAACCTTCGTCGACGGAACCTTCGTCGACGGAACCTTCGTCGACGGAACCTTCGTCGACGGAACCTTCGTCGACGGAACCTTCGTCGACGGGGCCCCCGTCGACATCTTCGACGTCGAACCTGTCGTCGACGGAGTCGTCGTGGTTGTCATCGACGGCCTTTTCGTCGACAGTGAGATTTTACTTGTCGATGTTGTCAATGTAGACGTCGCAGTCGTCGACGTAGCTTTGGATCTTATCGTCGACGAGGCCATAGTCGTCGACGAAGTCGTCGTCGACGGAGCTGAAGTCTTCACCACAGTCTTTGGAGCAGAAGCCAGCGAGCTGGTAGAAGGTGCAGACCCAGGTTCCTTAAGACTGGACTGTTTCTCCAGAGGAGTAATAGGAAGAGATGAGGTTAATTTCTCCTTAGGCTTACTCCTTTTAGACTCCACTCTCTCCACAGAAACAGAAGCCTTTCTTTTCTTGGGAGTTGAATGAGAAGATTCCTCCTCAGAATCTGATCCTGATGTGGCCTTCTTCTTCTGAAGCCATAACAGTAGTCTAGCCTCTCTGTCTCTTTTAGTTTTGTCAGAAAATTTTCTACAAAGCTTACAGTCTTTCACCAGGTGTTTAGGGTAGAGACAGTAAAGGCAGTCCTCATGTGGGTCCTCAGAGAAAAGTCTGGCCTTCCCACAGGACCTGCATGGCCTGAACAGCCTCTTTTTAGAGCTGTCAGCCATCATGAGAGAAATAAGTACACACAATACCTCAATCTAGTAGACAGGAAACAAGATTCCAAAGGGTCAAAAGTTCACTCAGGAACAGAAAGAAACTGAGCAGAGCTCAGGGAGACTCCTTATCACACGAAGGCGGTTGGAAATCTGAGGCAGGAAGCTTCTGCTGGGGAGTGTGAGGGCAGGGCAGCAATGCTGATTGGCTGGCTTTTGGTCCAAACAAAGATATGGTCTGGTTACCAAATAATACAGCCCCTATGGGGATTTTCTATGCAGTTTTTCTTCTCTATGATACTGCTTGGTCATTCTGTTACCGTGAGACTCCCACCATGACGACGGGGAAGATACAAGCATGTGAATCTATGAAAGATGTAATACTGGAGAAGTTATAGAGACACATCGTATTGACACCCTGTCTGCTCAAGCAGCAGAGCTCATCGCTCTGACCCAAGCCTGCATACGTGCTAAGAACCTGAAAGTAAACATATATACAGATTCACGTTACGCATTCGGAGTTGTACACGACTTTGGAGTGCTCTGGCAGGAGAGAGGTTTCATGACTTCTCATGGAACCAAGATTCAGCATGGTCTCCTCATTCAAGCTCTGTTAGATGCAATACATTTACCGACAGCTATCGCTATCATGAAGTGCAAAGCACATACGAAAGTCACTGACATCATTTCCCAAGGTAACGATCTAGCAGATTGAACAGCCAAGCTTACAGCTCAGACTCCAGACATTCCAGTTAACACGACACAGACACTCACTCCAGATCAGACTACTTGTATGACAGTTAAGGACCCTACACAAGATGTCATAGACATACAGTTACATGCTACTCCTGAAGAAATAAAGAAATGGTCCGAACAAGGAGGGGTCCAGACAGATCAAGGATGGTTGACGAAGGGAAAAGCCACATGGTTTCTCCCCGACTCTATGGTTCAAGTCATTATTAATACCGTACATAGTCCAGCACATCTAGGAGAAAAAGCTATGTTAGACAGTATTCAGAACCTTTGGTTCAACAAGCATTTACGAGCTGCAGCCAAGCAGAAAGTCCGTACCTGTATGATATGTTGTCAGTTCAATCCAGGTAAAAGTGTCCCGGTGGAACAAGGCGGATTCCAACCTCCTGACCACCCTTTTGAAGTCCTCCAGATGGATTATATTCAGATGGAGCGATGTCGAGGTTTCAAGTATGTCCTCGTAGTTGTATGCGCTTTGTCCAGGTGGACAGAAGCATATCCGGTTCCAGATTATACAGCCGCGACCACTGCCAGGCAGTTGGTTCGTGAGTTCTTTCCCCGCTATGGACTCCCTAGGGTCGTGTATTCAGATAACGGCCAGCCATTCTCATCTGAGCTCATGAAACATGTTTCCCTTCTGTTAGGGTACCAGTGGAAGTTCCATTGTGTGCGCCATCCTGAAGCAGCCGGTCTCGTAGAGAGACATAATCAGACTTTGAAAATCCGCATTGCAAAAGTATGTAGAGAAAAAGGTGTAGACTGGCTAGTAGCTCTGCCAGTTGCTCTGTTCTATATGAGGATGGTTGCACATTCCAGATCAGGTCTGTCCCCGTATGAGGTCGTATTCGGCCGCCCCCCAAACATGTGGGGTACACCTAGACCCCGCAGTATTACAGATGTTTCCAGTAATATGCTGACAGATTACCTAGCTTCCTTGATGTCTGCCCTACACTCTTGTCGTTCACAGGTTGCCGCCGCATTTCCAGACAACACCGAGGTGAAACCGCATGAAGTCGTTCCTGGTGAACATGTTTTGGTCCGCAAATTTGATCGTTCAGGTCCGCTGGAGCCCCGTTGGAAGGAGCCTCGCATGGTATTGCTAACAACAAGGACCGCCGTCAAACTTGAAGGCAGGAAGGGGTGGGTCCACCTGAGCCATATAAAGAAGTTCCATGGATTACGAGAAAAGACTTTTGTTAAGGACTGCCTTATTCCTAAAGACTGCCTAAAAACAGACTCTGAACTCAAGCCTCCCCTGTTAGAGAAAACTCCGCAGCAGGAGTATAAAGAAAAATTAAGGTCTAGTAAAATAAGTCAGCCAGTTTAATTGTCTAAGTCCCTCTCGGGTGAAACGGTTAGACAGGTTCCTGACATGTATGAGATAGACCCCCACAGTGAGAGAGTTAGTCAAAACTCTAAAAGATGTATTATTGTTCTAAGTTTCTTGTTATTTTTGAGTCTTATGGTTACCTGCACAAGTTATGCTTTACATTTATGTTTTCCAATTTCACATGTACATATGTTTTCTAATACTACAATAGAACACACATTTAGTGATCTGCCTCCTCACGAGCTATCCTATCGTCTTGCTATGCGCAATAACACATTCATTCGAATGTTACACTATTCACACCAGACCAGCAATGCCACTAATTGTTGGGTGTGTGGTCAACTCCCCCCTTTCCAGACACCGAAGGGAGTTCTGCCACTCTTTCCTTATCCGTTTTCACATAATGGTTCGTGTGGAGCATGGTCCACGTTAACGTCATCCTCCAATGATATGTCCCTTCTGAATAGAACATGTTTTCCAGACAAGCAGGGTCTCTCCCATAGAACAGGGATAGATCTAGAAAAGGAAGTATATGATTTAGGTAATTATTCTTCGAATTTTATGGTCCTGAATGTTCAGTCTGATACTACTCCAGATTTGCCTGCTATTTCAGTACTACCAGTCAAAGGCGAATTATGTGTCAGAAAGAATGGTTCCGCACATGTAGGACATAGTGATTGTACTACTACTGTCAAGTATAGTGACAGTGGGAAATCTATTTTCAAAGCCTCACGTCATTCTTATTTTGTTTGTGGTCAGACCGCATATGTTCGTCTGCCCCTCGATTGGGATGGAACATGTTACATTGCCTTCCTACTGCCACCAGTTTTTCTAGCCCCATCCGATTATCACAGAAACACACATCTAGTACACGTCAGACCTAGAAGGGAGATCGAGTCCCCAATTGTCGATCAAACTGAAACTACTCTAGAACAGTATCAAGACTTCAACAAAGGTTTCTTTTTCTTTATAGGACCTATCCAGAATAGTAAGTTAATACGTAGGTTAACCAGAACCCTTGAAGCTGTAGTGAATGAGACTACTTCTGCTCTAGGTAACTTAACTGAAGAGCAATCTGCTATGAGATTTGTCGTGCTCCAAAATCGTCTCGTTCTTGACGTCATACTGGCCGATAGAGGAGGAGCATGTAGAGTCATCGGATCTAGTTGCTGCATTTTCATTCCTAATAACGCGCCGTCTGTTTATTCAGCTATAACCAGGCTTCATAAAATTGCCCATCAGTTACACCAGAATCCAGGCACCTGGACATGGTCCGGTTGGCTCTGGAGTATTATATCTGCCTGGGGATGGAAAGTATTGTCATTCCTAGGTATTGCAGTAATGATCATATTCAGTTGCTGCCTCTGTATACAATGTGGCCCTGCGATTTGCGGCATGTGTGCTACCTCTTGTATTCCTAGTCCTAAATCCCGTTCCAAGACAAATCGAGACGAGCAAATGATGCTATATGAAATGATAGATGGTATCATGAATATTGATGTTTCCTGATGGAAACATAGGGCACAAGGAGGGAATGTAGAAAAGTAAATTTTGCCATGTTATATGTGCCTACGTGTTCCCCATATTATGCTATATGTGCATGATCGATATGCATGTATTACCCTCTGATCGATTAAAGACGCAATTACAGTTGTGTCCATCTCTAGTATGCCAGCTTCCAGTCCTCGTGAAAACCACGAATATTAGGCTTATGTAAACCTACGTTGCCACATTTTACAGTGTGCACGTTAACTCATTGAATTGTCCCCGTTTCTAGGCCTCGAAAGGGCCCGGACACCAGATTCAGCTCCTGTCTCCTGAACCCTCTCCGAGGAGCGATACAGCCCCCACCTGCATCCCTGACCCTTCGCTTACTTCATGCCTCGCAGTGCCCGGCCCGGCCTGGCTCTGCCTCCCAGTCTGCCAAGAGTATGTTATGTTTCTAGTTATCAGTCCAGCCCTCCTTCTCTGCATTCCTAAGCTACTGCATCGCATCAATAGTTTCCGTCATGGTCTAGCCTTTATGTCTCCATGTAAGAGAAATACTGTATTAATATTCATAGAATATTCCTCGTACACGCAATACATGTAGAATTATGCATGCATCAGTCCTAATGTCTAGTAGCCTTTGCCCTGATAACTTTTGGATTCTATCAATATGTACTCCAAACACCAGATACCAGATATGCCTTAGGTACATGTCGCTCTGACACTCCAGACTTTAGTCTCCTCTTCTAGCGCAGAAGTCATAGCCCCCAGTTCTCCCTGGTAACACGTCATTGCCCGTTTGCGCGCACCACTAGGTTAGAGGTCCCAGCTGCTCAGGTAGCCCCCTCCATGTTTCCGCCCCGTTTATGACACTTCTGTTACGTTTACATCACATGTCTATGTATACGCCCTGTACACGCCTTCTTGTTACATCATTTTGCCCTTATCTTTCGCGACTGCTATGAGTCACGCCTACTGCTACGCCTACTGTATTGAATGTAATGTATTTGCTTAAGTATATATACTGTGCACCCATATTAAAAGTTGCCAATTAGCCACCCAGTTTCCCTTGTCCCTTCCCCGGCAGCTGCCATCCCGTACTATTGCAGGCTGTCCTGTTCCTGTCCTTTATGCCTGATTAAAGCCTGTAGACTCAAGATACCTCGAATCCTGACTCTTATTTATTGAGCTATCTGTTTCATTCATTGTATTAAAAAATAGAACCGGTAATTAATTATTTATTTACCACATGAGGAAGAATCGAGAGTAAAACCCCTCTCCTCTTCGATTCACTGGGACCACTTCGACCGCACCCTTTTGAACAAGAAGACGGACTTGATGGTAAAGCTCCTTGAGGTGTGGAGGAGGAGGGCCAGATGGTGGGGTACGAGGAGGAATCTCGATGAACTCTATGGTATGACCCCTTCGTACAATGTCTAAAACCCAGCGGTCCGAGGTGATGGAGGACCACTGAGAATAAAACAGAGATTCGACCTCCAACACTTTGGGGATGACAAAAGTCATTGGCGCTTAGGAGTGGAACCGCAATAGGAGGACTTTCCCCTATAGGGTCTGGAGGACTGCTGACGATTGGACTGCTGCTGCGTGGGTGCGTAACGCTGGTTGCCCTGATTGTAGGAGTGGTACTGTTGTCCTCCTCGAAAAGTGGAAGATGTGCCACGTCCGCACGCACCTCAAAAGGGCTGCTTCCGGAATTGCAACGTGCCCAATGACTTTGCCGTATCGGTGTCCTTCTTAATGGACTCCAGAGCGTCATCTATGTGAGATCCGAATAGCGATTCACCATCATACGGCATATCAAGTATCTTGGATTGGACTTCCTGCCGGAAGGTGGTGGATTTTAACCAACCCTGGCGTCGTTGGGCAGCTGCACTTGCAAGGAGACGGAAGCGTGTACCAGCAATATCGACTGCACAGTCGATCATTTCTTCCGATGCTCTCTGCCCATCCTTAAGAATCTGCTGAGCGTCTGCCTTGGAAGCCTCAGGTATTAGATTTACTAATGCAGATATGTCCGACCACATCTGCCGGTCATAGCGTCCCAAAATGGCCAAGGCATTGGCTGCTCGAACAGAAGTGGAAGCCATTGTAGAAAACTTGCGGCCAATAGCGTCTAGGCGCCGACCCTCTCTATCGGGAGGCGCGGTGATTGGAGACGCTGGATTCCGGGCTCTACGCTGTGCAGCTTGAGTTACTACTGAGTCCGGCTTAGGGTGAGAGATCAAGCATGCCGGAGAACCGGTTGGGGCCTTGTATTTCTTCTCAAGGCGCTGTACTTGAGCAGGTAACGAGTTTGGAGCGTGCATGAGTTTAACTCACTCCTTCCAAACAAAATCGATTATTGGAATTGTGTGGAACTGCTTGTAAGGCTTATCTTTAAAATCGTAGAGGAAACAGTCCTCCTCCCGTTGCGTTCTAGGCAATTTGAAACGCTGATCCACTTTATCCATTAGTAGATGAAAACTGGCGATATCAACTGGAGGTGAATCACCAGAGTTTCCTGGCTGAGGAGAGGGCGTCTGCGTTCGGTAATCGTCCCACTCCGCCATATCCTGTTCGCCTGCATCCTCGTCCGAATCCTCAGGGACCTCTCTGTCCTCACGTTCTTGACCCGCCTCATCATCCGCATCCTGCGGATAAACAGTAGTATGAATTCTGATGGACGTCTGAACCTGGGGCGAAGTTGTGGGCGGTAAAGTTGGCGGAAGAGACGGGGGAGGCAGTGCAGCGGCAGCAGGAGATTGTAGAGGAGTACCTTGCGGCGTTGCTGGGAAACGACGGTTGTAATCATCCAGAATATGTTGGAGATTTGAGATCAATGTCAATGGTATTGTAGCCATAGGTACTTGGACCAACTGTTCCTCAGGTTGAGACTCTTGGTCTCCGTCATCTTCGTCAGTGTCAGACTCCTGACATTTGATAATTAAATCAGAGGGACTATGGGCTGTCCCAAATGTGTCACCTTCATTTTTAGACTCAGTGTCATGCTCAGAGGTAGTGGCAAACATTGGAGAAGGTGGTTGCGGCTCTGGAGCAGATAACTGTTGGCACGGAGCCGTACTGCTATGATGGGATGAATCAGCAGTGCTAGAGGATCCTGAAGTTTTCAAAGGCACTAACGGCAACGAGGCAAAGGAAGCCGGTACCACCGTCGACGGTGCCGTCTACGCTATCGTCAACGGTTCTGTTTTGGCTGTCGACGAAGACAATTTAGAAGCATCCATCGTCGACGGTGTGGCCGTCGATGGAGTCATCGTCAGTGTTACCGTCGACGGGCGATCGATCGTAGACGAAGTCGTCGACGTAGGCAGAACCTCCGTAGACAGAGCTCTCGTCGACGAGACCTTGGTCGGCGGAATCTTAGTCGACGACGAAGATTTCTTAGAGACTTTCGTCTACGAGGAATCTTTATTCTTCGTCGACGAGGTGATGGGAATCGTCGACGAGACAGGCTTGGAAGGCAAGGAAACTCTTGTCGGCGTGAAGGCTGTCGACGAGACCGTCGTCGACAAAGTAAAAGCTGATGTCGTCGTCAGCGTCGTCGTCGACGATGAAGACATTGCGGTTCTCGTCGTCGGAACGCTCGTAGACGCTCCCGTCGACGACGGAACTCTAAGAGTTGTGGAAACACTCCTAGAGGCAGCAGAAGACGCCTCAGAGCCAGGTCTCGTGGGCGTAGTGGTAGTAGGAGTGGTAGGAGACACCACAGAACCCAGAGGCAGGGCTAATTTCTTCTTTTTGAGGAAAGGAGATGGAAAATCCTGTACACTACCACGCTTAGAGGCTGCTGTAGAAGGACCAGATTGAAAACTCTCTGCATCTGACAGAGCAGAATCCTTGTCCTTCAGACGTTGGAGCCAAAGGAGAAGACGGCCTTCTCTGTCCTTTAGAGTCTTTGTAGAAAAAAGCGCAGCTTCCCACAAGAAGAGCAAGGTCTGAATAAAGACTTCTTACTTGACATGTTGAGAAAAACTGGAACTAGAAGATTTGAGGCAAAGAACTGAGCAGAGCTCAGGGAGACTCCCTTCACACGACGTGCGGTAGAAAATCTGAGGGCTTGAGCTTCTGAGGAGAAGGTTCTAGAGGGTGCTGGCGCCTGATTGGCTGTACTTTGGACTAACATAATGACACTAATGGGGTACAAGTAGTTTTTTTCTCTTTACCATGCATTCCTATGTAGGAATTGTTTTGGAGGTTTTCAGTTGTATTTCCTCTTCTTTTATTAGGTATTATGTTTATATATATATATATTCACTGAAAAAACCATAGGTTATAGACCATATATAGTTAGGAATTAGCATTTACAAAACCTTGAAAATTCACTGAAAAAACCATAGGTTATAGACCATATATCGTTAGGAATTAGCATTTAAAAAACCTTATTTTACTCACACAAAACCATTGAAATTCCATATATAGTTAGTTGCACTAACTATATATCGCGCACCCGCAATCCACTGCTGATGATGTCACATATTACATCATTCATGACATGGTCAGTGACATCACTGATGACATCATCCATTGACTGTGTGTTTCTGTAAAGTTTAAATATGTTTTACATATTGAAGAATGAGTAGCTGTATAAGTGTCTGGATGAAGGATTTAGGTGCGTGACTGACTGTATGAGTGAGTGATTAAATGTGTCTCACTGAGTGCATGGGTTAGTGACTAAACTGTCTTAATTTGTGCATCATTATGTCTGTTGTTCTGTAAACTGCTGCATGTGTTGATCAGTAGCTATATGAGTAACTATATGGGTTATTGATTGATTGTCCAAGTATTTGTATGGGAGACTGAGTGTGTGTGTGGCTGGCTGGGAGATGTGTGACTCTGTGCAGATCAATGTGTACTTGTATCAATAATTGTATAAGAGAGTAAGTATGTGTGTATATGTTTGAAAATGTAAGGTACTCTATGTTTAAATGGAAAATGGAAAAAATAGAAAATGGAAGTGTGATTGATTCTTTACAGGACTGACTAGGTGTGTGAGTAACTCCATGGATGAGTGGCAGAGTGTGAGTGTCTGTATAGCTGTATGAGTGCATATGATAGTGTTGTAAAGATGAGTGATTGTATGTATGAATGATTGTATGGGTGAATGAGTGAATGTGTGTGTAGACGTAGGAATCAGTGAGTGCGTATGTAGTAACTAGTATTGGTGTGTCAATGGTTTCAAAAATTATACTCTGTATTTAACACTGGGTGTAACAGAGGTTATATTAAAGTGTGAGGAGATGCATTGTATTGTCACATGAATGATATCATCAGTGATGTGGTCATTGATGTCAAATGAGATGTCATCAGTGATGTCATCAGTGATGTCATTTGAGATGTCATCAGTGATGTCATCAGTGATGTCACTGACCATGTCATGAATGATGTAATATGTGACATCATCAGCAGTGGATTGCGGGTGCGCGATATATAGTTAGTGCAACTAACTATATATGGAATTTCAATGGTTTGGTGTGAGTAAAATAAGGTTTTTTAAATGCTAATTCCTAACGATATATGGTCTATAACCTATGGTTTTTTCAGTGAATTTTCAAGGTTTTGTAAATGTTAATTCCTAACTATATATGGTCTATAACCTATGGTTTTTTCAGTGAATTTCAATGGTTTTTTAATAGCAAATATCATAAGCTGTCGAATGTCAAGTACGTGGTAAGTAAAAACATTTTCGTGTTTATGCACACTGATCTGCTTTGAATGCTGCCCCCCCCCCTCATTTCTATTAGGAGTACTCTCTCTTTGCAGATAGTGAAGGGTAGTTAACGCAGGCCTTTGCCCCCGTTGTAATCCGTCGTGCCTGCTTCTCTCTCCATTTGATTGATTGTTCTCTTTGGTTCATTCTCTATTTACAAACAAGCACAGAGTCGCAATACTCTGTTTAGTCTTTGCAAATAGCGAAAAATCGTGTAAAAAAACAAAAGGAATCGAGCAAAATCAGTAGGCCACTAATGGGATCTCTTTTTGACCTCGCTAAAATAGAAACATTAAGAACAACCCCTCATGACAAATACAAAACTAGTGAGATGAACTGAACTCCACACCATGATGGCTGCAATACAGCTCGGCTCCGCCACCCACCCCGCCCAAAATAACGATAAAGAGCGGCTGCCATGATTGCTCGCGGAATGGCCACGACGGAGCTACGAAATGGTGCTGCTCTCATGCTAACGCCAGCTTCAGTCTGAAACATCCAGAAACACTGTAGACTACCAATTCGATCAGTTCCGGTAGTGCCCCAATGTAACCCGGTAGAGAAGAACTAGCCCTCCCCTCTTTGACTGATGGTTCTTGTTGCCTGTCCCTTCTGTTGTCATTTAACAGAACTATTTAGCCTGCTGAAAGGGGTTGTGTTCCGACCGCTGGTTGGTGGAGACATTTTGACTATATTCTGGACCTGCGTTGTCGCGTAATGCGTCATATGACGCGCCGCGTTAGCGCATCCGGAAGTCATCCGGGGCGCGACGCGCAGCGCGTAACGTAAGCATAACAGGTCATGTGACTTGTTAATAAAACTTTTCATTGGTTCATTTTACTTTTCTCATTTTAATGATGAAAGGCTTGGTCATATGACCTAAAAATTACGCTTTTTATTACTTCCGAACATTATTTTTTCTTAAATATATGTTATAATGTTCCAGGCTAATGTACTTTCCCGGAAAATTTACAACTGTCCTGCAAGTAAAATATATTCTTTTTTCAAGAAAAAGGGCGTTTCTTCGTCCCATGACGGAGCCATTGAGCAAAAGAGGGTCGACCTGCTGTCTTAGTCGCCGATACGCCTGAATATGAGATTCTTATCGATCACTTTATGTTGCAGGAGTAGAAAACACAACAGCCCTTGACCATTTATCTTTACTGCGTTCCTGCGCATTATACCTTTTACCCTTCATGTAATTGGTCTGCTTTATTTCACTTGCCTTTTAATGATTCTAAAACAGTGACTATTATTAAAAACTTTACCAATGTATATACTACTACCATGTTTTCTTTTAAAAACCTTTATTGTGAAAATTTCATTATACAAATACGAGCCTATAACCACGTGGGCCGGCCACGGAGCAAACTGTAATCGTATATGATGAGTAGACATTTACACTGTAGAGGAACGTAACGGGCGGGCCATTAGGTTGCAAAAACTAAGGTGTCTAACAGTTGCGGAATCGGTGGACGTACATTTTATAATTAAAATACGACAGGGCCAGTTACAATAAAATTATCTAGATATACATTTGCGGGCAAGTACCATGCGCGACGTTAATTCGAACTTTCAATAGTACAGTAATCAATAACACATCAGAACTTAATATCAATAGGGATGTCGAAATACTCAATCAATTCTCGTCCCCGCCCGCCATGTGCTTCAAAACTGCATACGTATCTCGTGATTTCAAGGTTCTGCAACCAGTACACAACAAGGAGTTACGAGTCCCATTTATTCCGGCGCCATTTTGGGCGAGGACGGGCAGGTCCAGGATATAGTCAAAATGTCTGTACCAACCATCGACTATGATGATGTTCATATGCTGTATTTATAGAGTAACACTCATCTGTCCACATGAAATTAATTTGCCACAATCTAAACATGTCATTTTAATCTTTCCAAAGTTCTTCTAAATATTTGGGACCGTTTCCCTTGCCTCTGATGCTGTCAGTGCCACTTCTTTGATGAATGTACTGGCAGGTCGGGGGTTCTCCTCCAAATCTCTCTTTTATGCAGCACTATAATTAATTGGTGCCACCTCTCCATATGACGATGCATGGTATAGTTACCATAACTATATTTTTTTTCGGTTCCTCTGGAGAGTACATCGTGGCAGATGAAGCGTATAACGTACCGGGCATTTACCTTTTTTTGCATGTAGAGGAAAGGAAAAAAAAATCGAGCGTCCGAGTTCTAAGGTGTCCCAGGGCCATTTTAGTGGACCAGGCCCAAATCCAAAGAACAGGCCGCCATTTTGAGAGTCCTGTTGCAGCCGCCTGTCGCTGTAGCATCAAGAGCGGCCAAAACTCAGCTGAATGGCAACTGAAACGGTAAAGGGGCGCCCCACTACAGCAGACGAGCCTCCACCTAGGAAGGCCCGTTCACGCCGCCTCCCCCCCCCCCCCTTCGGGCACCCCACGCCGTTATTCGGAGCAGTATTGTAGGATGGCCACACCAGTGCAGCAACTTGCTAGACACCACCTCGGTGGTAACCGAATCTCAGCGCCTTGTGGTGTCTTCTATTCAGAAAACATTGTTGTGCTGCCTTCGACCTATTCGCCGCAAGTGCGCACGCAACTCAGCTGCATAGCTTGCTAGACACCACCTCGGTGCTAACCGAATCTCAGCGCCTTGTGGTGTCTTCTATTCCAAAAATATTGTTGCGCTGCCTTTGGCCCCATTCGCACATCGGTCCGCTACTGCCGCCATCTCACAGGCCAACGGGGCGCCCCACGCCGACTTTCAGCATTGTAGGATAGCCACACCAGTGCACCTTACTAGACACCACCTCGGTGCCATCCGGATCTTGGAATCTCAGCGCCTTGTGGTGTCTTCTATTCAGAAAATATTGTTGCGCTGCCTTTGGCCCCATTCGCACATCGGTCCGCTACTGACGCCATCTCACAGGCTAATGGGGCGCCCCACGCCGAGTTTTAGCATTGTAGGATGGCCACACCAGTACAGCAACTTGCTAGACATCACCTCGGTGCCATCCGGATCTTGGCATCTCAGCGCCTTGTGGTGTCTTCTAGTCAGGAAATATTGTTGCGCTGCCTTTGGCCCCATTCGCACATCGGTCCGCTACTGACACCATCTCACAGGCCAACAGGGCGCCCCACGCCGACTTTCAGCATTGTAGGATAGCCACACCAGTGCACCTTACTAGACACCACCTCGGTGCCATCCGGATCTTGGAATCTCAGCGCCTTGTGGTGTCTTCTATTCAGAAAATATTGTTGCGCTGCCTTTGGCCCCATTCGCACATCGGTCCGCTACTGACGCCATCTCACAGGCTAATGGGGCGCCCCACGCCGAGTTTCAGCATTGTAGGATGGCCACACCAGTACAGCAACTTGCTAGACATCACCTCGGTGCCATCCGGATCTTGGCATCTCAGCGCCTTGTGGTGTCTTCTAGTCAGAAAATATTGTTGCGCTGCCTTTGGCCCCATTCGCACATCGGTCCGCTACTGACACCATCTCACAGGCCAACAGGGCACCCCACGCCGACTTTCAGCATTGTAGGATAGCCACACCAGTGCACCTTACTAGACACCACCTCGGTGCCATCCGGATCTTGGAATCTCAGCGCCTTGTGGTGTCTTCTATTCAGAAAATATTGTTGCGCTGCCTTTGGCCCCATTCGCACATCGGTCCGCTACTGACGCCATCTCACAGGCTAATGGGGCGCCCCACGCCGAGTTTCAGCATTGTAGGATGGCCACACCATTACAGCAACTTGCTAGACATCACCTCGGTGCCATCCGGATCTTGGCATCTCAGCGCCTTGTGGTGTCTTCTATTCAGAAAATATTGTTGCGCTGCCTTTGGCCCCATTCGCACATCGGTCCGCTACTGACGCCATCTCACAGGCTAATGGGGCGCCCCACGCCGAGTTTCAGCATTGTAGGATGGCCACACCAGTGCGGCAACTTACTAGACACCACCTCGGTGCCATCCGGATCTTGGCGCGTTGTGCTGCCTTCGGCCTATTCGCACATCGGTCCGCTACTGACGCCGCCTCACGTGCCAACGGATTTTCTACGCTTTTTATACCCTATGCCGCATAACAGGTCATGTGACTTGTTTATAAAACTTTTCATTGGTTCATTTTACTTTTGGTTTCCTAATGATGGAAGGCTTGATCATATGACCTAAAAATAACACTTTTCATTGGATGAAAACTTTTTTTTTTCCCCAAACGATGAAAGCCCCACCTTGTTTCTGGATGTTTCACACTGAAGCTGGCGTCACCATGAAAGCACCACCATCTCGTGGCTCCGTCGTGGTCATTCCGCGAGCAATCATGGCAGCCGCTCCCCACCAGAAGCCTGCAGGAGTCGGGGGCCCCCAAAACTTTTGTTGAATCCTCAAGGCGGAGGGGACGCTTTCGAGAATGGGGTCCAAGACCTAGCAGACAAGCGTCCGATTTGCAAGGTGTCCCAGGGCCATTTCAGTGGACCAGGCCCAAAAAGAAAAGAGCCTGCCGCCATTTTGAGAGTCCTGTGGCAGCCGCCTATCGCTGCACCGCAAGAGTGGGCGCAACTCAGCTGAATTGCGGCTTTTGACACAGTGGACCAAAAGCGGACGGAATGGCAACTGAAACGGTAAAGGGGCGCCCCACTACAACAGACGAGGCTCCACCTGGAGAGGCCCGTTCACGCCGCCTCCCCCCCCCCCGGGGCGCCCCACGCCGTTCTTCGGAGCAGCATTGTAGGATACCAAAACCAGTGCGGCAACTTACTGGACATCACCTTGGTGCCATCGTTCTGCTGCCTTGGAACTATTCGCACAACAGTTTGCTACTGATGACCCACCCCCCGCGACGCCCCACGTCGGATGCCGAAATCAGTGCGGCACCCAGGCAACATCACCTGGGTGCCGTCCAGAAATCTGGACGTTGTGCTGCGTTGGGACTATTCGCACAGCCGACCGCTACTTCGTTGTTTTTCCCTAAAAATGTTTATATGTTTTTACTGTTTTTGTTTTGTTGTATATATTTATAAGTTATTAAAGTTTTATAATCTTACTACTGTGTTGGAGTGCTATATATTTTTAATGTGACACATAATTGTAAAAACTTTGATGAACAAAGAGTCATCCCTGGAATCTTCCGCTTCAGGCTCGGTCCCCTCCCCAATCACAATACAGGATGGTTTTCAGATAGTAGGAACGCGTGTGCTGTGACGGATCTCATCGAGTGTGGGCCTTGATCTACTATAACTCCTTTGAAGAGGGGTGATTCTTTACAGCTGGGGCCATAAACTACATCTGCAGGGCTAGCTGATAGCCTAGGACCGGCCTGGACAATTGGACACAGAGGAAAAGGAGTGTCAGAGGGTGCGGTAGTGAATAGGGCGAAAGGGAGGTGTCGGGCGGGCACAGGGTGTGATTCTCAGGGAAGAGCAGCGCAGATGGGGGGAGGTTTATTACCCATGCATAAGACAGAGAACGAGGGTGACCAGTGCCTGGGGGAGATGCTTGCGAGGGTGGGGAGCCATGCTAAGGATCGACAGCGTGCAGAGAGTGGGTCTGGTCAAGTCATCTAAAATGGCTGCCGTGCACAACAAAAGTGTGGCATTTGAAAAAAGGCAAGATGGCGCAGACAATGTTTTTCAACACTTCCTGATTTCCTTCGAATCGAACGTTAACAGACGTTGGGGCATATTACCAAAGTTAAGCGATATTTATCCCTAACGATGCTTAGCAACGATTTTTTTACCGCTAAGCATCGTCAGAAATTATCGCAGATAAACCTTGCTATTATCTAGGTTTATCGCAAATGCCATAAAAAACGACCGCAATGCATTAATATCGCTGAAAACTCACCGATATTCATGCATTACCGAGCTAATGCTCTTAGCCATGTTATCCACCTCCCATTGGATAACATGGCTAAGAACTGCTCAGGGCAGGTGGTAGCTTTTGGAGATATTCGCGCTTAGCGCGAATATCTCCAAAAGTTGGTAATAGGAGATAGCGATGTTAGCGACTGTTTCCAGTCGCTAACATCTTGGCATGCCCACTTTGCATGTCATTAGTGATCAATATCACTGACATGCAAAGTGGGGCCCAAGATGGTCGCTATCTCCTACTAGCGGTCGCTAACTGGTGTTAGCAACAGCTAGGTAATACAGAGATAATTTTATCTCCGCGAAGCGGAGCGCTGTTACAGATATATATCTTTTTTTGAACGTTAATTACTCAAAATCCACTGAAGCACATATATTGAGACCTAGCAAAGGCACATCGAGCTACCAGTCCCTACAATTTTGCCAAGTTTCGTGCAAATCCATTCAGCCGTTCGATTATTATTATTATTTTTTTTTTTGCCCCGCGGGGCCCTTTTAAAACCTCCACATCAAACCTAGGGGGTCAGGGAGGATCTACTATGCCCCCTTATGGTCATTTGCCCCTTCGCTTTGGCCTCCTCTTGTCTCTCGATCCTACCGAGAGACAAGATGGCGGCCGCTACGGACTGTTTGGAATGTTTACAGACGCCGGAGAACCAATCAGCTTCGCAAAGCTCCGTTACGCGAAAAGTACGCGAAGCGGAGCGCTGTTACAGATATATATCTTTTTTTGAACGTTAATTTCTCAAAATCCACTGGAGCACATATATTGAGACCTAGCAAAGGCACATCGGGCTACCAGTCCCTACAATTTTGCCAAGTTTCGTGCAAATCCATTCAGCCGTTCGATTATTATTATTTATTTATTTTTTGCCCCGCGGGGCCCTTTTAAAACCTCCACATCAAACCTAGAGGGTCAGGGAGGATCTACTATGCCCCCTTATGGTCATTTGCCCCTTCGCTTTGGCCTCCTCTTGTCTCTCGATCCTACCGAGAGACAAGATGGCGGCCGCTACGGACTGTTTGGAATGTTCACAGACGCCGGAGAACCAATCAGCTTCGCTTCACAAAGCTCCGTAACGCGTAAAGTCCGCGAACCGGAGCGCTGCCTGGTCCGCTGTTACAGATATATATCTTTTTTTGAACGTTAATTTCTCAAAATCCACTGGAGCACATATATTGAGACCTAGCAAAGGCACATCGGGCTATCAGTCCCTACAATTTTGCCAAGTTTCGTGCAAATCCATTCAGCCGTTCGGGCTAAAAGTGAGGCCAACCGCCCTATGGAAAACTCAATGTTAAAAACACGTTTTGGGACCCCCCTTTTTTCTCGGCCCCCCCTTGACGAACCCCCCCCAAATTTTCAGGGGCTGCTCAGAAACAAAATGTTCCATTTTCCTGAAAATTTCAGCCAATTCCGTCCACAAACGCCAAAGTTATTAGACATAGAATTTTCAAAAATCCCATAGAGAAAAAATCCTAACTATATATACCTACTGGCACCCGCCAGTAGGAGATATATATATATCTCTGCCACCAATACGTTCTTTTAGAAGGCGCACGCTGTATCACGGTCAGTGCCAGACAGCAGGGATGAACGTATCCCCACAAAACAAACTTCCACCAAGCAATGATTAATGTCTGCACACGTCCAAATGCTTGTTGAAGGGTATTTATTCAAGAGACTATGACCTTCCTAATTTCCTTTCACACTATTGAGAAAGCATAATTACTAAGATGACAATGTAAATCTTTTTGTAATTTTATATGTTGAAATTGTGTCATTTTGTTTTAAAAAACTACATCTCCCAAGATGCTTCATTATGGGCTGATTGGGAGAAACAGTATAAAAAGTGAAAATAGAAAATGGACCAGTGGTAAACACTGATCAAGACCTGCGGTCGAAACACGTAGGTGAATGGGGCTCTGCAAGTCTCTTGAATAAATACCCTTCAACAAGCATTTGGACGTGTGCAGACATTAATCATTGCTTGGTGGAAATATATATATATATATATATATATATATATATATATATATATATATATATATATTTAGCATTATTGCTATTTTATTTACCGTGGGACTCCCACTTCGACGACGGGGAATATTCAAGCATGTGAATCTATGAAAGGCACCCCTAATACTGGAGAATAAAAGATCCCTGATTCCTAGTGGGCTTTCTGCCCCCCGGAGGGCAGATCGGGGTAATAAGCCCCATCTGCCCCCCAGGAGGCAGACAGACTGTTATTAGGGTCTGGGGGAGGAGGCATTAGCATGCCTATTGTGGGCAGCCCCACCCATTTTTATTTAAAAAAAACAATAATCCCTGGTGCCTACTGGGCTTTCTGCCACTGGGGGGTGCTATTGCCACCATCTGCGCCGCGGGGGGCAAAAATACTGCAGCAATTTTTGGGAGGGGTGGGGGCATTATAATGCCCATTTAGGGCAGCCCACCACTAACTATTAAAAAAAAAATCTCTGGTGTGAAGTGTGCTCTCTGCCACCCGGGCAGGTGGGGCAGATAGGGGGCTAATGCCCCATCTACCCCAAGGGGGACAGAAAGGCAGAATATTTTATAATATACAGGGGGGAGCAAAAGCCCTTGTTCGAGGGGCCTCCCCCTCCCTGGAGCAGAGTGGCTAATTTCACTTCGATTTTTAATGTAATGTCGTCAGCGTGTCTTTACATTGAAAAATAAATGACACGGGAGGTTGGGAAAGCTCTACCCCAGCTCCAGAGGCCCAAAGAAAAATGGAAATCCCTCTGCTGTTTACAGAAGAGGCATTTTATGCTCATGTGCAGACAACAGAATGGTTCAATCTTCGGCACGAGCACTGTCATGCGCACCGAACCGGTTAAGGAAAATTTACTTTTAGAAAGTTACATTTTCCCTGTCTGAGATTAATGGAGGCTAATTTGCATTTACTCTCTAGCTTCTCGCAGCCAGTATTTAGCCTTCAATAGGTGTGCAATGCCTACTAGGAGCAAACCGTACACTGACCTGAATTGGCTGAGATCCCTCCTCTGAATATGCAGACTGGCATCTATGAGCATCCTTTCTCTCACTACAGTGGCTGACAGACACACACAGACACATACACCCACAGACACACAGACACAGACACACAAAGAGCCTCTCCCCAGTCCGCACAGCCCACATTTAATGTGGTCGAAGACTTTAGCCATCTTGAAAATGCCCAAAGTGGTAGAGTTGGCAGTTAGACGTTTTAGTCCATTGGTTAGAGAGTGCCCAGGAGTCATTCATGCCCACTAGCTAGTGCCAGGAGTTATTATTGTACCTCCAGGCACCCACTTCAGAACACTGCCTAGACCTGCGGAAAATCAGAAGACTGGACCTGCTGTCTGAAGAATCGGACCTGCTCCCTCTTGTACCCAGAATAAAACAGGGGACTTCAGGCGGACCTTCTCTTCAAGGAACAGGGATACAACAAGCTGTAGGAAGCATTTTCCTGGAAGTACCGAGCGAGCGGACCAGCGGCAACTGGACCTGCACTAGCTGAACCCTTCTACTGGCCTCTGCCTTATACCCTGTGAGTTTCTAAGTGCCTCCCCTGAGGTCCTGGGATGGTTTTTAGTAGTGTGCACATATGGTGGGTTGGGACTTAAAGGACCATGTCTTGAAAGTAAAATCTTTGACAAGGCTAAATCTGGTTGGTGTATCTAACCCACATTCCACTACAGTCAGCCTCAAATTGAGCTCAGGTCTAAGTCTACCACAATCATGGACTATCATTTACGCTTTGTACTTTTCAGCACTATACCTACATAAAACTTTAAAAATACATTCTGGCTCCTCTGACTGGATTTTTGTCATTTTGTGTATTAAATTGGGTCTGTTTTTCTAGTTTCTTATAAACATTTTAGCTAAGCCTGTCTGATCTGTGCCATAGCTACCAGGGGTTTGAGCTCAGGTTAATTTAGAGACTTTAAGGGTGGGCACTGACAAGGGTTATGATTATTCCATGCGGTGGGTCATCACACACCCCAATTATTATTCCAATTTCGTATACCCCCGCATTGAGCAGATACAACCAAGAATTAAACACAAGGCCTAAAGAACTAGTAGAACAGGTCGTTCCCATGAAATAACTTTGCAACAAACCTCTAGCACGCAAAGTACACATATATTCCTTCAAACTCCAGAGCACATAGAATGTGTAGCTAAAGTGCAATGCCCTCTAAAAAGGTCAGTCCAAAAAACCCCAGAAATAGTGCCTCTAAACAGCATAAAACAAGTGAAATCCACTAAAATACTAATGCTGTTTTTAAATCAGTTAGGGGCAATGTTCATCATAGAGGTAACATTTGTTACAAATTACTCCAATTGTTCCTAGAGGGTAGAGTCACCTACCTCAAATAATAGTTCGATATCTCAATCCGGCATTTTACAATACATAAATTGTTACAGCCAAACAATTACATTAAAATGTAAAAAAATATATATTTTGTTTTGTAATTACCTGTTGGAAGGGGGTGGCTGTTGTACCTGAGGTCCTCGAGCTGCTTGTGAAACTGGAGCCTTAGTAAGACCCAACATTTCCTGTTTTTAAAGAATAAAAAAAAGACAAACAAATATTAAAGGCACTTACCAACTACAACAAATTTAAAGAAAGAAAACCCAACTTCCATGGTAAATTTAAGGAAGAAAGACACACACTCGTTTAAACTGATGAAGTTAACATATTTTGTGAGGAAGAAATGCGTTACTTACCTGTAACAGCAGTTATCCAGTATTGGTGTCTTTCATAGATTCACATGCCTGAATCATTCCCCGTCGTCGAGACGGGAGCCCCGGTACATAGAAAAGTAATGTCCTATAGACATACATAGAGAAAAGTAGGCCTAAGGGCCTTGCCTTAGTAGCCTATCTATGTCCTTTTGTAAAAAGGACCAAAATCCTGAAGGTAGCCAATCAGCTACCACCTCCCTCTAGAACCTTCCTGCCAGGAGCCTCAGTCTCTCAGATTTTCGTACGCACCAAGCTAGGTAGACGTAACATATGTTATGGAGTGAGAGATGAGTCCTTCCTGGGGAGGCGGGAGGGTTGCATGTGAATCTATGAAAGACACCAATACTGGATAACTGCTGTTACAGGTAAGTAACGCATTTCTTATCCAGTATTATGGGTGTCTTTCATAGATTCACATGCCTGAATCAGAATAGCAAGCAATACATTATGCACATTTGCGATGGAACATAACAAATAGTCTGAGATAATACATATCATGCGACTAGTAACCATCAGCAATACAAATAAGAAAATAAATAAATGTGCATACCATTGCAGGACGGTGGGAAGGAGGAAGGCTCATCTTACTGGAATAGATGGCGAAGTACAGCCTGGCCCACAGCAGCATCCTGCATCAGTTCCGTATCCAGGCAGTAGTGCCTGGTAAATGTATGCGGCGATTTCCAGATCGCTGCCCTGCAGATGTCCAGAATCGGTACTCCAGCGAATAGTGCCGCCGATGTGGACACAGCCCTTGTGGAATGCGCTCGGACTTTGGAATGTAATGGACGTCCGGCTTTGTCATGGCAAAAAGCAATTGCCGCTGATATCCATCGTGAAATGCTTTGTTTGGAGAGTGGCATGCCTTTTCTAGGTCTGCTGAAGGCGATGAAAAGCTGATTTGTTTTTCTGAGATGTTTCGTTTTGTCTAGGTCAAATTTTAAACATCTCTTTAGGTCCAAAGAGTGAAGAGATCTTTCAGCCACAGTACTGGGGTTCGGGAAGAATGAGCGAAGTACAAGTGGTTCATTTAGATGGAAGTCCGAGGGGACTTTTGGAATGAAGCGAGGATTGGTTCTTAAAATCACTCTGTCCTCCCTGAACTGCATGAAAGGATCTTGTATTGAAAGAGCTTGTAACTCACTGACCCTTCGCGCTGAGGTTAAAGCCAAAAGAAGTGCAGTTTTCCATGAGATGTATTTGATATCAGCCCTATGGATGGGCTCAAATGGGTGCTTCATCAATTGGTTGAGTACCACATTAAGGTGCCACGTTGGTGGAACTCGTCTTGGCCTTGGAAATGATCTATAGAGCCCTTTAAGGAATTGCTTTATTAATCTGTTGGACCATAGGGAAGGTCCTTTTTAAGTTCTCGTAAAGCGGGCGATTGCTGCCAGATGTACTCTAATAGAGGCATGTGCAAGTCCCGATTGTGCCAGATGTAGTAAATATGGCAGTAACTGCTCTGGAGTGATCTTGAAAGGATGTAGATTGTTGTCCTTACACCAAACACAAAAGCGTTTCCATTTCAAGGAATAAGTTTTGTTTGTGCTGACTGCTCTTGCTTTAGCTAGGACTTCCTTGCACTCCTGCGGGATGTTTAGGTGGCAGAACTCTCGGTACTCAGGAGCCATGCCGATAATCTGAGAGATTTCAGATTCGGGTGGAGTACCTGGCCTTTGGACATCGAGAGTAGAGAGGGACGTTGATGCAGATGGTTTGATGGTTGGACTGAGAGGCGACGGAGGTCGGTGAACCAATGCTGTCTCGGCCAGTATGGGGCAATGAGAATCAAGGTGCAGTGTTCCATTTTCATTTTCCGAATGACTCTGGTTATCAGGGGAAATGGCGGAAATGCGTACGCAAACACGTTGCGCCATGCGATGGAAAATGCATTTCCTAGTGACCTCGGTTGGGGATGCCAGCTTGCGAAGCTGTGGCATTTGGTGTTCTCCCTGGTGGCAAAGAGGTCTATTTGCGGTCTCCCCCATTCCGAGAAGATGTCGTTTAGAACTTGTTGATCCAGTTCCCATTCGTGGGACAGTGACCTCTGCCTGCTTAGAGCGTCCGCTATGACGTTGTCTTTTCCTGGGACATACTCTGCTGTTAATTTGATGTTGTTGTGTAGTAGCCAGTTCCAAATTTTTTGCGATTCGCGAGACAGTGTCAGTGAACATGTCCCTCCCTGCTTGTTCAAGTAGTGCATTGTGGTTGTGTTGTCCGTCCTCACAAGCACTGCTGAGTTTTTGATGCGAGGGAGGAATGCTTGTGTAGAACTGCTCTTAGTTCTAGGAGGTTGATATGTAGAGTTCTCTCTTGTTCCGTCCACTTGCCACTGACTTGCAATTCCTGCAGGACTGCACCCCATCCTTCTAGAGAAGCGTCCATCGTTATGACATGTGGAGTTGCTGGTATCAAGAACGTTAGAACTTTCGATAAGTTCTTGTTCGTTGTCCACCAAAGTAAAGCCTTGGTTATTTGTCGAGTGATGACGATGCGATCCTCGAAAGAACCTGTACATTGGGTCCACTGTTTGGTCAAGGCCTCCTGAAGGGGGCGCATTCTGAGCCGACAGTGAGGGATGAGTAGTATGCAAGAATGTAACAAGGAAAAGTGCCGTCAAGGGAATTTGTTTCAATGACAATTAGAAGTTTGAACTAACTTAGTAGGATAAATGAATAATCCTTTTGTGAATTTAATTCATTACCAGTCAGATCACTAATATATAATCATGAATGAAGTACAAAAAACACAAAACATAAAACACCAAGGTGTATCAAAAAAGAGAAATTTATCAAGAAATTGAAGGGTCAGAAAATGTATACAGATAAAATTAATTCAAAAAACACTTTAGGACTGCAGGTCAAACACAAAGTACATTAACAGTTGACACAACAGAACCTAAAAACACCTATCCAAAATCAATATTAGTCTAAATGAGACAGAGGATGGATGAGGTGGAGGTCAACTTTAATCACCCAAGCCCTCAAGGGTATATTTTGGGTTGCTCACTGTTGTTTGATCATAGTATGCAAGAAGACATCATCCCTAGAAGTGACTTGAAAGTTCGGACTTTGATGGTGTGTTTTGAAGTCACTGCGATAGCTAGAGCCATCAGTTTGTGTTTTCTTTCTTGAGATGGGAAGGCTTTGGAAGAAATCGTATTTAGAGTTGCTCCCAGGAATGTTATAATTTTGGTGGGTTGTAAGGTCGATTTCTCGTAGTTGAGAGTCAGACCTAGGTGCTGGAAAATAGCGAGACAAGCGTTGGAAGACATTTGCGCGTCTGTGAAAGATGGTGCTTTCACCAGCCAGTCGTCCAGGTAGGGGAAGACCTGGTGATTCTGCTGTCTCAGGAAAGCTGCCACAGGAGCCAGGCACTTTGTGAAAATGCGTGGCGCTGATTTGAGGCCGAATGGTAGGACACAGAATTGGTAGTGTTGACCTGCTACTTCGAATCGTAGGAATTTCTTGTGGCGTTTGTGTATTGGGATATGGTAATATGCGTCTTGCAGGTCCAAAGACGTCATAAAGTCTCCTTCCTCTAGGGATCCTAGGATTTCCTGGATAGTCACCATTCGAAACGATTGGCTCTTCAGGAAGGTATTGAGTGCCCTGAGATCTAGAATGGGCCTCCATTTCTTCTTTTTCTGTTGAATTAAAAAGAAGCGGGAATAAAATCCCTTCCCTTTTTGAGCTGATGGGACTCGCTCTATTGCTCCTTTCTTCAACATTGAAGAGATTTCTTGCAGGAGTAAACGAAGGTGCCTGTGTGGAAGTTTGCGAGGAGGAGTTAACGGTGGGATTGAGTTGAATTCCAATGTGTGACCGTGCTGAATTAATTGGAGTACCCACCGATTTGTCGTTATCGATCTCCAATTGTGGAGGAAGTGTGTCAATTTTCCTCCAATTTTGAGTGGGCAAGACGGTGGGGGGACTGGCTGCGGGAAATGGTCATTGTCTTCCTCCGGCCGTTTTCCTCTGGGATTTACCCCTGAAGTTCGATCTCCCGTAGGAGGTCTGACGACCTTGTTGCTGCTGTCGCTGCTGATATTGTGAGCGATTTTGACTATAGGAATAAGAGGATTTTCCTTGATATGATCCTCTGTATGAGGGTTGACCCCTTCTTCTGTGCCCTCGAAAGGACTGGTTCTTAAATTGTAATGTCCCGAGAGCTCTTGCAGTGTCAGTGTCTTTCTTGATCGTCTGCAAGGCTTCATCTATTTTTTCCCCAAATAGGTGTTGTCCGTCATAGGGCATGTCCAAAACTTTGGTTTGGACCTCTTGTCGGAAGGTTGTCTGCGCAAAACTGCTGCGCCTGCCAGCTGCCTGAAGCCCGTCATGGCGACATCTACAGCGGAATCAATGATTTCCGACGCTGACATTTGTCCTTCTTTAATGAGTGACTGAACCTCATCCTTCAAGTCTTCGGGTACATCCGCTAGATATGGAACAATATCTTCCCATAATTGTCTATTGTATCTGCCTAGCAGAGCAATGGCGTTGGCCACTTTTACAGTCATAGCTGAGGTTGTGGAGAAGCGTTTGCCGATGCCATCCAATTTCCTGCCCTCCTTGTCTGGTGGTGCTGATAGTGGCGAGGATGGATTTCTGGAATTCTTTTGAGCGGCTTGGGTGACTACCGAATCCGGCTTGGGATGTGCATTAAGGCATGTAGGTGCAGTTGATGGTGCCTTATACTTTTTATCCAGTCTAGGCACCACTATTGAAACTGATGCAGGTGTTTGCATGAGTTGCTGACCTTGTTCCCAGATGTGATCTATTATGGGAATTGATCTAGCCGTCTTTTTTATAGGATCTTTAAAGTCATATAAGAAACAATCGGTTTCCTTTGATTCCATGGTCATGTGGAATCTAGTGGCAGCTCTCTCTATTAAATTGTGGAATCCGCCGATATCCACTGGTGGAGAGTCTGAAGTGTTGGGTTCCGGAGTGGCTGGAGAATGAGCGACATAATCCTCATCGTCTCTGTTATGGGACAGGTCGTCTCGAACCTCTCCTTCCTCAGGTACATCGTCTTCCTCATCAGAAGATTGGATGTTATGAACTGTTTCCCTTTCTTGAGGAATGTCCAAAGGTGGTGGTCTTGACTTTGGAGATTGTTGCGGTCTGGATGACGCTTGAGATTTCTCCGTGGAAGGGGCCGCAGGCGATTCTGGGAATCGTTTTTTGTAGTCTTCGATCAAGAATTGTAGATCAGTGACTATCGCAGCCGGAAGGCAGATCATTGGAGTAACTTGAGTATGCACTTGAGTCTGAACAGTTTCTTCTGTAAAAATGACCTCATCTCCATCATCGTCTGTACTCTGGCATTTTACATTGAGATCCGACGGACTAGTAGCCTGATCGAATTGGTCGTCCTCTGATTCATCATCTTGCAACAGACAAGATGGGGGCAGTTTTTGAACCCTACTGGGCGATGTCAAATCCCGCGTAATAGGGAGTTTGATAACCTTTTTTGATGGAATTAACTCCGCTTTTTTCCATGGCGTCGATGATGTTGTCGTCGACGATGCGGTCGTCGACGGTGTCGTCGACGGTGTTGACGTCGATCGTTTTTCAAGCGTCGACGATGAGGTCGTCGACGGTTCCTTCGTCGACAATGCGGTCGTCGGCGATGTTATCGTCGACGGTGCTCTCGTCGTCGGCGTCGCTCTCGTTGATGACGGTGTTTTAGTCGTCGGCGGTGCTTTCGTCGTCGGCGGTGACTTTGGCATCGACGGTGCTCCTACCGTCGTCGATGACTTCGTCGACGGTGTGCCAGCCGTTGATGGTATCTTCGTCGACGGTGTAGGCGTCGCCGTTTTTTTTTCCGTCGTCGACGGAGACTTGACGAACATCGACTGCTTTTTAATTAGTACAATCGATTACAGTGGCTTACCCATCGTCGACGATTGGGTGGTCGTCGTCGTTGATGAAGAGGCCGACGACGCCATCGTCGTCGATACGGTCGTCGTCGACGTGGTGACATAGGTGGTTTTTCTTGAAGAAAACGTCGACGAACTCGTCGACGATGACTGCGTTGGCTTTCTGAAGGTGGTAGCATCCTTCACAGACATGTCAGATCTTACCTCAGAAGACTTTGTGGTAGTCTTTTTATGAGGGACGTCTGAATGGCTAGGGGAAGCATCCCTTCAAGGACAGTTTCGAAGAAACTGAAGCCATTTCACTGCCCTCCGAGGACAGTACATCATCTTCTCTGGTTTTGAGTCTGTTCAACCAGAGGAGCAGTCTTCCTTCTCTGTCTTTAAGAGTCTTAGTAGAGAATGTTCTACATATCCTACATTCTTTAGGAGAATGATCAGGGTATAGACAGTAGAGGCAAGTTTCATGCTTGTCATCGACGTGCAGTCTCTTCTTACCACAAGATGAACAGGCTCTAAACAGGCCTTTCTTCTGCTGTTCAGCCATTGTTGAAGCAAATAATCCAAGTTTTTTGTAGAAAAGAGATAAATCCAAGAAACCTGAGGAGAGCTCAGGTGGGGACTCCCTAGCACAACGTGCGGTAGAAAATCTGAGAGACTGAGGGTCCTGGCAGGAAGGTTCTAGAGGGAGGTGGTAGCTGATTGGCTACCTTCAGGATTTTGGTCCTTTTTACAAAAGGACATAGATAGGCTACTAAGGCAAGGCCCTTAGGCCTACTTTTCTCTATGTATGTCTATAGGACATTACTTTTCTATGTACCAGGGCTCCCGTCTCGACGATGGGGAATGATTCAGGCATGTGAATCTATGAAAGACACCCATAATACTGGATAATGTGTCCAGCTTCAGAGACTTGGAGAAACCATCAGCTGGGTAACTGGTCCAGTATGTCAGGTATTCAATGAAATGTGCAAAATCATAGGACTGTAGGATCGTGCAATGATTGCCAGGTTGGACTGTCTCTTGTTGGTTGCTGCAGGCCAAAAGGTAGCATGAAGCCTGTTTACTAACTAAAGGCTACTCTTAGTTGATAAAAAATACAACTCAAAAGACTAAGTTGTCGATTTTCTCCAACTCTAAGCATTATTTCATTCTTACAAAATAAAACCACCACTCTAGAAAATGTTACTGGAGGCCATAAAAATTACCACTGTTTATATTAGTCGTAAATGTGAATGTGTGCCAATTTCAAAGGTTCTTTACAGTTGTGGGACAAGATTTGTTGCGACCCTCTTACCACTTAAACGTACAATTAGGCAGAGCAGGGCAGTGAAACGGACTGGTATCTCCCTGCCGTGTTGTAAATGGCAACCCTAGACCGTGGCCACCATTGCTCACTTGTCGGCTGTTTTGAACAGTGGGCTGCTATGCCAAAGATGAGCTAGAAGTAGGGGTCACGCACCTCCACCCAGGGAACTCATGGTCCAGAAATGAAGGTAAAGGAGAGAATAAAAGGGTGCCACGGGGAAGAGAAAACTATTATCACTGCCCAGAAAATAAAGTCAGGACAGAGGCGAGGCAGGTGGGAGCAGCGCAATCTCTACTACTCAGCCAGGGATGCCCAGCAGTGCTCTGTTGGTGTGTGGCAGTCCTTCCTGAAATAGTGTGTGCACAGATTGAATGGGAACCCGTAATGAGGCTGGAACTCGGGGAGTTCTCAGTGGCGGAGAGAGGGGCTGTGCTGAGCAGTGATGCCCCAGAGGACAGGTATATTTTAATGTGCCCTCAAGGGGCCTTGCCATATTGAGAGAGTGGTATAGCAATGTGGTGACATCCAATTGCAGAGACAAAATTAGAAGGGCAGACAGGATTTTCTTCTTCCCTTTTTCATGAAGAAAAGAGTCTTCTAGTGGTGAAAAATGGAGCGGGCTAAGGTCATAGATTTAGCAAAATGACAAGATATTATGGAGTTCTAAGAAGAGATCTTACAAAAGCTAAAAACTCTTAAGCTAGTGATAGAAGGCCCCTGGAGAGGGTGGAAAACAGAGAGGTGGGGTACATTAGTCACTACAAGAGTCGCTTTGGCAAGTGGTCTGTAAACCTAAGGGAAAAGCAGAAAACATCAAATTGCCTTGTGATTTACTGGCACTCAAGGGTAGAAAAGTCCTGAGATAATGCTGCAAGAGCACACATTGTTATAGTCAAGGGCTTTCAAATGCTGCCACTGGGCGACTCAGTGACTGAAGCAATGAAATTAGTTTCCATATCCATTTTTCTCTTTCAGGCTCTGTAACACCTCATCTTGTCAAGAAGGCATTCGTTCGGGTTATTACCTGGACCCCCAAAGCCTCCAGGTAGCTGGTTGGGGTACCATAATTGTGGGGTTGGCGGAGCCTTGATTTGATTGGCGAGCCTTGATTTATTTATTGGCTATGTTATCTTAACATTATGTGTCCTTTTATAAAAATAAAAAACAAATTATAACTAAACTTGCCGTTAATTTGGTGGCAGCAGTTTGTCCCTCATGGACCAAACTTCTAGCTAACATGGGCACTGATATAAGCTAAATTCAAATTAGTATTTTTTATTTAGCAAGTTCTAGTTTTGGCATACTTTACTCCATTTTATCTAGGCTTCCTAATGCTAAATAAATTAGTTTTTAAGCACTATCAGTAGCCCAGAATATTCCAGTAGACCTAAAAAAAAAAGAAAATAAAATAAAAAGGTGCTTATCTCTTTCTAGTTCACATTAGTACAGTAACCATAAAGTGCCTTGAACCGGTTTCACATATTTTCCTAGTTGTTTTTTCCATACCGAGTCGAGGTGTTCAGCACCATTATTTCCTTAGAGATTTGCTACAGCAATGGAATCAATGACATGTGTACTAAAGTTGCAATAATTTAGAAAATTATACATTTTTTCGCCTCTAATTAAGCATTAAGCTGCTTGGTCATGTTATAACCAGCCCTGTGACAGCTTCAGATCTGTGGTTCAATCCTGGACTTTAAGTTCCTTTTTCCTTTATAAAGAGCATTATGGTACCAAAAGCCACAGTTCCTGCAGCCTGAACTTACGGGACACACACCGGGAAAGAATCGCCACTTTGGTAATTTCCATTTGGCAAAGCGCTCTTCATTTCATTTATTCATTTAGATGACTGGTCCTTTTCTTGCCTGTCAGACAAACACCAAAACCTTCTCACTCTGCTGCAGACGATGAACAGAGACCATCTGTTTAGATTAAGCTCTAAAATTGGCAGACACCATCCACTTTTTACAGTTGTGATCAGCACTAGAAAATCCTCACAATAATGTAAACTCTATACACTTTAAAGACATAAAATAAGAACATTTTGCAAGGACTGTGTACTTTATATTTCTTCAGAGGCCTCCACTAAGGCGCACTGTGTGGAATGCTGGGTTCTGAAACCATGTTGATCCTGGTTCAAGGTTTCACTAGCCTCCAAAAATACAGTAATATCCTTGTTCATTGCCTTTTCAAGGACTGTAGCCAGAAAGGGCAATCGGTAGATCGGCCAATAGATTTTTGTGTCGGTTGGATTGAGATTGGGGTTGGGGTTTTCAATATAGGTAGCACATATGCTAACTTTCAGGCTATTGGAACGGTTCCTGTCTATATTTGTTTTAAAAGTTTTATGGGATGAATCGCCATTAAATTTGGTACCATGTGCCAGATACATGAAGGGCAGGGGTCAGCTGGAGAGGCAGACTTCATGGTAGTGATGAGATTCTCTACTTCCTCCTCCGTGAGAGGGGAAAAGTTGCACAGGCATTCTTGAAGACTTGCATTCTCTAAGTCAGCTGTATTAGGGGCCACCACTAATGTCTGATTGGGGCATGATCAGTGCCTCCTGTGCCTCTTACCGAGGATGTCATTACGATTTCATCATAAATACACTGTATTTTATTTTGAAATAAGTTTGCCATGTTATTGCAGCTATTTTGATCCATACTATGGGGAGAACCCGTTTTAAAGTTAGTAAAAGGTGACAATTTTGAATAACTCTGAAGAAGGGTTTTTAGCCGTTTTTATTTTTGTAGAAAAAAATAGAATGTTAGTACTATTAATCAGAGTACAGCACTCTTTACAGATATTGATAATTATCTTTAGCTATTGGATCATATTCCTTACTCCAGAGTAGTTCAACATACCCGACACTTTCTGTTTAAGGCATTTTACTTTGGGGGTGTACCACGGTGATTAACATAGTTTATGATAGGTAATAATCTGTTTTTCTGGCACCAGCTGGGTCATAGCAGAATTTACCAACTTGAGACATTACTGGAGGCTACGTTAATGTCTGGGTCAATGACCGGACTATTATTACTCAAAGTGGTCTCTAATTCTCTTTTAGAGACCTCACGCCAAGGGCGGAAAGTTATGAGGATTTGGCCGGTATTCTTGTCACACTTTCTATAGTCACAAACGTGCTCATATCCTTGATGCAAGGAACCCAGATGTTATGCTGTAAGCAATGCGGCCTCACAGAGGGCATCATTCACAAAACAGAGGGTCTGAACACATGGACCCATTATACAATCACAGTACATCCTCGAGGTAGGGAATTGAAGAACACTGGTTATAGGGGACTGTATGGATTTCCACAAGAGGGTCAGTAGATACTTCTTTCATGGGAGCAGTTAATAATGGCCTTGCCCCTGAATATTATTTAGTGGCAACCTACAGCCAGGTCTTGGGGACCCAATTCAATAGAACCTTATGCTCTGCTGAGATGCGATTTAAAAACATTATGACCCACCTTAGAATTACTAAAAAAAAAAAAAAGTCAAGTCAATTGTAGGACAGGGTCAACCAGATAACTTGTAAAAGGCCAGCATGAAATAACTCTCTACACAGCCACATGATGATTTTTCAGCTCTACAATAAATAATGAGAGAACAAAGCAAAAAGGCTAGAGACTATTCCAAAACAAAACAAAGCAAGACACCCCATGATATTGCAGAGCAAGAATACTTAAAGACGCATATCATATCCAAAATGCAGACTCCTCTATATTGAAACGGTACCATCCATTTTATTTAGCTGATCATCTGACTTCATTTGTGTTTAAAATGTCAGTATGCGAATATCAATTAAAGAAAGAAAATAAATTATTAAAAGAAAAATTTGTACTTGCAATGGCTGGGTAATGCCAGTTTGCCTTTACGGCTTAGCAGAAAAATGGAGCAAACGGTCTGTGACAATAAGACTCAACAGCTACAAATTGTAATTGAAAACAGATATCTGTACTTCATTGTTTAATACTGGTTTAACTTACTTGAAGCTGCTTTGCAGACAAGTCTTTTGTTCCACGGAAGACATAACTTTTTGATATTCCTTCACATCCCAACTCGTGTACCTGCACCATTCTTCCAAAGGTAATAAGACCCACCAAAGCTGTTGGTGGTAAAAGACTTAATGACATCTGCATGGATTCTTTCAGAGCTTGTAAATCTTCATCATCCATGCATGTATCCACGACGTAGAGAAATATCAAAGGCATCTGGGGACCACGCTGTTAAAAATACATTGGTTTAGGACATAAAAAATTAATATACTAAAAGAAAAAGCTGCTTACCTTTGTTAGTGATACTCTGTGTACCTGCAAATTCATCACCTTTGGAATATCCCAAGTGCAGTCTAGATTCGGAAACCTTTACAATAGCTCTCCTACACCATTAAAGGGTGGTGGAAGTAGGCAAACATTTTCAAGTGACCCCCGAAGAAGGGCAATGTATGCCCGAAATGCATTGGGTTCTAGTTAATTAAACACTGCTTTTTACGAAACTTTGCATCAGTCATGTTCTTTCAAAAGTCCCGTAGTGGCACAGACAGAACATTAGAAACCTGGAAAAAGGCATATGAAGTCAAGTGGGGCGATAATTCAAGTGAGTTAAAACAAGGATGAATAAAACGAGTTAAAGAGGTTTAAAAAGGAATCAAGTAGTGCCAAGGAGGCACATTTCGCTGTGCGTTTGGTCTGGGTCGGAGATACGTCCCATTCCGCAATGTTGTTAATCTTTCAGTGTCTTTTGGGCATGACACTGTGACTAAGCTGCACGCATACCGGAGTACGTTTAGACAAACTAAAATTGAGACAGTGTGAATAGGTGTGCATTCCACACCCCCCTGTATTGAACATTCAAACACTGCCAGATGACAAACAGGAATGTAACTTTGAAAAAACTTAATTACCCTACAAATCGTAATTTTGAAAGATCAATTTTAATATTTCATGGATGTAAATGATTGCAAATGTTTTATTAATCATGCAAATAAACAATTACTCACATGAATAAATAAATGATCACATTTACGGTTTTTCTTACCTGTACTACATATTCAATGCTGGAAAACTGAGGTAAAAGTTCTGCAGGCTGATTGATCTCGGATATTCCAGCATAAGTGGGCGGAAACTATAAGGGAATTTTGCACGTCATTCATGTTTTAAAAAACGACATAAGCACAATTGCAGCAAACAATTATTTATTATTCATGTTGCGAAATTGGAAAAGTATTTGTGATTTTCAAACAAACTACCCAAAACTGGCTATTCAGAAAATAGACACACGATTAAAGCATAGCTCAGTTAATCTTTTAATAAATCCCTGCCAAAAACAGGTTTATTAATCGTCATTGACAACGATCTGCAATGTATATGACTTTTGACACAATAAAAATTGTTAAAACCTTAACATTAGATCGTTTTGTTTCCAATTATGGCTTTGCTACCCATGCCATGGCCATTCATTTCTGAATCTATTTACCTTAATGCCTAATGGGATGTTAATGAAAAGGGAAAGGCCAATAAATAATTTACTATTTATTAAAATGAATTGAGTAACCTTTCCTTTTACCTTAACATCCCATAAGACATTACATTTACTTTTTAGAAAGCACCTATGGCACCAACTACCCTCAAGAAACACATTGCCAAAAAACAAAGGCTGCCTGGTGTCACATCTCTTCTAAAGAAACTGAAACCATTTTATCAGAAAGCAACTTCAGAACTGCTGTTCAAGTCCTCCTACTACTCTTGCATCTGAATGGTAGTAACGCCCTGTTCTATGGGCTCCCAGACTCCAAACTGGCTACCCTTTTGGGCATCTTATATGGAGCAGTAGTTCTCATTTAGGGCCTGAAAAAATAGGATCACATCAACCCAATCCTGATGAAACTCCATTGGCAGCAGGCCTTTACCATCTATTTCCCGGGTCTGGCACAACACGCCCATATCCATTAGGACACTCCTAACCCCAGTGATGATCCAATTTGGGAAAGAGTTGAAAACTCACCACTTTAAAGAATACTAGGTCGCAATGGATTAACCCTCCGCTACCTATCCTAACACACACACTCTCTCTTCTCCCACCAACCTCAAAAAGGTTAGAATTATCTGAAGAAAGGAGGTTATAATTATCTATAGAAAGGAATGGGAAAGGAAAAATAATGCATAATAGTATTAGCTCTCAGATGAGCCTGGAGAGCCTTCCCCTAGAGGAATGTTTTGATATTGGATACTATAATATTCACTGCACTCGAGAATCTCGTTGTCCCATAATGCTTTGCAGGGCCTTTGGTTAGGGTTGTTATTTTTGCGCATAACTGTGCTTGGGGTGGTCCTAGGAGGATGGGATCACCACCAATTGTTGAGAATGTGCTCTTTATGTTCAAGGCATCAGCTTGGTTCGCTCCCTAGGTTAATGAGGACACCAACATCATCACTTCTCTCACTGCTTGCTGAATTTTCATTTTCACTTATGTGAGATGACTATATGCATTTTTGCATGTAATGATAGAGTTACTTGTATTATCAAGGGTATGTGAGGTTTCTGTGTTTTTTAATTGGGGTGAGACTCAGTTGCCGAGCGGAGTTCAGAGTTTTTGATCAATTCCGCAAAATTCTGCGTATGGGTACTCCGCTAACTACGCCCACCCTTACTAGACACCCATTTCAGGCGTCTGCAAGTCCTTTTTTAGGTCGAGCCTGGGCAGTGCATGCCCTGCTCTGCAAGGCTTGCTGTATTCAGGTATGCCCACCCTGCTACGACTGTCCTTTGTTAACGTTGGCTTTTGATTGGTTAATGGGCTTATTAGTCCCTCCTTAGTACCTCCCTCTCCTTTTTTGTAACCTTCCCTCAGGACAGGACCTTTTACTGTGTCCTTATTATATAGCCTGCATTATCCCTTCGGGATGACGCTTTGCTTAATTAATTTAAATAGCACTGCTGGGACGCCAGCTTTAGCAATGGCGGCGCTTTTATTTTGGTATTTGCAGGCGCTATGTGCGATTTCACTTTCACAATGGAGCCATTCCGTTTCAACTCCAGCAAGTATGGCTCACAGTGGCGAGTGTTTTCTTTTAATTTCAAATACTTCACACAGAATCTCCCTGTCCGTCTCTGCCGACACCTCACCAGTTCGACAATACTGGACATTTATTATCAGTCATATTTTTCATCTGCATGTTCTCTTTTTAAGGGTGTCTTCTTTGACGTTAGCACTGATATGCATGCGTATTTTTTTTAGGACTACAACTCGCGCTATGTGCGAGCCTTTATTGTCTTGCCGCTCTGCTTGCTTGTTTGTAATGCACACAGACCACTGATTACAATACAATAAAAAAAATTATAGATTTTAAAGTTTTTTTATCCAGTAGCACCTAGTGCTTTCACACACTCCGTAAAGGACGTTTATTATCAGTCGTTTTATACCTTAGTCTGTTCTCCTTTAAAGTTTTTCTTCTTTCACTTTAGCACCAACGTGCGTGCGTATATTCCTTTATAACCAATTGGTAATCAATTGCTCTTAGCAGTACAGCGGTTTTACATTGGCTGAGAGGCGAAGAGCATGGTGGCAGTGAACCTGGTGGAGCATGTTGTGGCAAATGCATGAGGTTTTTTTTTAGGAGGTGACAGGCTGCAGGTATGGTGGGTGTACTCTAAGGCAACGCATTTGTTGGAGTGTCAAGGACTGTCTTTTGTAGACTGTATACACACAAAAGGCCTGAGGAAATTTACCGACCAGTGTGGGGGATTCCCTTTTATAGGACGAATTCCCTCACCCACCCGTAGGTGGCATGCTTCATCATTGGGAACCTACTCGCACTGCAAACCTGGTTGCAGTGCAGGCTACAACCCCTTACTGTGAGGGAGGAGCTCGGGATGTTTTTAGTTGTGGTTAACAAGAGGTGGTTCTAAAACCTTCACACGAGCCGGGTGTGGAGGGAGTGTGTAGAAGTGGTGAGTGTGAAGTTAAAACTAACTCCCTAGTATGTTAGAGAATAATTTTAATAGAGCATCGGGGGGTCAGGACTAAAATAAGTGAACGAGCCATGCCTGGAGAATTTAACCTAGCATGGTTCAAGGTGGTCATAGGGTCGACATGTTTCAGACTAAGTGCCCTCCATGGAGGTGCCGTGGCTTTCTTCATGACCAAATGAGAGAAAAAGTGTGTGAATCTCAACACCGTGCCAACTGCGTCTTCCTTGTCCCGGCCGACATGGAGACCGTGCAGGACCTTACGTGGAGGTTTTGGAACACACCTTGAGTGCGCCACGGATGAGTTGCCACTAGCTCCTTCTACAAGTCGGGGACGATGCTGAACATCAGCCCACCACAACTGAAGTACTAATTCATCAATTGCCTGTATCCTTTTCACACCGACCGTAGTTGGTACGGTGTTGAGTTTCAACAGCCTCTTCCTCATAAAAAAGTGATTTCACTTAGTATAAATGGAGCTAGTGGGTCCTTTGGAGCCCCCTCAAAAAGGGTACAAATACAATCTTGCAATGGCAAACTACACTTTCCCCCATGGCTGTCACTCTACCTGGCACCGTCACTGAGAACCTGGTTACTAGGATGAAGTGCTGGCTTGGACACCCCTTTGGAATAAGACTGGTACTCCAATCTTTTGTAGATTTAGTGCTTTTGTGCTTCAATTTAGCGCATAATCCTTTGGTACCCCAGATGTCGACATTTAGGCAGCACAAAAAGTAAATTAATGTCATCTCAACATCAAACTCTGACCAACTCTTCTCTCTACGTAATACTCACAGAGAAACCCCACTGCCTAACAACTTCAGTATAATTGCTAATCGTCACGGATATTCAAAACACAGTGTATCAGTGACGATTAGCAATTTTACTACAATTGTTAGGCAGTCGGGTTTCTCTGTGAGTATTACGTTATTTTCCCCTGCTTCCCCTGCCTGTATCTCCACTCAGGGGCCCCCTCCCATGCGATTGTTCAACTCCTCTCTCTAAACTACATGTCAACCTTACTCGACCTCTCTACACACTGCCCCTACTAGGTGACATAGCCAGGGCAGTATTTATAATCTCTAATAAATAAACTATTTAACTGCAGTGCCGGGACACCCCCGTTGGGGGTAGCCGTTCGCTTTATAAGCTTCAAAATAATAATAATAATAACTCTGACCAAATGTGGAGCACTCCATTGCTGATTTGGTTACATCTGTGCTATACCAATATCTTAATTTAATACATAAACTAAACAACAATAGTTAAGCAGCTTCAAACAAGGTCATGGAAAGCCACATAAAAGGTAGAGGATCCCAGATTAAGGAACCACTGGAACAGGAACAGTCTACTGAATGGCAATTTGTTAATCAGGAGATTATGAACTTAGCGGAAACCTCTTGTGAGAAAGGGGAATCCGGACGAGGCAGAAAACCCTATCATATGAAGCAACAGGCATGTGTACAATGAGAGATTGGCCTAGAGCTGTATGGGACACAGCAGTTAGGGACGGATATGTCCTACAGACAACGTACAGAAGGGGCTGCGAAAAAGATTTAGTACATCACATCTTTGGAGAAGAACAATGCTCTCTTACTGGATAGCTCAGTCAAACACCCCACTAGGGGTATTTTAACATGCATCCACATAAACCATTCTCAAAGTTAGAAGTCACGATTCTTATAGATAGGGATGTCAGGACTCTGGGACAACAGATGACTACTGTAGCTGACTCAGGTTCTCCAAAAGATGAGGTCTCTAAAATGTTTGTAAATGCAATCGTTGCTTATGCCCCTTTCATGTGCACCAGCCACACCTCCCACTCGTGCATTATCAACTGACCTAACCAAGTTACCACACTTTTTCAATAATGAAATGCTGGAGAACAGAATATGCTTAACAACAGGATAGACAGGAAGGTATTGGATGTAGGGAGAGCAAAATCTAAAAGTGCCAGAAACACCACAAAGGATATTTTTCGTTACTCTTGATTTTCTGTATCTTCCTGTTTGGGAACCTGGTTCCATAGGAAGCAATAGTCTATGCTTCTTTTTTGCTTGGAGTGAAACCATATTAAGTGATAAAAACCTCTAGCTATGGAAACCTCTAGGTTGTGTGTGGTTCACAAATCAACGAAAACAAACAAAACATGAATTCTCAGGTGAAAAAACACAACAGTAACACCTATTGTTCAAAATGACAGTCTTGCAAAACATTGTGTGGACCATTCTGAGATGTTATCTAAATCTAAACATGACTTTTTTTAAGAGAGAGCTTGAAGTTTGCCAGTCTTTATGACTGAGGTAATAGCAACTAAGAAACACTTCTCTAGGTAAAGAGATCACTAACAGGAAGTCTTGAATGGATGCTACATTAAAGCAGCAACAACCAGAATGAAATTCCACTAGGGATCATGAGCTTGCTGGAGGATGCAAATGTACAAAGCCTTCAAAGTGCACTCAACAGCCTCCTTCTTTTAAATACATATTTCCAGGGGTAATAGGACTACTGATGTATCATGAATGTTAAATCATCAACTAAGGAAGCCTTTTAAAAAGCTATGGTAGGAGCATGGCCGAGCTGGCGGAGCAAGGGGACGCGCATTCAGGTCCCTCCACTCTGGCCGCGATGTAACCATACGCAGCCTCGGCACCTCCGCACATCCGTGGGCGAGACTAGTGCCCTAACGCCGGGTGGGTCCTCGAATTTTTCTAGCCCAGCAGCTGCCCTCCTGGCCCGCACTGCAACACCCCTATCTGTGCGGCCTGCGTGAGCACGGTTAGCGTCCCGCTGCGGCACTATGGGCAGTAGTTCTGCTGCTCCGGTGGGCCTCGGGTGTGAGACGAGACTGGCCTCGGGGATAGCAGCGGAAGACGGCGTGTGTGGACCCGCCCGCCTGACACCACGAGGACACTGATAAGCGGACCAGGTCCTCCCCTGTCGCCTGAGGGAGGACTGAGGGTCCCAGCGGCATACCAGACCCGCTGATTGCTCCTGCAGTGGCGTCAGTCAAAAGGAGCCACCAGCCCACACAGGCACAGACGGCTGGAAGAATTGACCAGTGCCGGAGGTGTCCCCCCGCCCACCCCCTGAGACTATGCAGGGATTGGGCCAGCGGCAAACTGTGCCTGGTGAGCATGAGGCGAGTGAGGGGCAGTGAGGGGCTTTAGGGGGATACTTGGAATGAGCAACACACCGGTGTAGACATGGATCCAGAGCCCAGCCCATTCTAATGTGCCTGACTTGGACTGCATGCTGGGCCCTACAATCGGGGGAGGTGAAATCGGTCAGGCGCTGGAGCGTTGTCACACGTGCCCCCCCGCACCGATACACAAGTATCAGTGCCCACCTGCCAAGTCTTGGGCATTGGACAGACGGTGGGATCTCACCTTAGCGTGTTGCCACCCTGCGCTTTGTCGGCGGCCAGCACCATCCCTGGTGGTAAATAAGCGATAGAGACCTAACTGCAGGAGGAGAAATGGCGGTGTCTCACGCCACGAAAGATGGTCCTCCAAAAAGACATGCTCACTAAGCCCTCTGCTCCCCTCCCCACAGGGAGCCCCAGCCCCTTGAGCGGGCCATCGACCCCTAAGGATGAGGCTGAGGGGAGGTGCTAGTCACTCAAACCTACCTAGAGACTCTGTTTTCGTCCCTCAGGGAAGATCTACAGTTGATCAAAAGGGACCTAGCGTAGGACCTGCAGGGTGTACGGAAAGAACTCTCAGAAATCAGGGAGAGTGGACGTCCTGGAAAACCACAAATTCAGTAGGGACTTGGATCCTGAGCAGCTCAGGCAGGAACCCATCTGCCCCACGGATCAGCAGATCAACCTCCAGGCCCACACCGAAGGCATCGGAAATAGATCACGGTGCAACAACATTAGAATCAGGGCGGCCCTGGCGGCAGGAAACGTGGAGAAATACATGGGAGATACAGCCCACCGAGCCGGAGGCACTGCTGCAACAGCCGGAAGTCATGAGGCAGATTAAGAAACCTATTAGTGATTTCCTTGACGACACCCCACGATATACCTGCATCAACCCATTGGGATGCTCTGAAGGTGGTCATCAGGGGGAGTTTATCCTGTTGTTAGACAAAGGAGGGACTAGGGGCTAGTTTACCAAGGTCCAGTGTACATGTCCCAGCAGGCTGTGTACAACTTAGGTACGGAGTTCCTCTGTGATAATATGTTAGGAGGGTTGGAACCTATAAAAAGACAGTGGGGGTCACTGGAGGACCACTAGTGTGTGAATGAAGGAGAGGGAATTCTCCTTGTTGGAACTAGGGCTCTCACACACCCAGCAAGCTAGGTGTCATGCTTCATCATTTGAGCCTGCCCCTCGTCAGGTCGGTGCTGCAATACCGGACGGGCACCCGGAACGGGGGCTCTTTATCGGGGATCTTTTGTTCCTGCCGGAGGGTGCAGTGGGGGTAAGGGGCCTAGTGCGTTTAGATGTAGGGAAAAGTGTGTGTTAAAATAGGTCAGTTAGTCCTAACCAATATTTATTTCGAAGGTAAACTGCCTAAATTAAAAGAAAGAGAGGGGCAAAGAACTAGTCGTAATGTGCCTAGTGGTGTATGGCCAGCTCTCAAATGATCGACATGTTTCGGGTCTCTAAAGTCATTGTGATCAGGACACTTCTTCAGGATCAAAGTGGTACTATCTACACTACAAGGTAAGTGGAATCTACATACCCCGTACTCTGGTGGTAGACCTGTAAGTAGGAAACAAATAGGTAGGGAGAACATGTTAAATGCACATATTGATACACACATTATCTCTGTGTACCAATCCTTACTGTCTAACAAAGTGAACTTGCTCATGAAAAAGACCTTTGTTACACATAAAATCGCAGGAAAAATATCAGTGAAGAATAGTGCAGGGCACAATGCATTAAACTCAATACTCAATACATTTTGTGCTTTGTGTAGTAGAAAATCATTCTCACGGTTAAAAAACTAATGAGCAGAATGTAGTACTCATTGTAGTCAGGACATGGTAGGACTCACCTATACTGTCGGCAAAATGTGTTTGCAACAGTAGCCGGCGGTAATGAGAGGACGCCGATTGGGTCCTATTAGGGAAAGAAGAAAGTAATGATCCAGCTCCGTTAGTAAGTAAGTAATCGTGATCAGCACAGAAAGGTGTTATGGTAGCCCGGGCTTGATCACTGAAGGGGTTAATGGACAAAAGTCAAGGCCGTCCAATAGGCGACCCACCCCACCAGGGCACCAGTTCAGTTATCTGAGTGTAGCGCAGCGCAAAACCCCAGAGCCTAGTAGTGAACCGCTGCGGCGTCCCTGGCAGAGCCAGAGAACGTCCCGTCAGCACACCGGGCCCCAGATAGTGTTGCCGCGTCCACACCCAGCGCATAAGTAGCTGAAGTCCCCGAGAGGCATATCGGCATAGAAGGTACCCAAAATTTCGCTCACTCACCTCTAAAGCGTTGTAGGATCAGAAGGGGACTCACCAGCTTGTATAACTCTATTTAGCGTTTGACCTACCCTGCAGCCGACACCGGGATGGTGAGAGGCAGTCGGCGGCGGGTCCAGAAGTAGTGCCGGGAGCCAATGAAGTGCCACAGTCACGTGAGAGGAAATGGGATTGTCATTCAGACGTGTGTACTATAGTAGCGTTTTTTAGTCGCCATCTTATAGTGGAGTTCAGGCTACAGTTCGTAGGTGGTGAATCGGACTATTAAGCCTAGATGTAAAAGTGGGAACCGGTATGTGCTGAAGGTTAAGTGGCTGGTGATAAATACCTTCAAATGTCATGTAGAGTCTGTGAAGTACAGGCGCTCGAGTGGTACAAAAATACACCTTTCCATTACATATTGTTATATATGGTTGACACAGGGTGTTAACCAGTGTTGAGGAATGATGTCAGAAGTTGTAGTCAAGAGAGTAAAGTACCCGAGGTAGCGCGGTAATCATGATATTTAGTCAACCCCAGTGGTGGGCGTTGGCGTGAGGGATGAGGGATGAGCTAGGAGGGGCCGGTGTATATGCTTACAAGTGGGTCAGTGTATTGGGATGGCAACAGTAAGCCCTCAACAAACATAGCAGCTGCTATGACAGCTCATGCTGTGGGTCACATGGTATTACAGGTCCCTTATTGTAGAATATGTATTGCCTCAGCTTAATGAGTCCCAAGGAATGTCATCATTAAGGCCGGTGATATGCGTTGAAAATCTAGGGACCAATCTCTGTTCAGTTCTGAACAGTGCAGCCTTAGTGTTCACTGGGAAGGCTTCTAATATTGTCCAGCATAGATTGTCAGAAGAGTGTGGTGCTTCTTTGTAGTGTGTATCTAGTTTTGAAGTGACTCTCTGACAGCCAATGTTACTTCTATGTTCTGTGATTCGGATCTTAATAGGTTGCATAGTCATTCCTATATACTTCATGCCGCATGGGCACGTGATCATGTAAATGCATTGCTTGGTATTGCAATTAGTGTGCCTCTTTTGGGCCCATTTGAAGGTAGGTAGTAGGGGTAGTTCTTTGGATGTGGTAGTCAATGGGCATACTATGCAGGAACCCCAAGGATAGAGTCCAGTCACTCGTGGTAGACTCCAGAGTCCTCTGTGTGTCGGTGTTGCATTTCTTGGGTCTGGTGTGTACCAACGTGTCCTTTACGTTGCGAGTTCTTTTATACGCGAACCTAGGTTTGGGACATTGCAGATCACCTGTGTTCAATATGTGCCAATGTTTCAAGATAATCTTTTTAATTCTGGCAGAGTCTGGAGTGAAGGATGTGACACGTGAGATTATCAGTGTTGGTTTAGGATGTGCCTCAAGTAACGACTCCCTTGGGTTATTTCGGGCTCTTTTCAATGAGTCTCTGACTTGTTTCTCAGGGCAGCCTCTAGCTTTGAGGTTAGATGCCAGGGTGTTGGCCTCTGTTCTGTAGTCAGCAATTGAAGTATAATTGCGCCTGATATGCAAAAATTGGCCGACTGGCAAGTTATCCGTCAGCGCTTTTGGGTGATGACTAGTGTATAAAAGTAAGCTATTACGATCAGTCGGTTTTTTTATACAATGAGGTCTTGAGAATCCCTGCAGTGAGTGTAATATTTATTTCTAGAAATGGAATGGTGGTGGCAGAAATTGTATGGGAGAATCTGAGGTAAGCATTCAATTCATTGATCCACCTCACAAACTCATCACTGTCGGTTCGTGTCTCATGCCAGAAAATCAGGATGTCGTCGATGAAACGTTTCCATAATTTCAGGTTATTATGGTATGGATTATTGGTGTCTAGGATGTAGTCTTTCTCAAAGCTGCCATGTAGATACATGCTAAGCTTGGAGAAAAAGTGCTCCCCATAGATGTGCCCTGGCTCTGATAGAATAGATTTTGTTTGAACTCAAAGAAGTTCTCAGTAAGAGCTAGGGTAGCACATTCCATTATGAATGAAATGGGGGTAGGTGATGTCCATTCAACACGCTGAGCGCTGTTTCAATGACCTCTAGGGTGGCTGGCCAACATGACCTATAGGGGTACCTCTATAGTGGAAATAGTCGACCAGAATGGGCACCATTTATATAGACAAGAGGAGCTAGACGCCAGGTTCATGGAGTATTATATGTCTCGTTACAAAAGCATGGGGAGACAGGAGCAGACGACGCCTAACAGACTTCCTTGCTCAGCTCCCCTTCTCTACCTTGATAGAAGAAAATACTGCAATCCTGGGGGCGGCCATTACTGAGCCGGAAGTACAGAGGGCTGTTAAAGACCTAGCCAGAGGCAAAGTCCAGGGAACAGATGGGCATCCTGCCAAATTCTACGCAGCTTAAGTGGAAGAGTTAGCCCCAAAACTGATAGAGATGTAGGCAGCAGCGAGAGGAGAGAGTGCTCCCAAGTACTACAAGAGAAGCACTCGTAATACCACTGCTGAAACCGGGTAAATCGTCCCAAGACTGTATGGCCAACAGACTATTATCAATGCTTAATTTGGATTTTAAAATATTAAGTAAAATACTACCAACAAGACTTCTCCCATTCATGACTACACAAGTCCACCCGGACTAGGAGGGGTTCATCCCGGACAGTAGCACAGCTTTTAAAATTAGACGGCTGGTCTATACTGGAGGCAAGCGACTGAAGACTGAGAGGGAGCGGTTTTTGCCATTAATATAGAGAAGGCTTTTGATAGTCTGGAGTAGGGCTACTTATATGGAGTCTTGGAGCAAATGCAACTGGGACAAGAGTTCAGGGTACAGCTTCTATATACGGAACCCCTGGCAAGGGTGCGAACGGGCAGTGCGATTTCTGGACAGTATTGGGAAGAGAGAGGTACAAGCCAGGGGTGCCCTCTCTCCCCACTGCTGTATGCACTAGCTATGGAGCGATTAGCTTGCCTTGCTCGGCTGGGAAGAAAATACCAGGGTCTGCAGATAGGAGAACATACACATCACATTGCATTATATGCAGATGACCTGCTCCTAATCTTGAGAAATTTGGGAGGGGGATTGCCAGGGGCTCGGGAAATGATGACCAGGTTTGCTGGACTGTCAGGGCTCAAAGTAAACTGGCAGAAGTCCAGACTTTTCCCACTAGGGACAGGGAACCACCGGAGGGACTGGGAGAAATTGTGTGGGAGCCCCATTGCCTAAAATATCTGGGTATTAAGATATATCACTCCCAATCTGACCTTCAAGTAGGAAACATAGGCGGGATGATACGATCCTTAAAAGACAGCATGACATTTTGGAGTGTGCTCCCCCTGTCAGTCACTGGCAGAGTGGCACTACTAAAAATGATAGCCCTCCACCGGCTATTTCTATCCGTTTACCTCATTACCTATATGGATGCAGAGAGCCCGATTTTCTGAATTAGACTCACATTTGGTGTAGTTTATCTAGGGGGACAGGTCAGCAAAGAGTAGCCCTGGCGACTTTAAAACGACCAACTGAAGAAGGGGGACTGGTTTTCCCAGACTTTGAATCGTATTACTTAGCGGGACAATTGCAATAGTTTACCCAATGGATAGCGAGGGGACTAACACCGGAGACAGAGACCAGCTCTTTAGAGGGTTAGGAGTTGAGGGATTGGGAGAAATGCGCTGTCCTTACTAGGCTCCTTTCTGTCTGAGCGGTCTCAGGAAGTGGCCTTGGGCAACATTGTGTCATCTCCCTTCATGCTGCCTTGTGGAGTTCCCCAGGGCTCATCCCTGAGCCCAACGGTCTTTAATCTTTATGTCACCCCTCTTGCCAGCCTAGTAAGAAGCTATGGATTTACCCTTGTGTTGTATGTGAACGACACTCAGATCATTGTCTCGATGAGCAGTTCTGCCAGCCAGACAGCTACTAGGTTCCATGACTGTATGAGCCATATAGCCAACTGGATGTCAGATCACTGCCTGAAATTGAATTCAGCCAAGACTGAAGTTTTGCTGCTGGGGAACAATCCATAATTTTGGACAGATAGCTGGCGGCCAGTCCAACTTGGCGCCTTGCCCAAGCCAGTGCTCAAAGCCAAAAATCTAGGAGTTATCTTTGACACCAAGGTGTCCTTTGAGGCACAAATCAATTAGGCCACTTCAGCATGTTTCATCATCTTGAAAATGTTGAGAAAAATCCTTCCAGTAATACCCATGGACCTAAGGAAGATGGTGGTATCAGTGCTGATATCTTCAAGATTGGACTACTATAATGCCCTCTTTTCCAGTGCTCCGAGGCGTAGCATTAATAAACTTCAGATGGCCCAGAATGCTGCAGCAAGAGTACGGCTGGGCATCTCCAAATTTGAAGCAGTTTCTTCATATCTGGCCCGACTCCACTGGCTACCTGTAGCCAAGATGATTCGATTTAAATTTTTATGTATTGCACTTAAGTCTCTCAACAACATGGAGCCAACACATCTGGCAACATTTCTAAAGCCATATACTCCTGCCAGAGCCCTTAGATCCGCCAAACTGGAAAACCTAATCGTTCCTAGGGTCAGTAGGGCTAGATGGGGCGGCAAGAGTTTCACGGCTACAACAGCTAGCTTATGGAACTCTCTACCAACCATGCTGAAAAAAAGAGCCCAGTCTCTTCAAATTTAGAAAAGGCCTAAAAACGTGGTTGTTTTCACCATAATTGTACCTCATAGTCCGCTCTGACTTATGTACACCAAAGGCAGCGCCTGGACACCTCAGCGTATTTGTCGCGCTATATAAATGTCTCATCATCATCACCACCATCACAACGGGAGGGTACCAGTGAACTGCTAGTGGTGCAGCGCTGTAGGGGAAGATGCAAAAAACACAAACTCAAGTGCCCTACTCACCGGACCTTCCAATGACGGTGCTACAGGTGCTACCACATGGGGGCCAGTGGAGAGGGTTGGAGGACTGGAGGCAGGCAGGAGGAACTAAATTGGGGGATCTGTACGAAGAGGGCAAGCTCCGATCATTGGAGGACTTTAGGGCAGACTGGGACATCCCCCAGGACCATTTCCTGTTGCATGAAGCGTTAACTACAGCGGTCAGGAGACACGGGGAGCTGAGCACTGTAGAACCCAAAAGCCACGCTACAAATGGGTATATAGGAACGGCGGGGTCAAGATTAGGGCGGTAACGTGCCTATACAAAGCGATCAGTAAGGAATCCCTCCAACATCTGACAGTGCTGCAGAATAGATGGGAGACTGATTTGGGCACTCCAATGGAAGATATTGACTGGGTCAACACACCAGATAGAAACTATAAGGTTTTGAGAAATGCTCGATTCAGACAAATTAATTTTTATACACTTAATCGGGCCTACCTCATCCCGGAATGCATTAATAGATATTTCCACAAGAAGACACGAGTTACCCAAGATGTGGAGAAAACGGGGCGGATATACAGCACGTTTTCGAACTGCCCAACTGTACACATATATTTTCAGAAGGTTACGGCCATAGTAACTGGAATAATAGAGCAAATGGTTCCTTGTGGACCAGCATACTGCCTCATCAGCTTATTTCCCCATACATCTAAAACAAGGGTCACTGATAGATTCCAAGACCTTGCACTCATACTGGCCAAGCGAGAAATCACAAGACACTAGAAGACGCCTTGGGGACCCGAATAGCCGATTGGAAAAGAGAACTAGAAACATGGGTGGGATGCAAAGGCAGGGTCCTGCTCAGGAATGCACGCAGAGGAATTGGAGCAATGGAATGAGCCAGAGCATGGGAGGCACTGGTGGAGGGAATGAGAAACCCAGAAACAGATTTGGGCGGGTCCACACCATTAGCGCGCTCACAACAGGGAACCCCAGCACGCCATGAACATGATGGGGCTATAGAAGGTGCTCACTGACAATGCTAGTCACGGTCAGGGGAAAGTTGCAATACTAGTGACAGAGGAAAGATTAGAAATGAGGAAAGTGAAATACTCTAATCTGTGGCAAAGTACCTAGCGAAATCTTAATGGGACCTCCAGTAAGGGGATGGGAGGGAGGAGATAGTTGAGGAATGTGCAAGAAAGGAATAAACAATAAACAGTATTTGATTGACATCATGATTATCAAATGAAACAAGAAAGTGGATAGCAAATTATAATTGAAAATTAAAAATGTATATGAAAAAATTGTATTACTTTGAAAAAGAATAAAATCTTTCAAAAATAATAATCAGGGGGAGTTTATAGCACTCTCAGAGGCACAAAATAAGCAACGAAGGGCAAAGAGGGCGGAACTCCAGGGGCAAGTCCGGGAGCTGGAACATATCCATCACCGCACCAGGGCCCCGAAGATCTGGAGCCAGCTTGAGACAGTAAGGAAGCAACTTCAGGCTTGGACCTAGATAGGGCAGAATATTCTCTCCTGTGCCTAAAACACTCCTATGTGAACAGGAACAAATGCGGTTGGCTCCTCGCCAGTAAGCTCCTCGCACAGAGACAATCTACTAGAATGGACTCCCTCCTGTCTGGAGAGCGGGACCTTGCTGAAGGGGATGCTCAGATAGCAGCTCACTTCAGGGAATTTTATGTGACCGTATTCAGAGCAGGCCCTTCCCCCAGACAATCTGTTGCCCCACCTCCACGCCAATGCTACGACCCGATTGGCTGACGCCCAGGCGGCTTCCCTTGACTTCCTGATCCAAATCGAAGATGTGATCTTCACCATATCCAGGGGGAAACCTCTGAAGTCCCCGGGTCTTGGTGGCTTCCCATTGAGCTTCTATAAAGCCTTCTGCCCCGAACTAGCCCGGTCCTCACAAGGCTCTTCAATACTATCTTGAATAGGGCCACACTTCAGCCCTCGATGCAAGAAGCAATCATAGTAGTCATCCATAAGCCCGGAAAAGACAGGCGCTCATTTGCGAATTACCGCCCTATTTCGCTCTTGAGTGTGGACACAAATTGTTTTACAGGAATCTTGGCAACCCTCCTCAACCCCTTTATGCAGGGCCTGATAGCCCCAGATCAGGTGGGCTTTATCCAGCAGAGGCAGTGCACAGATAACACCAAAAGACTCCTTCACATTATTGACAAAGCCAATCGTAGGAAGGGCGCCAGCATTTTGCTCCCAGTCGATGCTGAGAAAGCATTCGCCTGGGTCCACTGGCCCTACCTGGAGGAGACACTGACGCTTTTCAGTTTTGATCTTGGGTCCTTAGCGGCTATGAGACCCCAGTAGGTTCTGTACAAGTGAATGGGCAGGGCTCTGAGAGTTTCCCAATAGGCCGGGGTACACAACAAGGTTGCCTGCTCTCGCTCCTCCTTTTCGTGCTGTATATGGAGCCCTTCGCGCAACAAGTGAGATCACCCCGGGATCAAGGAGATCCCATTTGGCAGGGAGGAACATCGGATTAGTTTATATGCAGAGGTCGTATTGATCATGTTGGATAACCCCCTTGAGAGCCTAACCCACTTCCTAGAGGAGCTGGGAGAGTTCGGAGAGGAGTCAGGGCTTCGCATGAACCTCCACAAATCCAAAGCCCTCAATATTTTGGTCCTGCCTACTACACTAGCGGCTTTGAAACAGACTTATATGATTTGCTGGGAGACCAAATCCATCCCGTATCTGGGAGTTCAACTCGCCTCGACCCTGGAAAAGACGAACTATCTCAACTACCAGACAAGTACGGGCCGAGTTGGATCGTTGGCGGCATTACACGCTGACCCTGCTGGGCCGCATTGAGGCTCTGAAGATGGCCACCCTTCCTAAAATACTCTTTCTATTTCAGGCTTTGCCTCTGACCCCTCAGACCGGCATGATCCTGGCCCTGCAGGCTGCGCTACACCACTTTATATGGGCTACGCAAACGCCCCCGGATGAGTAGGGAACAAAGGTGGCTCTCCCAGTGGAGGGTGAACTCCGGGTGCTATGCCTGTTCCATTATTTCCATGAGGCTCAGCTCTGTTTCCTAGTTGATTGGTCCAGAGCAGTCAGAAAAACCATGGCTATTGATGGACAGGGCCCTAACTAGGACCTCATTGGGGAAAGTTCCATTCTTCCAGCGAGCACATCGGGCACCTGGCCTTTATATTTTCCCCATCACGAGTTCCTAGCTGAAGGTGTGGGACTCATGCACCTAGAGAGGGAAGCTAACCACCTTTCCCTCTCCTCTGACACTAGTGGTCGACAACCCCGCCTTTACACTAGGAATCGGGTCGGCCTTTCAAGAATGGGGCAGTGTGGTCTGCAGGGCACTTCTTTGATCAGGAGGGCCACATCCCCCTCAGCAATCTCAAGAGGGACTATTCCATCCCTGAGGATGTACAGTCCCACTATCTACACATCAGACACTGGTTACTGCATCTGTCGGTCAGAGGGTGCGCTGAGCGGCCACTGGTGCATACGAAAAATGGCTTCTAGGCAAAAACTCTCATCAATGAACTGTATGCCCTGGTTCGGCCTGTACGGACCGAGGACAAAATCCCTGCCCAGGGCGCAGGGTAGCAGAACTGGGACGCTAGCGCTCTCGCAAGGAGTGGCACAACGTCTTCCATAGAGCAAGACAATCTGCCTATAATACATCTAACATTGAAACAGAGGTAAAAATCAACTCTTATTGGCATTAAACCCCCATCAGGCTCCATGCGGGTTACCCGACCCGTAGCGAGGGCTGCTGGCGACAATATGAAGAGAAGGTCAAGCTTACCCATATCCTCTGGAACTGCCCTAAAATAACCTTGCTCTCCAGTACTGAAGAATATCTTACTGTATTGAACTGAAGTTGTGACAATAAAAAAAAGATTTAAACCATGAAGAGCTATGGTAATGTTCAAAAGCGCAGAGATTAGTGCTTAGTTTGTTTGCTTTCATTCTAACGTCTAGTAGAATCCCCTTCTGGATGCACATGTGATGGTAATCTGTTACAAAAAAAGTAAATGAATCTAAGTCCTACGTCATTACCTCTTCTGCCATGTACACACGTCAACAAGCAATAAACTGACAATATGTAATATGTTAATTACCAAGATCCCAATATCTACATCTCATTGTTATCTAATCTCGGCCTAATGGCCAAAGCCAGTTTTCAGTTGCAACCCAGTAATTCTCAAATTCATGGGCATTGTGACCACAAAATGGCTTACTGTTAAGTACTGAACCCATTTTGCGAAACAGAAATGTGTTTACTACTACTGAATAACACGCAAAAAGAGACAAGGGATTAAGGTTTCTCTGACTCCCTTACTCACAGTATCAACACACACAACAGAGAAATTCTATATAAAAAAATAAAAAATAACCTCATCTTTACAATACCTAGTCATGGATTGAGGGTATTGGTCCTATAGAGAACCCGCACAAGGAAACAGACAGAGGGGTGTGTACTGTTCCTTATAGCAAAACAGGGGAAGATCACAAAAATCTTAATACTGCCCTCACACACCTTGCGGTGTCATGCTTCATCATTGGGCCGCATCAAACACCTAGGTGCAGACCAACACACTAGATGGAGCGCAATCTTTTTTTTAGACGAAGACGAAGACAGGTGTTGAGGGTAAAGATAAAAGAAGGGGAGGAAAGGATGTGATAATACACATATAACACTTAAACATAACAGAAAAAAGGAAAACAGATAAAGCAGGGAGGTCTCTTCCCTACTATTACAGGACCAAACAATGCAGTGTGAAAGATTAAAACAACCTAGGGATCAACCTCTTAGTATTTTATTCTTTTTGTAGATCCCTGGCAGGGTTAAAAAATAAGATTAGGGGTATATCGGGAAGGCAACGGTCCCTATATCCCCACTGCCATTACCAACATGTTTCTACCATTATACCGCTTCCATCTGGATGGCTTTTGGCTTTCGTCAGGGTGTTGGTCCCGGTTTTCCAATCCTTTCCCAACTTGGGTGTTTTTTACCTTGATTAGTTTTTATTGGTTAGGTAAAATTGCTCCACTTCTTACCCCTCGGCAGTATTTCTGTGGGGGGAACACATACACGAGTTTATAAGAATTTCTCTAAACCAGGGGCTGAATGGGGCTGTGTTCTCGCCGTCACATAGTCACAAGAAGCACCAAGTCTCTGGCTCCCACTCACAGCCCTCCGACAATGTGTTTACTACTCACAAAATGGGTTTACCAATCGATTCGGAATCATACATAGAAAGTGTGGGGGGGGTTGGAAGGGACTCCTTTAAGGCAGCGGTAACAGATTTGCAAGGGGGAAGCTGTTCTTACTGGACACTTTGCATTAGGAATCATGTCAGGCGACCACTGCCAGCTCCCCAGGACTTGTTCCCAAACAGAATTTTTTTTCCAGCTAATATTTATCTTGGCTCCTTCTGTACACTGCAAGACCATATACATCCACAGCTTCTGGCCAGCAAAAGCAGCTAAAAGCAACCTTTCTGGGACTTAGGTAATTCTTTCTCCTTAGTCAGGGAATAGATGTCTGGTTCCTCAGATGTTCTGTTAAAGAAAAGTCTTACTACCTATGTCAACTCGATACTTAGTCACATGACTGGGTGATTCTGAATATCTCATCTAAAAGAGAATAGCAAGGTCCAAGAGGACAGATGCGACTCAGTTTCATACACAAATGGCATTTCAATTTGTGGGTTCCCAAATAGATTTCTGTGCAAAACAAGGACAAATCACAGTCATCAATTCCTATATCTTGTGGGAGGAGGAGAGAATTCTCTAGTAGGATGCCTTGCACATTCGTTGGCTGGTTACATTGAGCTACACATTTCCATCATGCCCTTGTTTCACAGTCCTCTCTAAACAGCGATGATATCCAGAAATTTAATCATTCCAATGCAAGCATTGCTTCAAATGGAAAGACATGCGTTACTTACCTGTAACAGCAGTTATCCAGTATTGGTATCTTTCATAGATTCACATGCCTGAATCATTCCCCGTCATCGGGGTGGGAGTCCCCGGTAAATAATTATAGTAATGTCACTTGGACATATACTTAGTACTAGGCCAGAGGCCTCACATTAGTAGCCTATCTAGGTCCTTATGTAAAAAGGACCAAACTTTGGCCAGTAGCCAATCAGCCACTATCACCCTCCTCACCTTCCTGGAAGGAGCCCTAGTCCCTCAGATTTTCGTAAGCACCGTGCCAAGTAGTACCTACTGAGAAGACAAAAGTGAGCCCTTCCAGGGGAGGCGGGTGGGTTGCATGTGAATCTATGAAAGATACCAATACTGGATAACTGCTGTTACAGGTAAGTAACGCATTTCTTATCCAGTATTATGGGTATCTTTCATAGATTCACATGCCTGAATCAGAATAGCAAGCAATAATGAGCACATTTCGCATAATACATCTTGAAAGACATAATAATCTTATCATACGTTGTTACACAGTTTACATTATACTCACAACCTGATAAGAAATGTGCGATAAATTACCTGGAAGGTGGGATGATAAGAAGAAGGCTCACCTCTAATGAAATAGATGACGTAGGACCGCCTGTCCTACTGCTGCATCCTTCATAAGTTCAGAATCCAAGCAGTAGTGCTTGGTGAACGTATGTGGCGTCTTCCATGTCGCCGCTCTGCAGATGTCGACAATGGGTACCCCAGCAAAAAGCGCCATGGAGGTGGCTACCGCTCTAGTGGAGTGTGCTCGAACCTTTGTAGGCAGAGGATGGCCCGCCTGTTGGTGACAGAATGCGATGGCCGCTGAAATCCATCTGGAAATGCTCTGTTTTGTCAATGCTAGGCCTTTCCTGGGCCTGCTAAATGCAACAAACAATTGGTTGGACTTCCGAAAGTGCTCCGTCCTGTGTATGTAGAATTTGAGACATCGCTTGAGGTCCAATGAGTGTAGAGATCTTTCAGCCGCAGATGATGGATTCGGGAAGAAAGATCTCAGGACAATAGGTTCATTGAGATGGAAAGCGGTCGGAACCTTTGGTATAAATTTAGGATTAGTCCGTAGAATGACCCTGTCGTTCTTGAACTGGATGAAAGGGTCTTGCACAGAAAAAGCCTGCAGTTCACTCACTCTCCTTGCTGATGTGAGCGCCAGTAATAGGGCCGTTTTCCATGACAAATATTTAAGATCTGTTCTGTGGATTGGCTCAAACGGGTGTTTCATTAGTTGAGCTAAAACCACATTTAGTTGCCATGTAGGTGGTGACGCTCGTACTGGAGGGAAAGTTCTGAATAACCCCTTCAGAAACTGCTTGACCAGTCTGTTGGTCCATAGTGAAGCTCCACACGAAGAACGTCTGAACCGGGATATGGCCGCCAGGTGGACTTTAATTGAAGCGTGTGCCAGCCCTGAATTGGCTAGGTGGAGCAAGTAGGGCAGAATCTGTGCTGGAGTAGAAGTGAAAGGATGTAATTTCTGAGCCCTACACCACAAACAGAATCTTTTCCACTTAAGGGAATACGTCTTATTATTACTTGGAGCCCGGGCCCGAGCTAGGACTACCCTGCATTCCTGCGGGATATCTAAATACTGGAACTCTCTGAACTCAGGAGCCAAGCCGATAATTTGAGAGATGTTGGATCCGGCTGCTGGACTTGTCCCTGGTTCATTGTGAGGAGATGTGGGCATATCCTGAATAGAATTGGAGGTTCCAGCGATAGTAGGTGTAGTTCTGTAAACCAGTGCTGGCGCGGCCACGCTGGGGCTATCAGGATCAGGGTACAACTCTCTGCTTTCAATTTCCGGAGAACCCTGGGGATCAGGGGAAACGGTGGAAAAGCGTAGGCAAAGACTTTGCACCATGTCATCGAAAAGGCATTCCCTAGGGACCTTTTTTGGGGAAACCAGCTTGCATAATGTTGGCATTTCGCGTTGGTTTCTGTCGCAAAGAGATCCAGGGGAGGCTTGCCCCAACGGGAGAACACTGAGTCGAGCGTCTTCTGGTCGAGCTCCCACTCGTGGCAAATTGAGCGCTGCCTGCTTAGCGAGTCTGCCAGGGTGTTGTCTACTCCTGGGACATACTCTGCCCGCAGAGATATGTTGTGTTGGAGCAGCCAAATCCAAATTTGCTGAGATTCTCGAGACAACGTTCTGGATCGAGTACCTCCCTGCTTGTTCAGGTAGTGCATTGTGGTGGTGTTGTCCGTTCTCACAAGCACTGGGAAGTTCCTGATTCGGGGTAGAAATGCTCGAAGTGCCAAGCGCACTGCTCGTAACTCTAACAAATTGATGTGGAGTTGTCTTTCTGCCACTGACCACTGACCGTGTACTTGCAGTTCTTGAAGGAACGCCCCCCATCCTTCCAGTGACGCGTCTGTTGTTATCACATAAGGAGAGACTGGGAGTAGAAAAGGTAGGCCTTTGTTCAAGTTGCCGCCCAGAAACCACCATCTCAGAGCCTTCTTCATGACCTGAGTGATCTTGATCCAGTCGTCGAAGGATCCTGTACTTTGGATCCACTGATTTGTTAAGGCCTCCTGTAGAGGTCGCATGTGGAGGCGACAGTGAGGAATGAGAAAAATGTTGGAAGACATCATTCCTAGCAACGACTTGAAGAGTCGGACCTTGACTCTCTTTTTGGTCTGAATTTGGATGGCCAGGGTCTTCAGCTTGACCTGACGTTCCCTGGAAGGGAAGGCTTTCTCCTGTTGTGTATCCAACGTTGCCCCCAGGAAATTGAGACGTTGTGACGGTCGGAGATTTGACTTTTCCCGGTTGAGTGTCAGGCCTAGGTTCTCGAAGAGATGAATGCAGGCTGTAGAGGACCTGGCCACGCCTGTCCGAGTAGGAGCTTTGACGAGCCAGTCATCCAGGTAGGGAAAGACTTGGTGATGATGCTGGCGAAGGTAAGCCGCTACTGGAGACAGACACTTTGTAAAGATGCGTGGAGCTGATTTCAGGCCGAATGGTAATACTCTGAACTGGTAGTGCCTGCCTGCCACTGCAAACCTCAAGAATTGTCGATGACTCTTGTGAATGAGGATATGAAAATAGGCATCCTGGAGGTCTAAGGATACCATATAGTCTTTTGAATTGAGTAGGTGCAATACCTCCTGGAGGGTAACCATACGGAAAGACTGCTTCTTGAGGTATTTGTTTAGGTTTCTCAGATCCAGTATTGGTCTCCACTGCTTCTTCTCCTTTTTTCTGATCAGGAAGAATCAGGAATAGAAACCTCTCCCCTTCTGATCTCGAGGAACTCTTTCCACTGCTCTTTTTTGGAGCATTAGTGAGAGTTCCTGTTGAAGTATGGTTAGATTCTTGTGTTGCACAGGACATGGTGGATTCGGAGGAGGATGTTCCACAAACTCCAAAGTGTGTCCGAAGCGGACTTACTGCAACACCCAACGATTTGTCGTAATTTGTTTCCAATTGTGAAGAAAGTTTGTAATTTTCCCTCCAACTACGAATTGTGGAGAAGAGGTGGAGGCCTGCTGGAGAAAGCAGTCATTGGCGTCTGTTATTGTCTTTCTTTCCTCCTCTTCCTCGAAAGGAAGACTTGTTGTATGAAGATTGTCCTTGTTGTTGCCTCTGCGGATATTGAGGCTTGTACTGCTGGGAAGAGTTATAAGAGGACTTGTAACCTTGATAGTTGCCACGAGTCTGTTGTCCTCGACCTCTGGAGCCTCGAAAGGAATTCTGCTTGTATTGTAGGGTTCCTAGGGCTTTCGCCGTTTCGGTGTCCTTCTTAATACCTTGCAGCATGTCATCGATATGCTCACCGAAGAGTAGCTCCCCATCAAATGGCATGTCGAGAACTTTGGCTTGCACTTCAGGCCGGAATGCGGTAGCTTTAAGCCAGCCCTGGCGCCTTAAAACTGCTGCTCCCGCCAATTGACGAAAGCCTGTGGAAGCGATATCCAAGGCCACCTCGATCATTTCTGAGGCAGAGCGTTCGCCCTCCAGCAAAATCTTTTTAACCTCGTCTTTCTGGTCTTCTGGGATCGCCCCTAGATATGGGGCTATATCTGCCCATATCTGTCGATTGTAGCGACCTATTAATGCCAGAGAATTTGCAGCCCTGACTGATAGGGCGGACATGGAGGAAAATCTTTTGCCAATGGCATCAAGGTTTCTTCCTTCTTTATCAGGAGGGGCTGTCATTGCCGCTGACGGATTGCTGGACTTGCGCTGAGCGGCCTGAGATATAACTGAATCAGGTTTAGTTTGGCCAGTTAAACATGCAGGCGCAGTGCCCGGGGCCTTGTACTTCTTTTCAAGCCTAGCCGGCACTGGAATGAGAGAGAAAGGATTTTTCATTATTTTTAGTCCTTGCTCCCATATATAATCGATTACTGGAATGGAGCGAGCCGAGCTCTTAAAAGGTTCTTTAAAATCATGAAGGAAACAGTCCTGCGTTTCCGATGCAATTTGGATGTTGAACCTTGCAGCCGCTCTTCCTACGATATTATGGAATCCCCCTAAGTCTTCAGGAGGTGAATCGTCCTGTACTTGGTCTGGGGAAACGTTATCATCGTACTCATCATCATCATCATCATGTATTTCACCTTCTTCCTCTTGGGCCTCATCATTTCTCACTTCTTCCTCATATTCATCCTCACCCGAAGAAATTTGAGGAGGTAATGTCTCTTGCTCTTGACGCACAACTAGCGGGGGTGATCGTTGAGGAGTTGGCGTTTCCTGTTGTACCTGTACAGCAGAGGCAGAAGAAGATGATGGAAATCTTTGTTTATAGTCTGAAATTAGAAATTGGAGGTCAGAAACAATTGAAGCTGGAAGGCACACCATAGGCTGAACAGTGGTATGTTGTTGAGTTGTCTCTTGAATTGTAATCTCTTCAAAATCTTCATAGTCCGAACTCTCATGAACTTTGATGTTAAGATGAGAGGGACTTGATGCTATAGGAAACATGGCTTCAGGATCTTCTGTGTCTAGAAACTGCGTTGGCAGCAGCTGTTGGACCTTGCTGGGTGAGGTCATCTCTGGTGTCACTAAACATGATGACATTTTAAATTGTGTATAAGCATACTTCAATGAAGGAGAGCCCTTAGAGTGTAGGTCCGTTGACGCGGTGTCCGTCGACGGTGGAGCATCTACGAGTTGTGATGATTTGTCCGGCATGTTCATCATCGACTGCATCGTCGTCGATGTCCTCGTCGACAACGACGATTTCTTCGTCGACGGCGGCGCTGACAATGTAGTAGTCGACGACGATGGCTTCTTCGACGGTCTCGTCGTCGACGGGCCCGTCGACGGTGTCCTCGCCGACGAGGTAGTCTTCGTCGACGGCGGTATCTTCGTCGACGACGGGATCTTCATGGGATTTTCGTTGACGCTGGAAGCTTCGCCTTCGTCGACGATGAAGCAGGCGTCGACGGGAGCGCCGTCGGAAGCGACGTCGACGGTTTTTTGACAGGAATGACAGAAGGTATTGACCTACCCATCGTCGACGATGTTGTAGTAGTCGATGCCATGGAGAAAGTAGACGCCGTGGATGTCGAGATGGAGACTGTTGACATCGTCACAGGCAGGCCAGAAGACACTATAGCAGGCTTCTTGAAGTCTGTCACCTGAAGGGAAGGTTTCTGAGGCTTGACCTTAGGATGACTCTCCATGGACTTTGGCTTCTTGTGATGAGGCGCAACAGACTGATCTGGAGATGTCTGTAGAGGCCTTTTAGGAGAGGAGTGGAAACTCCTGAAGGAACACTCGCTCTCACCTGAGGAGACTAGATGCTCTTTGTCCTTCAGTCTCTGGAGCCACAGAAGCAGACGCCCTTCCCTGTCCTTCAATGTCTTGACCGGGAGAGTGCGACAAATCTTACATTCCTTGGCAGAATGTGGAGGATAGAGGCAATACAAGCAATCTTCATGCTTGTCCTCTATATGTAGCCTCATTTTACTACAAGAGGCACAGGGTCTAAACAGCCCTTTTTTAGGAGTAGCAGACATATTAACTACCAATACTCCCTTCCAATCTAAACTTGAAGAGTATATTAGGAAAATCCAAAGATAGAAGAAGAAACCTGAGCAGAGCTCAGAGGAGACTCCCGTAGCACGACGTGCGGTAGAAAATCTGAGGGACTAGGGCTCCCTCCAGGAAGGTGAGGAGGGTGATAGTGGCTGATTGGCTACTGGCCAAAGTTTGGTTCTTTTTACATAAGGACCTAGATAGGCTACTAATGTGAGGCCTCTGGCCTAGTACTAAGTATATGTCCAAGTGACATTACTATAATTATTTACCGGGGACTCCCACCCCGACGACGGGGAATGATTCAGGCATGTGAATCTATGAAAGATACCCATAATACTGGATAAAAACAAAATTCCCAGAAAGTTGAGGGATCAAAGAAAAAAATCAATGCCCAAGAAATGTCACTTCTCAGGAAAGCTCTCCCACTGTCCCACTGATAGGTAGAAAAGCAGGGATGTGGTTTGTTTGTTGGTGGAGTGGTGGTGGGGAGGTGGGCAAGGCTCATACTTGGTCTCTTTCCAATAGTAGTAAAGAGACAGCATCTTTTTGAGATTTTTTTCCAGTTCTGCCTATGGTACTGGCATTTCCAACTAGCTCAGAGAGGGAGACAGAACTTCAGAATAAATGCTTTATCCTCTGTACCGCCAAAACAATACAAAAAAACCCTGCCTAGCTGCTGTCTAAGTGGTTCAGCTCCATAGGCCCATCAACTCTGTCCACCTACTATGCCCAAGACTATTTTACTCCAGGCCTCATGAAAGTAACTATGCAAAAAGCTGAACGATCATGCCACCACTTGCCTCAATTACTTTACCTCTACCTTTTAGTGTCACTGTCACTTAAAATTATCAAGAAAACATACTTCAGTTGCCTTGTTACAACTTAGGCTTTCTCTATATACTGATGATCTCTGACTTTTCACTTGATCCTTCACCCTTAAATTTAATCGTTCAATTCTTAGTCAACCTTCACCTTAACAAAAATATTAAACTCTAAAATGACAATTTAAGTGGTTTAAGTTTAAGAATTCCAGTGCACATAATTTGTCCTTTCCCACTTCTTGCAGAGATGTTTTACTTACATAAACTAACACTGTACTTTAAATCTTCATATACTCAATTGTCTTCAGGTTTTCCACTGAGAGTGAGGTGCTTTAAAAATGAATATCCTCCCTAATTAACGGCTGTTGTAAAGTATACACTGTGTCCAACCCGCAAGGTCCCTGCGTGCTGAGCGGTACATTGTAAGATGTAATCTTACTGGGTGTGTGCATCGATATGCATGACTTGTATTACACTAACCTGTGTACTTCCTGAAATGTTCAAATTCAATAAAAAAAATGTTTTAACTAAAACAAAAAAAAAGACAAACAAATTGAATATCCTCCCTTTCTTTGGATTACTAAACATTTGCAAGACATTAAAACGTTGCAAACTTTGGATTTTATTCACGATTCCTTCAAACAATAAGGCTTAGAGTTACGCAGACTGAAGTAAAAATACGCAGATTTAATGAAATTGGTGGTCTGCCCATTTCAAAGTATTTATCGACAAAGTCCATAATGACTAACTGAGTTGCAAACTTAGATTGAATGTACTATGAAAATGTGAAACACAATTTAACATACCTGATTTCGCTGATAACAAAAGTTGCAGGCCCAAAGTTTTGCTCTGTAATCTACCTGACTAATAGAAACAACAATAAGACACAATGAGTAAGGTATCTCACTTGAATACTTAATTATTTCACAAGGCAGACTAAAAAGCTTCATTCTTTAACAGGACCATTATGCAACAATAAGCGAGTAGACACTCATTCAGTGTGGACAATATGATGCTATCAGCAGGTACTTCAAACAATCAGAATGCAGGTCATCTCACCTCTTTTATCACCTGTAATACTGCAGTTGTGAAAGCTTCGAAATATCAAGAAAATGGAGCTCTTCCACAAAGAATCACGTTCCTTTGGGAATCTCACCAGATATCCATTCAGAAGCCAATAGCCTAAATGCTCATTGAAGAGGCCCATCACTATCTTAGCAAACATTTACCAGGGACAATATAATTGTTGAGAAAATTAAATGTCTTCTGACAGACAAATGAAAATGATCAATGAAACCAGAGCTAACACTTCCATGTCTAAACCGGGGTGTGCAGAACTGTATTTTGAGGAGAGGTTTCACGAGTTTGCGCTTTTGGAGGGCGAATATGGTGTGCCAGGATTGCAGGTACATTTTTGTGCGCGATACCTAGATAAGATTTGTTACAGCAGAAATTGTCTCAAATCAAGACATTTTCTGTGCGAGACAGATTCTGCTGGTATCTTTTTATTCTTTTTTAGGTCTCGGCTATAACACGCTTGAAAAGCGCGTTCTCGCCAGAGAACTATAGTTGGCATCTCAGCAGTCTGAGAACGCCGAAGGGATACAAGACCTGGCCGCGCGCAGCGTTTTCCCATAGGATAACGTTGTGCGCGCGGCCAGGTCTTGTCTCCACAGCTTCTAATGCAGGCCAGATCGCGACGCGCGCCTGGTGGAATGCAGGGGGAGTCTGCATACCAGCGCGCGGCAAGTACTCCGCAAGTTTATCTCCATTGTTGCTCTGGTTATTGGAGCACGGGTGCATCTAGTTACACCGCCACACTTTTAAAACAAGTAGAAATATCAAGGTAGACTTTATGTACTCGGGAGAAGATATTCCGCGAAGGATTCGCACCTATCAAGCAGGAGTGGGTGTTTATAGATTGACCACAAGAGGGCAGAGCCGCCCCGGTAACAAAGCCCGTGGCGTGACAAGGAGGCCAGGTGCGGATAAGTAAGGGACCGTTACACTTCAGCACAACAGCGTTTTTACCGCCTCAGAAATAACGTTTTTACATACTTACGTTCTCATTGTAGAATTAATATCCAGCAATGATTCTGCTTTCTCCCGGTGTTACTGTTTTCCCATCTATCTACTTCTTTCTATATTTTCTGCTTTTCGTTTTTTGTGCTCTCTGCCAAAGCTTGATGATGATAAGTGAGTCACTGTCCGCAAAAATGAGTGACGGTGCACATCCCATGCAACCACCAGCACTAATTAAGCAACTGTTTCTCCATTGCTAAGACTGTACATTCCCCTCATGCAGTGATCCAACAGGGAGTGCAGTCAGACTGGTATTGCCCTCTAGCACACAATGCCAGCATCTCAGCAGCTCTGCGATCGAGTGGGTTGGATTCAAATAAGACTCTTATTCACATTGGAAGTCGGACTCCAGGAGGAAAGGAAGATACCGGGACAAGACATTAGCAAAGACAACAACACTGTTGCATGCAGCCCGGATCGCGACGCGCGCCTGTTGGAATGCAGGGGGAGTCTGCATACCAGCGCGAGGCGCTGCTAAAGAGGAGACTGAGTGCGGGAGAGGCGGAGGCAGGCTTACAGACGAGGATTGGCTATCGTTTCAAGAGCTGTAACGTGTTTTTTATCTACTAAAACCAACCATACTGATACGAATAAATACAGGCATTGTAAAGGTGTGCTCTACAATCACAAAAAGAAATGTCATGCCCTGCTACCGTAGGAGGTGAGTGGACCCATCTTCAGCCAATTAGCTTTATGTGAGAATTAACAGTAACATGAAGGGTAGCAAACATTTAACACACACAACAGAGGCATGTAATAAAGGGCGCGGGAACATAGTTGAAAACGAGACATTAAAAAACTGAGCATAATTAGGACAAGTAAAAAATAAAATAATATAAATTAAAATATAAAATATGTTCATATTGTTCTGCTCCTTGGGCATGCGTTAAAGAAGAACCAAAAAAGGTGCCATCTTTCCATTTTGCAAAAAACATTTCCGGAATATTATGAGGCACTCATGCGGGCTGGAATCTTGAGTACGTTTAACGTAACGTCACCGAGTAGCCAGCACTAGTTCAGTTCAAAGCCACACGTCCAATCGGTTCTGGCGACCTAAACTAGATGTTAGGTGTAAACGCACATATTTCCCGACACAGGCGGGTCTTTCATTTCACACAGCTTCATTAAATGGTATTTATTTAGAAGCACTATTTCCAAGCTGGAATAGGAATTGCACTTTCATCTGCACAGCAACTTGACAAATATTAGCGTGAACTACTAAACCAGTGTGACAACCGCATGCTGAGAGAAAAGTCTCGCTAATTTGTTTTGGCATGCAGGCTCGTAATCACACATTTACATATGCAATGACCTATATTTGCATGTCAGCTCACACACGATCTGGCTTTATTAAGACTGGGCACATCCCTCTGTTTAGCGGCCAGAGTGGCGGGAGAAGGCCAGAGGGTGGTCTTTTTTGGCAGTTGAGCAATGAACTGCCACCAAGGATTAGGATGATATGGCCTGAGCACTAGACACTTCATTAGAGGAAATCTGTTTAACAGTGGGCAGTGTATGTAAACTTCACAACTAACGTGGGACCGACGAGATGTCTTCACCAGCCTTAGAGACAGCACCGCCTTTGCCCCCACCTCCCGAACACTCGCTGCTCTGCCTCTTCATTACTGCGCGCTGCGCCTGGAGGCTGGCGCACGAGGGTTGAGTGAAAGTAATTCACAACGAAGTGCAAGCCCCAGGAGAGATGGCTTCACTAACCTCGGGGTCAGCCTTTTCTAACGCCCCCTGTTTCGGTGACAAACGTGTACAGAGAGGGCAAGTGACCACATCAATCTGACAAGTTACTCAAGAAGTGTCTTCATCTTCCTCGGTGACAGCCCTTTCCTAGTCCCCCATTCCCCACGCACACCCCGATATCACTGCGCAGTATGTGTGCCACGGCGAGCCGCGTGTTATACAGAGTGAAAGTGAGCAGCCTCGGCCACGCCGCTTCCTATTCCTCACTCCATTTTGCACACACACTAAGTGAGCCAGCCATGCCTAGCGTATACTCGCTGTACATCCTCCAGTACACATTCCTATTTTTAGACAGCAGCACAGACATCAGACATGGAAGATGCGTGATTCAGGGAAAAAACCCCAGTACAAATAGGAACTTCAGGCAATATACCATAATACCGATTGCCTGTGCCTGACTGCATAGGCGTTTTTCATGCAAAAATTGATTTACTCTGCTACTTGTGTCACAAGATCTCTTGCACAAACCTTAAGTAAATGTGGGCCTTGCTGTATCTATAGAAGTATCTATTGACCCGTCCCTGTCATGAGCAATGCCAATAGCTCTAACTTTAACAATGCCGAGACCATTGCATTGTAAATGCTTGTTGCTACTGTTACCACTTTTAAACAGGAGCTTCTCAAGTATTAAGAAGAATTAAACACAGCTCACCGCAAGCAATGTAAAACTAGATGAGAAACAAACATGCATTAATAACAAATTCTATTTTAATTACCATAGGGGGTTCAGAACAGCACGACAGGTGGTCCTACTGCAAAGCACAGGCTCATACTGAATAGGTGGTAGATCTGGACGCTCTTTCAAAGGGGTGAAGAGAGAAGCCACTGGAACCACCATTCTGGTAGCCTCTAACCGACTTGAAGGCCAAACATTCCAACTAAATCGAACTCCATCGCGGTCCTCATTCTGCTGTATGAATTCTAAGAAAGTCGTCATTATTAAAATCCTTTGAAAAGATCTGTAGGAAGAACACAAATAATGAATAATTTAATGAGACGTATGGTAAATATTGCATTTACATTTAAAAAAAATCAATTGACATTTTTGAAGAATTCCCTTTTGCTAACATTTGTATTTTAGGACTTAAATCACTGTTAAACGCACTTAAGGCAGCCACGTTGGTGACCAATAGACCCCATTTATACCGAACCTATCATTGCTTATTTTCAGCTCTCTGTGAATAAAGCAGAGTATCTATTTTCTTCTTATTTGAAGTGTGCCAGTGGCCATTTAGAGAGGACCCATTTGGAGCAGTAGAATCTGAAGACTTTTAAGTGTTCAAAATCTACCATCACAACCTGTGGTACACTTTACCTTCTCATTGAAGCTACATTTGGAGAGTAAAGTGTGAAAAGTAGACCTCAAGAACTAGAAGACGGCAGAGACCTTCTTGGAGAAAATCAAATAAACAATTAAATCAACCTGCTAGGAGGTACAGGGTCCTAACAAACCCTAGCATAAAGAATGAATCCCAACCGAGACTCTCTGCAAAACCCAACGAGAAAGGAAAAAGCAGTTAACACCAGCAAACAAGAGCAAAAAAAGTGAAAGTTCAAGGCAAATACACTTAAAGCAAAAAGGAAGCAAAGAGAAGCTTAAGAGCAGACACGCGAAGATTTATCAATGGTCTTGCCACAGAAGCCTAGGATGGAGCAAGTCATGGACACTTAAAAGAACTCTGTCACATACCAAGGAAACTCTCCTTCAGATACAGCATGCCAGAAAGACTGTTAAAGCGGGAAATCAATCATTGTTAATCAAGGCCAACAATGAAGATGGATGGAGCATTTTGAAGATCTGCTGAACCAGCCAGGTGCCGCATTCTAGACAAGACATACAGCCAAATGACAAGGACATGCCAATTGACTGCAGAAGACCAACCAAAGAAGAAATATGGCGAGCCATCAAACATCTGAGTAATGGAAGACAGTAGGATCTGACAGCATGCCTTCAGAGGCACTGAAGGCAAACAGTAAAACATCACTAGACATGCTCTATCCCATGTTTGGAAGGATCTGGGAAGGGGAAAAATTGCCATTAGACTGGAAGGAGGGATATCTGATAAAGATTGTCAAGAAAGGGAACCTCAGTAACAGAGCAAATTACAGACAACCCTTCTATCAACCCAAGGCAAAGTTTTGAACAGAGTCATACTGAACAGAATGAAGGAACAAGTCGACTCTCAGTTATAATACCAGCAAGCTGGTTTCCACAAAGATAGATCCTGCACAGACCAGACTGAAACACTGTGCATCATCATTGAGCAATCGATGGACTGAAACTACCCCCTTTATGTCAAATTCATAGACTATGAGAAGGCATGGACAGGGAGACCCTTTGGAAACTCGTCCGTCAATACAGTGTGCCACATAAACTTGCAAGAATTATCAGGAACTCTTACGAGAGAATGACCTGCAAGAGAATCCAAGGAGGACAACTCACAGAAGCCTTCAAAGTGAGGACCAGACTCCACCAGTGTTGTTTGCTCTCGCCTTTTCTCTTCCTACTGACCAAAGACTGGGTCATGAAGACATCTACAGCAAAAAAAAGAAATGGGATCCAGTGGATCCCTTTGATGCAGCTTGACCATCTGGACTTCAAAGACGACAGGTCCTTACTCTCCCATATCCATCTGCTGATGCAAGGGAAGACCAACAAAGTAACATTCACACCAACACAACTTGGCCTCGACAGCCATAGGGGAAAAACCAAGATTCTGAGGGCTAACACGGCCAGCACAACGGTAGTCACTCTTGCAGGTGGGGCACTGAAAGAGGTGGAGGCCTTCACCTACCTGGGCAGAGTCACAGACAAGCAGGGTGGTACAGACACCAACGCCAAAGCAAGAATCAGCAAATTAAGGGTTGCCTTCATTCAGTTAAAGAAGATTCAGAGCTCCAATGACATAATGCTGTACGCCAAGATCAGGCTTTTTACACCAATGTAAAATCTGTACCTCTGTATGGAGTGGAATCTTGGAGAACAACAGTGACCACCATAACGAAGTCCAGACCTTCAGCAAAACTTGTAGGAGTAAAATCCTGCAAATCCACTAGCCAAACACTATCAGGAACACTGACCTATGGCAGCAGAGTTTACATCTCCCTGCTCATCAAGAAATCACGGAAAGACCCTAGGCCTGGCTAGGTCACACCTTCCACAAGATTGCATTAAACACCGCCCGACAAGCTCTCACCTGGAACCCTCACAGGAAAAGGAAATGAGGAAGGCCAAGAAAAACCTAGTATTGACATCTCAAGGCTGACTGCAAGGAGATGGGTTATACCTGGAGTCAGACTGAAAGAAAAGCAGAGGACAGAGATGGCTGGAGAGTCCTGGTTGATGACATATACCACAGGAGGGGTATTAGGCATAACGTAAGTAATGCAACAGTAGCCAGGACATTAAGGCACATGTGATAAACACCACAGCCAATCATGTGTGCTGCCCAATAATTGAGGTTGCAAGTGGAGAAGACAAAGCCAATTCTTTTGTGCATTTATCTTCATATGTATTAGCCTGATAGAAGGATGTGTTCAAGGGAAACATGGGGAAAGGCCTGGCCTTGAGAACGGAGTTGAATAGCCCGCAGAGGCCTGAAGTCGAAAAAGGCAATAAGATGCCAACTAGTGGGATTGGGCTGAAACTCTGTTTTTCCAAATACATATTTTGGACATGCTCTGTCCCCCTTTCTTCAATTTCTGGGATGGCGTGTAATTACTGGTCAGTTCTCTGGTGAGTAACTGTTCGTTATTACTTTTTTCGAGCACTTGGGTACTATTGCTTTGATTATCAAATGTCAAGCATTCCATTTGAAGTCTTCACTTTCCAAGTAGATAGAGCGGTAAAGCAGTCAAGGATTACTTTAGGAGGTGGAGGGGAGATAGAAGTCATAAACAGTAGGACAAAAAGGAATAACACTTAAAAGGCAGAGCTATTAATTTTATTTCATTGTTTGATTTTCTACAACACTGCTGAGGCAACTGGATTCAGTGTGCATTATGTAAAACGGTCTTATAACATAAGCACCATAAGCTCTAGTTACAAAACAAGGTCAAAAGATAAAGAAAGACATAATTACAACACATAGGTTTGTTTAGATGTTATTTCTGAGTTGGATGACCATGTTATTAACCCAACAATAATCCGAAGAGGTGGGTTTTTGAAAAAAATCTTGAAGGAGAGTATCAGGTTCTTAAATCAAGTAGCATGGGGTGTCAGAATGAAGTGGAAATCCCTGTAAAACATCAGAGTTTGTCACTGAGAGGATATGTTACAGACACCGGTACTGCCACAGAGGGTGCCGGGAGTAACGAGGCCATTGAGTAACCTGGGCCACCCTCCACTCCTACCTTCAGGCCAGAAAGGATCTGTGCCAATGGTGGAGTTGAGTGAGGAACGGATGGGACGTGCGGTTCAATGTGCTGGTCCTACAGATGGAAAGTGCGTCCTTTCGTCAGCCCGGAAGCAAATAAAAGGCGGAGAACACAATCAAATTAGATCTTAAACACTGAGAAATAAGTCGCCCGCACATGTCACAGGTACACTGGGGTTTAATTGAATATATATGGAAATGCCAGTTTTTGCTTTGTAATGCAACAGCACTATGCATACAGGAGCTATTAAAAGTCCCAGAAAGCATTGTTGATAAAAAAACCAAGGGTGTTCATTTGAACTCGGTGCATAAATCATAACGCGTGTTTTCACCGCATTGTGTTTTTTTGGCGCGCCTGGGCAGACACGTCTACAGTAACGGAAACAGTTTAATCTTTGTGTTACATTTTCTTAAAGCAAGATTGACGGTTGCTGCATTTTCAAGATAAGCCAGCGGTGGCTACTGCTGTTATAAGCGAGGGGCTTGGATGCCGCTCAAGAACTTGCTGTGAGAATGAAATACAGTGTTACATAATGGAGCTGTGGTGTCAGTCTGAAGCGGGGGCTATCTCTGTAATCTTTACTTCAACACAAGCCTGTTCCCCCAGCAACCTGATAACAAGCACGATACGCTTTCACTTCTGTGAGTCGGGAAACGATTTCTTGTCTTTATGGGACCATGTGTTTTAAACACATGGCCCCATAAAGATAAGAAACCTTTTGCAACACACGGGAAGGCAGACGAGCCCGTCCAAGTGGGCCGCAAAAGTGCACCTCACGGAAAGTTCTTTCCCAATGGCTGGCCACCGTTTAGCATAAACAGTGACACCGGCCATTGGGAAAGAGGGGCAGGGTTTAAAGCCCTATACTGAAAGCTTTCTAAATCATTAAATCTCGCCAGCGAGACTGCGCATGTGTGCAGCCTACGCCAGCCGAGAGCTACAAAAGAAAGCATGGTAGTTCAGCAAACGCTAAAAGTCCCACATGAAACAAGAGGAATGCAGAGGGCCCCTCTTTTAAGCCCCCCGCTCTCCTTTTCTCCGGTGCATCCAGCGATCACCTTGAACAACAGAGAAGTTCGGCTTCACACATACATTAATCTGTGAAGTGGAGTTGCCACCCACGGCACACACTGCCAACAGTCCTCTGGTGTCAGTGCCAGCTCTGTTGGCTCTGTGCTTCACCTTGGTCTGCTCTGTATCCTTGCACCGCAGACTGGTCGCTTTTAAATGAGGCCTCAGAGAAGAGGAAGCAAACTCAAGGGTTGCTTGCAAGATAGGGAAAAGTCAGTTCTAGGCAGCTGGCTGACTAGTTCTGGGTCAAATCACGAGAAATGGAGACTAGCTGAAGGGAGAGAGCTACTTATGAAGACAAGCCTGTCCGCATCCTCAATAAGAGGTGCCTGCCCTCAAGAGGTGGTGCTAGTCTGCCTGCTAATGAACAGGTGGGTTTTTACTGACTTGTGAATTTGAGAAAGTCACTTTCCATTCAAACATGCAGCGGAAGAGAGTTTCACAGAGGCAAGCCTTGCACGTGAAGGAATCTTCCTTCAAATTTTGTGTAATGAGTAATTTAACCTTTTGCATGGTAACAATAGGCAAACAGCTTTGTGGATGAGACAAAGTATAATGCCTTATTGAGCTGAAAAGCGAGTATTATGAAATGAAATGAAATGAAATGAAAGGGGTTTTATAGAGCGCAAATCTACCCGAAGGCCTCGTAGCGCTAAAATTGCTTACTTCTGGGGAGACTTACTGAATTATGTGGATAGTTCTGGTCAACAGAGACAGCAAGAACCCCCAGCTTTCCGCCTCAGGGGAGAAATAAGCAGCTCCGAGTTCGGAGAATGCAGTAGACACCCAAGTTATCTTAATGGCAAAACTGTTCTCTTGTACCTGTTCAGTCAACCTTCTGACTAATGTTTTGGTGTTCGATCGGTGTGTATAGATTTGGACAAACAGAGATGAGATCATCTCCGCTTTACAAGTTAAGGCTCTGGCGCCACCTAGTGGTCACAAATGCGAACGTGCCACCCTCGCGTGTTTTTCCCCGCTGTCGGGCATAGCCGTGGTGGCTTTGGGAAATGAGATAAAAGCAGGCGATCTTATACAAGGCAATGAGACGTTTCTGTGACAACCGCAAGAAAACCGTCTGCCTTCCCTCTCACCGCTGTAATCAACACAAAAGAACCCCATTCCCCGGAATTAAAAAGAACCAATAACAGCGAGAGGGTCAAGGATGCAATTGGTATTTCTTAGAAACAATGCTCTGCCTGGCAGAGCCGGCATCACTTTATTTTATTTCATTATTTTTTCACGCTTTGATACTATCAGCGTGCACAACTGCAATTATCTGGTCGCAGACAAACAATGCTTGAGAAACAACAACATCCTACTTAAACGCACCCAAAAAGGGACCAAAATTCCTCCTACCTTCGTGTAGAGCGCCCTCCCAGAGAGTGTTATGAAAGGTAAAAAGGTTTCCCCCACCAAAAATAACAGCAACTTGGAAGTTGTCAGGCTTGGGCGCATCTTGCTCTGCAAGCCACGCGTTTCAGGCCCTTTACCAGCAATGGCACGATTTTTTCGGGGAGGGGGGGTGGGGGGGTTGGTGAGGGGGCAATAGATTGCAATGGGAGCTCAGTATTGTCCTTAGCCTGTGCTTTTCAAAGCAGGTGCGATAATGGGTTTCAGGAGACGGAATAAAAGCCGGTCTTACCGGACCAGCAAAATTAAAGCCAGCCACTGCCTTCTCTGGGCTCTTTCTTATTATTTAAAAATAGCGGGGGCTTATAGAACAAGCACGGCACGGTACTGAAAGTAAAAGAGGATCTCTGGTCTTTAGTGGGCCATGTGTTTGAAACACATGGCCCCATAAAGATAAGAAACCTTTTACTTCAGAAGGAAGGCAGTCGAGCCCGTCCAAGTGGGCCGTCCGCAAAAGGCAAAAGTGCACGTCACAGAAATCTCTTTCCCAATGGCTGGCCACCATTTAGCATAAACGGTGACGCCGGCCAATGGGAAAGAGGGGCGGGGCTTAAAGCCCGATACTGAAAGCCCTCTAAATCATTCAATCTCGCCAACAAGACTGCGCATGTGCGCAGCCCACGCCAGCCGAGACCTAAAAAGCTAACTGGATAAAGGTCCGCATACATTTTCAATAAAGTGCAGGTGTGTGGAATTTATTAAAATATCTACTTGGCCATGGGGCAGGTTGCTTCATAAATCTACTTGTCCTGTAACAAAATCCACTTGTCCCTTTATTGCCATGTAGTGCGGCGACAAATTATGTCAGCATTCTCATTATATAAGAGCTCTGACTAGCTTCTCTGATTTTGCCAGGGCTTATACCACAGTAGTGTTTGAATACTTGCAATGCCCTTATGTTGTCACGTTTCCACACATCTACGTCCTGGGGCTGAAGGTAGTGGTAAGCAATCGTTCGAGGGTTAGAATGCCCTTTTGAGTCTGTGCAAACCTACTAACTTGCATGTTTTAAGGGTCTCTTCTCTAATCTTTTCCGATACTGAGAAATGTTGGAAATTTACTCCTGACAATGTCAGATGTAAGCCTTCTTCCAGAGTTGGGAAAAAAGTGGTTGGAGGGAAAGTGAATTTGCAAACACTCAGATTTTTGCATGAGCAAATCTACACATGCATATTTGCTCATGCTAAAATGCAGCTCACAAATATTTTCTAGGAGTACTATTTCTTTTCCTACTTTTATGAATTCTTGGGAATTCACAAAAGCTGTGTAGCAGCACTTAATGCAAGGACATATACCATGGGTAAACTTTTGAGACTTTCTTTAATTGGGCCCCTAATTTAGTCTGGCCACGACCTTTTGTGCATTATTAAAATGCAGTCTCTCTCTCTCTCTGCGGTTCGGGCATATAGGGGTCCCAGGGCCTCCTTGGAGTTTATGGCTCCTTTGGGGAGTCGGCTTCTGCATATCATTCGGCTTCATTGTCCGGTCACTCCTGTGATTGTTTTGAGGGGTCCGCAGTTGCCCCCGTTTGAACCTTTGTTGGAAGCAGATTTGTTGTGGTTGTCTGCTAAGGTGGCTTTTCTGTTGGCCATTACCTCCACTATGTCAGGAACCACACGATTGCTGCCATTTAGAACAAGCCTTTGTCTTGTATCTCAAAAAGAAGACCCAGAGTGGTTATCAAACCACAAATGGTCAATCTTTGGTATAATTTATAATGACAGCTGACTGTTACAAGATGGCCGCCGCATTGGTATGGAATGCGACGCCATTTTGTATTACATTCACATTCTAGTCTATATGGATGACACGCGCAGATTCCACTGCGCACTTCAATTTGAATCTGTTTGAAGCAACACGTTTCGAACCGTCTCTCCGCCTATGCCTAGTGCGTGAGAGAGCGTTTCACGAATATTCCAGTCAGCAGAAGCTGTTCCGTTTGAGAGGCTGAGCTAGTTTCACTCAGCTCTCGGAAATTCAGTTTGTCATCGTGAGAGTCAAGGTTGGAGGAAGTCGTCTTCAGAGTTCCAGAGTGCTTCGTGCGCTGAGAAGTATCAGTGTAGGAGCTCCCTTCCCTCCCAAGGTGGAACTATAAAGCTAAGTGGCTTGAACTGTCTTAGCGTCGCCACTTTCCAAGTAAGACTTTTCCATTGGTTGCCGCGCTGAACTAAATCTACTCTGCAACGTCCTCCTTGAGCCCTGTCCTACCTTGCGCTTTTCCTTATCTCTTCCTTCCCTCTCCTTCCTTCCTCGTTCCCTTTGCGCGTCAACTAAAGGACATTGGGGGGCGCTAGGTGGCGCTGCACCAAGATGGCCGCGCTCTAGAAAGGCTCTCGCCCACCCGAGCTTTATCACGATTCTGCATCCATCCTGAGTGCACGAAACCGCGTACAGACACCACCGCTGGATGCGTGACCATCAGAGGAATCCTCCGACACCCAGATCGCCGCTCCAGCTGGACCGTGCACCGAGTTACGGCTGTCGGTGCAGCCCCGGGTTCCTGGCTGGAGCCTGACCGGAGGTGTGGACGGCGGCGCCTTGCAGTGCAGACCGCGGCTTTGGGGCCTACCCTGGCGGAGACTTACTGGACTCGCCTGCTGTCCTGTGCGACCCCCGCGGCTACTCAGCTACTCAGCTTCCTACCCACAGCCACCGGAGGTCCCGCTAACACTTCAGGTGCGGAGAACTTTACACCCGACTTCCCGACCGGCGGGCCGACCGTAGCAGGAATACACTGCCTTCCCAGCCCCCATCCCCCCTCTTCAACGGACGCTGCGGCCGCCGCTGGGCGAGGTGGACTCGGGACTGTGGCGAGCTGCGCTCCGGACCCTCGCGTCGTCCGGGGCTTAGAGCCTGACTCCGCCTGTGAGGTCCCGGACGGGGATACAGACCATTGTCTTGCGGAGGACCATCCCCACGTGGTGAGCCGGGAGGCCTGCGGCTGGATCGACCGGGCCTCCACACCACACCCCCCTTCTGGTGGGCATTCCGCGGAGCGGACTCTACCCTGACCAGCGCCTCCAGGTACGTTTGCCCTGTGGGGGGGATCTGGTTAGGGCCTGCGCCATCTCCTGAACCTGTGCCCGGCTGTGCCTCTGAGGGCCTGGGCAGCTGACAGGAGCCTTCTTCACTCGGCCCGCTACCGCTCACCCACCCAAACCAACTTGCCTGCTGTTCTCCTTGCCCCCCACACCTGCTGACCTACGGGGGGGGGGCTGCATTTCCTCACCCGCCCTCCGGCCCGGCTAGCCTCCTGGGGGACGTCCGCACCAACCAAAGGTGCCCCTCGAGTTTCTGGGCAATACCCCGGCCTGCAACCACACGCTGCTCCTCGTAATTCTTGCGCTGGCCCCGGACGCTGTAAGACTGTGACCTCTCTGGGCGCTCATCACTAGCACCTACCTGGCCTTCAACCTCTTCCCGCCCTGGCCCGCCTAATTGACCACTTCTCCCCACGAACCAGGGCTGCACTTACGGGACAGGGGGGTCCCTGGCGGGGCACCCGGGGGACAGCTTCGTCTTGCACAACCGTGGAGTCCCTGCTTGATCCCAGATTCAGCTGCTGGCAACCCAGGGGCCACACATAGCCCAGGGCGTGCTGCGGCTCCCCCCGGCTGCCCCTCGGAGGCCTAGTCCACTTGCCCTCCTCCCCCCTCTCAAATCCTACGCCAGGATGGGGCGCACTGATGCTAGGCAATCCAAGCTGCCTTATGAGTCCCGAAAAACAGTGTACCCTCAGCGGGTTGAGCAGCCAGCTCCTGGCGCCACAGCCCCAGAGGATGATGACTGGAAATCTCTCCTGCTGGGCATGAGAAATAGCCTAACCTCCATAGACTCCAAAATTGACGCCCTCAATTCCCGAATGGACTCAGTGGTGGCGAAACTGGACCAACATGACCATCGTTTAAAAGAGGCGGAGGGCCGCATTTCCACGCTTGAAGATACTTCCGCCACGTCGAGCCGCCAGCTCACTCAAATGGACAAACTCCTCAAAATTATTGCGGATAAAAATGAGGACCTTGAAGCCAGGTCCCGAAGAAACAACGTTCGCATTCTGGGCCTTGCGGAGTCAACCAACACTGGGCGGATGGAGGAATTCATCGAACAGCTACTGATTGGCTTGTTCGGCAGGGACTCCTTCTCAGCGCATTTCATCGTGGAGAGAGCGCATCGATCTCTTGCTGCTCGCCCTCCCCCCGGAGCCGCACCGCGTCCCATGATAGCTAGAATCCTCAACTATCGGGACAGGGACACTATTCTACGGCTAGCCAGGGAGAAACAAAACGTCCCCTACGAGAATACTTCGCTATCCTTCTATCCTGACTTTACCACGACTGTACAGGAGGCACGCCGTAAGTTCACGGATGTGAAGAAAAAACTGCAGAAGATGGAAATTCCCTATGCCATGCTGTACCCTGCCAAGCTCAAGATCATGCATGAGGGAAAGCAGTATTTCTTTGGCACTCCTCAACAAGTGGAAGACTACCTTAAGCAGCACAGAGGGGCGACACGTGGAGTGGCGGCAGCCAGAGCCCGCTCCAGATCGACCTCCCCCCTCTCTCAGCCAGGCTGACCCTTGACACAAGTCTTTGCACCGTCGGATTCCTCTCTGGTCTACGAGGCGGAACGATTTGCGGAACATTCTGGTGATGTATGACTTTACTGTGCATTCTGCGCTTTCTCATTTGAAGTTGCACACATATTGATGCTCGGACTTATCTCTCCGTCCCACTCGTGTGCTCTCAGTACTACTGGGAGCCTGGTGGGTGCAAGTAGGGAGAGATATGGGTAGGTCCAGCGCACCTAGTGACTTTTTCCCCCCTCATGTGGGCGATCCACCGACTTGCTCTACAGGTTTTCTTGTTACTCCCTTATGTTCTCGGTTACTTTGGGTGGGATCATGTACCCGGCGAGTTGGGGCAGCCGGTGTGGGAGGAGGGAGGGAATGTTGGAAATGGTACCACTACACAAATATGTAAATGCCCTGCATCTAATGCACACTTTCTGTCCCTTCCACGCCATCCACTTCTATCTTCATGTGCACAAATACAGATGACCCCCTCCTTCATCCTAGCGTTGTGGGGCAAAATCCTTACACTAGGCATTACACACGTGGTGTGGGGGGGCGATTTCAACACGGCCCTACACCCCCAGATGGACAGGTCGAGGGCGCTTCCTTCACACTACACGAACACGCAGAGGACACTCAGTGATATAGTTCAGGAGGGTGACCTACTGGATGTATGGCGACTCGCCCACCCCTCCTTGAGAGAAGGCACACACCACTTCTCAGTCCACTCCTCATGGGCACGGCTAGACTACATATTCGTCTCGGCGGGGCTGACCCCATGGCTGGCCCGAACGCAACACTTAGCGCGCACTCACTCAGACCACTCACCTGTGCTATTGGTTCTTCGACTCCCACTGGCATACTCCCCGTATTTATCTTGGCGCCTTAACTCTGCACACCTTAAGGACACGGCCTTTAAGGTCGAACAAGAACAGGATATCCGTGACTTTTTTGACGCAATATGTCCTCAGTAGACAGAGTGACTACGGTCTGGGAGGCTTTTAAAGTTACCGTCCGAGGTTGGTGCATAGCCAAAGGTGGGGGTATCCTCAAATCACTCCGCACTGAGCTCCGCACCTTGGAGTTGGAGCTGCGTCAGCTTGAGAGGGATGTCTCCTTACGCCCTGATGACCCTGCTCTCCAAGCTCGACTGAGAGGCAAACTCACCGACTACACAGAAACTGCAGATAGGGAGTGCAAATTTCTGGGACGCCCGCACCTGGCCGGCATTTTTGGCGAGGGTGATCGGCCTGGTAAGGCGCTCGCGAACTCAGTTAAACCCCCTAGGTTCCAGTCCTATGTCTCTGAAATACAAGACTCCCGAGGCGTCATTCAGAGAAATCTCCCCGAGCAACTCCATACCTTTCAGGAGCATTATAGAGCTCTCTACTCTTCCCAGAGGACTGCACCCCTGGACCTCACAAACTATTTCGCGGATACCGCACTGGCATGGCTGGGTGAGGGCCAGCAGAAATTTCTCCATCACGAACTGGAGCTAGACGAGATAACGGACGCCATTATGAGCATGCAATCGGGAAAGGCGCCAGGCTCAGATGGCTTGCCAATTGACTTCTATAAACTGTTTGCCCCTATTCTAGCCCCCATTCTAAAGAAGGTATTCTACACGGCACTCGAAGAGGGCGTTTTGCCGCGCACCATGCGCGAAGCACTCATCACGTCCCTGTTGAAGCCGGACAAACCTCCCACGCTGTGTGACTCATACAGACCCCTGTCGCTCTTAAACTGCGACACTAAAATCCTAGCTAAGACGTTGGAGACGCGCCTCAATCTCCTTATGGAGCGTCGAGTTCTCCCAGATCAAGCTGGGTTCGTCCCCAACCGCGCGACGGCATATAACCTCCGCACCCTGCATGCTGTCCTTCAGGACATCAACCCTAGATGCGAGGCAGCTGCAGTATTCCTTGACGCTACCAAGGCCTTCGATTCCCTGGAATGGGACTACCTCCTTGGCACTCTGCGTCACATGGGGGTACCATTCCGCTTTCTGGACTGGGTTCGGCTACTTTATACACAACCGACGGCCACAGTGCTCCTCAATGGCGCCAGAACTGACCCTTTCGCTGTGCAGCGGGGGACACGCCAATGCTGCCCCCTATCTCCTGCCCTCTTTGCTGTCGCGATCGAACCACTGGCTGCAAAGTTGCGCCAGCACCACAATCACCGTGCCCTTAACTACCCCTCCCGGCCGTTATTAGTGTCCCTATACGCGGACGATATCACCCTCTATATTGCAAACCCAAAAGAAAACCTCAACCCGATCTTACGCGAGATCACTGAAATTTGGAGGATTAGCTGGAGTGCAAATTAACTGGGGGAAATCCGCCATTTTTCCACTGACCGACATCACTCTACCTCACCCGCTTGACTACCCCTTGATATGGGAGCAAGATGAACTGAAATATTTGGGCATTCGCATCTCCCGTAACAGGGAGAACATGATGCGGGCCAACTATGGCACCGTTATAGATAAAATTACTGACAAAATCACCAAGTGGATCCATCTCCCACTCTCAATGGCAGGTAGGATAGCCTTGATCAAGATGGTGCTCCTCCCTAAACTATTATATCTGTTCGTCAACATTCCCTATAATCCAGGGAAATTCTTCAGCACCCTTCGATCCCAGCTTACCAGGTTGATATGGGGCGGGAAGCAGTCACGTGTCAGTCTGGATACCCTTATGCTCCCTTTCCATATGGGAGGGTTTGATGTCCCTAACTTTCAGAGGTATTATGACTGCGCTCAGGCCCACTTCGCGGCCTACTGGTTCTTCCCACCTCCCTTTATGGCACACCTTGCCGTCGAGGATGGCTATATGGCTCCCATAACTGCCTCAGGCTACATACACTCTATGGTGAGGCCTAGGGAACGAGACCCTTCCACAGTGGACTGCACGGTGGCAGCATGGCGACGCATGGCGCAGACCCTCGACTGCGCGTTTCTCTACTCACCCAAGTTACCCCTAGCGAATGACCCCAGACTCCGGGTTACATGTGAAGAGATAGGGCGCAAACTCCTTAGAGAACTGGGCTTTGTCCACTGGGGCGAACTGTACCCGAACGGGACCTTTCTAACGGCTGAACAGTTCTTCAGGGGGAGATCGGCCTCAGTCATGGACACCTTCCTCTTCACCCGATTACGACAAAATGTGCGCGCTATCACTCCCGGTTTCCCCACGGAGCCGGATACCTTCGCACCACTACATGCTATCGTACATGCGGATGCTCCACGCCACGTAGTCTCTAAACTTTACAAACACGTTCAGGACGTTCCGCACCCCCCTTCCCTTAAAGCCCGGCAAGAATGGGATGGTGACCTCACGGAGCCACTCACCGATGATCAGTGGGAAACTAGCTGTACACAAACAAAGGCCATAACAGGGAATAACAGATTGCGCCTCCTACACTATAAATTCCTGCATCGAGTATACCATACACCTGTGCGCTTACACAGATTCCAACTACGTGATTCTGACTGCTGCCTTCGCTGCGGCTCTGCTGGGGCGGACTTCTTTCATTTGGCCTGGACCTGCCCACAGGTGGCCGCGTACTGGTCGCAGGTGTTTGAAGGGCTCTCGGCCATGATGGGCACCACCATAGACCCTTGCCCTTTGATCGCTCTGCTCGACCTGTCACAGCAGATAGCCACCCCACACAGAAAACTCCTTGCACTCAGTCTTCTTCTTGCCAAGAGATGTGTGGCGTGTCGATGGGGACGAGGACGGGCACCTAAATTTAAATGCTGGCTCCGGGATATGACCACATGGCAGGAACGACTGCACGATTATGCTGAGCTAATGCCTGTGAGGTCTAAACCTAAGGACATCTGGGCCCCCTTTGTATCTTACCTGATTGGCCGGCAGGCGGAGGAAGAAGATGCCTGCGATCCTCCTCTTACATGCAGACCTGTCAGCCCTTGAGGCTCCTGGGCTATGGCTGGACCTTTGGGCTGCATACCACCCCCCCCTTCCCCCTCCTCCTCCTCGTTCTGTATATTGGGCATCATGTGACTACTACTTTACACTTGTACACCTTACCCCTGTGACACCTAACAGGCCAGGTGGCTCGGATAGCCGGGGTGGCTTGGTCCCGCCTACCCCACTCTAGTTTCCTTCCCGTTTGTGCACTGACTTATGAATGGGCTAATTTTTGTGCGACACTTCACTTCATGAAAGGAATAGTGTGGTAACTGGTTCACTGGAGTTCTAGTTTGTTGTTTATCTTCCTTTTTTCGTTCCACGCATAAACTGTCCCCTGTGTCCTACATAGCATGGGAATATGCAACACGTTGGTATCCCACTTGACACACAATTGCCAGATTTGAATGCATCGATGTACCGTGCTCCCTGCAGAGCTCTAGGGAATATATAGGGAAGCAGCGAGGAACGACGTATAGTAAAAATGTAAGGCGATGGCATATCCTCAGCAACCTTGCGCGATGGCACTCATGCATCCTGATTAACGCTGCCGGACCATTGGTTGTCGGCTTAAAAGCTGTGTAAATATGTTAGAAAACTGAGATGAAGTTCTTACTGCTGCCGGCCCAATGGGTTGTAGGCATCAGGCTGTGTCATGCTGGCTGTTATCAATAAAGATCTTACAAACTTTAAAAAAAAAAAAAACTAAAGGACCTTGAATGAACTTCATTTTCAAGTCAATCCTGGACAATAGGAAAAGAGTTCCTCCTCAATAGTAAAGATATCTCACTACATTATCCTCTTCAGAACTAGAAGGTAAAAGTTCCAGTAGATATCTGACAGTAGGAGGAAAGGTATTCAATGATTAGTTCTAAGATTGTTTTCTCATTGCAGAAATTAACATGCTCTACTAGTTCCGTTGAGTTCCACTACTACACCACAGAAGAGAGGCAATACTCCAATTAAGCACTGGTATAGTAGATGAAGATTTAAGTATAGATAAGACAGAGTGTTTGGTTAGAGTTTTGGTGTTTAAGTTCTTCCCATCTGTGCATTAGCTATCCCTTCAGGGAATAAGAAGACCAGTAGCAGCCTCTGAAGACTACTCGGAGACAGCAGTTGGAGTGTCTCTTCTTTCTCTTCCAATTCCCCTTTCCCCTCCGTTGGTGTCGTTGCTCTGTCAGAGGCGCGACGTCACCGGCGGTTGGGTGTTGGGAAATAGCGGCCATTTTGTTCCTGCGAAGATTCTGGGCTCCTGACACACTAGGCCGTTGGGTGAGTTGGGTGCTTTACTGATCTCCTTCCCTTATTGTAAGTACCTGCATGGGGATAGGGTTGTTTTGCGGCTTGACCCAGCCTTTCTCCCTAAAATATCCTCCAAGTTCGATTTGCAGCAGGAGGTGGTCCTTTCTGATCTGCCTGGGGATGGGAATTCACTGTTCCTTCAACCTTGGATGTTCGCAGAGCCCTTCAGGATTACCTTTAACGTACCCTGGGGTTTCGTCTTCTCCCTGCCCTGTTGGTCTCCAGTCGGTGGGTGCATTTGGCGATCTGCCAATCCTAGAAGTCTGTGGGTCTGCCTCCTTCTCATGTGCAGGGTCGTTCGACGCGTTCTGTGTCTGCTTCCTGGGCTGAAGCGGTGGGGATCTCTATCCACGAGATTTGTAGGGTGGCCACTTGGCAGTCCCATCACATGTTTGTCCGTCATTGTCTAACATTCCCAGTCAGGATAGAGCGAAATTTAAAGAAGATATATTGGCCATTGCAGAGTGGGTGACAGCTAACTTCTTGCAGCTGAACTCTGCGAAATCTGAGATCCTTTTGATTGGCAAAGACTCCTATCTCTGGAACAATGAATGGTGGCCTTCGGCCCTTGCAGTCCTTCCGGCCCCCAAACCCGCAGTGAAAACCTTGGGCTTTATGCTTGACAAAGACCTCACCTTTGAGACGCACGCCAAATCAGTGGCAGGGAAATGCTTTGGGCTGCTACGCGGCCTTAAACCGATACTAGTTCTATTTAACGCCCAAACGCGGCAGCTAATCATCCAAGCCTCCATGTTGGCCCGTTTGGACTACTGCAATGTGCTTCTCCTTGGCTCTAACAAGTCTGTGCTGAATCGACTGCAGCGGATCCAGAACGCTGCAGCACGCGCCAACTTCACCCTCCCCAAGTACATCCATGTTTCTAATCTCCTCTTCGCCTGCATTTGTTGCCCCTTGTACACCGAGTGCACTTTAAGGCGATCTGCACCGTGCACAAGATTTTGAACGGCATCGGCCCAGATATTCTGAGCGACATGTGCACCCTCTACTCTCCACCGCATGCGCTGCGTTCGGCAAACCTTATCCTAGCACAAATCCCATGCATTCGAAGGACCAGATCTGGAGGTCGTTCCTTCAGGCGACTGACCCCTGCCTTATGGAATTCTCTTCCCCTACACATCCGCAGCATCTCTGACCACCAGGTCTTCAGACAGTTTGTGAAAACCTGGCTTTTCTCTCAACTCTAATTCTTCTTCTACTCCCCATTTCGTCTTGCTTCAGCGCTGGGACACCTCACTGCCGAGGCAGACATGCGCTTTACAAGTATTTTAATCTAATCTAATCTAATCATTATCGCCTTGATGTTTTGCATGCCTCTGTGGACAATTTTGCTGTTGGCGTTTTGAACGCTGCTGTAAATTAATCATTTGTTTGATTAAATTCTTGCACTTTTGCATGGATCCCTCGTGTCCTGCATTTTTCTTCTTGGTTTTCTGCTTGTGAGTTTCTCACTTGGTAAGGACTGGGATGAGCAGGACATATGAGGGGATAATGTCTTGTTACTTACTGGGAATCTTCTTTACCCCGATTAAGGTCCTCCTCATCCCAGTCTTGTTCCCTCCCTCCCGCTGTGTTAGTGTCTGGACTTGTTGATAACAGGCATAGTGGTGGGAGGGGCTAATAAAAATTCACGGACTGGAGCCAAGTAAAACCTAAGGTCACCAGACTGAATTCACAACTTCAGAAACACAGGCATTGTGAGTGGAGCGTCTCTATGAGATTTACTCAATATTACATCCATAAGAAACGCATATATAAACAAGCCCACGCCACTAGATGTCAAAGTCCTCACTAGGAATGAGACAATATGACACATGGGGTCTCCTTTTCCCACACTGAGGTCCAAAAAGAGTAAATAATGGAGGAGGTACACCCTCCCTTTCTACCACAGTCACCCATCTTCCTGTAGTGAACTTGACATTTCATCCACCCCTTGCTGAGTCAGCAAGTCCAGGAGCCAGGTCTAAATTTTTCACCTCCAACCTCCTCCACACAAAGTTCCTTAGCTGGTCCTCTGGCTTCCCCCGTCTTGTAAATCTTCCTGCTCCCTTTACTTTAGATGATGGCATCCCCTTTCGAAGTCTGTGGACCACTGCCTTTCAACAGCAAGGCATTCATTTACACATCCCTTATTGAAAAAAGTCGGGGTCTACCTTGCAGACAAGCCTGGGATTCCGCATAGCAACTGAAAACGTGGGCTCAATCTTGGAAATGCAATTGGAGTAAAATTATCTAAAGAGGTGTAGCATTTCATAGTCTTGGCATTCTGGTTTAAGAATGCTCTTTTAATAGTGTTGCAATCGTGCCTTTTTTAATGGCAATAAAAATAAAAAGATATGGAAACCATTGTGGTAGGTCAAGAAAACCGTCAATTGTAACAAATAAAAGCCCTTAAGGCCCATTAAATAGCTCAGCCATGAAAGGTGAAGCAATCTGCTCTTGATTCCATAATATGGTCATTAGAGGTGACTTAAATAAAACAACTGTCATGGACACTAAAACATTGGGTAAAAAGCCTGGTAAAGGCAGAAGTATATACGAAGCATTAACAATGCCGATAGGTTTAGCTTAGGAATGAAAGTGCCTTTTGTGTCATTGAAGGGTTTGGGTGCTCATTAATTCATCATACATGTACTCTGTCACTTCTCTTTGCATTCATGTGTCCAGTCATCCATCCACTGACTCATTCTTGCATTCACCATCTCACACAACCACAGTAAAACAAACTCAACAACATATGAAGAAAAAAAAAAAGAATACAAGAAGAACAAGCATTTACAATGCAATGGTCTCGGCATCATTAAAGGTAGATGTTAGACGGGGACCGGGAGGGCCGGCCGAGCACAGTGATCGCACAGACAGGTAACTTCCCCCCCACAGATGGACACCACACAAAGATTAGGGTAACACCTTTTATAGGCACTTCGGGTAGTAGTGTGGTACGATACAAGGCGATCAGGACACGATGATCCTCTCAATTCTAGTCTCTAGTAAGGGAAGGGGGTAGCGGGACAGTCTTGGTACCCACGGGTACGGGTGTGTAACGGTGATAGCTCACAATCCTCGAGCTCGGTGTTCGGATGGGTCAGACCGCGGCAGCGCCGGCAGGTCCCCTAGAGGTCGTAGGTGGCAACGGGCCGCGGCAGCGCCAGCAGGTCCCAACGAGGATGAAGGTTACAACGGGTCGCGGCAGCGCCAGCAGGTCCCACGAGAATGCAGGTTGCAACGGGCCGCGTCAGCGCCAGCAGGTCCCAACGAGGAGGGAGGTTACAACGGGCCGCGGCAGCGCCAGCAGGTCCCACGAGGATGCAGGTTGCAACGGGCCGCGGCAGCGCCAGCAGGTCCCAACGAGGATGAAGGTTACAACGGGCCGCGGCAGCGCCAGCAGGTCCCACGAGGATGAAGGTTACAGAGGGCCGCGGCAGCGCCAGCAGGCAGGACAATAGTTCACAAGGCAGGGCTGTGGCAGCGCCAACAGTCCGTCAAGGATGAGTTCGTCGCGGTGTCTCTCGACTCCAGGATACAACTGCCTTCCTGTCCTGGGGCTGCCCCAGTTATAGGTCTGGCGCCCTTTGATGTCCGGACCCTCGCTCTTGGAGGTCGGGAGGTCCGGGATGAGGGAGTCCAGACACCCAGCAGGGGGGCGGAGCCAGCGCCCGAGGAGGCTGGGGGTGCTCGGCACCTGGCGGGGGAGAGCCATCGACACTTCGTACTCCCATTGACCTGCCAAGTGGGCCGTTCACCCCCTGGGTGGAGGGTGGTGCCGGGATGTCGGGGCCTGGCCAGGCCCAGGGTTGGGGTCGGGCTGAGGCCGCGCGGCCGCGTGGTGCCGTGTCCAAGATGGCGGCTGGGCCGGGCAATGGTGCTGACGGTGGCCCGGGCCCTGTCCTGCGGGGAGGGAGCGAGCCCTTCATGTGGCCTGTCCAACAGTAGAGCTATTGGCATTGCTCATGACATTTCTTTTTTTTTCTTTAAATCATAAATAAATGGCATTGTCATTTACATTGTCAATACACACCACTCTGCACTCAACTGCACTCACCTGCACTGCACTGCACTCACCTGCACTGCACTCACCTGCACTGCACTGCACTCAACTGCACTGCACTCACCTGCACTGCACTCACCTGCACTGCACTCACCTGCACTGCACTCACCTGCACTGCACTGCACTCACCTGCACTGCTCTGCACTCACCTGCACTGCACTCACCTGCACTGCACTCACCTGCACTGCACTGCACTGCACTCACCTGCACTGCACTCACCTGTACTGCACTCACCTGCACTGCACTGCACTCACCTGCACTGCACTGCACTCACCTGCACTGCACTCACCTGCACTGCACTGCACTCACCTGCACTCACCTGCACTGCACTGCACTCACCTGCACTGCACTCACCTGCACTGCACTCACCTGCACTGCACTCACCTGCACTGCACTGCACTCACCTGCACTGCACTCACCTGCACTGCACTCACCTGCACTGCACTCACCTGCACGCCACTGCACTGCACTCACCTGCACTGCACTCACCTGCATGCCACTGCACTCACCTGCACTGCACTCACCTGCACTCCACTCACCTGCACTCCACTCACCTGCACTGCACTCACCTGCACTGCACTCACCTGCACTGCACTCACCTGCACTGCACACACTGCACACACTGCACTCACCTGCACTGCACTCACCTGCACTCCACTCACCTGCACTCCACTCACCTGCACTCCACTCACCTGCACTCCACTCACCTCCACTCCACTCCACTCACCTCCACTCCACTCCACTCACCTCCACTCCACTCCACTCACCTCCACTCACCTCCACTCCACTCCACTCCACTCCACTCCACTCCACTCCACTCCACTCCACTCCACTCCACTCCACTCCACTCACCTCCACTCACCTCCACTCACCTCCACTCACCTCCACTCACCTCCACTCACCTCCACTCACCTCCACTCCACTCCACTCCACTCCACTCCACTCCACTCCACTCCACTCCACTCCACTGCACTCCACTCCACTGCACCCCACTGCACTGCACCCCACTGCACTCACCTGCACTGCACTCACCTGCACTGCACTCACCTGCACTGCACTCACCTGCACTGCACTCACCTGCACTGCACGCACTGCACTCACCTGCACTGCACTCCACTGCACTCCACTGCACTCCACTGCACTCACCTGCACTGCACTCACCTGCACTGCACTCCACTGCACTGCACTCCACTGCACTGCACTCCACTCACCTGCACTGCACTCACCTGCACTGCACTGCACTCACCTGCACTGCACTCACCTGCACTGCACTGCACTCACCTGCACTGCACTCACCTGCACTGCACTCACCTTCACTGCACTCACTACTCTGCACTCACTACTCTGCACTCACTACTCTGCACTCACTACTCTGCACTCACTACTCACTACTCTGCACTCACTACTCACTACTCTGCACTCACTACTCACTACTCTGCACTCACTACTCACTACTCTGCACTCACTACTCACTACTCTGCACACTCACTCTGCACTCACTACTCTGCACTCACTACTCTGCACTCACTACTCACTACTCTGCACTCACTACTCACTACTCTGCACTCACTACTCACTACTCTGCACTCACTACTCTGCACTCAATACTCACTACTCTGCACTCACTACTCACTACTCTGCACTCACTACTCTGCACTCACTACTCACTACTCTGCACTCACTACTCTGCACTCACTACTCTGCACTCACTACTCACTACTCTGCACTCACTACTCACTACTCTGCACTCACTACTCTGCACTCACTACTCTGCACTCACTACTCACTACTCTGCACTCACTACTCTGCACTCACTACTCTGCACTCACTACTCACTACTCTGCACTCACTACTCACTACTCTGCACTCACTACTCACTACTCTGCACTCACTACTCACTACTCTGCACTCACTACTCACTACTCTGCACTCACTACTCTGCACTCACTACTCACTACTCTGCACTCACTACTCACTACTCTGCACTCACTACTCTGCACTCACTACTCTGCACTCACTACTCACTACTCTGCACTCACTACTCTGCACTCACTACTCACTACTCTGCACTCACTACTCACTACTCTGCACTCACTACTCACTACTCTGCACTCACTACTCTGCACTCACTACTCACTACTCTGCACTCACTACTCACTACTCTGCACTCACTACTCTGCACTCACTACTCGCTACTCTGCACTCACTACTCACTACTCTGCACTCACTACTCTGCACTCACTACTCACTACTCTGCACTCACTACTCTGCACTCACTACTCTGCACTCACTACTCTGCACTCACTACTCTGCACTCACTACTCTGCACTCACTACTCTGCACTCACTACTCTGCACTCTGCACACTCACTCTGCACTGTGCACACCGCTGATATCACGGAATCTTCCACCACACTTTCTAAAACTCTATAGTCCGAAGCATAATAGGCACAGAACCAAAAGAAGGGTAGACATTGCTTAAAATAATCTTATTGTATTTATGAGAAGCAAAAGCGAGACTGTGAAATGTGCTGAATATCAGTTTGTTACGAATCAACAGAGTGGAGTTAGAGAACCAAGAAATAGTAATTTAGAATCCGGGTTAGAAGGAGTAGTAATCACAAGCTGAGGATCAACGGGCGCGAAACAGCGTGGTGGGCGCGCAGGAGACGCAGATCAACGGGCGCGAAACAGCGTGGTGGGCGCGCAGGAGACGCAGCGTGAGCGTGCACATCAGCTGAAGATCGCCGGAGAAGACACCGAGCCTGCCTGCTGCCGTGACTGACCCCCTGCAGAGGGAAAGAGCCCGGTGAGTGGGGGTAGAAGGGGGGGGGGGCGTCAGAGAGGGAGTGGGCAGAGAGGGAGGCTGTGTGTGTGTGTGTGTGCGTGTGTGTGTGCGTGCGTGTGTCTGTCTGTCTGTGCCTGTCTGGTGTGTGCCTGCCTGCCTTTGTGTGTGCGCGTCCACAGACCCTGGTCGGCTCGTGCACCGCTCTGTACTCCCTTGCGAGCTTACATGGCGACAATAGTTCTCGTTGCCGAGACCTAAAAAGCATTGTAAGATGTTGAAATAGAGTGCGGCGTGCCGTGTGAGAACAATGTAGTAAGGAAAACAAGGGGACTCTAATAAGTGAACCTGGGGTTGACTAATGTTTTAGAAAAACAATGGTTCTTATGTGGCCATAAAAGGTCCTTGGTAGGAAGCAGTGTCAGAATTTGTGACTGCCCTAGAGTCGAGATAGGTAATAAATATCTCAGGGACGATAAGTAATATGAACAGCCTGTGCGCCTGTAAACACTGGTGCTCACACGAGCTGCTCCTAGAACTAGTGAAACGACAAGTCCTCGAAGAGCGCACTCGGACTGGACACTGCTTTGGTGGGGAAGAGATGCAGAACATAAATCAGTTTGAAGGCCGCCCGAAACACACCAGTGCTGGTGCAAAACCGCGGTATGTTAGGAATCTGAATAAACTGCGACATACGTGCAAACCTGCACTCCAGACCACTGAATGGAAAGGCACATAGTTGTGTAGATCTCACAAAGGAACCAACTGGATAAACACGAAAAAGATGTAGAAGGTGCAGCCACCATTGTTGCTGATTAGGAGCGGCAGATGTTGAAATAGAGCTAGGCGGGCTGCGTGGCTGCCCTTGTTGAAGATTACGTGTAGCGTGCTGTACTACTTTAAAAAAATGCTAATGAATACCAAAAAAAAAACCATAAAAGCGGGCTCCTGTCAAAATATTAAGCATGGCGCCAGTGTTGTTAATATGAAAGCTGGCGCAGTGCGAAAACCTAAAGCACGACGCCCGGGGCGGGCCAGAGATGAGGAGCAGGGAGTGGAAAAGCAGGTGTCCTTGTAGGAAAGCATGTCGTATGTGCAATAGGAGAATAGGGAACACTTTCTGGGGTGACTGGTGAAGTAGCAACCCTGAATGGGGGTAGGAGGGAAAGAAGCAACACCGACCGTGGGGGGTTGGGGGTTAGGAAGAAGCAATACACACTGGGTGGGAAGGGAAGAAGCAACGCATGCAGGGGGTGGGAGGGGAAAGCAGAGGAAAGAAGACAATAAATAACAAGCAACCAGTAAACGTGTCCGTCCTAGATAAACAAACGCATTTTAAAACAAGAGGTGCTAATGCTACCTGCTGTGCGTCTGAGATGCCACGGAGTGCTAGCGGAAGAAACGATCGCTATTGTAAACAAGCTGAGGATCAACGGGCGCGCACGACGCAGCGTGGGCGTGCACATCAGCTGAAGATCGCCGGAGAAGACACAAGTCTGCCTTCTGCCGTGACTGACCCGATGCGGAGGGAAAGAGCCCGGTGAGTGGGGGGGGGGCGGCAGAGAGAGAGAGAGTGTGAGAGTGTGTGTGTGTGTGTGTGTGTGTGTGTGTGTGTGTGCATGCATGCATGCGTGCGTGCGTGTGTCTGTCTGTCTGTCTGTGTGTCTGGCGCATGCCTGCCTGCCTGCCTGCCTTTGTGCGCGTTCACAGACCCTGGTCGGCTCGTCCACCTCTCTGTAGTCCCTTGCTAGCTTACTAGGCGACAATAGTTCTCGTTGCCGAGACCTAAAAAAAGAAACTTTCTATCCACAAAAAATGGCTAGCGGGTATCTGTCTTGCAATGGTATTGTACATAATCTATTGATTTAAAGTTCCAGCACTGCTGCCACATTTACAACCATCTGCCATCTTGTAATGGTAGTCTGGTTTAGTGGAAGCGGCCATGTGGTGCACTGTAAATGAAATAAGCAGCAAGCCAGACATGTTAGCACTGCTTAGCGAGCTGCAGTATCCTAAGAAAATAAAACAAAACAAAAAGAAGCAAAGAAATGAAAAGGATCAATAAACGGGGAAAAATGAAAACTAAAAAAATGGCCAATCAGCCTTAACACTAAAGCACACTCATTTTCAGGTGGAGGTCGCATGTGATCAGGGAATGCTGTAATTAACATGGCAAGACAGCCAGACTGATGCGGATTTAAATATTACTCCAGGCATTACACTGGCGGTCATGGATGAAAGCAGAGTGTAAATGACACTCAGACAAACCAATGGCAGACGAGAACTGACAGTAAGAATATATATATACTGTATATATATTTATATTTCTCATGTTTAGGTGGAAAGCAGGTCTTGTATAGAGCACTCAACACCAATGACACTCTAAATTTGCTCACCTCAAATGTCTGCTTTTCTATCGAAGTCTTTAAGCATTGGATCTAAATCTGTCACGTCTTCTGACCAGATTCTAGCAAGAACTATAACACAAATCTACCACTAAAATCCTTCCATACAAAGGTAATCTGTGAGATTGCATGTAACAACATACTTGGCTGCAGGCTTTAACAGGGTGCAAAAACAATCCACTCTTTAAAAACTATTGGCTTTAACATGGGTAAATAAAATCTGGCCTACCGCCTTTGTCATATTTCATAATAAACGCTTCAGAACTGACTCCTGAAATAACTTTTCCCAGTGCACCAATTATGCCTATAGCTGTTATCACTGACTTGTCACGATAACCAACTCAGGCTGACTCTATTGAGCTAACGTTTTCCACATGGCAACTATCAGGCATAGAGTCATACAATTACAAAAATATATAGAATTAAATTTGGCAAAGAATAATACTCCTAAAACAATCTAATAAGGATTCTCAAAGTAAAAATCTTCTACACTCATTGTTTGTCAGTGGGGGTAAAGGGGGAACCTACACCAACACCCATGCCGAACTACAGTAATCTGTGATATTCCATGTAACAAAATACCTAACTGTAGACTTTAATACAGAGTAATAACAATTCACTCTTAAATGCCTATTGTCCTGTGCCTGAAGCACCAGCCTTTTGCCGGCCTGCCAAGACCAGTGTGCCCTGCGAGGAGGAGGAGAGAGCTTGGATGAAGTGAGGCCCAGCAGGGAGCCTGGTGGGTGTATACCAGTGAGCGAAGTGTGAGGTGACCTGTCCAGTCGGAACCACCGTTCTGATATAGAGCTGACCGTCCTCTTGCAGAAGTCAGTGACCCCAGTCGGGGCCACCATGAAGTTTTGGGCAGCTGCCCGTACAACTGACACCATTGGGGCCATCACCCTTGCCGGTGGCCTCCTTATACTAGGAGAGGCTACTAGTACCGTTGGGGCTGTCACTCTTATTGAAGAAGTTACTGCAGACATCAAAGGGACTACAGAGCAAAGGCAAAAGCCAACCTGTATCACTGCCACTGCCCCTTTACCTTACTTGCAAGAACCATGAAGGAAAGCCACCTGATGCACCATGGAAGCCATTGCTGAATGCAACCGACTCCGCGCACCCTTAGTCCGGGATGACGCAATGCATCTCGCGGTAAACGGCAAAGCACAGGAAGAAGCGCCCACGAACATTTACCCAAGCAGCAGCTTGGTAAGACTGCAGCAGGACCGGCAGCCCTTTTGAAGCATTACTAGCACCACAGTGAACTAAACTTTCAAGGCCAAAGTGAGACTTTGTTGCTCATTTGCTCATTGCATGTGCAGACAACACCCGTTGGGTCGCCTCGCGTAAAACGCCAAGAACACATTTGTTAGCATGGAGGAGGGGGAAGGGAGGATCTGGGGGACACTGCCTAGGAAAGCGCCTGAGCACTCACCCTGAGAGACTGTAATGAGTGTTATTTAGTGTGCTTTATTATACTTTACATGTACAATAAATACTTCTTTTTTTACCAAAAGTACTGGACAATCTGATTATTAGGGGTGACTTTTCTCCCTCAGAGAAGTTTTCGACTGCTCCCCGCTCTACCACTGAGAGATCTAGTGTGTAAGGTGTAGTATTGAGCCAAGATGTTCAGAATCCATAGTAGGTCGGGCCCCGGAACAGCAGTAGCAAAAGGATTCAACCCCGCGGTTGAACACAGTAGCCCCTGCCAGCCCGCTGGCCCTCTGAAAAGTAGTAATGACAGTAGTTTATTGCATGCATTATTGTCTCTTCCTAACCGGATATGAAAGTATGGTAGAGCAGTAATGCAGTGAGTCATGTACCGGATTAGTGGCCCCATGTCAAGTGAGGTAGCCACAGATAGTTTTTGTTTATTCGCAAACAGCACTTCACATGCAGAACCTTGGGAACACTGCTGGATCTTTATAAAAGGTTGTTTTGCTACTAAGCGAGCCAGTGAAGAATTGCCTCTGCAGGAGCACACTAGATGTGGGTTGGGTGAGTGAGCACTGAATCCGCATGCCGTTATGCATTCTCAACTTATGTGGTGTCTTTGTAAACAGTGGAGAGAATATTTAAGTGTGCGGCAACCCAGCAGCAACCTGTGCAATTTATAAGTGAAAGAAGCCATGCCGACCAGCAACAGCATCATCATATTGATGTGAACACCAGGTTCCTGGCGTTTGTCTAACAGGGAAGGCTATGAGAGTAACATGCAATCACATTACACAGCCACAAACCGTATACCATTGTAACCATTTTGTTTTCCCATTAATACTGTATCAGGGGAGCATAGTGAGCAGAGTAGTTAAGTTGCGAGCTCCTGACGAAATGATGACCTAATTATTCATTGAGAAGCTAGTTGGGAGGGAAATTAAATTAACTTTATCTTTTATGCATACTTATTTGGAGTTCAAAGGGCATTTTATGTGCATTTTTGTTTGAATAACTGGAACATAATGGAAGTAAACAGTGATAAAAACATGTTATTCAGAAACTCGCATTGTGCAGTTCATAGGTGGCAACCCAAAGTTTAAATCCAATAAGCAGAGTTGCTTATTTCTTGCATATTGTGGACAAGAAAGTAAAAATATTTGTGCCAAGAAAATATTTTAAGCATCATAGCTGGCAGTTGTGTGGGGTACAGCAACATGGATTTTTTCCACTACGTTCTCTGAAACCTCTACAAAAATAGAAGCATTCATTTTGAAGAGTTACATAAATGCTATTGACGCAAAAAAGATTTGACGCTGAGAGGATATTTAATCATGTACTTGAAATACAGCCCACCAGGAAAGATTCTGGTTAGAGTGATGCATATCGTGCAGCAGTGAAAAGGCTGTAGTTGCATTTTAATGATTAGCCTAGTATTGTTGAGGAGAGATTCAACTTTTACTTGTGGAAAACAAGCATCTTTGGAGAGTATTATAATCCCTACTAGTACGTTTCTTTGAGCGCAGTATTAACTAGTAAATCAGGGATCAGACGTTGTTAAATTGCTATTCTAGAAATATATTCTGCTACACAAGTCAATATAAACTTTATTCGGCCAGAGGCCATAAAAGCACACCAAGGCCTACAAATTTTAAACATTGAAATAAAAGTACATAAAACACACATATTGCTGATCCGAATAAAAGCAAAAGTCTTCAATACGATTCATATAATTTCATTAAGTTTTAAAAACATTGTCAGTTCATAACGACAAGAAACTGCTTTTAAGGTTCATACCCCCTTATATGTATTTTGAAAAGGTTTAATCGTTTTAATAATTATTGATCTCGTTTGAGGTCTGAATCAATAAACCTTTGACTTGAATTAACTTAAAGCTCTTGCAGTAAACAACCCTGAGAAGATCAATACCCTTACTTGATGGAACTCGAACCCTGAATCCCAGGGAGTCGCATAATCACACAACCAATTTACCACCACACTGGGATATTAGTTCATACCATGTCAGTCCCTGCAGAGCCCTTTTTATCCCAGCAGGGCTGAACCATGTATACCTTTTTTATTGAATTACATGGGCCAACCCACCAGCCCATTAACAATGCACTCCCTGTCGCTCCCAGTGCTTTCTTCATCCTGGTTCCTTGAAGTACTGCTGCCCCAACTTTGGGATGAGGCTCCTCCCCTCTACTAAATACTTACTTCATACATAATGGTCTCTGTCCACACTAGTCGCGGTTTAACCCTTTGACCACGACGCGAATTCCGCCGCGGTGTGGGCATTTTCTACAGTGGACGGGGTCCGTCCCTCGCATGTGCCCACCGTCAGGTGGGACGGCCGGGGGCCGTCCTCAGCATGGAACGGGTTAAAGGTATCCAGTTCACTTGTCTGCCACTACCAGCCTATAAATAAAGGAACTGGACAGCCTGCACACCAACACTGCCTTCACGTGTACACCACTAAGGTGCTAAACATTGCCTCTCTGGCAACTTAAGTTGGTACTAATCAGCGTTAACAGCCTTTACAATGCGCCCATTACCTTTACTATGCATCCTTAACAATGCATAAGTCTTTACCACAAACCTTTTACCACACATATACCTTTACCATACATGCCTTTACAACACAAATGTAAATATTTTGCAGATAAGTGGCAAGGGTATTTTTGTGGCAAGTTTATTTTTAGGGTTTAGGTTGGGTAGGAGTTTTTGGATGGCAAGTGTATTTTTAGGGTGGGTAAGGGTGTTTGGGAAACAAGGGTATTTTTAAGGCATAGGGTGGGTAGAGGTATTTGGGCGGGTAGGGGTATTTTAGTGTTTAGGGTGGGTTTAGGTGGCAAGGGAGTTTAGGGCTATGGTAGGTAGGGGTTTTTGAGTGGCAAGGGTATTTTTAGGGTTTAGGGTGGGTAGGAGAATTTGGGTGGCAAGGGCATTTTTAGGGTGTTGATAAAGCACATTTTGACGCTAGCACTTTGTTTCGTAGTCATAGGGGGACAGACATGACCCACTTGGGCGTGATTGTCTAATAGTTACATATGAAGTAAAATCAATTGACTAACAAATAGCAAAAATTACTGTTCGGGTGTACTATTTGGCACAAGAGCTCTACTGACTGATTTAAGACGTGGTTTTAAAATGCACACTGTGTTCAAATTTAACCTCTCGTTGTTACAGTATCATCGATTGCTCTTTTATGCATTTTCTTTTTTAAACAAATTTTATTGTCAGACTGCACATACAATGCACAGCCCTTGTAATCCAGGGGCATCTGCAGGTTCAAAACATTACAGTATCCAAAAGGCAATCTACATTTTGGTTGCAATCACCAACAGGCTAATGTATAATCGAGCAATACGTAACAATCTTATCCCTACCCCCTCCCAACCTTCCCAAGCCCACAACTCCCCCCCAACCCAACTCCCTCCCCCCGGAGTCGCACAAGATCCACCAAGTTCTACCCACACGCTACCGTGGGACCACAGGGAAAGTAAAATAGCTGTATGAGCACACCCGCCTCCCAGGCCCAGAAGGTGGGAGGCTTGATAGTAGGAAAGGATGTCCGAAGTCGCCAACCCTCCACAATAAGTGGAGAGGAAGCATGTACGTAGTGCCACATGCACCGCTCGCCCCCCCTCTCCCCCCCCACAGAAACTGCCCAAGGACGGAGTTCGCCAGCCGGAACCATCCGGGCTGTATGGGATACGGGTGAAATTGCAGCGGATATAACAGATGGGGGAGTACCATCATTTTTTTTTTTTTTTTGTTGTTTTTTTTAAAAAACCTTTATTGAAAGACACGTAGAAGTACAAGCGCAGGCCTACAACCACAGGGGCCGGCCGCAAAAGCAGGAGAGTCAAAAAAGGGGCAACATCAATGCGTACAATAGAATGAATACAGGATAGACGTAAAATAAAGACGTTAAACAGTCAGCGCCAGGATAAGAAAGGTTTCATTTGACATTTTATAGAGGAGGCAGCAACCATATCTACCGGGCGTCACGCAACATATACAGAAAAAGAGGGGGGGCGGGAGGGAGACAGCCCCCCACGCAATCAAATAACCCTAGTAGGGCGAAGCCCCAAGACATCCCACGCCCAGCAAAAGTTCAAAAATAAAGGTCAAATGTCAGCAAAAAAATAACGTGGACGCCACATGTACAGCCCTCCCGCCCCGGAAAAGGAGAAAGTGCGGACACGTACGAAACAAAGGAGTGAAAACAAAGGGACATAGCCCACCCCCTGAAAAAGGAAAAAGGGACCATAGAACAAAACAAACTAAAATAACAAACACCCCCCCCACCCTACATCACTGTAATGGCTACGGCCTACCCCACTAAACAGCGTGTCTGTCGCCCAGAGTCACCCGAAATATAGAAGAAAGAGAAAGGGAATAATAACAAAGAAAGAGAAAGAAGAAAGAGAGAGAAGGAGAGGAAAAAAGAAGGACAGGAGAGGAGAGGAGCCAGCGATCGAAACATGGAATACTACCCCGCCCGCAATAACGGATCACCAATCGAGGTCGAAAAGGACATTGAAAAAAGCCCACACAAGGATGAAAAACAAGAACTAACCAAAATAATGAGTCCTGGAGATGCCATTTAAAAGGGTCCCACAGGTACTCCGGCACAATCACCCCTGTCCACTTTTATGAAGAGTCGAGCTTCCAGACTCCGCCATGGCCGAAAAGCAGAATGATACAGTGGGTCCATACCAGTCCAGGAAGGCCAGTGGGATCTCCGCAAAACACCGTCCCGGCCAACAAGAAGCAACCCGGAGAACTCGGCAGCAGTCAGAATGCAAAAGTACCTCAACGATCCACGTGGCCAAGCACAATATCTGGGCTGTCCAGCACGAAGCAGAGAAATCAGGATGTAGGAAACACTGCAGCATCGGCACTGGGTCCACATGATCCCATAGAATCAAACACCCAGCTGGAGATCCCAGCACAGCAGCCGGAGAAGTTTCAACCATCACAATTCGGGAAGACGACACCGCATCACAAAATGGCGGAGCAGCCATGGCGGAGATCCGCGACTCCAAGTCTCGGCATTTCAAGGACAGGTCGATCCCCAGAGCAGCCAGGGCAGACAAGACAGCACTCCGAGTAGGGGCCGCCCGAATCAAACGAGGGCTGGAGAAGACAAATGCAGCAACTTCCCTGTCTCCAGGAGAAAGACTCCCCGAGGGGCCATCCGCCATCTTAAGCACAGCGCCCGCCGCCATCATCGTGGGCGCCTCCAAGTCCACCAGGAGCACCGGCGGCCCCAGGGCACACAACCGATCCGCGGCGGATGGCGCTCGGCGGAGAAAGGAGAGTCACCAGAAGAACGGGCGTGCTCCCCACAACACTCGGGGGGAGCCCAGCACCGGACCCCGGGCGGGACAAGCAACAGGAGTGGGCTACCCACTTGAGGGGTGCCGGACAGCGCGGCTTCTCTTCGTCGGGCCGGCAGGCAATCGGACATACGGGGTGGCCCACCCGCGGGGGTGGGTCCGCTCCAGGGCCTCCGGCCCGCGGCTCTCAGGCTCCCAGCATCGGGTCTCTCCACCGGTTCCGGACCGCCGGTACTCCGAACATCTCCGGGCAAGCACAGCACTCGAGGCCCCGGCGTCAGGGCCGGGAAGGCCAGCAAGGCAACAAGGGCAGAACGCCGAAATGACTGCACGCCAGAGCCCCGGACAAGGATGGTAAGTGAAGGCTTTTCCTTGGTGACCAAATTCGGAACACCCCGAACAGGATGAAATACAGGATAGGTGGCGGGGAGGAAGAAATCACGGAGCGAGGCGGTTATGCGACTGTTCCGATCGCCATCTTGGCTCCTCCCCCGAGTACCATCATTTTAAAAATTGCTGACCTGCCATAGATAGTGAGCGGCATACGTGACCAGGTCCTGAGCTCTGCCGAACTCGCTCCCACACCGGCAACCGGTTCTGCTCCCAGGAGACGGCCGGGACCTCCGACAGGAAAAACCCCAAATACTTGAGGCCCCCCACCGCTGCTTGAAGTGCAGATGCCCAATTACCTACTCGTGTCTGCTCCCCCACCACCCATAACGTGGACTTGCTAGGGTTCATGTAGAGTCCCGATGATTCTCCGAAGATCTGCATTATCTGGAGGATACACGGCCCGATCTGTTGAGGTCCGTAAGGAAAAAGAGGACTTCCTCTGCATATAATGCAATCCTGTCAGACGGCCCCTGCACCCACTCGAACCCGCGCATATGCGCATCTATGCGCACCCACGCCGCCAATGGCTCCATAGCCAGGGCAAATAGATAGGGCGAAAGGGGGCATCCCTGCCGGGTGCCGCGCCGAGTGGGAAAACTCGATGAAATTGCTCCCGCCACTCGAACCGAGGCCGTCAAGTCAGTGTAGAGAAGACGCAGATAGGACAGGAATCGAGGCCCAAGGTTAAGTCGCTGCAGTAAGGCAAACAGATAGACCCAGCTCAGCGAGTCGAACGCCTGATATATATTGGCAAGAAGGGCCGCAGCCTGTTTCCCAGTGCGCCGGATCGACGCCACTGCCACATGCGCTCGGTGAATATTGTGCCTTGTCGCCCTTTAGGGCATAAAAGCCAGCCGGAGATATGAGGAAGAAGCCGATTGGCCAACGCCTTGGCCAAGACCTTAGCCTCAACATTCAAGAGTGATATCGGGCGATAGGAGGCATGGTGTTCGGGGTGTCGGCCCGGCTTGTGAAAGACCACGACCTCCGCATGTCTCCAGTCCGGGGGAATCTGCCCCGTTCCCTGGCCTCCTCCAGAGCAGCCCGATAGTGAGAGGCTAACTGTGGATGGTATTTCTTTAAGAACTCAGGGGGGGGGAAACCATTCGGACCGGGGACTTTCCCCGAGTTAAGCTCACCCAGGGCCGTGCCCAGCTCCTCCTCCGTCAGGGGGAGCTCCAGCCGATCCCGCACCTCATCTGACACCGCTTTAGGTGGCAAGTCTGCTATAAAGTTATCCACAATATATTCGGGTAGGCACTCCGACGGGACATATAAGGCAGCATAATACGCCGCAAAGCTCTCCGCCAACTTCCCCGGGACTGTAATTGGGGCACCAGCATCGTCGAGTATCCCCGGTAAAGGCGGCGCATGGAAGTCCCCCTGACAGAGCCGATGTAACATTTTGCCAGACTTGTCCCCCCACTGACATACTCTACTGCGCATTGCGAGCCAGATCTGGCGTGCCTCATCCAGTAGGAGGGCCGCGTAGGACTGTTGCGCCAGGAGTAGCTGCCCCACACCCTGACCCTCACCCACCATGCGTCCCTGGCGCTCCAGCTCCTCAATCTACGCCTCGGCGCGTATTAGATACGCCGACGTTTCTTTCGGGCCGCCGCACACCAAGCAATATCTACCCCCCATAACGTGGATTTCAGTGCTTCCCATAGCGTCCCGGCACTAGATACGGAACCCACATTCCTGACCAAGTAATCAGCTATTGCCTCACTCATGTACCTCCTGTAGTCTTCCTGTTGCAAGTGCCACACTGAGAGGCGCCACCGAAATGGCTGTCTCCCCTACCTATACGGAGATCAACGGAGATAGGCGAGTGATCCGAAAGTCCGCACGGGAGGATCACCGCCAACTCCACCCTTCCCGCCATTTCCCTAGGGACAAAAATATAATCCAACCTAGAGAAGGATTTGTGAACTGCAGAGAGAAATGTGTACTCCCGTATATCCCCATGCAAGCGCTGTCATGTGTCCACCCAGTCCAACCCCACCACCATGTCCCGTAGCCTTGTAGAGTGACCGACCCCCGGGCCTCCCCCTGGCCTGTACCTGTCCTTAGGAAACATCATTCCAGTCACCTCCCACTGCCGATAGCGCATCAGGGATTTCTGCCCAGGTCGCAAACAGTTTCTCAACTAGAGCCCACTGCAAGGGGGGCGGAGCGTAGACACAGCCCAACACCAGAGGGGCCTCCCCGACCATACCCCTAATGAACAGATACCGCCCCTGTGTGTCGGTCCACTGCTTGGAAAGAATGTAGGGAATTCTACGATGCACTAGGATGGCCACCCCCTGGAACCCCTCACAAAGCCTGCATGAAAAACTTGTTGAAAGCCATTGCGTTGCAAGCACAGGGCCTTAGAACCTAGTAGGTGGGTTTCTTGTAGCAAAAGTATGTCGGCCCCAGCCCTTTTCGCTTGGCGTAACACTGCTCCCCTCTTAATTTTATCTAAAACCCCATGTACATTCCAGCTGAGAATACGGAGGTTACCATGGGACGGTGAACAACTGACCCCCCCACCCCATACCTCAAAACCGTTGAAGTACCTGCCATGGCAACGTTGGCCCCCGACCCCCAACGCAGGGCCCAAGGTCTCCCATGCCAATGGATCCCCTCCCTACAGCCCATAACTCCCAGGCCCACCACCCACTAGTACCAGACTGAGGGGAAATCAGCCCATAATGCAACTCCCTCTATCCAAGCACAGCAGACATGAATGTGAGCCCCTTTAGGAGGAACCACGAGACATCATTGAAATAGCAGAAAACAAATGTCAAGGGTCTACTGTTCGTTGCCCAGGAGCCGGGGACCCCCGGGCCGAGGCCCCGCCGGATGCAGAGCGCCATCGGGATCGCCAGTTCCCCCCAGAACGCGATTCTCGGGAGGATTTCGATTGAGCCTCACTCATGTAGGAATCCGCGTCCAACCCCGGCAGTGTGTGCACTCGCACCTTGATCGTCTCATCAGTCCACCTGAAGACCTCCTCTGGGGTATCGAAGAAATTGGTGCATGACTGGAACACCACCCGCAAGCGGGCCGGAAACAGCAAAGCATATGGGAGCTTGAGGTCCCTGAGAGGGACCTTGGCGGCCATGAATGACTGACGCTGTACTAGGCGTGTGTAATCTGGGAAAATCATAATGCGGCGGTTCTCATAGAGCAGGGGTTCCTAAATTTATCTATGGGCCCATGCTTTGTGGCTCCACTATCGCCCTTGCCCCTCGTCGTGTCCATCTGTAGCAAGCCACCCACCCACGCGGTGCAAGTCCAGCACACTGACCCGCCGGATCTCACGTAGTGTAAACACCCCCAAGTCCACCTCCGGCCGCACTCCACTGGAAGGTACCCTCGAACCAGGGCCCGCAATCCGCCTGACATATGCCAGCACCCCGACAGTCTTGCCATTCACACCCCGCTTCACGCGCCTGTCACTCCATTAGGATTTCAGCAATGTCCGTATGGGGCCACAGGACATCGCGCCTGCCACTTCGCCACACCCCTCACCTGTGCGGCTCGGTCCAGCCGGCCCAGAGCGCCCCCCAGGCCAGGACCACCCACAAGGCCGTCTCGTGGCCCGCCAGGCCCCTCGATCACAGTCAGGAAGCCACCGAGCCTGGTAGGCACCCCGTGAGTCCAGCCAGCAAGAGAGGCCTCACACGCCAACACCGCTGAGGCCTCCAGGTTCCGTTACCTCAGCCTCTAATGTTCGCAGCAGCGGGTGGCGCCAGGCCCATTGACTAGGAGCCACGCAGATCCCACTGCCGATTCGCAGGGCGGTCTCAAATCTAGGGGGGGGGGGGGGGGAGGGAGGCCCCTGATCGTCCAAGGACCCCGCAGCTAAGTTTAGAGAGGGTGCTCTGGCGGCACGAACTTGCAGCCCCGAGCCCCGCTCTCCGCCTCAACCCGTCTATCGCCCGCAGGTAGTGTAAGGTCTCTCCGTGCCCGCCTCGGGACACACCTCACCAAGTACACCACAGGATCACCTGGTGGGCCCGATATACCCCCGATCTCCGGCTATTGTAGAAGTCACCGCCTCAGGCACTCACAGGGCGGGGCACCAGGCTCCGATGCGTCAGCCCTCCATTCGCAACAGATGTGCCAAAATATACTCCCCGGCTCCCGGCACCGTACTAGGCTGCACCCAGCCGGGATCACGGCCACAGTTCCCGGCCCCACCAGGCCACCAAACGTCCGATGTGTTGTCTCGGCCGGCCGCTGGTGTGCTGCAATCTCCCCCGGGGAAACCTGCATAGTCTCAGAGAAGTCTCACAGCAGGGGGACACGCCGGCCGGCGGAGCCCGCCGCTACAGGCCCCAGTCTCTGCCCTCGCCGTCTAGGGTCCCCCATGCAACGGGACCCGTCACCTTATCCGCTTCAGGTTGCCCTGCGCCGGTGGGATCAGAAGAGCCCCCGGGGGGGCGGTATGCCCTCCGACTGCTGTCTGCTAGGTCCACTGCCGCGGGAGCTCGCAGGGCGGAGGGCCGGTCTCCAATCTGCTGGCACAGCGCATTCACAGGAGGCAGCACAATCCACGCCCCGGCTCCACTGCTCGATACCAGGCCGCACCACGCGGGGACCCCAGCTCCGACTCCCGGTCCTCCTAGGCACCCAAAACACCAGTGGATCGCCGCACCAGGTCACTGGCACTGGGATGTCGCCCCCGGGGCTACCGATGCTCAGAGGGAGTCCGGATATTCGCAGGATGATGATCGGGCTGGACGGAGCACAGCTAAAACACGTCCGCCATGCTGACTCGTCTAGCCACGCCCCCTCTTTTATGCATTTTAATTTGAATTTTAAAGATGCATTGACATTTTTTAATATTTATACATTTTATAAGTATTTAATGAATTGTGGTTTAAATTGTTCAAACCATTATTTAACTATTACATGCATATGTACTGAGGTGATCGTATTCACTCCTCTATGTCTATGATGACGGTTCTTTCATGTAACGTGTTTTGGCACACTATGCGCGTCATGTGATCAAGGCCTCCTGTAGGCCAAAACACATCATGGCGGTGGTGCAGGGCTTTCCAATAACCTCACTGCACTGAATTTTGGGTCCGCATTCGTCTGTTCCGGAAATATTGGAGTTTGTTTGGTGAAGTGTGCAGAAAATATGTATATATATATATATATATATATATATATATATATATATATATATATATATTCACTGAAAAAAACCATATGTTTCACACCAGTTATAGTTAGGTGGAAATTGTACTCGCATAAAACCATTGAAATTCCCACGTTATAGTTAGTTGGACTCACTATAACTTGCGCGTGCAATGCACTGCTGATGACGTCACATATTACATCACTCATGACATGGTCAGTGACATCACTCATGACATCACTGATGACATCTCAAATGACATCACTGATGACAACATCCTTGTGACAAAGTGGCAGACCTCCTATCAGCATAAAATAACCTTTGACACACACATTCAAAAATAGAAACTAACATTTTCTTAAAAAAGGAGAAACCAATACCAATTACAACAACTTATTAGGTAATTCCAACATCTACATACACATCTACTCATTCACCAACAGTTCTATATAGTCACTCATGCATGTACTTACTCATCATATGTACTCATACACCTATACATCCTGTTACACACTAATACTCATCCATATAGTTACTCACACACAAATTCACACATGCAAATAAACTATCAAAAAACCATTTACTGGATTATACTGCTATATGCACACCACTACACATACTTCTACAGAAACGGAAACATATTTACTCTCTTAAACAATCAATTATAAAAACACATACTCACTAACCCACCCATACACACAATCATCCACCCATACAGTCTTGCACACATGCTGTCTTCAAAATACATACAAATAGTGAGTCACTCATTCATGCATCTGTGCTCTAAGTAATATCCCCCACCGAACCATACAGACACTGATACTGATACTCAAAAAAACAACTAATAACCCATATACACACTCATGTAACTACTCACCAACCCATGCAGCCACTTATACACAAAGTGAGACACAGATACAGATATTTAAATATTTAAACATTACTCGCTAATATATGTATTCACTAAGATACATTTAATAAGTCAGTTAACCAATCAATTTTACAAAAAAAAACATCCATTTAGACATTTACCCATTTATTCTTCCATCAACCTTTAGATATACATATATAAAAAATATTTATTTTTCAGAAAGATACACATTCACTGGATGATGTCATCAGTGATGTCATTTGAGATGTCATCAGTGATGTCATGAGTGATGTCACTGACCATGTCATGAGTGATGTAATATGTGACGTCATCAGCAGTGCATTGCACGCGCAAGTTATAGTGAGTCCAACTAACTATAACGTGGGAATTTCAATGGTTTTATGTGAGTAAAATTTCCACCTAACTATAACTGGTGTGAAACCTATGGTTTTTTCAGTGAATATATATATATATATATATATATATATATATATATATATATATATAACATTTCCATGGCAAAATGAAACCTCTCATTTTGTTCCTTTTCTAATTAAATGTATTAAGTGTTACCACTTTATTCCAATCAAGATGACTTCAGGTGTGCCATACTTTTGTCATAAGTAAGACTGTTAGCGTTCTAGTTGTTCTTTAGAACACTCTGGGACATTCTGTCATTGGGCTATAGTTGGGCTACATCTGGCTGATATTTGGGCTACATTTGGGCTCTTTTGTCTCTGGTGGCCATCTTGGGAGACTGCATATCAGAATTTTTTTAATGAAATATAAGAGGATTTGAGAAGTCACTCAAAATGTGCCCTAATTTTTCTTTCTTCAGCACTAATCATAATTTCTATGGCAAAATGAACCCCCTCATTTTGTTCCTTTGCAAATTAAATGTTTTACGTGTTAACACTTTATTCCAATCAAGATGACTTCAGGTGTGCCATACTTTTGTCATAAGTAAGACTGTTAGCGCTCTAGTTGTTCTTTAGAACACTCTGGGACATTCTGTCATTGGGCTATAGATGGGCTACATCTGGCTGATATTTGGGCTACATTTGTTTTTTTTTGTCTCTGGTGGCCATCTTTGGGCTACATTGGGCTACATTGGTCTACATTTGGGCTCTAACATATATATAGCCCAATGTAGCCCAATATATATTTTTTCAAAGTTAATTTTCGTAAAAATCACTGGAGCATATATCTTGAGACGTAGCAAAGGCACATCGGGGTACCAGTCCCTACAATTTTGCCAAGTTTGGTGGAAATCCATTCAGCCGTTCGGGCTAAAAGTGAGTCCAACCGCCCTATGGAAATTAACATGGGGAAAACACGTTTTGGGACCCCCCTTTTATCTCGGCCACCTGCTTGACGGATCCCCCCGAAACTTTCAGGGAAGGAGCGGAGCACAACGAGGCAAAGTTAAGGAAAATTACAGGCAGATCCCTTATTCGGCGCCAAAGTTATTCCCAATAGAATGTTGCGGATTTCCTATGGAAAATGATCCTAACTATAACTACCTACTGGCGACCGCCAGTAGGTAATATATATATATATATATATTTTTATTTGTTTTTCACTGAAAAATCCATAGGTTTCAGGCAGGTTATAGTTAGGAATTATTATTTAAAAAACCTTAGAAAATCATTGATCAGTGATGTCACTGAATGATGTAATATGTGACATCATCACCAGTGGATTGCGGGCGCGAGAGTTACAGTTAGTACAACTAACTATAACGGAGGAATTTCAATGGTTTGTAGGAGTGAAATGTCCAGCTAACTATAACACCCCTGAAACCTATGGTTTTTTTCAATGAATTTCTAAGGTTTTTTTTTTTTTTTTTTAAAACCTTTATTGAAACTTGCAAAGTATTACATGCGCAGGCCCACAACCACAGGGGCCGGCCGCAAGCGTATCAAATGAATCAGGATGTAGAAACAAGAACACGACCGAAAAAAGCAATATCATAGATACGTCGTGTGAGTGCACACTGCAAAGCATAAGGATACATGAGGTTTTCGTTTTTTTAAAGTTATGTAGAGTAGGAACGGCTGCAGGAGCAATGGCGTCACACCACATAATAAAATAAGAAGAGGTAAGGGGGGACGTACCCCGCAGAGCAAACAGAATCAGTTGATGAACCACACAGTTGTCAAAACAATACAGTCGCCGAGGCGGACCTAGAGCAAAAACAATACGCCAGCAACCAATAAAGCAGAGCACCATTCTGAAAACTCGCCCCCAGTAACCTAAAGGCATAGTTGAGTGTAGAAGCCTTATAAGAAAGGAAAAAGGAAAAGAAAGACAGCCAACCCTACTAAAGAGGTAAAGAACCCTCCCAGAAACAGACGGAAAAAGAAGAAAGGGGCCATAGAACAAAACAAACTAAAATAACAAACCCCCCCCACACCCGCCACCCTACACCACTGTAATGGCTACGGCCTACCCCACTAACAGCGTGCCTGTCGCCCAGGAACTGCCCCAAAGGAGAGGGAAAGAAAAGGGAAAGCGGAGGAGGAGAAAGCAGACACTCCCGGACTCCCATGCCCACCGCCAACAGCAACCACCCGGAGACACAATAAAACCAATATTCAGCAATTATACAAACCAGTCACGGTAGGATAAATAACAGCCACCCAATTCCCATCACAATATAGGCACAACCCCGGCATTAAGAAAAGCTATTATATCGGAACCCAGCGATAAAGTTCAGCCCTGGCCAGTACGGTCCGTCCTAAGAGTCCTTGCCACTCGAGCCGCCATTTTGATGGAAAAGGCAGAGCGTCCATAAAAGTTTTTTGCAGCATAAGAGGATCGAAAACAGGATAAAAGTACATGGCTCGAACTAGGAAAGATGTCCAAGAACAGCGAGCATCCGAAACCATCAGCAAGTAACTCGTGGCCACATGGAAGTTTGTCCATAGAAGTGATGGGTGGCAGCAGGGTCAGGCAAAAGACACTAGTGAGAAGCACGGGCTGGCTAGCCGGCAATAGGGGACCGTCGAGAATCATAAAGTCCGGGCGATGCACAGGGACCCCGACCTCTGAGATGCCATGCATCGCTGGTACCATCTCCAGCTGGAGACCAAACGAGGTGTCGTCCTCAGGTGCCAGGATACCGTCCACTTTCACCATCAGTGTCCGGAACACAGCGACTGTGTGCGAATGGAGCGCCCCAATGGCGGCCACAACGGCCCGTAGTGATGGCGTGCCCTCCGTCCGCTCCATCTCCTCTCAGTAGGCGACAGAGCCGGGTTCGGACCCCGGAGGCCGGCTGCTCCAGAGTCACAGGCCACGTAAATCTGATCACAAATAATGGGCGCTCCTCGTCTTATAGAACACACCTTCGCCGTCAGGGAGGACCCAGCCCGTCGACCCCCACGGGACAGAAAGGGCTCCGGGCGCCGGGCCTCCACCACAGCAGCCGGCGTGGCACGCTGGCGTGTCCCGGGTGTGGATCGTTCAAAGGATCGTCAGAAAAATCAACAATTCAGGCACTCTTCGGGAGACCGGGCTCAGTCCAGGTCTCACGGCCGATGTTGTTCAACTCCGACTCGGGTAGTCTAGAAATCGAGGCCCCGGCTTCAACACGATGTTAGGCCGAGAATAGAAACACGGCGTATCTTCGTCAGCCGATAAGGTAGAAATCTCGGGATTGCACCTCTGGAAGCAGTAGACCTTCATAGACAAGAAAATCAGGTGTGCAGACAGGATGAAAGACAGGATAATCGAGCTGTTGGCGGAGGTCGACGGAGCCGGGAGCTTATGCGGCCATCTTGATTCGTAGCGTAGCTCCTCCTCCTCTAAGGTTTTTTAAAAGATAATTCCTAACTATAACCAGCCTGAAACCTATGTTTTTTTCTGTGAATTTCAAGTTTTTTAAATGATAATTCTTAATGATAATGTTGATTAAGCATATCTGTTTTTTCTATCTTTTTTCAATTATCATGCCAATCTTAACCTAGTAAAAACTGCAAATATCACCACTCGTCAATTGATTCCTTCCGCCAACAAATTTGCCACAAGCCACTAAAAAAAAAACAGGTGATAGCTCCACTTACCAGTAACAAATTAACATCAACATTTAACTGGTGTAAGGAGGTCGACTATCTACTGCGTAAATTACACCCAACTCACACACATATTTAAAGACGAATATGTGATAGAGATACTAATCATGCATCTCCGACACCCAACAAAATCATAACACCCAGCGCCACCACCACAACCACACCCCCGGATCCCTCCCACCTACTACCTCAGAGGCAGCACAAAACAGGACAACGGATCTTCCCAAGATACCATATCCTCTCAAACGCACAATAGCTGAATGTTCAGAGATATGGCAACCAACTATGTATAAGGGAGTAAATTCGCATATCAACCATAATTTACAGAATACAGAGTGTACCGTTGATATGCTATACACAACTCACTATAGAAACAAAAAAGTTTCCATGTGAAAATATAGTATTGATACCTGTAGTGTACTGCACAGTGGATGCAACCAAATTACCTCAGACACTGGGGAAGATCTCAGTCATGTAGCTGTGTTGTCTCCCCCCCCCCCCCCTTTCAAGCAGGAGCGGAGTGGACTGGTCCAACGTACGCAACTCAAAATAATTAGCCTACGCCTTGGGCGTGGTTCACTTCTGCAAAGAGAAAAGACTCTGCCACAGCGAAGATCCTCACCCTGCCCCGTGGCTGCCGCCATGACCACGTGCCTCCTCGATACAGGCCCATTCCGAACTCAACGCCACAGCACCACAGACTTATATCTGTATCGACTACTGCCTTCGATCTACACTGTGAACAGCAGGGTTCACAACTTGAATTCAGCTTTGGATCTACACTACGCACAGCATTGAAGTGATCCTTGATTTATGTATGGCAGAGACAATTCTACTCTATGTCCTCAGACTTTGTTAAAATAAGTGATAAAAATTATTCGTCAATATCTGTGCTGACTATGGCCTTCGATCTACAGTGCGGTCAGTAGAGTTTAAAACTCGATACCAGTGGCGCATCAGCAGTGCAGACAATATTGAATTCAGTCTGGATTTATTTAAGGCAGAGACAATTGTACTGTGTCCTCAGATTTTGTTAAAGTATGTGACAAAAAAAGCATTCCTCGATGTCTGTGTCAACTACTGCCTTCAATCTACACTGCGGACAGCAGGGTTCACAGTTTGAATTCAGCTTTGCATCTACACTATGAACAGCATTGAAGTTAGCCTTGATTTATGTAAGGCAGAGACAATTTTGTTAAATGATGCGACAAAAACCACTCCTCAATGTCTGTACTGAGTACTGCCTTCAAATGTACACTGCGATCAACAGAGTTCACCACTTGATACCAGTTCATGCAGTCCTGTATGCAACAGTCAATGTATGGAGTACATTACATATAATGCAGTGCAGCCTAAGATCTACACTGTGGACAGCAGGGTTCACAACTTGAATTCAGCTTTGCATCTACACTACGGACAGTAGAAAATTCTGCCTTGATTTATTTAAGGCAAAGACAATTGTACTGTATGTATTTAAATTTGTTAAAATAAGTGACAATAATCATTTGGCGATATCTGTGCTGACTACTACTTTCCATCTACAGTGCGGACAGTAGGGTTCACAACTTGAATTCAGCTTTGCATGTACACTATGGGCAGTAGGGAATTCAACCTTGATTTATTTAATGCAGAGACAATTCTACTGTATGTGTTCTGATTTTGTTAAAATAAGTGACAAAAATCATTCGTCAATATCTCTGCTGACTACTGCTTTCGATCTACAGTGCGGACAGCAGGGTTCACAACTTCAATTCAGCTTTGAATCTATATTATAGCCGTACTGACTCAGATGTCTTATTTAAAGAAAAACATACCATAGTTTTTGGAGATCTACTGCAACTTAGTCCCGTAAAAGGACAAAAAGTATTTATAAGAAAACTTGATTTTATTAACATTGTTGCTTCAGGTGCCACTAACTCTGTGTACCACTTATCATTGCTAGTTGCGCACATGCTAAATTACCAATACTGTGCAGCACTTACTCAACGCCACGTGGCCTTGGGCTCTTGCTAACCGCTGCCTCCTGCCTACACTGCAGTCATCAGAACTCACAATTAAATAGACTACTGATTCATTATTTGCAGAGTACAATACCAAACTAAGTAAAACACCTATCAAACCAATACAATAACCCTTTAGTATGCTTCCTTCAAAAACTTCTTTTATATCAGTTATAGATTTAGTTGAATAATAAAATTCACGCTGCAAGTGCAAAGGCATACTTAATGGCAATCTACACTGCTGACAGCACAGATCACAATTTGAACCTCCCTTTTTCTTCATTGGAAACCTGAATGTCTTTTCTGGAGACAAAAACAGCTACACCACTGGAAAAAGCATCTGATTCTGATCATTTTGTTGCTGAAGAATGATAACCATTGATGGTACTTGTTTCCTCCTCAAAGTACATGCAGTCCGGTATGCAACAGCCAATGCTTTGAGTGCAGCCCGTTCAGACCACGCATCATCGCAGGGTGAGCACACACTAAACACCAGATGTACCACTAACTCAGTACACCATAATTAATCGCCACAAGGCTTGATTAAGGCAAAATTCAGTAGTCAAAAAACATTACCCCCAATGCGGCCTGCCCAGACCACGCATCATTGCAGGTTACGTACACGCTCAGTCCCAAAGGTACTACTGACTCAGTGCACCATATTTCATCGCCACGTGGCCGTATTCAGGCAGAATTCAACTGACTCTTCATTCATTATTTACAGAGTGCAGTACCAAACAAAGTAAAACGTCTATCAAACCCTGTACAATATCCCTTTAGTAGTCTTCCTTCAAACACTTCTTTTATATCAGTCCTAGGTTTAGTTGAAAAACAAAATTCACGCTGCACGTGCAAAGACACATTCAATGGTAGTCTACACTGCGGACACCACAGGTCACAACTTGGACTATAATGTCCCTGAAACATACATATTTAGGCAATGTATTCGATACATGTTTCGTCTTTTATTTTAATCCGATTACAAATGATGCAGTCCAGAAGGCAACACGCTGAGCACCATACGTACCACTAACTCAGTGCACCACAAATAATCGCCACGTGGCCTTATTAAGGCAAATTTCGGTTGCCAAAAGACATTCTTACCAATGCACTCTGCCTGAACCACGCATCATCGCAGGCTCCACACAAACCGCCCCTAGCTCAGTGTACCACAACTCATGAACCCTTTACGATAGAATCTTCTGTGTATAATTTCACATATACCTACCTTTGTACAGCAGAAGTCATTAACCGTTTATGATTGAATAATTGTGTATGAGATCATGATTACTATTCTACTTGTTACCAACAGCAACGTAATAAAATATAGTAGAGCACACGTGCCTGTACCCACTTTAACTATCTATCTGTGAACTTATTATGTTTGTAAAATGCTGCTCCTGCGCCCTACCACATTATATTATGCTGTAAATAGCGTATGCAACCATCTTACCTCTGCCAATAACAAAAACTTCGATTATATAACTTTCTATCGCTCATTCTACAAATACGAAAGTACAAAGTGGATCATTACAATACTGCAAAGAAACTGCATAGTCAATTTATAAATGTGTTCTATTTCTTTTTTGTTTGTTTAGCATATTTATGTAGCGCAAAGTCGACCTAAAACTATATCAACAATTTACATGAGCACCGTATTTACAGTACATTTTCAGGCATGGGTTGATTACGTCATTACTCTACAATAACAGGATGTGGACGCGACTCCGAGCCTCGAACAATGATTTCCAGTACCAAGTTCGACAGTATACCTGAATGACCACATACGTATATATTATCTGTCCTTCATGTGCCAAAAACTGCAACCTAAACCTCTCACAGCCCTTTATTACTACAGCTACAATACTCCACTGAATGTACAACAAACATTCATATTCGCAGAAATGCGTCAAGTCCACCATCTTTTATGTGTGCAACTATGGATGAATATAGGGTCAGTGATACCCCGTACCTTCCATGTTAGCCATAATGTGGGACTTTACAGACATAATGACACATTTGCGTGTAAGACCCGGGTGAAGGCAGCACTACAACACGGACACCCGAATCAGTAGATTTTTCATATAGCTCACGACGGAACCACGCCCATAGCTTCGGAGTCATCGTTCACAGCCTCGCGCAGCACTGGCATACGTCAGTCCAGCCCACTCCGCTTACGCTTCCAGGAAAACACAACAACAGTACGTACATGGCCCAGATTTCCATTGTAGGGATTTCTTACTTCCAGGTCTAGTTGTCAGAACGGCACACACACACTTCCTCATGGCCGGTATACACCCACACCACACTCATCCAGCTCATACATCACTACACACGTGACCCTACCAATAAAAAAGACATGGTGCACGTGCTCTACGCCATTTTAGAGTTTTTCCCATCGCAATCCCTGTGATGGCCCGTCCTAGTGGTTTTAGAAGTCTCATGTCGGCCCGAACCACAGAGCAGGGGGGGCCACCACTACGTGCGAGACCTCTTTGGTCACTGAGTTAGTGGTACTGCAAGGACTGAGTGGGTGAGGAACCTGCGATGAAGATAGGTGCACAAGTATGTCCTTTGCCATAGTGATATCAAGACTCAGCACCAAATGTGAGACTTCTTGGTGGCAGAGCAGGACTGTCCGCGAAAAGGTGAGCAGTGAGGCCAGGGTGCGCAGCGGAGGGAGTAGATGGGGAGCAACAGACTGGATACAAAAAGGCAACGCAGCAATTTGGGCAAACGCAGTCCTATATACCGTATCTTATTGCATTTGTATTTTTTTTCCAATAGCAGGAACGTTTTTATAATCGGTCAAATGTCTGTCGCTCGTGATGATTGTAATCACGTGAACGTTTTTATCTAACAGGTTGTGTTTCACAAATTGGTGTCCCCTCCCCCCCCCCCAACACCTTCAAAGTTCAAGGTTCGAGGATTCTGCGATGATGAGTGGCCATCGTAACAACGGCTGAGAAGGCTGCTTCGACACGTGGTGCACCCTCTTTGAATCACACCAATGGCACAAGGTGAGCAAAGAAGCTTGTTTCCGAAGCAACGAGAAGTCACCTGTGGGCGGAGAGAGTGGGTAGTGTGCAGCAGCTTGACTGCGTAGGAATGTACAATTACCTCCAGGCAGTGAGAATAGATAAGTTGCAATAGTCTGAGGGGCAGATTTACAAGTCCCTTCCGCCACTTTTGCGTCACTTTTAACATGGGAAAAGTGACGCAAAAGTGGCGCAAGGAGCTTGTAAATCTGCCCCTGAGTGCACAAGAAAAGGCACTCACCTCCGCACTCTGGGAGTCAATGGGGTGCAACAGTCTGGGTACCAGTAATGAGAACTCACCGCTATGCAGTGGGAGTGCATGGGGTATAGTACTGTGGAAGAAAAACATCGCACAAACACCTCCTTGCAGTGGAAGTTGATGAAATATAGTATCCTGAGTGTACGAAGACATAAAGCAAAAATATACTTGAGCTACAAAGATTTTCTCCAGTATTAACTCCTCCATCTATTACTTTCTCTCACTCACACTTTTAATGTTGTTTTTTCTCTCTTTCCCTCTATCTCACATTGTTTCTCTTTCTTTTTTAAAGTTATGGACACTGCGGTCCACTCTGCTGATAAAGGAAATCAAGGCTGAATTTAATTCAGTCTGCAGTGTAGAACGAAAGCAATAATCAAGTTGTGAACTCTGTTCGCCACAGTGTTTACACAAGGTAAGCAGACCGGCCTAGATACACAATGCCTCCGATTAAATGCGTTCGAAATGAAGAATATTATCCTGCATAATGACGTGATCTCTCACCTAATTCGGTCTCATCGCTGAATCATTTTAAAGAAATGTTGGTCCATACTGTAGATCTGTCGTAGTAGGCACTTCCGTACAGACACCCCTTGAACGCGGGCCTATAAGAGAAGTGGAATGTTTCAGGCGCACTGCAGACGTGCAAATTAACAAATATTGCCAAGTGTACCTTAATTTGTGATCTTTTACCTCATTAAGTCACATCGATCTAATTTTAAACACTTATTTTCATTTTTGTTTTGCAGGTTACCTACCCTCCTTCCTTGGAGTCCAGCACACATTTTGTTTATTATATTGTTATGTTAAAGTTATGTTTCTAGTTATTTACTATATTGCTATTTTAAAGTTAAGTTTCTATTGTTGTTTTAATTAATTAAAAGTTAATAAAACAAAAGTATATATGACTTCTTTTTCCGACATTTCACTATTATTTAGTATAATAATCATATGCTTAAAAAACATTAAACAATTAAACCGTTGACCGCGGCTGGAATTCCGCCGCGGTGCGGGTGATTTATGACTGGGCGTGGTCAGGGCAGCCAGGGGCCGTCCTCTTTACCAGAGTCTGCACCTGGGATTAACGGTTCCTATGGAAATTTTTAAAAACTCCAGGACAGTAACTGTTTTGATTAGCAACATTGTGTGGTGAACTTGTAACCTGTGTGCTCAATTAAGTGTTCCATGAACTGTTACTATGGTAACAGGCAGTAAGCAGTTTGGAGGTAGGGTTGAAAGGTACTGGCTGTACAGAAACCGTTATATTTACCCAGGATCCTCTACATGACAGAAAGGAAAGCAAACTAAGACAGAACACCGTGTAGCAGATTTTCAAGTCCCTTGCACCACTTTCTCGTCACTTTTCCCATGCTAAAAGTTATGCAATAGTGACACAGGGAACTTGTAAATCTGCCCCTATGCACATTACTTGCAAAAGAAGTACACAACTCTTCGAATTCTTTATCGATCACAAATAGACAGTGTTGCTTCACTTCACTAAATACTTTGTGCCTATTTAAATGGGAGGCGGGATTATCGACATTACAAAACTTAGGGGCATATTTACAAGGACGGCGTTAAAATTGTTGCAGCTTTAACGGCAGCAAACTACAACTAAAACGGCGATAATGGACTTCAAAATCTTTTCTTATCTTACTAGAAGATTTTTTCAACATTGCTGTTTGCTATGCAAGAATGAGAGCTGAGGCTCTCGCCCTTCCATAGCAAACTTGGGAGCATATTATCAAGGACAACGTTAACATGTTCTGGTGTAAACCTGGCCTTCTATTGGAATTCTCAAAAACCTATTATTAAGCCATTATGGCCACTTTAATGACACTTTCCTAACGCTAAAGCGACGATAAGTTTAACGCTGCCCTTGTAAATTCGCCAGCCAATATCGCGAGAAATACAGCGATAATTTATGTTCGCAAGTGAAAAGCTTATTAATATAAGACTGTGCACTTAACATATCAATCCACCTCGCATATTAAACATGCTTAAGTCTACTTCAGAACAGATGTTAGGATCCGACAAAAACTGCAATTAGCAAGAGTTTTCCTATCGGCCCGCAAATCCAGGGCCGCCTTGTAAATACAACGCTATTGTCATACCTCCCTCTTCCTTTTTATATTCTCATAGAAACACGTACCTTCCCACTGAGAACACCTACATTGCAACTCATTGGAGATACGAGGCGACCCCTTAGCAAACCGGCTGCTAACATGCATTAATGCATCTTAGCGTCACCTAGTAAATAGGGTGATATACTTTTCACCGCATATTTGCCTTTTTACAAAAATTGCTGCGAAATGGCACTTGTTAATATGCCCCCAAGTTTGCTGTGACAGTGCAGGAACCTCGACTCCCGCCCTGCCATAGCAAACAACAGTGTCCCGGGGGTAGACACCCCGAGATACAGCAGTAACCGTTCCTGGGGTTTGGTGTTCCCCAGGGCCCTTGACTGCTCCAGAATGGAGACCACGCGGCTCTCCTCCCAAAATATAAAAAACCCCGGAAGGTGGTAATCCCTGGGGCTTAGACGGACCTTTGAGCTCCCTCACCCATTTATTTTGTAGCACCGAGGAATGGCGGTCCCCGGGCTACAGGGCCCCTCTGGACCCCCATCAAATGTAATATTTTAGACCCCGGGATTTGGCCCTCCCAGGTAGTTAATGCTTAAACAAGTACAGGAGTCCCGCTCCGTTTTAATTTTTATTACGGCGGATCCATGCACCCAAAGCACATTTCTCCGTTTTTTCCACCCAAAAAAAATTGTGGGGGACTCTAGGGGTCCTTGTGGGACCCCATAAGCAGGTCTAGATGATCAAAATATTTCTTACATGCCCCCTTTATACCTTTTGAACACTTGTCCCACTATTTTCTAGATCCTCGCTTCTACCGAGGCACAAAATGGCTGCCAACAATTCCTAGTTTTGAATGTTAACAACCACTTGACAGCCAATTAGCATTCAGCGCTTGATCAGGACGGTGCGCTTAGAGTGTGCGCAAGATGCGCGGATCCACCGAGGTCATAGATATATATGTATTTTTAATTGTAATTTTCTCAGGAACTACAGAACGGATTTACACCATTTAAGCAAAAGGCACAAGTCTGAACCAAGGACTACCACTTTGCTAAAGTTGGTGTAATTCTGTTCAGCTGTTCGGGCTATAGTCGTGATGAACGATTCCTATGGAAAATTGCATGGGGAAAACACGTTTTGGGAACCCCCTTTTTTCTTGGCCCCCGCTTCAAATGCAATATTTTAGACCCTGGGATTTCTCCTTCCCAGGTAGCTAACTTTTAAACAAGCACAGCTTCGTTTTTATTTTATTTTACGGCGGATCATGCACCCAGCGCACATTTCTCCATTTTTTTTTAAATCTTTTTAATCTTTTTTGGGCCCTAGGGGTCCTTGTGGGACCCCCTAAGCAGGTCTAGAGGGTCAAAATATTTCTTACCTGCCCCCTTTATACGTTTTAAACACTTGTTCCACTAATTTCTAGATCCTCGCTTCTACCGAGGCACAAAATGGCTGCCAACACTTCCTGGTTTCGAATGTTGATAACCACTTCACAGCCAATCAGCATTCTGCGCGTGATAGGGGCGGTGCCCTCATAATCCGCGAAAGATGTGTTGATCCACCGAGGCCATAGATATATATGTACTTTTAATTGTAATTTTAGCAGGAACTACTGAACAGATTTACACCATATAAGCAAAAGGCACGGGTCTGAACCAAGGACTACAACTTTGCCAAATTTGGTGTAATTCCGTTCAGCCGTTCGGGCTGTAGCCGCGATGAAAGGTACCTATGGAAAATTGCACGGGAAAAACACGTTTCAGGACCCCCCTTTTTTCTCAGCCCCCGCTTCACCCCAAGCCTTTCAGGATAGGAGCGGACCGGAGCACCCCACCAGTTTTGAAAATTTCGCGAAGATTCATCAACCGGCGGCAAAGTTATTCCAAATAGAATGTTGCTGATTTCCTATGGAAATAGAGCATGATTTGATTCCGTCATGGGCCTGTATTCACCGGTACAAAGTACCAGCACTTTTTTATTTTCTCCCCTTCAGGACCGGAATTTTTCCTTGGACAAGGACAGTACCGGTACTCATAGGGATCTTGCTTCAACAGGGGTGGTACTGCGTTCATTAGCACTAACCGGCAGCACCTTTGGCATATCTCTTAAAGCGTGTCTTTCAAACAGGGAGAGGGCCTGGGCTGAGCTGGTGCAAGAGCGCCTAAGCCACAGCTCGTCGCTGTGGATTATGAGAGGAGTAGTGTAGGTGGGGGGTGATTCCTTTATCTTTGCATCTTACCCAGTCAGTGACAGTAAAACCAAATTTGATACAGAGTTGGTTGCATTGTTCAGGGCAGTACAGCTTGTAAGCATGCCCTTTGTTTTACCGGCCTGAAAATCATCATCCATCAACAATTGAAATTAAATGTGCATGCTTGAAAGAAAATACCTGCCCTCTCCACAAAGACCCTCAAAGTAATAAAGGTTTATTTTGTAAACACTTTACAACAAAGTATTTGGTAACAAGACAAATGTGAAAACTTTATTCTGGCTTGCTTAACCGATCGCAACAGGTTGCCTTTCAAACATCACCCAACCCAGGGTACAAAGGCACTTTAGTAACTGGTGGTTAATGCATTTGCTGGAAAGTTCTGTGGGCATTCTAATCAAATGTACCTGCTGCAAAGCATAGCATGCAACATGCTGATTACAGATTTATATTTTATGTACATAGCTCACTAAGTTACTATTTTTGTTGCAGATATCCTTGTTTTACCTGCACGTCACTAGTCATAATCCTGTCATGTAGTTTAGTGACGTATGATCCTTCATCAATGAAATGCATGCAAACTACAACGTATGTTTAGAACTTTGCTGTGTTTCCTCAATATTCAGTTATTCTAAGGTTGCTAAAAAGGGGTTACTTTTGTTAATAATAAAGATGTATTAGTAAGTGCTCTATAAATGATCATTAGTGTAATAACTGATGGGCAGATACATCAGACATTCTTACAATGCATGCAGATTTCTTGCAAAGCTAAGAAAGGTCATAAACCTAGTCCCGTCCTTTGTCCTGAAGCGCCCCCCAAACTCAACCCCCAGTCCACCACTCCTTTTGATGAGTACCTGCACTTATTTTTTTCCCATTTAAAGCACTGGTACTATTCAAACCAGAGAATCAGTCGTAAACATTAATTCTGGTGTCCCATAACCCAGTTCTTGGCTAGTGTCAGCAGTGAAGACGTATCACATCTAGCCCATAGGCGATGTCATTTCGCAGTGCCTCAGTCCTTAAATACTTTTTAAACTGTTTTTTTATCCATGCTGTTTTTGAAAACTATCCGCACTTTTTTGGTAGTACGTGTTCCAACATCTTGGATTGTGATTTGTATACTTCGTGAGACAGTATGCCTGGGTTGCTTCTTAAGGCCACTAGTTACAGGTGTTTTTGGATCCAGACAGACACGGTGCAGTGTTTTTAATCACAAGCGCCAATTAGGGCTACCTCAGTTCAATGAATTGTGAGATCATGGTTATGCCAACGAAGAGGAGAGCCAGGAGCAAGTGCCTACATGTTATCCACCATGCCCTATCATAGGCGTCTTCCTTTTGAGCCATGAATTATCTCTCATCAACACAACAACGTCAAGCTTTATTCCGCCACAAAGACCATAAAAGAACAATAAAAACACTGTTTAAAACATCAAATCACAATAAAATCATGCAAATATCAACTGCCCCCAACATTTAACAGAAAAGTAAGAATACTTAAAGAAATATTTTAAAATCCCTGTCAATTACAAAATTTTATGATAGCTTTTTGGGCTCACAAATAGAAGTCCTTACAAATGCGTAACCTTGAGCTAAAGTGCATATATCCTTCTCAGTTTCAGTGCTTGGGTAATAAAATTTAAGACTGAGAAGCATATAGTTTTGGACTCCAAGCGCTGGAGGAAACACAAATCCTCCTGGTGATTATTAAAAAATCTTACTCTTAAAATTGGGCCCAGAAACCATAACCTGAGAGAGGCATATAGTGTGCAAAACAGCATAAAGTGCTTTGTTGATTGATGTGATTTCCCATCACATGGACAGTAAGGTAGTGATGGAAACAAAGTACCTGGCAGTGGGAAAGCCCCCAAAAAGTAAATCTTGTTCCTGCGTGACCTAGTTAGGTAGAACCTTAGCTCGGGTTCATTTACCGAGGTCAAATTGGGCTCCATACCTTTAGATGTAAAAAGTGTCACATATTATTGAACCTTGATCAGGTCTAGTACCTTCATGAGCCTAGCTTCCTCACTAGACGCAATATATTTTTCTTCCATTAAATTCTTTGCATTTAGGGGTATTTTATCTGGTTCTACAAATAAGTCACTCCGTTCCAGATAACGAAAAGTGTTCTTAATGTACTTGAGCCACGGTATTACAATCATATTAGTCTGCATGAGGCAATCTTTTATTATATTACGGGTGAAGCCCAGTTCCTGTGTGTTCCAAATTTTGCACCATAAATTGAATGGAGGCCATGCCTACCTTATCCTCCAAAAACCCCGTGCCCAGCTCCTTTGGGGTAATAAAACTTGGGGCGGTCTTTGGGGTTACTAATAATCTATTTAAAAATATATTTTCTGCTCCTTGTAGAGCCTTGGGAATAGATTAACTCTGTACCCCAGCCCTGTATGTGCCCGTGCTAAGAGCTTTACTGTTATAGAGCATTATCATTTCCCAAATGGGTTTTTGTCCTAAGTTCTTTGCAAAACTAAAAATTGATTCAGAATCTGCCTCCATCCAGTCTTCTCTGAATTATTAACCCAGGGATATCTTAAGGATATTGGGGGCCCTGGGTCAAACGTAATTTGGGGGCCCCTATTCCGAACAGCTTTAAATTTTGATCCAATATCAGCTCTTTCCTGCCTTCTTCGGCCAGGTCACTGGCTGTGCACAGGCAAACTCATCCAAATTCTACATGTTTACATCTAATATTCGGGAACAGTGATGTGTGTTTTTCAATATTGTAACACAGCAGCAGCTCACTAATATTACTGCAAGTAATCTCTGTGACACCCTCCCATTTCTCATATCCGAGGTCCGGTTTGATCTCAAAGAAACTTTTTTATAGATGTTGCATAAAACACAAACACACTTACTCTGCAAAATGTGTGTGATAGACTGTCACACAACACCCACATTAAAGGGGAAAACGATTGTTAAAACTGTCTATTTAAGAATTATTAAAGGTCATCAGTGCAAGACTATGCAGAACAGAGCTAGCTCTATCAGTGGGCGCCCTGAAAGGCTGGGGCCCAGGGCCAGAGCCCACTTTGCCCATGCCTTAAAACGTCTCTGTAATAACCTTTCCCAGTTGATATTCTCATTAAACATCAGACCTAGATAACTAAAAGCTTTTGTTCTCTGAACCTCAGGCCCCCCAGTAAGAAATTTTTTGACCGGGTTTTCTTTGTCCGCAGATCATAAGATTTCTTTCAATTCACCTTCAGATCTTGCATGAAATGATTTAAACCAACCTATTTGCTGTGCGCACAATTAAAACTGCAATGCGCACATAAAATAGTACAGGGACTATTAAGCGGGTACCAATTTTGGAGACGTCACAAGTGCAAGAAATTAAAAAGGTCTCCAAGGCATTTATATATGCTAAAAAATGTTGAAAAAGGAGGCCAAAATACCGCCCTGTCTGACTCCACGCTTGACTTGAATAGGGAACGTATAGTGTCCTTATTGGGTATAGCGGACCCTCATACGGGTATCTTGATGTAAACGTTTTTAAAACATGAACTATTGCACGATCAACTCCTGCATGGTCCAAGATTCCCCATAAAATGCACCTGTCCACCAAGTCAAAGGCACAGGAGAGGTCCATGAAGGCCATATGTATGGCTCCTCGCCTGGCCGTAGCATATTTCACTAAGATCAAACTTAGGTTCAGCGCTTGCTCGGTGGTCCCCAAAACTGGGCGTAAACCATATTGCACTTCCATAAAGAAAGAATACTCTTTCGCCCACTCCTCTAATTTTGCTAAAATTACCCTACCAAAAATTATAACTGAGGTGCCTAGCTCTAATCAAAGGATTGCACTTGCTCTGTGCAGCAAATGCACCCACCACCTGAGCTATCCTGCCAGAGGTAGGACTTAAGCCACCACCAGGGAACCTTACTGTACGCGATTGTGAACAATCACATTACCGCCACATAGTGGCATTAAAGAGACCATTGCCCCAACAGCTCTCTGGGAGTATGCCTACTTTCCACTCCACTCAGCTCTCGCAGTCCCCGGGGCAATGATGCCCCGTCCCGAGGGCTTCGAGTGAAACGGGTTCTGCAAGTGCACAGCACCGTCAGTAATACAGTTGCCATTAACTTTACCTGTAAAAGGCCTGTTGTATCTGGGCAATGTGTGCAAGAACCCTCCAGGAAATCCAACTTTGCGATACCAATTCCGGGTACATTGCATCCGTATAACGAAACACCACGATACATGTTGCTTATTCCCTAAGAGGATTTCCTATTCCCAGAGTGCGTTTCCATAGCACTGTTTTTCACGCAACATTCGGTCTTAATTGCGCAGAAGTGGACTCTAGGTGTCTGTGTGACAACGGGTTGTGGATGGGTGTTCAAAGCAGGGTACGGCTGACAGCTCTGCATGTTATGGTGAAGGCAGTGGAGTTTCTCACGTGCAGAACGTGCTCATGGGAACCATAGTCTCTTCAGTGCACAACGTCAAATTGTCACTTATGAGACAAATTAGTTAAGTGTATTAATTAGTTACACTCAGCTGCTGAACTATAAGAAATGCGAACTAAAAGATAATGCAGTGCAATATGATTCCTCTACGATATATGTATCTCGTTCAATGTAAAGACCCTTAATTGTATCTCTACTAAAGACGCTCAGGCTTCTGTAGCCCGTTCCAGTGGGATGCTCAGTTGTAGCGATAAACCACTTTATTATCCCGACCGCGCAACTTGCAAATTCCGACCGCTGACAGTGGATCCCAGCGCTGCTGTGCTCTCTCTGCCAGCTATGTGACCACAGACATATCCCAGCGCTATCACCTCTTTCCATCTTTACAACTAGACCACAGCGGCCTGTCCCTTGTCACCTGCAGCTGGAGTTTACCCTGCTCCACGCCTCACGATGCCGCTGCACCACGAGGAGCCGTGGATCACATAGGTGCGCGGCACCCAGTCCCACCTTATCATAAAACAAGACTCCAGACTCCACTGCCCTTTCCACCACCTCCCCTTTCACTGCTGGAATGATCCCCTCCATCCAATACTGCAATTATTTAGCCACACAGCAGGAAGACCCCCCCCCCCAAGTTGCTCCATGCACACATTTTGGGGGAAAACGTAAAACACTTCAGTCATTCTACAAGCGAGCTATAATAAAGAATATACACTTGTCATTTGCTAATGCGTTTATATGCTGTCTCGGTTGCTATGTTCGAGTTTCGGCTCTCGGGGCGCCACAGAACCCCCGCTTTGGCTCTGCATTTCAACACCCCCTGCTCGGGGTGTAGCTATAAGTGGAGCAGGAGCCCTGGGCTCGTGTCAGCCCCGCTGAGAGTTTTCACTACTCAGACAAGTTGCCCTTTTACCTTCCTGAAGTGTGGGACGGCCCAGCTCGATGTCTGTCACAAACAACGCTCCTCACGCTCACACCCACAGGAAGTCTTCATACCCGGGTCACTCGTCCCAACAACTCCTGTTCCTCGCCCGCACCCGGTGACAGCTCGCAGCCAGCCCAGCGCCCGCCGTTAACTGCCTCTATCAGCCTCAGAGAGACAGACAAGTTGCCACCCCTCCCATCCGAGGAGCCTTTGAGGGTCGTCCTACCGCGAGCCACTCAGCGCGCAGGATGACGCCACGGCTGCAACATGGCGGCCGCCGGTGCCACGTCAAGGGAGCAGAGGGCAGCACGCGAACAGCTCCCCTCCAGCGGCGGAGGCAGCGGCAGGGAGGGCTGCCAAAAATAGGGTGCGAGAGGGGGGTGAGAGACGGGGCGGATAAATTTAGAGGCAGAGGAGGTAAACAACACCCAGCGTTATCCAATCGTAGTATCATGACCGGCCGGCTGATGGGAGAGAACATGAACTGTTGTGGTTTGTCTGTCAGTCGTCCTGCTGCGCAGCTTCCTTGAAATATTTGTGGAATGCGGTGAGGGGCGCAGGTTTTTCAAGCTGAAATGTTTGGACCTGTATGTAGCTAGTCTCTTCAAAAACAATGCGTTAGGAAAGGTTACACATTAGGGTTCAGAAATGAGTGGTGTACTCAAAAACACTCGGTGCTGGAATGGAGTGCAAAGTAGCCAAAATCGGATTCTAGTATCTATTTTGAGCAGAACTTTTCTACAGGGTGGAGTGCGGCCACTTCTGAACTATATACAGTTTGCCCATGAAATTCGCTTAATGCAATGAAAAGACCGCAAAAAGGGTTGTTTGGGGAGCGTGGACTATATGTAGTTAAGACTATTTTGGAAGTTTCATTGAGATTAGCAGAAAATTCAGTGTCACCAAGGGCACAGTGTTTCTGTTGGTTTTCATTTACCAGCATCATGCATTCTGGGAATTGTAGTTCTGGTTCATTCCTGTTGCTACAGTTGTTCAGCACACTTAAATGCAATGATTTGTATATCTTCTTAAGAGGCATAGAAAGGGTCCCTAGATCTTGGGGCCACCATGAAGGAGACCAGAAGGAAACATTATTGCCGAATAAGAAGTCTTAGGTTTTAGCAGAATTTTGTTTGACAATTGTCGTTCATCCAATTGCTGACTGCGTTTATGCAGTTCCAGAATGCCTCACCTGTGTTATTGCTGCTAGAGAGCAAATCGACAATCTGTGTATCGTTAGCATATGATACCAAAAAAACCAATAGATTTAAAGAAACTAGCCAAAGGTGTAACATAACTGTTAAACAGGGTAAGGCTCAGTTATGACTCCTGAGGGACCCATGTAAACTCCTTAAGAGCAACCGATTGAACACAATCAGAGCGGAATGAATGAAGCAAGGCCAAGGCAGCATCTTTGATCCAAATGCTCCTTAGACAGTCAATCAACAAATCATGATTGACTGTGTCAAATGCTGCAGACAAATTAAGTAAGATAAGAACTGCTCTGCCGCCCGTTTTTAACGTTTTCCTGATTTCCTCAGTGGCCACGATTAAAGCGGTTTCCTTGCTGTGGCTACTTCTAAATACACACTGTGTAACATCTAAAAGATGTTTTTTTTCTCTGAAGGAGGCAACTGTTGGCTGGAAAAGGTAGCTGAGACATAGGAATATAGATATTGGGATATAAAGGATTTGGATTGTACTTTTTCATTGATGGACAGACCAAGGCCATTTTCCACTGTTTGGGAAAAAGTCCTAACATAAACATAGCGTTAAAAATCTTTGTCAAATGAACTGCGACAATGTCAGGTACTAATTGGACCGTTGCTGGTGGACATGGGTCTAGTGCGGATCCCGATGTAATGGTAAGGCTGAATTGTTTTACCTGTTCTACAGTGAGGTGGCTAAATCCCCTAAATGTTGCTTTTCCTGAAATCAAGAGGGAAATAGTATTGTTCACCTAGTAAGTTAGGTTATTTGTGGAAAACCTGTTAAATATCTCCTCCATTTTATTGTGAAAAAAATTAGCAAGAACGTTGCAGAAGGCCTGACTACAGCCTACTGAGTTTACAGTAGGCATGAGAAGAGATCTCAAACAAAAAACAGAAAAAGGGATGAGGAAGAGATTAAAAATCTAAATTATCTTTTCGCAGAACCTATAGTAGGCTGTAAGGAAAATGACTATATCCAATATTTAGGAAATCAACTGAACATACCCACAAGTCTTCAACAGCGTTGCATGTAGAAGTGAAGAACATACTACAACAGAAAGCGGCCCCAAGGAGGAAAAACAAAGATAAGAGAAACAAAATAGTCTGAAGGTGTGCATTAAAAGGGAAGAGCAGTGAAACCAGATGTCTTCCATCAGGTGTGAGCCCAAGCAACATTGCTGTGCAAGTAACCCCTTCCTCAAACATGATTTATTTTTTTTAAGACATTTTTATTTCTTGTTTAACATTTCCAGAATCGCAGCAAAATCATGACATAGGTTATACATCGCAGGTGCCTATGACAATAATATCAGTACATTCCTTTCCTTAAGCATGATGGATCAAGGAACTGCATGCCCCAGCGATGCCCGTGTTCTGTGCTCAGCGGCATTAAATACTTGTGCAAAAGCGTTCTCACCATTTTGCGTACAATCAGCTTGAGTTCCTGAATTAACACCTCAAGGACCCCCTCTCCCATCTTTAGAGACACCACCTATGTAATTTACCTCTATCAACCTCTTTCCAGACTCTGAGTGTCCAGCCCCACTGAACCTTTGGCACCCGCTGGAGGTGTCCCGGGCTACACCTGCAATTTCTATGCTAAAATTGCATGATGTAAAACTAGTAAAGCCGGGTAGCCAGAACATCACAACGTGCGAGGCAATTAGAGTACAGTAAAGTAGTGTCCTATACACTAGTCACCCCTAAGTTGATCAACAATAATATAGATTTCCTCCATGTGATAGGCCTGGATATGCTCCAGCAAAGAAGAAGATCAAAACTAGCTGGTATAGTACACAATCATCAAAAAGAATTGTGCATGGTATCAAGCCACAACCACAATTTCCTCCAAAAAGGCCCAACGGCAGTTATAGGCTCCAGCCAGGCATGTTAGGTAACACAAAAACCTTGACAGTGACCAAGATCTACTGCTGTTAGGACAGTTACCATCAGCCAGAATAAAAGGCCTGTTCCTTGAATTGATGTAGTCATCTGGCAATGGTTGGCACACTTCTTAACAACTGCGAGAAAACCAAGCCGAGAGGTGGAACATTTTCACCAACACACCTTTAACTTAAAAAAAGCCCAGTCTCCTGGTAACGTTTGCAAGCCCGTGGACAGTGATAAGACCTAAGGTGGGGCAGATAGGCTTACTATCCTTTCATGGAACATAGCTGGATTGCAATCAAAACTCGAGGACATCAATTGGATAGCATTTGTGAGTGCAAAGGGGATATGTAGTTCCCAGGAGATGTAGGAAAGATATTCTTAGTGCCATACATACACCTCCAGGCTTTATGGGGTTTGTCATAGAGGGACGCAAACTTAGCAGAGGGTGAGCAGTAGGGCACCTAACCCCGCCAGAAGTTCATCATGGATATGTTGACGGGGGGCCCCCTGCAGCAGTAGACCCAATCAATCAGCTGGAAAGTACGCTTGAACTTCATACCGGGATGTTTGATAAGGTATTGCAGGCTATCTAGGACTCGAAGACCACTATGGAGACTGAGCTCGGGGCCATTCGGATGGAAACGGGACTCCTGCAGGCAGACCAGGCTAACTTGGCAGAAAGAGTAGACGAAGCTTAATCCCCTCTGACATCCATGCAGCCCTCTTTTGGCTGCTGTCCAGGAGCAACAGAAGATGGCGTAAGCGGAGGCGTGTGACCTCAAGGCCAGGGCAGAAGAGGCAGAAGGACACAGAGGCCTGGGCTTGGCTGTGAACCAGAGGCCTCCAGAAGCAGGACAACGCGGATGTCGGAGATCTACGAGCTGGTCTGAGGGGCGCCCCAAACAACGACAGTGCAAACCACAGAGATCCTGTTCATGGCCCTCTGCTGAGCAGATGACCCTGGAACGGGTACAGGTTGCAGCTGAGGTCTACATGCACAGTGCCAATAGCTTCCAGGTGCTGACCCCAGATACTGACCAAGACTCAGTCTCGGCGGTACCCGTACTGGGGTCCACAGATGGGGACTAAAGTGTATTGGTGAGGTCACCCCAATGGCAGGTGCAAGACTCCTGATTATACATTGGGTTGGTGAGTGATGCAGGTGCGGGGTTGTGGGGGGAGGACTTTAGGGTCGCTGTATGCCACATGGGAGTATGATGGGTGTGCTCAGTTATATGCTTGATGTGGGACTTGAGGTGCTCCCCAGATGGACCTGGGTTGCTTTGGCCTGTCGCAAACTTAATCTTTGTCGCCATTTGGCCTGATCCCCAGGGACTTCTGTATAGACTGACTCATCTAGGCGGTGGTGCCCTAAGCCACATTATGTACTGTTTGGTCTTGTTGTAGCGGTATACCCGTTGGTATCCAAGCCATTGGAATGGGTGTTCTGGTTAATGTTTTGGTCTGTTGTTTTTTCATTTACTACCAGGACTGGCCTGAGCAAGGAGAAGAAGGGGTGGAGCTTCAGCTCTACTTGCAGGGGAGGATAAGGGGGGTCACCTGTCCACAGATCCCAGGAAGGGGGTGTCCAATACAATGCACTGACATGGAACATCAGGGGAACGTCAACCCCGGTGCACCAACACAGGTTCTATGCCTATCTCAGGCGCCGCCACACACATGTTGCTTGCCTACATAAGACACATCCCTCTGCCCATCTGGCGAAGGTAGCCGGACGCTGGAGTGGGCAACTCTTTAGGACAGGATACTGTGCCTTTCGAAGGGGAGCCTGATCTGGATTGCCCCGGGTATTCAGTTTGTCCAGCAAAGAACAGTTTTAGACCCAGAGAGCTGTTATGTCCTGCTGGAGGGGATGCTGGACGGGCACCGGTTCTCTATTATTTCATTGTATGCTCCTAATACACGTCAGGGTGAGTTTTTGCACACAATAACCCTGGCCTTGCTTGTTGAACCCTCCTCCCCAGCTCCATGCATTTGGGGAGGGGATTTTAATTGTATTCATTGTGCCTCCTTGGACAGGTCGGTATCCTGTTACCTGGGACAGGGCCTACAGGTGACCAAACACTTTCAATTGGGGACGTCCACCACACACCTCCAGGATGTCTGGCGCCTGGGAAACTCAGGTGAGGTGGAATTCCCAGGCTATGCTCCTGGCCACCAGGTGCACACTATAATGCTGATTTTTGTCCTTGTCTGCATAATTCGGAACACTTAGGCCGAACAACCTCACATCATAGTCCATTGACAGTGACATTCCAGTGGGGGAGTATAGGGCCCTGATCCTGACATGGCAATTACGGAGGCTTTACTAGATCCGATATAAGTGGACACTTTAGGAACCCTCTTACAACGCTACTTCGAAGAGAAAGATGGCTTGACCGAGACTAGTGGCATGGAGTGGGAAGCCATGAAGGTCGTTATGCTTGACCTTTATATGAAGACTTCCTGGATAGAGCGCTAGGCCCTCCTTTGTAGCTTGCTGGCACTGGAAACTCAGGTGCGTGTCCTTGAGCAGGAGGTGGTGACTGTGGTTGAGGCCTGTGCGCGGTTGCAGGCGGCAGCTTAGAGACGAAACGCGCCAGCTGCACAACATCGACTACAGGGCGTTCCTCACAAGGCAGCATACAGACTGGGATAAGCCTGGCCCTACTTTGCCGTGGCTCCTGTGCTCAGAAGTGCCTCAAACTGTTATTGGTGCAATTTGTGCCCCAGATGGAGAGGTGGTGAATGCCCAAGCTAACATCTGAGAGACTTTTGCTCAGTATTATGAACAATTACATTTTCCCCTGGCCTATCCTGCCCTTTCTCACCCTGGACATATATAGCAAGGGCTGCCCTTCCTCGCTTGAGTCCTTTAAAACTTCAGCAGCTTGAGCAACTTCTGCAGGTGAAGGAACTCCTCACCTCTATTAGCCAGATGGCTAGGAATAAGGTTCTGGGAACTGATAGGCTCCTGATTGAATTTTAAGCTGCATACCTGATGACCTTGCACTCAAGTTGCTTGCAGTTTACCAGGAGGCACATCGGCATGGCAAGTTGCCCGAATCCCTGCGGGAAGCTCTGATAGTGGTGCTGCCCAATGACGGGTGTAATCCCCTAGACGTGGGTTCTCTCCGTCCATTGTCAATATTAAATCTTGAGCAAGGCCCTTGCGAACAGGCTGCTGCTGTTGTTCTCCACTATGGTGCATCCTGACCAATGTGGTTTCATCCCCAACAGAGCCACTTCTAATATTCGTCGGCTCTGCCAGAATATGGGGGCAGTAGAGGGATCTGAGGGGTTCCCGTTGACGGTATCCCAGGACTTCGAGAGGGTCTTCGACAAACTTGAGTGGCCGTACCTGATGGCCGTCCTAAAGGCCTGCGGATGGGCCCCGAGTTCCTGGGTTGAGTGAGACTGTTGTACACAGCACCCCGGGCCAGAGTGCGGACAGGCCGTCTGATATTCTGTCAATTCCACATAGGCAGGGGAATGCGCCAGGCCAGCTCCCTCCCCATTGATTTTGGCCCTAGCTATGGAGCCACTGGCCGGTCGGCTACTGGCGGAGGGCACAAGATGGGGTATAGCAGTGGGTCCCTGTTGGCGCGTGGTATCGCTTTATGCGTATGATGTCCTGATGTAACTGCGTGAACCTGCAGAGTCCAGAAAGGAGGCTCCTGGCTTATTTTGCCGTGCTGGACGAGTTCAGCGACTTGGTGGGCCTGCAAGCGAATTAGGGGAAGTCTTGCATATATCCTCTTCGAAGGATGAAGTGTGCAGATTTGAAACAAATGACCATATGCCTTGGCAGTTGGACACGTTTCGCTAATTTTGGGTACAGATTTATTATGCAGACTGTGACCTCCTGGATGGTAATCACGGAAAGGCCCTCGCATCAGTGAGGCGGTCCCTGGATTTCTGGACACGCCTGCTCCTGTCACGCATGGGTCATGCCTCCATCGTGAAGATGTTGATACTGCTGCGGCTCCTCTATCTCTTTGCGGCGGTGCCAACGGTTCCCACGCTGGCCTATGTGAGGAACTTGCGGCGCTTGATCTCGGACTTCATATGTGGGGATGCCCGCAAACCACTATCCGCAACTTGCAGTGGCCATTGATGGTGGGCACCCAGGGAGTTCCTGATCTGGAGTATTATTTCGCGGCAGCGCAACAGCCGTAGCCAATACACTGGTTGGTAGGTGATGAGATGGGAGAGGGTGCGGCGGTATGGGAAGAGTTGGGAAATGTTGGATTACTGGACTGGTTGCTGTCCCCTGGTGGTCTGCCCCGAGACCTGAGCCAACTGGCACGGGTTGCCATGGTTTGTTGGAATAGATATATCCAGCCACGGGGTGCACTGCCGCCATATTCCCTGCACCTTCCGATTTGGTGTATGCCCAGCTTGAAGGCCCTACTAGGGGCCCATGATCCAGGGCCATGGCAGGAGGCGGAGCTGTTAATCATAGGTGACCTTTATCAGGATGGTACCCTGCACTCCTTCCAGGATTTGCAGGACGTCAATGACCTACATGCCGGCCAGTTTTTGACATATAATGCTCTAGTGCTGGAACTCAGACACCTTTGGAAAGCAGGCCAGGAGGCTGTGGCCCTTCATAGGGACTGCAGTGTGTGTTGACCTATGGATCGGGCCGAAGAGCAGTCACGGTTCTCTATGCAGCATTGCGGACCGTTGATGCCACTCTGTCGTTGTTGTGAAAGCCCTGGTGGGAGGAAAGCCTTGGCACTGCCCTGACTTACAAACAATGGGAGATGGAATTAGAGCGGGTAAAACAAGTGTCCCGAAACACGAGATAGAAATTTACCAGATTCTTTTATTTACATTGTACATACATTGCACCCAACAACGTACACAAGATGTTGGTGCCCCCCATTGGCACGGAGCTGGGTGCAGGTCATGGAACACATAATGGAGATGCGTGTTCCACCCAATCCCATGTTTTGTTTGCTAGGAATAACGGAGCTCTCAAAACGCACTAAAGGTCCGCTCAAATTTGCTGATCTGGCAATGTTTTTTCCCAGTCCCCTAATAGCCATGTCCTAGAAGTTGGAGGTTGTCTCAGGGTCGTGCTCCATTGGGCGACTGCTGAAGTTGATGCCATAGTGCAAGACTGTAGAGTGAGAGGGTGCAGCAACACTGCCACGCTGTGGGACACGTATGTGCTCAGACTACAAAACAAATGTGAAGCCCATACCTAAATACTATTCCTTCCAGAAGCACCAAGGGTGGCCGGTTGCTGAACCAGGACGCAGCCGATGCTGCACTGCTGCTGACCCATCCCCCTGCTTAGTGTCAATTTAGATTCCGTATGAATTTCCTGATTCATGCCCTTATATAGGTACAATTCACATTGCCCTTATTTAGGCATAGAAATCCAGCCCTTATTTAGGCATTGCTCATGCTAACCAAATACAGGCATGGCTACTGACAACCATTCATCTACGTCACAACGAGTTCTTGGAAAACCAGACTCTCAGACCTTTAGGACTTCCCCTTGCTTGGATATTGATTTCTCCAAGAACTCATTTATTATGCCTGAACATCTATTCCTTAGGGGTTCATTCATGACGTTCTTATGCCCGACTTTTACGTCAATACTGGCATTCCTAAACAACTTCAAGGTATAAATATACCTTCACTTGCCATGGCAAATCACGGTTCAGTCCACGGTTCGACTGACTACCTGCACAACGCGGTTTGCCACGGCAAGTTCGGAATGAAGTCCAGTCCCCAACTGATGCACTGACCAGACGCTGCCATCCTCCTCGCCGGGAATCCAGCTCCAGTGTTTCTGACTCCCCTTGCGGGGTGTTAGAGATCGAGACCCGGGAAAAGAGATTCCAACCTCTCTCATTCTAAGGTATGGAGCAGACTAGAACCTAGAGGGACTCTTGACAGTTATAGTTAATCTAAACTATAGCTAAACTAAAATATAGCTAAACAGCACCTACTTCTTCCCTCGTACTAGACTTAGATTAGGTACACAGGGGTAGGATTATTTTAGAAGCACCAGATGAGTATTTTAGCCTGTGTTTTTTATGTATGTATTTTTATGAATGTATGTCATAGTTACAGACCATGCTATTGCAGTTTAATTTAATCATACTGCTAACGTTGTACGTATTATACTTCGCATTATGTCTTACGATTGTAGCAGTTCATATCTCTTGCATGAGAAATAAGACTATTCAATAAACCCTTTTTATTGAAACGCCCATCTACATATTTCTGTGTAAACTCTGTAGAAACGAATCATGCACGAGTGAAACGGTTATCTATTGTTTCCACGATTCTGAGATTGTTCCGATTCTAAGGGAAACAAAGTTGTCATGTTTATGCGGTTGTCAGAAACGAATCCCTTCTTGTTCATGCAAGAAGTTTCTAGTGACCTCTGAGTTAGCTGGCACACACACGTAATTAAGTTTAATGTACTCAATAGAGACATACTGACCTCAGCCCTATGTCAAAACTATAGTGTATAATTATTCCAAAGTGCAGAGCCTATCAGGTATATAGGAACTACAATACATGGCGCCCAACGGTTTGGTAAAGCACTAAATTAACGTTAGATACTGAAGTAACTCAGTCGTGCTTTTCTCAGAGACTCCTACTCATAAAACTCCATAAGACGTCTGGAGTGGGTAGGGATAATATCCGCCAAAGCTGAGTAGGACGAAAATCCTATGTATTAGCTCTTGGTTTGTTCAACGTTGAAGGATACAGTGTTCCAAAATATTGTGCACCTTATTTTTGTTCCCTTGAAACTTGCTCTGCAATTTTTATTAAACAATGTCTAATAACGACAATAACACCGATACCGGTGGAGCTGCGGCTGACCAAGCCGAAGTAGCTTTAAACTATACAGGTTTTAATTAAACCGATGAGAATGCTATAATCATTCCTCCAAATTTAAGGGGAGCCATCACTCTAAAACTTATAAAACATGGCCTAACACCAAGAGGTGGTAGAGCAGTTTTGGTGATAGAGGCACATGAATATCACCAGGCAGAGGTATTCTATTCATGGATAATATTACCAGAATCAAATCCAGTAACACATGTGTTTCACTTCTACAAAGAAGATGAACCACCTGAGGAATATATTGTGTTCGACGATATTGAAATTCCACTCACATACCAGGTGCATGCTCTCTGGTTTAAAGGCACCCTAAAACATTTAAATTACATTACCAGGCTTGGTCCACTAGGTAGACCAGGAGCAACATGGCCAATTTTAGCGGGCTATATACCACATCCTGACATTGAAGACATGTCAGATGTAGAATTACTGGCTCAACTCAAAGAGTTAATCAAAATTTATAGACAATTGGTTCAATATGTCATGCAGACTCTCACAGTCCAACTACCATTAGTTATTCCAAAACAAACATCTCACCAGGGGCATACTCTAAAAATCACACCACAGACTTTACACACAGTCATGGGAAAATTGCCCACAAAATGTGAACAGATTCCGTTCTGGTAGCTCAAAAAATTACTCAAATCTAAGCGGTATTTCCGTATACCAGCCCTTATGAGAAACAGAATTCTAACAATCTGTTTACCAATGGGGATAACACTACATCTGGAAGACTGCACCACTTGGGGCCCAGTCTTTGCTGCTATCTACACTAAAACACCTGGGGCCAGATGTAGGTAGGACTAATTTACTGATTCTTATTTACCGAATTTTACCGATTCGGTAAATAAGAATCGGTAAATAAGAAGGGGGGGAGATGTAGGAACATCCAGATGTTCCTTTTACCGAATCGGTAAAAATCTGTATTTACCGATTCGGTAAATACCGACCGGTATTGCCCCATTCATTCCTATGGGCTTTGAAGCCCATAGGAATGAATGGGGCATTACCGGTCGGTATTTACCGAATCGGTAAATACCGAATTTGACAAGGGTGCAGGGGGTGTCACTTTGACACCCTCTAGCACTCACAAAAAAGGTTCGGGGCCATGTGGCAGGCATACCTGCCCTAAGGGCAAGTCTGCCTGTCATATGGCACAGGTGTGCATGCACACATGTGCATGCACACCTGAATCGGTATTTTACCATCAAATTGAACTTGATGGTAAAATACCGAATTTGTAGGGCTTGTGGGACTCAGAAGAGTCCCACCTACATCTCAATTTTACCGATTCTGTAAAAATACCGGTCGGTAAATTTACCGACCGGTATATTTACCGAATCGGTAAAATTACCGAAATGGCCTGTTTCCTGCCCCCTACATGTCAAAAGCCAAATACCAGTCGGTAACGGCCGAAATCGGCCGTTACTGACCGTTATTTGGCTACCTACATCTGGCCCCTGGTGTTCTGTCTATGGTGGTAATACCTGATGTCCTGAAACAGATTCAAAACGAATACGGGGCAGAACCTGCTCTGAATTTAGGTATGAAGTTACTTAAAAATTTCAACCAGGTCTCAACAATAATATTATCTAACATTAAGGGAGAAGCAGCATCAGTGGCAATCTGACAGAAATTAAGGGAATCTGATGTAACAGAAAAGCCACAAGAACTAGCCAGAATAATTGAAAAATCCTATGAAGAATTAGGCAGAGACAGTTTGGGTGGGAAACCAGTTAAACCACAACTGTCTGAAAGTCCTGAAAAGGCTTTTACTAAAAACACTCCTACCTCATCTAAAAAGAAGTGAGAAAATAACAACTATTCAAAAGAGAAAGATTCTCAACCCAGAGGTAGGCCTCCTCAAAAAGAGCCCTCTGAAAGGAGGTATAACCTCAGGAATAGGTATAATTTGAGAAAACATGACAGGTATCAAGATACTTATACACGTTCCTCTCGTACCTTTCAGATATCGTCACAGACATCCGAAAGAAGAGGACAGTCAGATCAAAAAGAAGAACGCATGAAGTCCAAAGACGATCAACACGTTCAGAAAAACTAAACAAAACCTCAATTCTCCAAGAAGAAAGTAGCAGGTCTAAAGATCAGACATGCCGAGGATTCTGAGAACACAGCTCAAGAACGGAGAATAGGCTCAGACAATGTTGGACAGTGCAAAAACAACAGTTGATGGACAGAATGCAGAACAATGTCATACATTCACCCCAGTACAGAGATCTGGCCCTAACTCCATTGTTTATTTGCACTCCACACCACCCCAGTTCAGACATGGCCATATGCAAATCAGCCTTGACCCTGTGCCTCATGGGAACAGTCCAGCCCGAACTGCCAAGAAATGTCTTCCCTGGACCGGAATCAAGCATCCTAGGACCGGTTTCTGGCTATCAGCCAGGATAGCTTGACTCCAGTGGTGTGGAGAGCACGGGACTCACGTCTGAGCATACCCGCCCCACTCGGGGTGACAAATGCAAAAACCACAGTTGATGGGCAGAATGCAGAACAATGTCATACATTCACCCCAGTACAGAGATCTGGGCCTAAATTCATCATTTTAGGCCCAGATCTCTGTACTGGGGTGGATGTATGACATTGTTCTGCATTCTGTCCATCAACTGTGGTTTTTGCATTTGTCACCCCGAGTGGGAAGGGTATGCTCAGACGTGAGTCCCGTACTCTCCACACCACTGGAGTCAAGCTATCCTGGCTGATGACGGCTGATAGCCAGAAACCGGTCCTAGGATGCTTGATTCCGGTCCAGGGAAGACATGGCTTGGCAGTTTGGGCTGGACTGTTCCCATGAGGCACAGGGTCAAGGCTGATTTGCATATGGCCATGTCTGAACTGGGGTGGTGTGGAGTGCAAATAAACATTGGATTTAGGCCCAGATCTCTGTACTGGGGTGGATGTATGACATTGTTCTGCATTCTGTCCATCAAATGTGGTTTTTGAATGTTGGACAGTGCAGCAGAAGTAACAATAGCTCTCCAGAACCTGAAGGGACTTCTGGAGACTGGACCTGAATGAAGATATTCAAGTTGAGACTGCAGACACCAGGGTTAGTTCTCCACATAGGTTATATGAAATAACACTCCGGATGGAGGGAGGCATACCAAGAAAAGTTTAAGCACTCTTTTGGGAGCGACTATCAAAAGGTTATGATATACTTCTAGCAGAACGGGACTGGCCACCAGAATTTGTCAGGGAGTGCCCACATGGCGAAGACATCATTATGCCAGTGTGAAGGATGCACTGGGGGGGAGGGGGCAACCCGTAGAAGAGAAAGGAAGTTCAGAGAGCGTTCATACAGGGAAAACGTTTTATTGTTATGTACTTTAGAAGGCTAAAGAAAAGAACAAGAGTCTCGTGGTTCCAAGATGATAAACAGAGTCTTGGTAGGTCTGGACGCTGCTTCTTTCCGGCCAGCTTTAGGTCCTTCAGAGCAGGGTTCCACGGTTTTGTCCAAAAAAAAGGCTTCAGGTCCCGAAGGCACTCGAAAGAAGAAAATAAAGGAGACCTTGGGTTACTGGCGTTACCGATACTCCGGTTAGGACAGTAGGGGGGCGGGGAGTGAGGGGATCACCAGGGACCGTTACCGAAATGTGCGGAAAAGAATGCAAGCTTCCCTGAGAAGCGCTTGTGTACACTCGAACCAGGGGTGTGAAAAGGGCTCACACACTCATTTCCTGTGACCACCCTCAACCACCCCTACCCGTTCCCTCCCGGTGCAAAAACCAGTCCCCTTAATCTGGCCCGTACCTTGTGTCACGGTTGTGGCTCCTCAGGATCGGAGAGATGCTCTAAAGGGGTCCACCTCCAGACGTCCCTGCACTCTGGTGTATTACACGATACAGAGTGCAAGGCAATCAGGCGAGGGAAAAGTCGGGATTAAAAAAAACCTGGGAATCAGGTCCTGTAATGGAGAGAAAGAACATGTATAAGAACACGCCCTCTTCTACATGGATATCTAATGCATAGAAAGATACAGAAATGTACCTGATGTTTTTTCAGGAGATGACCCCTTCCCGTCTGCTCCGGCAACAGGGGAATAACGACCTCTGAGCGAACGGGAAATGACTGACTCCTCAGTTCAAAACTAAAGAAGAATAACAAACCTCCCACCAGGAGGAAAGCACCCACGAAGCGCCCTAAGGGTACAGAGTCTCTAAACAAAAGCAAAAAGAAAACAAGGGCAATGTGAGAGTTCCAAGAGGGTGCAAATCCAGCGTCTCTTGACTCTAAAGGCGAAGAACCCCAACAGTACTGGAGAGCGCGCTCAGCCGAGCGCCAATCAAATGCGTTTAATGAGTGAGGGCGCAGAGGGTGCAATCCTGCGTCTCTCGCGCCTCACGGAATGTAAGCAAAGTGGCAGTACCAGCCGGTACTGCCGCAACACAAAAGAGCTTCCTGGTGTGAACGCGGAGGGGGCAATCCTGCGTCTCACGCGCCACACCCTGTGGTAATCAGAGTGACAGTACCAGCCGGTACTGTGGCCAAACAAAGAGAGCTTCCTGGTGCGAACGCGGAGGGGGCAATCCTGCGTCTCACGCGCCACAACCACACCAGGACAACAGAACCCGCCGGTAACTGTTTAAGGAAATCTCTGGGAAGTAAGCAATTAGGGCAAGAATGCTGAGGGGGCAATCCGGCGTCTCACGCGTCTCGCCCAACCCTTCGTAAATAGAAGAGAGCACCAGCCGGTGCTGTAGATGGCCCAAGAACAAATGAGCGTGCGGAGGGGGAAATCCGGCGTCTCACGCACCACTCACCGATACTTGTGGAAGGCAGCCCAGCCGGTACCTGCTGAGTAAGAACCCGTGGTTCAGCCGAACCACGAAGCAAGGTCTTGTTCCACAACCACGGAACGAGCTAGAAGCAAAGTGAATCAAAGTACAGGAACTCCGTCAGACTCCGCCAGAACTCCGCGGGGACAGGGCGTCCGCAACCAGCCCTCTGGAATGACGAATCACGAGCACCGTTCGTCTGTTCCCATGATTCTTTATGCTTTCTCAGGCCCGCCCCTCTGCCCAAGCATTCTGGGAGACGTAGTTCTACATGTTAGGCAGCCACCTTCGTCCGATCCTGACAGTACGCCCCCCGTCCCGGTGCCTCCTTACGCCAAGCTTATGCGGGTGACGGGCGTAGAAAAGGCGGACCAAAAGTGGAGCATGCACCTCCGCGCTGGGCTCCCAGGTATCGTCCTCCGACCCATACCCCTTCCACGAGACCAGAAACCACAGTTTCCCCTGCCGGAACCTAGCGTCCACAATACGCCGTACCTCGTATTCGGTTTGACCATCTCGCAGGAGAGGAGGTGTCGCTTTCCGCCGGGCTGGACCAGCCGGTTTCAGTAGGCTGCAGTGAAACACCGGATGGATTCTCATGGAAGCCGGCAACTTGAGCTTGTACGCCACAGGGTTGATTTGGCGGAGGACTGAGTACGGGCCGATGAAACGTGGGTGAAAGATGCTGCGATATCAAAATCGGATGTTCTTTGTCGATAGCCACACCTTATCACCCGCTTTGTATTGAGGCCCCTCCTGACGGTGTTTGTCGGCCCACTTTTTGTACGTAGTCTTTGCTTGAGCCAGGGTCTTCTGTATCCGCCGGTGCGTGGACAACAGGGCTTTAACGTGTGAGGCCACCGTGGGATGATTCTGGACCTCTCCGGGTACGGTCAAAGGCAGAGTAATAGCATGAAACCCAGAGTTGGCCTTGAATGGGGTCTCTCCTATAGAACTATGCCAAGCATTGTTGTATGATAGTTCCGCAAGCCATAGTAACGAGACCCAGGACTGATGGGCCTCCTCGGAATAACATCTCAGGTACTGCTTGAGTGTTTGATTAAGCCTCTCTGTTTGTCCATCTAACTGTGGGTGGAAGCTGGTGGAAAGAGCATCTTCCACTCGAAGGGCCTTGCACCACATGTGCCAGAAGCGTGCCACAAATTGGGGCCCTCTGTCCGAAACGATCACTCGGGGTATGCCATGAATCCTCACGATATTGGTCAACAATAACTGAGCTGTCTGACTGGCCGTTGGCAAGTTTTTTACAGGGGATGAAATGTCCCATCTTTGTTAAGCTGTCCACCACTACCATGATCGCGTTATGTCCTTGATTCATGGGAAGGCTGACTATAAAGTCTAGACTGATGGTGTGCCAAGGACGCGATGGGGTGGGTAGTGGCATGAGTTTCCCTCGACTCATGGTATGGTCCCCCTTAGCTCTAGCGCAGGTGTCCCATTGTTTGATCCACCCCTCCACATCGGTGTGCACTGTCCCCCACCAAAAATGACGCTTGACCAGGTGGATGGTTTTGGTGTTTCCTGGATGACCGGCCAATACGTCATTGTGGCACCAGTTGAATGCCTTCATGCGCAAAGCATGGGTGGGTAAAAACAGTTTGCCGGCATGTAGTGGGATACCATGTTTAAGTGTTTGAAGTTTGCTTTGGCCCGCCCATTCCTGCCATTGCGCATGGCTCCGATTACTCTGGACTAGTTCAATAAACTGATCTGCCGTTACTGAGAACACCACCTTATCAGGGGTGATGATGGCCCTTAGTACATCTTGAGAAGAAACTGCTTCCCCACCCTGTCTGGAGAGCGAATCCGCTTTCCTGTTGTCTGACCCTGGGCGAAAGGTAATGATAAAGTTATACTCCGCAAAGAACAGCATCCACCTCATTTGTTGTTGGGAGAGGTGGCGTGCGGTCTTCATGAATTGCAAGTTCCGGTGGTCGGAGTATACCGTTATCGGATGTTGCGTTCCCCAGAGATAGTGTCTCCATTCTTGGAATGCCTTTTTTATGGCCAACAATTCTTTCTCTGAGATCGTGTAATTCATCTCAGCAGCATTGAGTTTTTTAGACAAAAAGGCGACAGGGTGTAGCTGTCCTGTTTCCTTGTCTCTTTGAGACAACACCGCTCCCACTGCCGCATCAGAAGCGTCCGCCTCCACTACAAACGTCTTGCTCCTCAGCTCTGGAATACTCTCCCCTTATCACTCCGCAGCACTGCCAATTTGCTTGCTTTTAGAAAGGGACTTAAAACCTGGTTGTTTTGTATCTAGTCTTATGTTTTCTTTTTCCACTGGTCCTATTTCCTGTTGTGTTATGTGTTAGTTGCTGACCTGTTGGTCTGAAAGCGCCGGGACACTCCTTCGGAGTAGCTGAGCGCTATATAAAACCCCCCCATAACATAACATAACTACAAACGGCAGGATGGGGGCAATCCTGCGTCTCACGCGCCACACCCTGTCGTACTCAGAGTGACAGTACCAGCCGGTACTGTCGCCAAACAAAGACAGCTTCCTGGTGCGAACGCGGAGGGGGCAATCCTGCGTCTCACGCGCCACAACCACACCAGGACAACAGAACCCGCCGGTAACTGTTTAAGGAAATCTCTGTTTTGGAAGTAAGCAATTAGGGCAAGAATGCTGAGGGGGCAATCCGGCGTCTCACGCGTCTCGCCCAACCCTTCGTAAATAGAAGAAAGCACCAGCCGGTGCTGTAGATGGCCCAAGAACAAATGAGCGTGCGGAGGGGGAAATCCGGCGTCTCACGCACCACTCACCGATACTTGTGGAAGGCAGCCCAGCCGGTACCTGCCGAGTAAGAACCCGTGGTTCAGCCGAACCACGAAGCAAGGTCTTGTTCCTCAACCACGGAACGAGCTAGAAGCAAAGTGAATCAAAGTACAGGAACTCCGTCAGACTCCGCCAGAACTCCGCGGGGACAGGCATCCGCAACCAGCCCTCTGGAATGACGAATCACGAGCACCGTTCGTCTGTTCCCATGATTCTTTATGCTTTCTCAGGCCCGCCCCTCTGCCCAAGCATTCTGGGAGACGTAGTTCTACCTGTTAGGCAGGCACCTTCGTCCGATCCTGACACCTTGTGGAGCCACACTTCTCCTCCTGAAGTGTGGCGGGGCGGAGCGTGGTCTCGTTGGCCTCCTGGCTTTCTCTCCTCCTGGGGCGACGCGGCTTCCGTGTCCCCTCTCCTCGACTCCTGGGACGACGCAGCTTCCGTGTTCTCCTGCTGTACGTCGAAGACCTCTCGAGGCTCCCTGGACGTCTTCTCTTCTCCTGTGTCGGTCGCGGCGTTCTCTTCCGGATGTCGCGCTATCAGCGGCCCCGTTGCTCCTGATTGGAGGAAAAATGACGACGTCACCGGCAGAGTTCCCTCCTCCGGGAAGGCCCAGGCTGCCTTAAAGGGACCGTATCCTTCCTGTGCTCGGGGCGGAAAGGAATACGGATTAATGTCGGTACCCGGCTCGTGGCAGGCAGAGACCCCCTGACGCCAGCCTTCTTCAACCATGTTCCAGTACATTTAAAATAGACATATGTCAGAAAATGGGCAGTTGCCCAAGCCCCAGCATTATATAAAAATCATGTAGGATGGGATGAGGACTCGCCTCACCACACAATCCAGTTAAAAAATCAACCAACTGCACAAAGGCAGTATCCAATTAAGCAAGAAGCTAAAAAACAGGTCAGGGAGTCCTTAGATCAACTTGAATACCAAGGGGTGATTCAAACATGCACCTCATCAATGAACAATCCTTTGTTTCCTGTTTCCAAACCAGACAATACATATTGGCTAGTTTTGGATTACAGACACCTACACTCTTGTCGTAAAACATTTGCAGTGCAAAATGCACACAGTACAGCATTAATTAATAATATTGTGCGTAAAAAATATAAAACCACATTAGACATTTCAAATGGTTTCTTTTGTCAAAACATTGCACCTGAATGTAGGTATTTGACCACTTTCTCCATAATGGGGACCCAGGGTCAATTCTGTCGTCTCCCTCAAGGATTCAAGAATAGTCCGGGGTTATTCTCAGCGAGAGTAACAGAGTTACTACAAACTTATGATAACAAGGCATTGTCATATGTCGATGATATCTATCTGACAGACGATGACCTGAACAGGCACTTGTAAAGGGTGAACACCATATACTGGGCTTCGCCTCTGAAGGGTATAAATTAAATTAAAATAAATCAAGAATTGCCCATCTCAACGTCCTTTTTCTAGTACATGAACTTTCTTTTTTTTTGTATTTCTTTTTATTAAACAGTTCAAACAAAGCACATCAATCAAGTACAAGCAGGCTACTTCATTGTCACAGCAATATTATACAGAATACATTGCCATTGTTACGTTAATCAGATCAAGTGGTGTCAATAGTGTGTGCATCAAATTGGCGGCTTGGCGGGTGACAAATCTCCCTCTATACTGGTACCATGCTCCCCATATCTTAATCCACTTCCTGGGGCATCCCCTGGCTACAAAGACTGACTTTTCTCTGTGCATACTCCAGTCTAGATCCTCCTTCCACTTCCTCAACTGGGGCGTTGACAAGCCCCCCCCACTGTTGCGCGATGTTACGTTTCACGATCATATATGCCAAGGTTGCCCATTGCGTGGTGTATGTATTGAGATCTGCAGGCTCCCAGATATTTAATATGTATCTGCTGGCCTCATGCTACAAATCTACCCCCAATACGGATCGCATTGTACTGTGAATGTCCCTCCGGTATTGTTGGACCTGTTGACAGTTCCATAGTATGTGTAAGAACGTACCCAGCTCCCCACACCCTCTCTTGCAGTCGCCACTGTTCGCCCGCCCCATCCGAACTAGGCCAGGACCTGTTACATATATCCTGTGCAGTATTTTAAGTTGTACTAGTCTCAACGTGGCCGGGATTGCTACTACTCGTGGGGAGGATACCGCCTCTTGCCAGTCCTCATCATCGATTTCTAGACCATTCCCGGTCCACTGCCCTCTGAGGGCATGTAACGGATCCTCCATATTGTTGATTAATTTCCTGTATATTAAGGAGATGGTCTTCTCTGGGAGGTGCCCATCTAGGACTCTATCCTCCAAGGGGGAAGGCCTCCGGAAGCGTTGCGCCACTGGGTATATGAGTAAGCAGGGCATGATGGTAACGATAATGCTCGGTGTCCGTCAATTCATATTGGGATTTAAGTGATGCAACTGATTGCACCACTCCCTCCCCCCAGATGTCTTTAATTCGGGAGATCCCTATAAGATCCCATTTATCGAAACTCTTGGATTTCCAGAGGCTTCCCGGTTTCTCCGAGTTCCACAATGGTGTGGCTAGCGTGAGTCTGTTTTCCCATTTTAAATGTTTGGTGATGGTGTGCCATATTTGGACGGCGTGTGCAGTTGGTCCAGTCAGCGGGTATCTACGAGGTTTAGCGTATACAGCTCTAATATAGTCGCCTCCAGGGAGCTGCCATCTATCCATGGCGTATCCAGGATCACCCGGAGGTCCATAGATCCTGTGGTTTATAGCTGCTAGTTGAGACGCCCAGTAGTATTTCTTTACGTCTGGGAGACTAATACCACCGTCATACCTATTAAGAGTCAATTTAGAAAATGCTATTCGAGGTATACCCTCCCATAAAAGCTGTCTCTGGAGACTCTCAAGTTCTTTAAAGTAGGACACGGGGACCGGATCCATTGTGTTTTGGAGCGCATATAGAAAGCGAGGCAGGGCCATCATTTTGAAAAGGACCGCCCTGCCCAACATGGAAAGGGGAAGAGACTTTCAATGCGCTACGTCAGTCTTAAGTCTCTGCATAGCGGTGCTTCGGATCTAGTGTCACAAAAATTCTGAGATAACGGAATCCATCAGATACAATCGGGATCGGGCAACCAAGTGGTATCACCGGCGGTTCTCCCTTAAGGACATAGACCACTGACTTAAGCCAGTTCAAGGTAAATCCGGAGTACCTGCCGAATATTACCAGTACATCTAGGAGGCAGATCAGTGAACCTCTAGGATTCGTAAGGTACAGAAGGATGTCATCTGCGAAGAGAGATATCTTGTCCTCCCAGTCCAGAGACCACCTCAATCCGCGGATTGATCGGTCTTACCTGATCCAAACCGCTAAGGGCTCAACTGCCAAAGCAAAGAGGAGCCGGTACAAAGGGCAACCCTGCCTGGTGCCCCTACTAAGCTGGAAGTCTGAGGACTTGCGATTATTTACCACTAGCCGGGTCATCGGGTCGAAGTATAGGAGCCGAACCCATCCGATGTATTCCTGTCCGCAGCCCAACTTGCCTAACACCGCAAACAGATAGGGCCACTCCACCATATCGAATGTCATAGTGGTGTCCAGTGATACTATGAGTGCCGGCTCTAGTATGGTAGATGCTCTACTCAATACTCCATGTAAGCGGCATAAGTTCAAGGCTGTATTGCGATGCAGCATGAAACCCGACTGATCCGAGTGAACCAGAGTGGTAATTACTTTAATCAGACACGTCACCAACAATTTGGCGAGGACCTTAGGCTCCACATTCAGAAGTGATATTGGCCGATAGGAGGTGCAATTATTTCTGGCTTGCCTTCCTTGTGTATGACCACTATGTTGCCCACTCGTTGGTCGTAAGGGAGCACACCTTTTTCTCTGCTCTCTGTCAACGTAGCTCAGAAATGGGGAGCAAGTCTATTGGAGTTCTGTTTATACATTTCAATGGGAATACCATTCAGCCCTGTTGCCTCGCCTGAGTTCAAACCACGGATAGCCTGCGCCACTTCGCCATCGGTCAAAGGGGAATCTAAATAGTTCCTATTTTCGTCTGAGAGCGTGGGAAGTATTATGTCTCTTAACATTTCCACATTGTCACCCTCCGTAAACCTACCGGTCGTACTATATATTGCACGGTAGTGGTTGGCAAATGCATCGGCTATGTCCTGTGGGTCCGTTATAGGACTGGAATCATACCCTAAAACCTCGACACCAGTCTTGACACCCAGTCACGTCTGTCTAGCCACGCAATCAGTTTCCCTGCTTTGTCTCCAAGCTCATATATCCTGCCTTGGACCACTCTACTCTGCCCTCTGGCTCAATCTCTAGCGATGCTATGAAACTCATCTTGTCTCAATCTAAGAAGGTGAAGGCCTTCAGGGAAAACCGCCCGGGCCAGCCCCTCTTCTGTCTTTGCCACATCTTCTTCTGCTCTTTCAAGGTCAGCCAGTCTCTCCTTCGGACATGAATTTTCAAGTGAAGGCAAAAGCCTGGCAGCCAACTTTTTAGAAAAGTGTGCGCTGCTCCAACCTCCAAAAATACTGAAAAACTTACAGTCGATTTTAGGTTTCCTGAATTCTGGAAGAACTTATATTCTAAATTACGCACAAAGGGTTAAACCTCCATACGAATTAATTAAACCTGATTTTAAAACAATAAATTGGACAAAAGAACACACAGAAATTTTGAGTTCGCTACAGACAGACATGTTGGCAACAAAACATTTACAAACATGCGTAAACGTACGCAACTTAGTGATCCCAATAATTCCGGGTCAATGCGGATTCATCTACTTAACTTTTAATGAAGGTGAGAAAGTACCAATTGCATAAAAATCACATTTGTACACGCAAGCGAAAATAAAATTTACTTCGACAGAAAAAATTCTGACAGCAGTTCAAACCGCTGTAGCAAAAGAAAGAGACCTAGCACAGGGAAAACGCATTATCGTCGTAACTCCTGTACCAGCCTTGAAGGCAGCTACAAAAAAGAGCATTCCGAATGCAAAAGCTCTACATCCAAGATGGTTACAATGGGTTAATTCTCTTGCTGCAACTGATGTTGAATACGTTTTGATCCTTATTTGAAAACACAAGCATTCCTGCAATACGAACACGGATGTCCTCTGCCTACTGAAATTCTACCTCTAGACCAGTATGAATGTATAATTCATACTGACGGATCAGCACAACCCGCTACGGGAGGTAAACAAGCTTATAGTGCTGCATGCGGGATCGTTAAAGGTCGTATGAGTGATGGTAAATTCAGACCTATGGTCACGAAAACGTAATTTCTAGGAAATTGTACAGCTCCACGAGCTGAACTACAAGCATCCATAATGGCACTTGAAAATACGGATCACAAATTCCCCACACTCATAGTGTGCGATTCCTTTTACTGTGTTCAATCTTACAATGAATACTTACAGAATTGGCTTCAAAATGGTTTTTAAAGATGCAAAAGGTGGCACAATCAAGCACAAAACGCTTTGGGAACAAGTAGTTAAGTTGCAAAACGGACTACAAAACACTCACGTGATACACACGCTGAGTCATCAACGTGATGGCGTTCACGTTGAAGGGAATTCATTGGCTGATGAAGCCGTGAAGGGGGCTGGGCAAACGGCTTCCATAGCTGCAATCACTCATTCAAAAACAAAAACAGTGAAATAATACTGGCTGTCAATGCTTCGAGTAAAGGCAGCGGTGCAGCGTTACCTAAAAAATTTCCACTCAAATACTCTATATAATTGATGCGAACAGCGTTCCGTTTGCTCAAATCCCTGGAGTGGGGGATAGGGTAATTCCAAACGTGGAACGTAGGACGGCTTTGATTTACGATGCACACCTGGGAGAGGGTCTGATACATCAGGGGATCTCTAGAACAATATTAGCATTAAAAGAGATGTACTGGTGGCCAGAGATGAATGCACATATTCACATCTTGGTCATTAACTGCATAAACTGCAATAGAGATCGCAGCACAGAACACCACCAGATACCTGACTACAGTGTAGCCAGCCCAGTACAGACACCATTGTTAGACAGCATTCGACTATCTACACGCAGGTGTCCTTATGGACGAATGCAGTCCCACAAACACTAAATCAAGGTGCGTTTGGATGTGGCCTCAGCGCTCGGCTGACGCTCGAACTGTTATAAAAGATTTGCGAGTCTTTATCTGCACATACGCAATGGGCACACTACACTCTGACCAGGGCCCTGCGTTAAGCTCTTGAGCTTACAAAGAAGCCAAGGCAAGTTTGGGCGTTGAATTGCGGTACTCTTCTCCATTCCATCCTAAGGGAAATTCTGTTGTGGAAAGAAAAAACTGAGACATACAGCAGTCTATAACAGCTAGGGTATTAGGTTCGGGTGATGGGTGGGTCAAACATCTTTATGGAGTCCAACGTAGTCTAAAGAATTTGCCAAGAAGTTCTCTAGGGGTTGTCACTTCATATGAGGTCATATTTGGGACAAGAATGTTGGTTCCGGATTGTCATGGAACAGTGGTGGAAAATAAGTAATTTGATATCAAAGATCGTTTGGCTGTTTTACAGGACTTAAATGAACTAAGATCGAAACAAAGCAATGTGTTCCTGAAGCCAACCACCACTGGGGAAAAACCAACCGTCCCAGCAAGGCCTGTCTGGATCCCAAATCTTGGTGATCTAGTCAGAGAAAAGATCGCGGACAAGAAGGAATTTGGGCCTTCTTACAGACAACCAGTACCTGTCCTAGCAATCCACGGATCAAGAACAGTTTTACTGCCGCCCCTTGCTGGTAAAAAGGAGAATAGATTTGTGTCCATTGACCTGATCAAACCACACTATGTGGCTGATACTAAGCAGTAGGCCAAGTGGACTCTGACAATGTAGCAGGCGCACTCCGCATGCTACAATCCAAGAGGTACAAACTGAGAGACTCATCACCTTTGAAGATTCTACAGTGAGAAAAGAAGGACTATGCAATAAAGCTATGGAACTAGTTCCTCTTGAGACCCAAATAACAGTTTGTCCTGATACACCTGTCTACAACGAAGTAACAAGTAGTTCTAGCGATTTTAACAAATCCTGATGCAATTCCAACCATTGACAGAACTGCCTCTGGCTATTTCATTAACTTTGATACGTTTTCTGAGGATACAGCGAATCTGAAACAACGCCAGCACAAAGAACTTTCAAAGAACAAGCAACAGACTTTTTTCATCTCCTGAAAAAGACTTATCTGGTTTTACCATGGATTGAACTATGGATTGTTTTGGGAATATTCTTCTTTCTACTTTGGTTAGCTCTGGTAATAACTCTGGGTATGCTGATAAATGTAAAATATATTCAAATGGACACAGCAAGTAAAAAAGTGAACTTACTTCTCCAGCCACACAAATCATCCCATCGTGAACAAAGAGACTTGTCAGCAGTGAACATCATATCAGTTCCTATCCCGGATGGTATTGATTGGGACAGAACTGAATATGACATTTTTGGCCCGTCGGAGCTTTTGAAGATTCTACACTTATTCAAGATTTCATTAAGTGAATTTATTAGCTCTAGTACCTTTTCTGATAATTGGGACTTCGAGATTGGTAATAACATGATGTCTGATCTAGAAATGTCAGCAGTATTCACAAATCATGAATATTTAGAGGGTTCATCTGACTATGAACTCATGTATTGTTATAACCATTATGGTCATAATTTCTTGCACAAATCTGCAATACCTAGAAATGTATATATGTATAACCAATGGGAACATTGTCCTACACCTCCAAAGGGTAGCTCAAAAACTTTTGCAATGAAATTTCCATATTTTTCAGGGTTCAATTTATCCGATGCTGAATCATTTTACTTTAAAAATTTTAACAAAACAGGAACGAAAAATATGTTAACCAATACAAAACCGATTTATTCTGCAAATTTATTGCCCAACTGTCTAGATAGGGTTTCGACTTTTGGAAAGACAACATTGAGACAAAAACTGTCTGGGGTACAAAAGATTAGCAAGTGCAGGGGGTAGAAGCTTTGTTTAGAGCCTGTATCATCCCTGAACAAATTATGTTTTTGAATGACACTGTCCAACAAACATCTTGCCTTGGGTTAGCCAAGATCAAAGACACGAACACACCGATCATACCTAAACCTACAAGTAATAGCACTACACGGGGGAGGGCGACGTACATAATATTTTGCATCACAACAGATCAGATCCTGAATGGAAACAATGGTTGCTCTTGCCCCTAGACACACACATCTGTCAAGATCGATTCCTGAACAAAACACAGGGTTTCACTATCAATAGGCAAGACCCAAGATATGTTCAAAGACCGCATCCTGGAATAGTAACAACATACAGTGTAAGGAAGCTCAGCCTTGATTGGCTCCAGAAATTTACACTTAAGGATGAAAAACAACACTTATCTTTACTTAAAGATCATGCAGACTGTAGAGAATACTTGCTAGGACCAATAAAACGTGTCAAAAACGTTTCATATATACCAGTGTATGCACTGCTTATAATGAATATGGAAGATTACCCAAGCAGAAACTGCAGAGCGAATACGAGAAATTGATCATATTAATTTAGAGAAATCTCTCTCTGGAGTAGACAATGGGATAACAACTTTGTCGTCCGGGATATATTCATTGGACAGCATTGTATCTTCTGCCATAGACATCATGGGACAAGACTTGGTCATGCTGCAACATGGTCACTCTCAATTACGTTCTATCATGCTATTGGCTGGATGCTACAAAACCTGCGTGCAGGCTATGTGCCTTGGCGTTTAATCAACACTATGTCACTGTTTTCAGAATTCAATCTCACTGATAAACAGATCAAACTGGCAGAAAGGGGAGCAGACTATACGGTGCTGAGCATTGAAAAACTGGAAAAATCACCATTCACAGTGGCGGAAAAACCAGCTACTGAGTGGATCATACATGGTAAAATTACTCTGCCTGTTACAATTTTCCATTTTCAGTATTGCCTAAAACACATACCAGCAGGCAAATATGAAAGGTTGGGTAAAGAATACTTCAAGACATCCTGAGATTTACCATACACACACAGATGTTGGAGTGGGGGACGTGAAGTGTTTCTTAGTGGTTCTAACTGTGAAAACGCACTAAGCGGTTCTCTCCTTTGTCAAGGTATTAATTTACACGGGGCCTGCGATGATTCCACCACAAACTTATCCTGTCACCTGCAAGGCTCACCAGCTGCAGTGATTAATCCAATTTTTGGACTACTTTCTAAAGGGAGTGTAACGGGGGGGTCCCTGTCCCGGACCCCCCCCTTGTACCTACTCATGTCTCTCCTCTCTTTACGCAGCACACGGATACCTGGAAGACTGCGGACATCATATGCAGTCCTGGGACCGACACTGAGGAAGACTGTTTCTTTAAATGGGCCGATCCGGATGCAAGCCCGGCCCCCTTCGACGAGGTAAAACACCCCCAGGAACTCAGACAGGTGTGTGATACACCCGGAGGAGGCGAGTGGAGACTGGAGAGCGAAGGCGGAGCGGAGCAGAGGTCGAGCGTGGAAGGAGAGGACTGGAGATATCGAGAGGACGGCGCGGAGGAGGACGAGACGAAGAAGGAGGACGAAGGCGAGTGGAGAGGTGCGGAGGAGCTGTGCAGGAGCGGAGACCCGACGGAGCGAGAAGGACCGAGACACAGCGACGGAGCAGAGAAGCAGGAGAGAGACACCCGCGACAAGCCAGGAGGCCCACGGGAAGGCGGATCGCCCAGCCACGCTTCTCGGGAAGTGTGGCTAGGACAGGTACGGTCACGTTTCCTGGGTTGGGCCGGGAGGAGGCGGAATACACCCCAGTGAGCCAAACCGTGCACGGTAATCCCCGGAGTCACCCCCCCTCACATTGCACCTCCACGATAGCGGGATTTTAAAGAGCACGAGTGTTCCCTCACCACCCCCTCCTTGTGTGGAATTCCGAGTAGCGGACAACCCAGTAATATTGGTCTCCCTTTTTTTGTCTTCCATCGGAACCCGGCTCGTGGGCCACAACGGCGGAAGCCTGGACTTCGACTCCCAGAAGACACCGCGAGATAAGGAGGCGGGGTCTGGAACGGGAGGCGACGGAAGACGCAGCGAATCCCCTTCCGTTCTATCGTATACCTGTACAACAGCGAAAACTGTACAAAACAATAAAACCGGCTTTGCCCTCTATCCAGGTGTCTGTGGATCTATTAGGAAAACCTCCCGAAATCCCACAAGTGGTGGAGAATGCGGGCATAACGGAGGAAACCATCAGGGACACAACGATGGATGAGATGATCCAGGCGCTGATAAAGGGGCAGGAGCAGTTAGGGTGGGCGGTAGAGCAGCAGCTCGCCGCCGCCCAATTGGACCGGGACACGTTCAGACACACAGTGGTGGCACAGCTCGAGGGTATGCGCCCTACGGTTGACCCCGGCAGCCCACAGGTGCGCGAAAGCCGACCAACAGCCACACCACCCGGTATTGCTCTACAGAAGTATGTAACGGGTGAGGATCCGGACGCATTCCTCACAAATTTCGAGAGAGTGGCCTTGGCGTGTGGATGGCCTCTGGACAAATGGCCGTTCTTTCTGGCACCGCTGTTTATCGGGGGAGGCCCAGGCTGCCTACCAGGTGGCCAACAGTACGGGGCAGACCCCGTACGGACAGATCAAAACACTCATACTGGATCACCTGGGGTTGGACGCAGAGGCGTACAGAGTGCGTTTCCGCAAAGAAAGGGGACAGGCAGGGGACAACCCCAAAACATTGTTCTTTCGTTTAAAAACAGCAGCGGACAAGTGGCTTACCCCGACAACAAGCTCAAAAGAGGAGATCATGGACAAGATCTATTTGGAACAGTATCTCGAGGCCCTTCCTTTCGGGACCCAGAGGTGGCTCCGCCAACACTCCAATCTATCGACCGTTCAGGCCATGGAGATGGCAACCACGTATGCCCGAGCCCAACCCCGCCTGCACACGACGGAGCCTGAGAAACCCTCCAAACCGATTCCCCGACCCGAAAGGAGGATGAGGCCCCCCCCTGGGCTACCCATGCCCCGACCTCTGATGGCCGATAATCCCCCTTTGCGGGGTCCGCAGTGTTTTGACTGTGGGATGTGGGGGCACATCGCCAGGTTATGCCCCCAGAAAAGACCCCAGGAAGAACCCATGGATGTTAGCTATCTGCCTAAGGCCGTCATGTACTCCGCAGAGTTGGGCGGTGCATACCACGTGAGTGTTCAGGTTAATGGTGTAGCGGTCCGAGCCCTCCTGGATTCGGGTTGCAAACAATCGGTGATACGGGGATGTTACGTGGGGCCCCTCCAGGTCATGCCAGGCGCCTTAGTGTATATCAAGTGCGTCCACGGGGATGTTAAGGGGTACCCCGTGGCGTTTGTCCCCATATCGGTAGAGGGAAAAGAGACCATGATCGTAAAGGTGGGAGTACTGGACGCCCTTCCCGAAAATCTTATACTAGGGACTGACAACCCCCACTTCCTAGATCTCTTTAGGGACCGACTTCAGTTGGGTACAAGAGACTGTGGGATGGCAGTCCCTGCTCTGACCTCCCCGGATCCCTGGGAGGGGGATAGAAGCTTTAGGTTCGCTCAGGCCAACGATCACAGCTGCCTGGGAAAAAGCCCATAGGGAGCAGGACGATCCCCAACCCCGGTATCCGCGATTCTGGATTAAGGAGGACCTCCTCTATCGACAGGCCAAACCGGAGGAACCCATGCAGCTGCTGGTGCCAACCTGTTTTCGCGACCAAATCCTATTTTACGCCCACACTCATTTGCTTGCCGGACACATAGGGAGCGAAAAGACAACACAGAACGTCCTCAGGAGCTTCTATTGGCCAGGCATCTACCACGATATCAAGAAACATTGTCAAACCTGCGATGTGTGTCAGAGGAAAAATACCCACCGAGCCCCAGCAGTGCCTCTGCAACCCCTTCCCATAATCGGAACCCCCTTTGAGAGGGTCGGTATGGATCTCATCGGACCTCTACCCCAGACCAAGAGAGGACATAAATACGCACTGGTGATCGTGGATTACGCCACGCGTTTTCCGGAGGCGTTTCCCCTGAAGAATGCAACGTCCAGAAACATAGCGGACAAGTTCATGGAGTTGTTCTCAAGGGTGGGGTTTCCCAAAGAAATCCTCACCGATCAGGGTACCCCCTTCATGTCAAGGGTCATGAAAGAAGTATGTAGCTTGCTCGGTCTACACCAGATAAAAACCTCGGTGTACCATCCACAGACGGACGGCCTCGTGGAGCGATACAACGGCACCCTAAAGTCAGTATTGAAGAAAATGCTGACCGTGAACGAGACCGATTGGGACTTACTACTTCCACTGGCCCTATACGTCATCCGAGGCCAGAAACAAAGCAGCTTAGGGTGCTCTTCCTTCGAGATGCTTTACGGAAGGCAACCCCGCAGCCTCTTGGACATGACCAAAGAGGTGTGGGAGAGTGAACCCACGGGAGACACCAGACAACTGTTGGAGTACACCCAAAGCCTAAAGAATAAACTGGGTAAGATACGCGAGCTGGCCTTCGCCCATCTCGAAGGGAGCCAAAGAAAACAACAGGCCCAATACGACAAGGGGAAAAAGTGGAGACAACTCCTGATCGGCGACTGGGCCCTTGTACTCCTTCCTTCGGTTGCGAAGAAGTTCCAGAACGAATGGCAAGGCCCGTACGAAGTCGTAGAGTTGATCGGGAAAACCACCTATCGCTTGCGCATAAGGGGAAAGAAGACACAGATATTTCATATCAATCTTCTAAAGAAGTGGTTGGGATCAACCCCGGTGTCCTCCCACCTCGTCGCCCCGGTCGAGAACCATAAGAAAACCATGCTAGGCGAGCTGGTAGTCAACGATGAGCTGTATCAAAGCGAGCAGGAAGGCCTACAAGAGACGCTACGCCCGTTTTCATCGATCTTTTCTGACCCCCCAGGCCTGACACGGTTGGCAGTACACCGGATAGACACCCCTGAGGGCATCTCGGTCAAACAACGCCCGTACCGGATACCAGAAGCCAAGAGAATAGCTGTACGGAAGGAAGTAGATGAAATGCTTTGCCTTGGGGTGATCCGCCCGTCCCGAAGCGAGTGGTCCTCACCCATAGTGATGGTGCCAAAACCCGACGGCAGTAGCAGGTTCTGCATGGACTTCCGGGCTTTGAACGCGGTGTCCTCCTTCGACGCATACCCGATACCCCGCATCGATGAGCTCATCGAAAAACTAGGTGATTCCAAATACATTAGCACACTGGACCTGACCAAGGGCTACTGGCAGGTGCCCTTACGGGAAGAAGATAGAAAGAAGACCGCCTTCGCTACTCCCGACGGACTATATGAGTTCAACGTCCTCCCCTTTGGCCTACATGGAGCGCCTGCGACCTTCCAGAGATTGATGAACGAGGTGTTAAGACGGCATCTGAGGTACAGTTCTGCATACTTAGATGACATCATCATCTTCAGTCCGTCATGGGAGGCCCACCTACAACACCTACGGGCCATACTACAGCAGCTCAGCGACGCAGGCCTACACGTAAACGCCAAGAAATCCAGGGTTGGATTCCAAAAGGTCAAATACCTCGGATATTTACTGGGCCATGGTGCCATTGAACCACAGATAGAGAAAGTAAGAGCAATAGCCGACACCCCGTTCCCCAAAAACGCAAAGGACATGAGGGCCTTCCTTGGATTGGTAGGCTACTACAGGAGATTCATACCCTCTTTCTCCGATGTGGCCGCACCCTTGACTGACACCTTGAAGAATCAACATAAGGGCGTCGACTCAAACCCACGCCGTCCATGTGGAAGGCCTTCCAGACGCTCAAAAGAGCCATCACCACGAGCCCGGTGTTGACATCCCCGGACTTCACGAGGCCCTTCATCCTACACACCGACGCCTCCGACTTCGGCATCGGAGCTGTTTTGTCACAGGACGCAAGGGAAGGGGGGAAAGGCCCATACTGTACATTAGTAGAAAGCTATTCCCTAGGGAGGTGAAATATCCCACGATCGAAAAAGAGTGTCTGGCCATACGTTGGGCCATCGACAAACTGCGGTATTACCTGGAGGGGCGCCAGTTCATTCTGTACACCGACCACGCCCCCTTGTTGTGGATGAGCAGGAACATATCAAACAATCCGAGGGTCATGAGATGGTTCCTTGCCCTATAACCGTTCCGATTCCAGGTGCGCCACTTGAAGGGAAGGGACAACGCGAACGCGGACTACCTGTCCAGATTTCCTCTCCCCGATCGGGAGAATCCTAGGGGGGACGTGTGTAACGGGGGGTCCCTGTCCCGGACCCCCCCCTTGTACCTACTCATGTCTCTCCTCTCTTTACGCAGCACACGGATACCTGGAAGACTGCGGACATCATATGCAGTCCTGGGACCGACACTGAGGAAGACTGTTTCTTTAAATGGGCCGATCCGGATGCAAGCCCGGCCCCCTTCGACGAGGTAAAACACCCCCAGGAACTCAGACAGGTGTGTGATACACCCGGAGGAGGCGAGTGGAGACTGGAGAGCGAAGGCGGAGCGGAGCGGAGGTCGAGCGTGGAAGGAGAGGACTGGAGATATCGAGAGGACGGCGCGGAGGAGGACGAGACGAAGAAGGAGGACGAAGGCGAGTGGAGAGGTGCGGAGGAGCTGTGCAGGAGCGGAGACCCGACGGAGCGAGAAGGACCGAGACACAGCGACGGAGCAGAGAAGCAGGAGAGAGACACCCGCGACAAGCCAGGAGGCCCACGGGAAGGCGGATCGCCCAGCCACGCTTCTCGGGAAGTGTGGCTAGGACAGGTACGGTCACGTTTCCTGGGTTGGGCCGGGAGGAGGCGGAATAGACCCCAGTGAGCCAAACCGTGCACGGTAATCCCCGGAGTCACCCCCCCTCACATTGCACCTCCACGATAGCAGGATTTTAAAGAGCACGAGTGTTCCCTCACCACCCCCTCCTTGTGTGGAATTCCGAGTAGCGGACAACCCAGTAATATTGGTCTCCCTTTTTTTGTCTTCCATCGGAACCCGGCTCGTGGGCCACAACGGCGGAAGCCTGGACTTCGACTCCCAGAAGACACCGCGAGATAAGGAGGCGGGGTCTGGAACGGGAGGCGACGGAAGACGCAGCGAATCCCCTTCCGTTCTATCGTATACCTGTACAACAGCAAAAACTGTACAAAACAATAAAACCGGCTTTGCCCTCTATCCAGGTGTCTGTGGATCTATTAGGAAAACCTCCCGAAATCCCACAGGGAGTTACCTAACATTGAATGATCACAGCTGTTGTGGCATGTTGCAAAGTATTCCATATCTAGTGACTGTTTCATCCAGGGTCACTTGCTGTATGCAAGTATTGTTTCCACAAACCAAGACAGCCAGGGAGTCGCCTTTATGGCCTTCACTGAACATCTCTTCTATACGAATTGATACTTTAAGCAGAATGAAAGCCATTCTTTTACAAAAAACTGTGCCACTGACCTCGGCCAAAGAAACCTGTGATCTACAAGTTGCAAGGACTTCTGCCAAGATACATGCCCTTTTGAATACAAACTGCCCTACACATTTCTTAGAAATGTTGGAACGTATCTTAAACATGTCTGATACGAGGGGTATTGTATATCTATTTAAGAACGTGTTTTAGGGCTGTTGGCACCTTTTCAAGCGGTCTTCGGAATACTTCCAAACTTCGTGCACTCTGTGTTTGGCAGACTGTCACTACTTTTTGGACTTGTTGCAGCGATCTCTATTTTTGCTCCTACTACTACGATATGGCAAGCCAAATCACCAGCGCCATTCCAAGTACCATAGCGAGCTCTATTGGAGATGAAGTGTCGTGAGCGCATCGTCCACATTTTAGGTTTACCTCGTCTACGAGAATTAAATACCACATGGTTTCTGTCATTCAGACCAATCTGGCAAGATTGCATCTTACATGTTCTACGCTGCCTGCTTTGTGGTGAAGAATGCGTGCTAGACATCTGTCTAACACTCCCATCAGTTATGCCTATGGATATCGATACTCTGCTGGACCTGGTAACGGCCCATGCTCTGTGTTGTCTCCAGTGGCAGCATTCGTTAAGATCTCACAGACGCAAATTGCTACTGCTGAGATACGAGAGGAAACAACAGGCACGCAGGTAACATCCGATACGAACATTGCTGATGCGACAAATGCTGAAGGCGATGCTTCTCATCTATGTGCGGTTAGTCTTCTAAACGAGGTAATCCAATTTTCACCTACAATGGTAGACAACTTTTTGTCAACAGGACATAGAAGATTTCATTTTTTCTCCAAGCCCTAACACAGACTTTTGATTTTGGCACGCAGTGTTGTGAGAGACTTTGAATTTGACCTTCATTTTTAAAAGAAAGGGACTAACTTTGGAACTTTTTCCCATGATGATTTTTTTTTCTCCAAATGTTTCTTTTTCTTTTTTGGCAAAGTAATCTGCTTACAGTAGAACTATTCATAGAGAACAAGAATTCTTTGAATACTTCCAGAGACAATATATGACCTTGTCCACAACAAAATGATTCTGTAATCTGAAATGAAATGGTTTGTGCACTTTTTTCTTTTTCATCATGTATATATGTTTATGATTCATTCATGTAGCATTCAAACGTCTACATATGCTTGGAATGAAGCATTGCTTTAAATGCGTACAGCATCACTAATGCATTATTTTTGTTAAATATGTTTTTGACATGTTTTAGCAAATCATGCAAAGCTATGTTTTAGATAGGTTTAACATGTTTAGGATTTAGTAACGTCGTACATACGAAAGTGGAGTGGGTGTTGTGTGTCGATTTAGATTCCGTATGAATTTCACGATTCATGCCCTTATATAGGTACAATTCACATTGCCCTTATTTAGGCATAGAAACCCAGCCTTATTTAGGCATTGCTCATGCTAACCAAATGCAGGCATGCCTACTGACATCCGTTCATCTACGTCACGACGAGTTCTTGGAAAACCAGGCTCTTAAGCCTTTAGGACTTCCCCTTGCTTAGATATTGATTTCTTCAAGAACTCATTTATTATGCATGAACATCTATTCCTTAGGGATTCATTCATGACATTCTTATGCACGACTTTTACGTCAATACTGGCATTCCTAAACACCTTCGAGGTATAAATATGCCTTCACTTGCCATGGCAAATCACTGTTCGGTCCACGATTCGACTGCCTTCATGCATGACGCGGTTCGCCGCGGCAAGTTCGGAAGGAAGTCCAGTCCCCAATTGACGCACTGACCAGACGCTGCCATCCTCTTCGCCGAGAATCCTGCTCCAGTGTTTCTGACTCCCCTTGCGGGGTCTTAGAGATCGAGATCCGGGAAAAGAGATTCCAACCTCTCTCATTCTAAGGTATGGGGCAGACTAGAGCCTAGAGTGACTCTTGGCAACTATAGTTAAACTAAACTAAAGCTGAACTAAACTATAGCTAAACAGCACCTACTTCTTCCCTCGTGCTAGACTTAGTTAGATACACTGGGATAGGATTATTTCCGAAGCACCAGATGAGTATTTTAGCCTGTGTTATTTATGTATGTTTCTTTTTATTCATAGCTACAGACCATGCTATTGCAGTATTATTTAATCCTACTGCTAACGCTGTACGTATTATACTTCGCTTTCTGTCTTACTATTGGAGCAATTCATATCTCTTGCATGAGAAATAAGACTAAAGCCCGTCTACATATTTCTGTGTAAACTCTGTAGAAATGAAGCATGCATGATTGACTGAGTGAATGGTTATCTATTGTTTCCACGATTCTGAGATTGTTCCGATTCTAAGGGAAACAAAGTTGTCATGTTTATGCGGTTGTCAGAAACGTATCCCTTCTTGTTAATTCGAGAAGTTTCTAGTGACCTCTGAGTTAGCTGGCACACACAAGTAATTAAGTTTAATGTACTCATTAGAGAGATACTTACCTCAGTCCTATGTCAAAACTATAGTGTATATTATTCCAATGTGCAGAGCCTATCAGGGATATAGGAACTACAGGACACCCACACCCACTCTCCTCCACGTACTCATAGACTGCTAGATTGTATTATTGTGTTATTGTAATTCTACTTGACTCTCCCTGATGTCCCGGGTAGTTCAGTTAATGTTTAGTTTGTTTCTTGATGCACCTGATCGAAACACTGCTCAAGCTTTGGGTGCTTGAGGTTCCCCAGTGGTGGTTGATGCAAGGTGCAGGCTGTCTGGGTCTTCCAACACCCCAACATCTGATGAGTGCTTTTGGTTTGTAGACGGGCCATAGCTTGCACATAATCACTAACACCTCCCCATCAGCCTCATGCACTAACAGCACATCCTTAAGATCAATGACTTTATACAGATTATTGTGTGACTGTTGTTTTTAATATGCACCATTTCCGTTTTCACTGTGGTACCCACCTATAAATGCCAATAAAGAAATATTTAACAAAAAATAGAGGCCCTAACCAACCATATTCCAATGAAAGTAGACTGTACAGCAATTAAAATGACCTCAACTGCTTCCCACTGTACACCCTGCCAACAGATTGGCCAAAGAGCATAGGAAATGCAACTCTACACTGGACATTGTAAATGTGTACCTAAATTCAAGCAAATGCAATAAGTTTGAGGATCAACTTCCAGCCTTATTGACAATTGTCTGTGCCATGAAAAACAGGGCCCCCAGCAACAGTAAGCATTACCTTCTAGTCTGTGGTGACGTCAACATCTATCCACTGGAAGATCTATGGGAGACTGTGAAAAGCATGGAAGAGAACAGTTGGGGTATTCCGTCACCAGAATTGGGTAGTTTTCTTACACTCAGCAGACGCAAGAAAGGGAAATTATTTATCAGTTTCTTACCAAATCACAGCTAACCTTCCTAATTGGTTGAACGATATCAGACAGCCCTGCAGGGCCCACATTTCAGAATAGCAAAAGATCTAGCCTGATCGACTACATTCTCTTTCCAAATGAATGCGAGCATTTGGTTTGTACATAGAAGTAATCCAAAAACCTGAGAGCAACCACGACCCTCTGTGCTTTTAGGTGTGCAGTCTTGACTAAGCAGAAAAAGGTTAAACCCTTCACCTCCAGCTGTTGGGCCTGGCCTTTTTTGCAGGTTTAGCCCCAAAAGTGTTTGCCTTTTGGCACCTATTTTTCTGACCTGTTTTTGTTAGCTTTAGAATTCTGGGCACTTTACCACTGCTGATCAGTGCTAAAGTGCATAAGCTCTCTGTGTAAATCGTAATTCTGATTAGTTCTCCATGATTGGCCTACTTGATTTACTGGTAGGTCCATAGCAAAGTGCACTATGTGTGCCCAGGGCCTGTTAATCAAATGCTACTGGAGGGCCTGCAGCACTGTTTGTGCTGCCCACATGAGTAGCACTGTAAACTTGTCTCAGGCCTGCCATTGCAGTGTCTGTGAGTGCGATTTCAAATTACCATTTTGACCTGACAAGTGCACCCACTTGCCTGGCAATAACCTTCACTTTTACTAGATGTAAGACACCCCTAAGGTAGGTAGAGTGCAGTGTATGAGAATGGTAGGACATATACTGGTGTGTTTTAAATGTCCTGATAGTGAAATGTACTTATTTTTGGAGTTTTATATAGCGCTGGCTAGACCCAGAGGTATCAGAGCGCTTTACATAGGTGAGAACGTGAATAGTTGCACAGTTAACATAAAAGTAGATACAAACATCAATGTCCAACATTTGAGAAGAGCAGCGGAGAAAGGGATAAACACAGGCAAAGGCAACAAGGAGCAGAGGGGGATTGGGAGCCAGGCAGAAGGCAGTACGAATAAGATTCAAGCCTAGTAGAGTGGCACTCACCAGGGTATGCCCAGGGCCAGTCCATCCCACCGGGCCAGAAGCAAAGGCAAACCAATATGAGCTTGGTGTAAAAACCAACTGAAGGGTTGTGGAGGCGGCACAGCAACGCAGCGGGACGATTTCGCTCGCCGAGCCGAAGACAAGCAGACCACCGTGAGGCCATCAGATGAGGTGGAAATGCCACTTTTGTTTTTCACTATTGCAAGTACTAGCTCTCACAAAGCCTAATATTGGAGCTGCCTTGTAACACTTTACAAGTGTAACTTTCAATTGGGAAAAGCCTGAGATTTAGAGTTTGGGCTCTCTGCGCTCAGAATTTAAAAACACATCTTTTAGTGAAGGTGGTTATTAAATAGCGTCTTTGAAAATGTTTGTTTTTAGAAAGTGGACATTTTCTGGTTTAACCATCCTGTGCCTCTGCCTGCCTGTGGAATGAACGTCTGAATTAGTCTGACAGAGGCCTGTTTGTGTATTCACTCTAGACAGTAACACAAAGGAAGTTGAGGTATGCCCTGTGTAGGAGGCTGGCTTAGTATATGGTGCACACTTATTTAAGTGAAGCACCTTGCACTAATCCAAACAACCTTTATGGTGATTTTACTGGTCTTAGACAACCATAGACAGCTTTTTATCTGTTGAGAACAGTCTTCAGGCTTAGTCCAGAAGTAGTGTTAAGCAGCTTGTTTTACCAGATCTACTCATATTGTGTAGATTAAATGAAAAAGAACCACACAGTGTATTTATAAAAATTTATATTTATTATACAACACTCACTAACACATTGGTATATTCCTACCTGGAGAGATCAACATAAATACACAGAATACTTCAATTGTAAACAGGTAAGTAAGTAAGTAATTTATTTGCACAGTTAATTAAAAACCAATGCAGTACGATACAAAATATGAGTTAAAATAATACACAATATAAAATCACATATGTTTAAAACCATCATAGTATGAACATTTATGTTCTATTCTTCATTGTTATAAAATCGTATTAGTCTTTCATTTATCACACAGTATTTGGAAGTAGACATAGTTTGTGTTACAAAACAAGTTGGGATCAGAACGGTGGAAGATTCTAGTCCTGGCATTTTTTCCTCCACAGCCTTTAAAATTTTTACGAGGGCGCAGCTCAGTTGAGGGTCCTGAGATCAAAAACAAGTAAGTACTGCACTCCTTCGTGTACGTATCCCAAACCGAATAAAGTGTTGTTTCAAAAGAAGTTTCCTCTCCTCTTGCATTTTCTCGCAAGAGCATAGTAGGTTAATCATGTCTTCTTGCATATCACCGCACAGCCGGCATGGCAAGTCTGCTTTCTTTTTTAACCAGTGTGGGAAGTGCTGAGTGCAGGGCAGCAGCCCTAGTCTATATCTTAAGAAGCACATTTTGGTCTTTTTGGCGTAGCCCAAGCCCAAGTAATTCTGAGGAGCTTTTGCCAAATATGAGTTCAAAGTCATCCAAGCGTGCGTTCTTTTTGAAAAATCTGTTTTATCTTGTACCCACGACTGGTGTTTGATGGATTTCTTTACCAATTTGTTGAAAGTTTTGTGATCTAAGGAGGAAGACCAAAGCTGTTCCAGCCCGGTATTTGCAGGGCTTTTTGCTAGATATTTGGCTGCAGGCGAGGTTAAAAACTGCTCTATCTCCCTCCACAGATATTCATTCAATGTTCCCTGTGCAGATTTCCTCACTTTGTCCCATGCACAGATGTAGGCCCCCTGACGTGCCAGGAGCTGCTGTTGGATGCCAAACTCCAGCCTGATCTGTGGTGGGGAGGTCCGCTTAGGAAGACTAAAGATAATTCTATATGCGGCTATGATTGTGCTGTCAAGTATTGTTGCATCTCTGCCTCGTAGGACCTCGCTTCCATAAGTGATTGTAGGCAGTAGTTTAGCTCGAATGACTTGTACCAAAGGTGTTAGTGATGGGCCAGATAGCTTATTATTCAAGGTTTTTAGAGCAATTGCCAAAGCTATCCCTTTGCCTTTGATGCAAGACCTTTGTACACTGAATCGGCCTCCGTTATCGATCTTTACGCCTAAATATTTATATATTGGCGTGTCTTTGATGCGAGATTTGTTCCAGAACCACGTGGATGTTTTTATTTTTATTTTACTGATGGTCATAGTTTGAGTTTTCTCGAGATTTACTATTAGATCATTTGCCTCGGAGTAACTCAGGAGGCTTTGAAGCCCTACTTTGGTGTGGCTTATTAGAACAATGTCATCCGCATATAAGAGGCATGGTAGGTTAAGCCCTTCTAGTTTAGGAGCATGTGAGTTGCAGTTGGTCAAAATTGGTGCCAGGTCGCCCAAAAACAGATTAAACAATGTTGGGGCCAGGACGCAGCCCTGCTTGAGGCCATTGTTTGTCGGTATGCGCCTTGACAGCAGTGAGCCGTCCCCCACCTTTATCCGTATCCAGGTCTCCTTATGCAGGTTTATTAGCAGGTTCAACAGCAGTTTTGAGATCCCCCAATTTTGTAATTTTGACCACAGGAGATTCCGATTGATCTTGTCAAAAGCCGCTTTATAATCTATGTAGCAGAGATGTAGGGGCAGTGCCTTGTCTATTAGTAGGCCCATAGTTAGAATATTACTCATCGTGCCCACTGTTTTAACAAAGCCTGTCTGGTAAACCGGTATCAGGGATTTCTTTGCAGCCCATACCTGTAGTTCCTCCAGCAGTAAACCTGCGAAGTACTTCGCCTCATTGTCTATTAGGGCGACTAGTCAGTAGTTTTTGGGGAAGAGCCCTGTCCCCTGCTTTATATATTGGGGTAATAATAGAGCCCTTCCAGGAATCTGGCAAGATGTTCGAGCACCTGATTTCCAAAAAAGGGGTTCAAGAGCTGCTGCCCAGTAACTCACATCTTGCTTGAAGAGGATTGGGGGGATCCCATTAGGTCCCGGAGCTCTTTCCCTTCTACCTTTTTTAATTTGGCATTCAATGCTTTGTTGGAGCTTTGAGGTGTTAATTAATTCATATTTGTCTTTAATATTTGTGCACAATTGCGTTTGTTGTGCATTGTCAGCATTGTCATCTATTCCGTTATCTGATGTAGATAAGACCTGGTTTTTGGGTGGTTCTTGATTAAAGTAATTGCCAAGATAGGATGCCCAGGTTTCCTCTGTAATGTTTGATGAGACCCCCAGGTTTGCCGGACGTATTAGCGAGTTAAGGGTTTTCCAAAACCTTGCCCCGTCATTGTGTTTAGTGTCTGAGTGAAGTTTTGCCCACAAGTCGTCCCCTGTTGATTTGGTTGCTTCCCATTTCAACTTTTTTAATTTGGATTTCAGTGTCCGAAGTTGGTTTTTCTTTGCTTTTTCGTTGGGATGCAGCTGTATTTCCCTCATTAAGCTGTATATCTTGTTTATTGCTACCTTAATTTTTCCTTTGTGCTCCCGGGATAGGTTGTCAGTTTTGCCGATCTTTGCAAATGCTTTGGGCTGTGTTGCATAGTTCGACATAGTGGTTGTGAATTGTTCCCATTTTGTGACCTCATTTGGTCCAGTCCGCTCAATAAAGTGTTGTTGTGCCCTTCCTATTAAGAGTTCACCCATTGCCACAGAATACTTAATTTATTTTTAATTAACAGTATAAATAGTCTCTTTTGGTGCATTTGATCGCTCGAGTGTAGGTCTCACAATATTCAAGGCCATTTCCTGAGGGCAATGGTCGCTGTTGTTAGGTAATAAATCCTTCTGTTAGGTAATAAATCCATTTGGGCAATAAATCCTCCAACCCTTCGCAGAGCGACCAAAGCAAATAAACCACAGCTGCCTCACACAACACAGGAAATGTTCTTGCACCTTTGTCCGTTTATTGGCATGCCAAGGCAGAATGCAGACGCAGTGTCACGTCTTGGAACAAGCTTCTTCTGCCCCTCATGAATAGTCACAGCAGAATATATAGGGCAGAAAGTGCAGTCATCAGTAAACTCATACAATGTGCCCAAGGCCAAATATGGTTGTACATATACAAATAGAAGTGCCACGCAGGCCCAGAACATAGAGCAATATATGGGCACAAGGGACCAGAAAGCAAGTTTAAGCAAACCTGTAAGATTCAGAGGCTTTCCACAGCTGTTAACCCATGACGTGTCAATGAGGGCACTACAGGTCATGGGGTCAGGAGTTAATAGATTTCTAAGGGGAGGGGTGTTCAGGAGCACGGAGCAAGCAGCTTGGTCAGAGCAGTCAGCTCAGTAGGTCTGAGTTAGTGTGGAGGAGAATATGGAATTGAGATATATTTTTCCCCACAATATCCCTCCTTTTTGATAGTAATATCAAATATTATTGTAAGAAAAATATGAATATATACATATGGTAGAAATATCGAAAATGTACTTATCTTTGACTAGCATCACACAGTGTTTAAATAACATGCATATATTGGCGTAGACCCATCCAAGAGGTATTCATTTTTCTACATAGATAACATTATATACTAATACTTAATGCTTTTATATTATATCTCTATAGCCATTAATTGAAATGTTTCTTTGTGTGCTTTCTCTACATCCTGTTGTATTTGGAGATATTTGTAGGCTAGCTCCTGCTCTGTAGGAGGTAGAATTTTAACTGCGGAAATTGAATGGATGCTTTTAGTACACCATTGCTGTACCATGGAGCAGCAACACTGAAGACAACACAAAAATATCACTATTGTTAAAAAGATACCCAGTAGCGCTAAAAGTAAGTGCTTTAACCATCCTGTTGGTAGCCATGACCATAGCCAGGACCAGTCATCAGAATCTGTAATTTTCCCTGCTCCACGGAATATTTGAACTGCATTCTTAATTTGTGCCACATCCCTTGCTATGTTCCCACTTTTGTTTAAAAAATAACAGCAAGAGGAATTTAATAAAACGCACAGTCCTCCTTGTTGTAGTGTCAGGAGGTCAAGTGCAATCCGATGTTGAATAGTCATGGCAGCTACTGAGTTAATTTCCATCTGCAACTGTTGAAGTGCATCTCTTGTTGCATTGAATGCTACAGCTAGCTCAGCAGACATATTAACTAGAGCCAATTCTAAATCATATACCCCATATCCAGGGATAAATATACGCATTAGTTCAAAGAATAGGCCCCGTCTAGTTTCCAGAATAGGTGCATGTATATCTCTTTTATATCTATGAGCAAAACTCCCCAAATTTAGTGGCTCATGGGCTGCAATGCGTGGCACGACTGAAATGTTTGGTGTAAGGTAAGAAATAGCACACATGCCTTCCCAGTGCCGGGGAAGCACCTTGTATGCTTTAGTGCCACAAACAAAATACATTCCGCCCTGTAACTGTGTGTCTAATGTGTGATATTTACTGAGTGGAAGGCCTACCCCTTCAGGGAAAGTGTTTTGGAATTGATCACACCATTTGTAATCAATCCATGAAGAATTTATAAGCGTAACATTTGCCCATGGTGCAATGTATGAGCAGCGAGCTGACCATAAGGGGTATTCTAATATTTTAGAAATCACATTTGGTGCCCTAGCATGCTTATTCTTTTGCTCAATAAATGGATCATATAGAAGACCATCAGGTGTTACTAACAGTGTCTCTCCATCTACAGTGATGTTCCAGTAATGCAAAGTATAGTTTACTTGTTTTCCTCGTACCTTTGCTGTCCAGTTCCTACTTACTGTCTGTCTTTTATGTTCCAATTCCCTGTGATATTATCAAATTCTAATATGTTAGGACACTTGCTACTTTTTAAATGTCCTAAGTATTGGGAAGCTGGGTTATATCCTGAAACACGATGCTTTAAACATACAGGAAATGCTTTTTCCTTGTCTTTGTATTCTACTGTAGGAGACACTTGGTATTGGGCTTGAATATTTGGCAGTATGGTACACCGTGGGTACCATCCAATCCTTCCTTCTCCACAATCCCATGTTACATTGGATATGAGGCATCCTATTCCTTGCGCATAATTTTGTATAGGCACAGGCGTTTCATAAAGGCCAATAGGGTCGCTGGGGTGTCTGGATAACTCTCTACAAATCCAGCAATTTTGAAGACCTAAAGCCTGGGCAACTTTCTCATGTACTGCAATGAGGGGATGGTCAGCAGGTTGTTGCAGTACAGGTAGCACACACATTATTAAGGTACTCAAAAATATTGTTAGCATAATGCAATGCATTTTCTGGACAGTGGTAAATGTCACTTTCAGAATTTAAAATGTTGTTAGGCAGTGCCTTTCTGTCTCAGTTCCAGGGTACTTTCTGTAAGTGTCAATAATGAAAGTTCTTGTGGTGTGCTGTCATCTGCTTCTCCTCCTGGTCCGTAGTCGTCTTGTTCAGGGGCGGTTTCACGGACCTGCCCTGCGTGCTTCACTCAACAGCATCAGTTGGTGTCACCGTTCCTGGGACACTTGATGAAGGACCCTCAGCGTTGTTGTTAGGAAAGGTCTGGTCTGTCTCCCCCTTGTCCTGTGTTTCGCGCTGCTCCACATGTGGCCGTTGCTCATCTGTTAAAGGTGACTCTGCCTCAGGCGTTGTTGGTGCAGCACTGCATCGTGTTCCGTGCAGCCACTCGGGACGTCCCTCCACCTTTAGTGATGTTCTGGTAACCAGGAGCACAACGTGGGGTCCAGTCCACCTAGAAGTAAGAGAAACATTTTTTATTTTTCTCACCATGACCATGTCGCCAGGTTTAAAAGGGTGTGTTTGTTCTAAGGAAGGATGGGGCAAAGCTTCCTTCACCTGGAGATGGTGATGCCTCAATACCACTGATAATTGTACAGCATAGTCAGAAATCTGCTCATCCGTCCACAGCAGTGCTGCTTGGGATGCTGTGAGAGGCAACCTCAACCCCACCGACATAGGCCGCCCCATCAATACCTCATGTGGGGACAAGAGAGTTGTTCTAGATGGTGTTGCTCTTATGGCATGCAGCACTAAAGGCAGCGCCTCTGGCCATTTCAGGCCTGTTGCATCAGTTGTTTTGGCTAATTTATGTTTTATTGTGGAGTTCATTCTCTCCACCTGCCCTGAACTTTGTGGGTGGTAAGGGGCATGCAGTTTCCACTCTATTCCCAAACACTCACACATCTTTTCCACAATGGCAGCAACAAATTCACCCCCTCTGTCACTGTTTATGCTCTGGGGGACCCCAAATCGGGGTATTATATCATTCATCAAGCATCGCACAACAGTTGCTGCATCATTCTTCCTAGTGGCAAACGCCTCCACCCATTTTGAAAACTGATCCACACATACCAACAAATATTTGAATCCATTCACTGGGGGCATGTAGGCGAAGTCTATTTGAAGGTTGGTAAAGGGACCCTCTGGTATTGGCAAGTGATCATGGGTAGCGGGGGACCGACCTTTAGCATGTTGGGCACAGACAAGACATTGGGAGCAGAATTGCGCAGTAAAAGCGGTTATCCCTGGTGCAAACCATTCTTGTCTAATCAAAGCATTCATCCCTCCTTGAGCCATGTGAGTGGGTCCATGGGCAAGCCTTGTAAGGGGCAGGAACATACTGCGTGGGGCCACAGGCCTCCCATCCTTGTGTACCCACAATCCCTCATCATTTGGCTCACATCCAGCATCACTCCACGCTCTTTCTTCCTCTGGAGGTGCAGACCATTGTGCTTCTTTCACATCAGCTAGCAACAGTTGTCTCTGAATCAGTTGTATTTTTGGAATACTTTTTGCCATTGAAGGCACCATCTGCACTGGCTGTAACATGCTCTCTTTTGCTGCTGTGTCAGCCATCGCGTTACCTCTGGCTATCTCAGTATTAGCTCCTGTATGTGCCTCACATTTTATTACTGCTATTCTGTTGGGCAGTAGTATTGCCTGTAGTACATTCTTTACTAAGGGACCATTTTGAATGGGGCGTCCTGCTGCTGTAATGAAACCACGATACTGCCACAGCTGGCCAAAATCATGGACAACTCCAAAGGCATAACGTGAATCCGTGTAAATATTAACATCTTTCCCCTCAGCTAGGATGCATGCCCTTGTGACAGCATACAGCTCGGCTTGCTGGGCAGATGTGCCAGGTGGGAGGGCTGCACTTTCAATTATGGTGTCTACTGTTGTTATAGCATACCCTGCTCTGTAATCAGTGTCTGTTAGTCTGCTGGAGGAACCATCAGTGTACCATTCATAGTCAGTTTTTTCTAATGGTGTTTGCTGCAAGTCTGGTCTGGGTGTGGTGCATGTCTCTACAATTTCAACACAGTCATGGTCAGGGGTCTCATCTGAATCACCTAGTGGAGGTAATAATGTTGCCAAATTAACAGGTGGGCATCTTTTAATGGTGATATTGGTGTTAGACAACAGAGTGACCTCATAACCTGTTTGCCTGGCTGCCGAAAAATGTTGTGTTGCTGCAGATGACAACAACAACTGTACCGAATGTGGCACATAAACAATACAAGGGTAGTCCAACACAATGGGAGCCGTCCTCTCTACCATCACAGCTGCTGATGCCACTGCTCTCAAGCAAGCTGGATGCCCAGTTACTGCTGCAGGCAAAGTCACGGAGTAGTATGCCACAGGTCTTTTTCCAGAGCCATGCTGCTGTGTCAGCACACCATTTGCAATGCCATTTTGCTCTGACACATAGAGATGGAAGGGCAGTTTGTAATCAGGCAGCCCCAGGGCTGGTGCAGTACACAAAGTCTCTTTCAGTTTCTTAAAACAGTTTGCAAGTTCATTAGTCCATACAATGTTGTTGGGAGCATCTTGTAGTGTACATTGTCGCAGGATGGCATCATAGGATCTGTACTCAGGGATCCACTGGCGGCAGTAGTTCATCATCCCCAGGAATGACAGCATTCCTTTCTTGGTGGACGGAGGCCTCATGCCCTGAATCATTTTGATCCTGTCAGGTGATATGCGGCGTGTTCCTTTGGATACCACATAACCCAGGTAAGTCACCTCTTTTTGGCAGCACTGGAATTTTGACAATGACGCTTTGTGTCCTCTCTCCTGGAGGTGATTCAGCAGCGCTACAGTGTCTTTTTCACAAGCTTCAAGGGATGAAGATGCCACAAGTAGATCATCAGCATACTGCAAGATGATGCTACCTCCTTCCAGGTGTAGGCTATCCAGGTCTCTCTTTACTGCCTGCGCATAGACCGTGGGACTCTCAGTATAGCCTTGTGCCAGTCTTCTGAAAGTATATTGGGTATCTTTCACTGTGAAAGCAAAAAGGTACTCGCTCTCTGGATGGACTCTGATACTGAAAAATGCAGAGGAGAGATCAATGACTGAAAAGTACTCTGCCTCTACAGGTATAGAAGATAATATAGTATTGGTATCAGGCACAACAGGTGCTAAGGGAACCACAATGTTGTTTATCTGTCGTAAGTCCTGTATGAACCTATACTGCCCAGTATTGCCCTTGGGTAATGGAATGATAGGACTATTACAGGGGCTGGATGTCTTTTTAATGATACCTTGCTGCAAGAGAGATTCAATCACAGGTTTTATTCCCTCCTCAGCCTGAGATGACAGCCTATACTGACGGACATAAGGTAATTCAGCATTCTCTTTAAGTGTCACTTTATGGGGAGGGCATGTTTTCAATAATCCTGCCTCATTTTTGTGTTTTGCCCAGACCTCTGAGTTCACTTGCTCTAGGATTTTATTTTTAGTCAGCTGTAAAGCCATATTCCCTTCAAGTTTGTCAAAAACTGCAGTCCTGTCCTTTCTGTTCATACACAACGTCCAACACCACCCTTCTCCATCTCCTAACACAGACACCATTCCTAAAGGAAATGTAAAATCCTTTGTTCTAGGTAAGTCCTGAAGGCGTTTGACCATGGGGCCCAGATCCTTAGGGTAGTAACCTGGTGCTACAGCTATGGATACCAGTTGTTTCATAATCTGGCACTTGAAATAATCTCATTTCCTGTGGTCCCAGTTTAATGCTCACTGCACACCCTTCTTTTCCTACATATAATGTGTGCTCAAACAACTCCATTGTCCAGTGCAAATGTTTGTCTGCCCTGTAGGCGTACCATTCAGGCACTGCTCCTGTGAAAAATGCTGCAGTACAGTGCATGGGCTCAGGTACTAATGTCAACTGTACTAAATGAGTGACCAATTCACTCTCAATGTCAGGGCTGTATTTAAACAGTTCTTGAAACATGTTTTCATAAAAATCTCCATGTAATGGAGTCCATTGGTAACGTGTTGGAGAGAGAGAGAAGACAGGGGGTGCACATAACACAGAGTCCTCACTTAATTTGCAAGCAGTAAGTGCTCTATTAGCCAATTCTAACCTGTTCTCAGGTACTTGTAAGTAAATCCCATTTTGCGAAAAATATAATGTTGCATGCAATTTACAGAGGAGGTCTCTCCCCAGCAAATTGATGGGTGCATCTGGTGACATCAGAAACTGATGTGTCATTGTGAAGTCATCAACAGAAACTGGTAGGGGTTCTGACAATTCTTCATGCATCATCATTCCATTTACCGCTATAGTAGTGACTGTTTCACCACTACCAGGACCCAACTTGTTTCTTACTGCAGATAGGGTTGCACCACTGTCTATTAGGAAATCGATCTCTTTATCTCCTACCTTAATTTGAAACATGGGATTCTCCTCTGGTGTCTCGGATACCTTCATCATAAAGCACTGGGCTCTGGTTGCTGCAGTTTGTCCCATCTCTCTCTCCGCGTTGTCCTATGCTGATCCATGTTGCTCCTGGAAAGGATTCCTCATGGAGTGCTGGGTCTGCTTCAGGTCTCTGGGCATGGGTGGTGCAGATGGCTGGGTCTCATTTCTGTCTGACCTTTCATTCCTGTTTCTATCATTTCTATTATACTGGTCACTTCTCTCATTCCAGTCCCTTCTACCTCTATTATTTCTACAATTGCGTGCCCAGTGCCCATACCTCTGGCAATTATAGCACCGATCCCTACTCTTGTCTCTCCTCTGATATCCTTGTCCATTATCTTGTCTTTGCTGTGCCCCCTGATAGTACATTCCCTCTGGCTCCTCCTCTCTTTGTATTTGCTGCAACATCATTCCTTTGTCATTTTTAGTGATGTCCTTTCTTACCTTAAAAATACCATCTCTTTCCATAGTTATGAGAAGCGTGCACAACTCGTTATATCCTTTAGTGGACCAATCAGGGTGGCGTAATTTACAACTGTGGGCCACAGAAGCTAGCAATCCATTCATAAGGGTTTGCGTAGCCAATACCTTATAGGCCTCTGTGGTGCGTGGTACCCCTGCACTGTTATCCCATGCTTCATTGTACCTTAAGATGTAATCAGCCACTGACTCACCTGGCTTCTGCAATGTGGCAGTGACTTGAGAAAAATCACCATGTTTAACTGCTAGCCCATTAATTGTGTCCCTGATAGACTCTAACCAATGAATCAATCTATTTTCTGTGACATCCATATTATTAGTCAGTATGGTCCAATCCCTTTCCTGTGGAATTTGGAATGCACTTTTTACTAAAGACCATCTGCTCCCATATCCTATTTTTAATAGCATTTCTACATCTCGCGGGAGGGGGGTATAGGCAATACATATTTTATGAAGCCACTCATAATATTTTACACTGGCAGTCAGTGGGTCAGGCGCGTCCTTAGTCATTTGGGTTGCCTCCAAGGGCGTCCATGGTTTTAGCATGGCTGTCCCTCCCAACACTATTTTTGGTGCAGTTATTTTAGTGTTCAATAGTATGTCATCAGTATATGAGTTCTCACCCTTTCCCTTTAGGGTCCGTGTTTGTGACCGTATATGTATCAGCCGTTCCCTTCTCTCTAGCTTATCCTGTAGTTTATTAATGGAGCGTTGTATTTCCTCCCTATCAGTGTTTACTTCTTCTTGGAACTCATCTGCCTCTTTCCTCAGGTGTGTCAACTGCTCATGTTCCTCCTCATCTTTTCTCTCTTTTGCACTCAGCCCTAAATCTTCACTCAGACCAAAAGTGGAAGGTTGGGCTGGGGATTCAAAAGCATGTAGCATGTCCCCTCCTAAGGAGAAGTGCCCATTCAAGACTGGTGTTCTAAAACTGCCCTCTCTGGGGTTAGTTGGTATGTCAGGTACCCTAGTTAAATCACCTTCCAGGGATATGTGGAAATAAGGTACACGTGCTAAACTTTGTTGTGAAGCCAGTGCTTGCTCAGGTGTGTTATGTCTTTCACACTGGTTGTAGGGGCCTGAAAGTGATGGGTAAATTGAAGTTGCTGGAAGAGGGGATGAGAATTGAGGTGCAGGAGAAACAGGCCCTGCAGACTGGATGTTTTGTCCCAATGTTTGTTGGCTGTTCTCATTGCTGGCTCTATCTGAGACCCAGGAATTAAATTCACTACTTGCATTTACTCTCTGTCTTTTCCTTTCTTCCTCAGTAAGCAACAAGATCTCCTCCTCAGTCAATGCGCTACTAGTTATTTGCTCATTGTCTGTTCCTTCCCCCATTTTGACAAAAAGGCCTTGAGGCTTGGAGGCGATAAACAGTTTTTTTAACGTATTTATATCAACATTTATTTGGCGGTGCGTCCAAATACATAGCAGAGCAGCAGCCCGTCTAGAAGTAGTGGCATTTGGTATTTCTTTAACCCGGTTTGCTTCAATTGTTGAAAACCCACACTTTTGCCATAGTGACAACAAATGCTGTTCTGTTTGCACATAGTTACTTAATTCTAATAAACACTGGCTATAAGATGTGGGCCAATCTTTTGCTAATTCTAGCTCTTTTTTAGTAGGCTTCTTGCACTCACTATTCACCATTGCTATTGCAGAACAGTCTTTATATTCAGTGGAGGCATTTCCCTGGCCTTTCTCTTTTGAAAGGAGAGCTTTATTTTTTGCAATTGAAAGCCACTGCTGTAAACAATTGTCACCTTAGGGGTGTACAAGAAGAAACTGAGCCCAAAAGGAAGTGAGGGTCTATGGGTTTGTATTGCAGACACAGAGTCAGCGTCTATCATAAGGCACAGGTAAAGAACAATAGCTAGGCGGCATGTCCATGGAAGGGAAGGAACGTCTTCACAGCGCGTCTCCGTCGTCTGCTTCTTTATCGCTCTCGCCAGCCCCAAAACAAAAGAAAGACAGGTGGCTGTTAGCTCACAGCTTACGGTCAAAATAATATCGTCAGGGAGGGGAGTGAGGGCAACACGCGTGAGGGGAGAACAGGCTACCGTCACCAAGGAAGCAGACCAACCACAAAGAGTGTACGTGAGTGCTTAGGAGTCTCCGTGCCCCTTCCGACCTCCCTCCTCCCGCTGCTGCCCCTTCCCGACACGTTTAAATGGAAACAGGGTACGCAAACGTTCACGTACCTGGGGTAGCCACGCGTCTTCCTGCGCGTGGCTGGGCGGTGCGTAGGAACGGTGGCCTCCTGGCTTCTCCGGTGTCCTCGCGCAGTCTTCGTCCGCCTGGTCAGAAAGCCGACTGCTCGTGCTTGCGCTGCCTTCCTCCTCCGCCGCTCCTCGCTCTCGACCTCCTTCCGTCGTCCGGGTATCTTGGTGGGTGATTCCTCTACGGGGCTTCGGTGCCGGCGAGCTCCGCACCATCCACACCTCGGCGTCTTCCGGCTCTCCCCTTTCAGGCCCTGATCCGCTCTCTGATTGGCGGGACGGCCTCCACGTCATCGGAGGAGGGAATTCCTCCTCGCAGGGCTCCCAGTCGTTAAAGGGCCCGCGTCCTTCCTGTAATCGAGATGCAGAGTCCGTTACGGGGCAGGACTGGACCCCGTGACACATCCTCCCCCCAGACTTTTCCCGGTCGGGGGAAAGGGGATAGCGGGATAGGAAGTCCGCATTGGTGTGCTTGGCCCCCTTCCTATGCAGGACCTCGAAATCAAAGGGCTGGAGAGCAAGGAACCATCTGAGAATGCGGTCATTCCGGCCTTTATTCTGGTGGAGCCAAGTCAAAGGGGCGTGGTCCGTGACCAATGTGAATCTACGGCCCTCTAGGTAGTACCTCAGTTTCTCTATGCTCCACTTAACAGCAAGGCACTCTTTCTCTATTGTGGGGTATGCTAACTCACGAGGGAAGAGTTTCCTGCTTAGGTACAGGATGGGTTTCTCCCGACCTTCCTCATCCAACTGTGACAGGACAGCCCCGATACCAACTCCAGATGCATCGGTCTGCAAGAGGAAGGGTTTGACAAAATCTGGGGTGGTCAGGACAGGGGCTGATGATAGGACATTCTTTAGGTCTTGGAAGGCTGCTCTAACTTGGGGAGAAGGGCTCCTAAACTGTACCGAACTGGCTGTCTTCTTCAGTAAATCCGTTAGAGGAGCTGACATAGAGGCGAAGTGAGGAATGAACCGTCGGTAGTAACCGACAAGGCCTAGGAAAGCCCGTAGATCTCTTCGGGATGTAGGAAACGGTTGTGCTTGTATGGCCTTTACCTTCTCCTCTTGTGGGTACAGCTGTCCGTTCCCCAAGACATACCCAAGATACTTGACCCTGGTAAAGGCTATGCGGGATTTCTTTGCATTTATGTGTAGTCCTGATTTCTCGAGGGCCGACAGCACCTGGTCTAGATGTTTCAGATGTGTCTCCCAATCAGGGCTATGTACCACTATATCATCCAAATAAGCAGCCGCAAATTTGGTATGTGGGGCAAGGACGGTGTCCATGAGACGTTGAAACGTCGCAGGGGCGCCGTGTAACCCAAACGGCAACACCGTGAAGTGGAACAACCCTTCTGGTGTGGTGAATGCCGTCTTTTCTTGATCTTGTGGAGAGAGAGGGACCTGCCAATAGCCCTTGGTGAGGTCGATCGTTGTTATGAATTGAGCCTCACCAAGGCGTTCAATTAACTCATCAACCCTAGGTAGGGGGTACCCGTCTTGTTTGGACACTCTATTGACGGCCCGGAAGTCAATGCAAAAACGGGTACTGCCGTCGGGTTTAGGGACTAATACCACCGGGGAAGACCAGTTGCTGGTGGACGGAACTATGATGCCGGCTTCTACCATTTTCTCTACCTCGGTCTTGAGCAGCAACCGTCGGGCCTCTGGCACTCTGTAAGGCTTTTGTTTTACTACCACTCCTTCTGGAGTGGGTATGTGATGTGTAGCTAACGTCGTTCTCCCGGGTTGGTCAGAGAATACCGTCTGGTGTCCAGAGAGGACATCCGTCAATTCCTGGCTCTGTACCTTGGTAAGTTCAGGGTTTATCACCAGCTGATCAGAGGTATTTGGGGCCGTCCGGACTAGGGACACCGAGGGGGGTGTCCGAGGGGGAGGCCCCAACCACTTCTTAAGGATATTGATGTGGTAAATCTGGGTTCGATTAGGGGACAACTTCAGGGCATATGTGGTTCTCCCTATCTTCCGGATGACAAGAAAAGGCCCTTGCCATTCTTTCCGGAGTTTGTGGGTGGAGGTAGGGAGGAGAATAAGAGCCCAATCTCCAACTGACAATTCTCTCCACTTCTTTCCCCTGTCATAAAAGGTCTTCTGTTTGCTTTGGGCTTTTTCTAGCGTGTCAAAGGACAGGGTACGTAATTTGTGTAACCTGGTCCGTAACTGTTGTGCATAATCCAATAGGTCTTGGGCATCCTGGGCACCGTCTTTTTCCCAGCTCTCTTTTGTTATTTCTAACAGAGTGCGGGGTTTTCGCCCGAAAAGAAGTTCAAAGGGTGAGGCCCCCATGCTGCTTTGATGCTGGCTCCGTAGGACGAACAAGACCAAGGGCAGTAATTGGTCCCATTGCTTCCCGTCTCCGGTTAACAGCTTTCTTAGGGTGGTCTTGATCATGCCGTTATAACGTTCGACCAACCCATCAGTCTGGGGGTGATACACGGAGGTACGAAGATGTTTCAGGTGTAACAAAGAACAGACCTGCTTCATGAGGCGAGAGACAAAAGGGGTCCCCTGATCGGTTATGATGTCTTTGGGGAACCCCATTCGGGAAAACAATTCGATAAGTTTTTGGGATATGGCTTTTGTCGTAGCAGCCCGCAAAGGGAAGGCCTCAGGATACCTGGTGGCGTAGTCTACGATAACCATGACATACTGGTATCCCCGAGTGGACTTAGGAAGAGGGCCGATGATGTCTACCCCTATTCGCTCAAAAGGTTTTCCTATGATGGGAAGAGGGACAAGGGGAACCCTGGGTGGCACATAAGGATTGCGCTTTTGGCAAATATTGCATTCCTGGCAGTATTTTTTTACTTGGGCGTAAATCCCTGGCCAATAGAAATGTTGGGTAATGGATTGTGTGGTTTTCTCCGCCCCAGAGTGACCAGCAAGGAGATGTGCATGGGCAAAAAACATGACTTGGTCGCGAAATGAGGTGGGCACTATCAACTGGGAAGTGGCCTGTGCGTCTGCTTTTCGGTACAAGAGTCCCTCCTTTTCTAGGAAACAGGGATATGGGAGCGGGTCTCGTCCCTGGTTGTCCTGGGCGTTTTTCCATGCTGAGGCCAAGGAGGCATCGTTTAGTTGGGCCGCACGGAAGTTTCTATCAGTGGCCCAGGGTTCTTCTACTAAGAGACCGCTTTTGCTTTCTGGATCCATAGTACTCTTACTTAGGACTTCAGACATAAGGGTGGTGAACCATTTGTTGTCAGTACCTATTATGAGGGCTTCAGGTAATTTCGGGAGTACTCCTACTTCGCACTGTACTTGAGTGCCCTTTTCTGTGACGATGGTCAAGCGAGCTAAAGGATACGTCCGTATGTCCCCATGTACACACTTGATCCTAACTGAGCGATTCAGCATCGTGGATGAGTCAGAAAGGGAGTCGGCTCTAACCACTGAATGACGACACCCTGAGTCCAATAACGCTCTTATTCTCTTGTGGTCCAGTTGAACACTTACGTAGAAGGCTGGGCCGGTTTCCTGTGCATACATGATGGCACGCGGCATGTATCCAACCTCCATGGGTTCCTCGTCCTTTTCTTTCTTTTTGCGACAGAACCGGGCGATATGCCCCCACTCTCCGCATTCATAGCACTGAGGAGCAGTCGGAAGGGGGGTGTCTAATCTCACAGGCCGGGCTTTGATGAAGGGCTCTGTTGGGTTCTTATTTGGTTTTCTGTCTATTTTTACGGGAAGTTTGTTGCTGTTGAGTTTTTCTGGTTCTTGAACCATAGGACGGCTTTGAGCACGTGCATAGGAATTGGCCATTTCGACGGCATGTTCCAACGTGAGTCCGGCATGCTGCCTGAGCCATCTTTGAGTCCCAAAGGGTAGGGCTTCTATAAATTGTTCCAAATAGATCTTATTCATCACCTCAACTAAATTCCCCTCTTGAGGCTTCAACCAACGATCAGCTGCGTCTTTTATCTTGTAAAAGAGGGTTTTTGGGACATCAGTAGGTAGCCCCCTTTCTTGGCGGAACCGTATCCTATGGCTCTCATCATCAACCCCAAGCCTTTCCAGGACAATCTGTTTGACATGTCCATATGTAGCGGTCCCATCTTTGTTGGCCAGCTGGTAAGCAGCCTGTGCTTCCCCTGTTAGCAGGGGGGCCAAATAGAAAGGCCACCGTTCCCCGGGCCATGCGCTAGCTCGGGCAGCTCGTTCAAAGTTAAAAAAAAACGAGATAGGGTCGTCACCGGCCACATATTTCTGCAGGGGAACAACAGCTCCGGGGGGTGCAGCAGTTCGGTGTTGGCCCAGCGTGGCCAGGAGCTGTGTCTGACCCTCTGCTAGCTTTGTTAACTGTTCTGCCTGTTGCTGAATAGCTGCTGTAAACGTGGCACGGTCACTGTCTGCCTGCTCAGTAGATTGTCCAATAGCCCACTCCATTTTGGACTGCCCTTCTCTCATCTGGGTTATTAAGGTCTCCATCTTATCAGAAGGATGCTCCTATCTGGCTCGCCACTTGTCACCTTAGGGGTGTACAAGAAGAAACTGAGCCCAAAAGGAAGTGAGGGTCTATGGGTTTTTATTGCAGACACAGAGTCAGCGTCTATCATAAGGCACAGGTAAAGAACAATAGCTAGGCGGCATGTCCATGGAAGGGAAGGAACGTCTTCACAGCGCGTCTCCGTCGTCTGCTTCTTTATCGCTCTCGCCAGCCCCAAAACAAAAGAAAGACAGGTGGCTGTTAGCTCACAGCTTACGGTCAAAATAATATCGTCAGGGAGGGGAGTGAGGGCAACACGCGTGAGGGGAGAACAGGCTACCGTCACCAAGGAAGCAGACCAACCACAAAGAGTGTACGTGAGTGCTTAGGAGTCTCCGTGCCCCTTCCGACCTCCCTCCTCCCGCTGCTGCCCCTTCCCGACACGTTTAAATGGAAACAGGGTACGCAAACGTTCACGTACCTGGGGTAGCCACGCGTCTTCCTGCGCGTGGCTGGGCGGTGCGTAGGAACGGTGGCCTCCTGGCTTCTCCGGTGTCCTCGCGCAGTCTTCGTCCGCCTGGTCAGAAAGCCGACTGCTCGTGCTTGCGCTGCCTTCCTCCTCCGCCGCTCCTCGCTCTCGACCTCCTTCCGTCGTCCGGGTATCTTGGTGGGTGATTCCTCTACGGGGCTTCGGTGCCGGCGAGCTCCGCACCATCCACACCTCGGCGTCTTCCGGCTCTCCCCTTTCAGGCCCTGATCCGCTCTCTGATTGGCGGGACGGCCTCCACGTCATCGGAGGAGGGAATTCCTCCTCGCAGGGCTCCCAGTCGTTAAAGGGCCCGCGTCCTTCCTGTAATCGAGATGCAGAGTCCGTTACGGGGCAGGACTGGACCCCGTGACAACAATCTTTTACATAATGTGAATCCCATGATGGGTCACCCTTTAAGTGTATACGTTCTGTCAAGCGTTCAATATCATCTATCTCAAGAGAACCAAATCTAGGCCACAGCCCGTCATTCCCTTTCCACGTCCATACTAGCGCGCAAAAAGGAGTTATATATTCTAAACAATTTGTATCTTTCACAACCTGAGCTGCAGGGCTATCTGCTGGTAATTTAAAATCCTTCTCTAATGACAGTTTTTTAAATAATTTCTTTGTCTTTTTCACCATGCGAGGCCTTACCACCTCCATAGTTCCTTTAGAATTACCAGAACCCATTGTGCCCTTCACTCACAATTTTGTAAACCCTGAAAGATAAACAAATAGGTCTCCTGGAAGTAAAAATTTGTTAAGATTTGGATAGAGAGACTTGAGAGAAAAATATACAGTTGTGGAACACTCAGACACCACATAAAACAATTTGACTTCTCTGATGCAACTTGTTGTGATATCATTCAAAGAAGCATTTCAAATAAACATAGCAGGACAATACTTTTTTAAAAGACTCTAAACATAATTAAATACAGTCATTGATCAATGACAGGACAGTGCAAAATTTAAAAACATTTCCTTGTGTCCTGCAGCCAGCCAATGGTCACCGCTTCCCTCGCTACACTTCTGGGAGGGTTGTTTTTTATCTCTTCATCCCTCTACTCTTGGGTCATAAATTATTGTCGTGCCTAGGCTCTCCTGTTGCGTTATGGGGTCCCGTAGACCCCTGTCGCATATCAACTCCAAGGTGTTGATACAGAGAAATATTTCAATGATGATAACAATTTCACTCACTTGATGGAAAAGAATTCAATCAATGATGAAAAAAAAATCAATCAATGTTTCTCTACAGTCCCCTAGTTAAATTCGATGCCAGTTACTACCTCCTCTCTCTTTTAAAAAAAAAAAAAATACTATGTTCTAACTGAGCATTTGAAACACTGAAAGGTCACGCCAGCAAGTTATTTTAGCTTTACAGCCTACTTACCAACTGGTGACATTACAGTCCTTCAATGTCCCACTTCTTTACACCACTTCTGTTAGGTAATAAATCCATTTGGGCAATAAATCCTCCAACCCTTCGCAGAGCGACCAAAGCAAATAAACCACAGCTGCCTCACACAACACAGGAAATGTTCTTGCACCTTTGTCCGTTTATTGGCATGCCAAGGCAGAATGCAGACGCAGTGTCACGTCTTGGAACAAGCTTCTTCTGCCCCTCATGAATAGTCACAGCAGAATATATAGGGCAGAAAGTGCAGTCATCAGTAAACTCATACAATGTGCCCAAGGCCAAATATGGTTGTACATATACAAATAGAAGTGCCACGCAGGCCCAGAACATAGAGCAATATATGGGCACAAGGGACCAGAAAGCAAGTTTAAGCAAACCTGTAAGATTCAGAGGCTTTTCCACAGCTGTTAACCCATGACGTGTCAATGAGGGCACTACAGGTCATGGGGTCAGGAGTTAATAGATTTCTAAGGGGAGGGTTGTTCAGGAGCACGGAGCAAGCAGCTTGGTCAGAGCAGTCAGCTCAGTAGGTCTGAGTTAGTGTGGAGGAGAATATGGAATTGAGATATATTTTCCCCCACAGCTGTCAAATTTTTTCCCTATCTGGAACAAGGTTATATAATAAAAGAGATGTAGTGAAATAAAGGTATAATCTAATATACTGTTTGTCCTTGTAGAATGATAAGTTGGGGCTGGCGGACTATCTCCCACAAACCTACCATTTAGGGCTCGGATATTAAAATGTTCCAGGTCCTCGAGAGTCTTTGCTCCCATTTTTGTTTGTTTGGTTGTTTGAAGTTTCTCTTGCGGTGGAAGGTCCCAAGATGTATTTTGAGCTAAAATTGCCTCTTCTTGTGGCGTACCCATGAGGTTCAGGTTGAAATCCCCTGTGAGCACGATATTAGTTGTTGATCTTCCCATAATACATTCCTCCAAGAAGTTGTATAATTCTTTTACTGCTTTTTTTCTCCCTTTAGGATGGATGTAGGCATTGATGAGCATGCAGTCGCTATTGACTTTCTCTTGACCTTGGGGTGCTAGGGTCAGCTTGATTGCGAGATTGGCTTCTGAAGAAGGACCAATTTCTTCTATCCTGACAAAACTAGTGACTGCTACGTAAATCACTAGACCGCCTTTGAGATGCCCGTACTTAGCTGTCCTTTTGGCGTCTGTGAAAAAGCGTAGGTATCCCTGAAGATGTGGAGGTTCGGCAAGCCATGTTTTTCCTGTAGGGCCACTATGTCGAAAGATCTTATGTAGGCTACAAATTCTGAGTCCAGCATTTTGGTTGATAGACCATTGATGTTCCAGGAGCATATGCGCAGTTGGTTTAGCGTATGCTCCCGTGAGTTTTGGTCGGTTTGTCAGTTGCTGTTTTTTATAGTGCTCACTATCCGTCTTTGATCTTTCAACTCTGTTGAAACTGCCCTGTCCGCTCCTGTCCAGCATGTAATTTCAGTGTGTTCATTGCTACCGATTCCACATGGCCCTGTCGCGCCTCTAAGAACCGAGGTTCTATGGCTGGGAGCGTTATCCCTGGGCTCCAGCTTTACTTCTGGGTATAGGACATCCGGGTATCTCGGCTTTGTGTGTGGTTTTATCGTGATGCCCCAGTTCTTAAATACCTCGGCTTCAGATAGAATTGTCTGCGTTATTGTTCCTGAGGTCCAAGTCGCCTTTGTCGCTTCCCTTCCTGTGCCTTGTAAGTCTATAAATTTAATGGATAGCTGGTCTGTGCTTGATACATTTGCCAATGAAGGGATGTGGGATAATAGCCGTAATATGTTTCTTCTATTCAGGATGTTGTATCTTCCTTTGGAGATGTAGTCTGGGTTAAGCCATATAGCCTCTGGGGTGTTCCCTTGTGCATTTATGCACTACCCTCCATTGTAGATGTCTATAGGTGTTTCCAGATTCACCCATTCTGTTGGTCTTGCTTTTACCGTATAAGTGTCAGTTTTGATCGTTCCCCTTGAGGCTTGATCTGTTGCGCATTGGTGAGGTACAAGAGTTTCGGGATCTGTGTGTCTCCCCCTTCCGCCCAACAGATGCACGTTGCTTGCCAGATTAGCTTGTGCCGATTCTGTTGTTGTGCGGTCTCCCCGTGTATGTAGTGTTGCAGTTGCTTGATTGATAGCGTATAATTGGCTTTCCGTCAATCCTATGCCTGTTCCTTGGCTTTCTGCTCTTTTGTTGATACTGTCCGGGGTGAGACCTTGTTTTATGTTTTGCAGGTGGTTATGGCTGATCTTTATGTTATTTATTTGCGCATTTGACAGGCCGATGTCAGCTTGCCTTGGGTTGTTCCTTGTTGGTTGTGCAAGTGCTAATTGGCCGTGTTGAAGGTAGGCATTTTGTTAATCTGATCCGATGTTAGCTGGTTCCTCCAGGTTATCGGATATTTGACGTATTTCATTGGAGTTTTGGCTTAAAATTTTCTCTTCCCCTGATTGTGATTTGTTTTCCTCTGTGGTGATAGATCGGCCAAAGAGTTGCGTAAATCCTTCGTGTTTTGAGCAGAGCTTATGTTTTCTGCCTTTGCGCTTTTTGGCTCGTCTCTGTTTCGCGTTAGATTTTGTATTGCTGACATCTTCATCTATGATATCCGTTGGTAGAGGGCTCGTTGGACCCGTGTCTTTGTCCTCTGTGCTTTTGTTTGATTCTTTCTTTTTGGGTTGTGCTTGTGTACCTGTGTTCGTCCGTTCGATCTTTCTTGCGAGTTCTGTGTCTTCCCCAGATTTTCCTTTTACGACCATTTCTGTATGTGTATGAAGAGCAATGTTGGTGTCTTCTTTTGATGGATGACCCTGTATCTCATTGTGCGCCGTGGAGTTTTGCTGGGGAGGTCTTTTGAGTTGTGTGCACAGGTCTGTTAGTAGTGTTGGGAGGGTGGATAGCTTGTCAATAATTGGGCCGCATCTGCACCCACTATTGGTGTTCTTCTTTGTGTCTTGTAAGTGTCCCAATTTGCTCTGGAGAAGCGTGTTTAATGCCCCCATTTTCCCATCTATGGCAACCACAAACACAGCTAAAGTGTCTAATAGCGTTAGTTGGGCGTCCATTTTCTCCGATTGGTAGTGTAATGCGTCCACCAAGAGTTGTACAGTATTTAGGAGGCTGGGCCAGGCGCTTTCCTGCCCATGGTGTTTTGGAGTTTTTTCTTGGCATCCAGGTGGCCCCTTAAAGTTTGCTGCTCCTTCTGGCAGGCCTAATTCCGCTTGTTTTTCCTGCATGCCTTCAGTTCTCATGGACCGTGTGTGTGAGACCGTCCCGCTGCTGTTCTGATCTTGAGGGTATGCAGCTATAAGTTCTTCCCACTCTTCCTTCCCCAAGTAAGACGATATTTCTATTATCTCTGATGCTGGGCTTATTTGTCTTTCTTCTTTGCTAGAAGTCCTTTCCGTCTTTTTATCACCTGTCTCTTGTTGTTTGTCAAATTTGTCCAGGGATATCATGGATGTGTCCTTCTCATCCCCGTGCTCAGTTCCAATTCCAGTTTCCTTCTTGTTTGTGGGTCCTCCCAAGAGGCTTGTGGCCTCTGACCTTTTACTATTCCACATGTTATCATCCTTGGCGTTGTCGCTGATGCTGAGTATGCATACACAGAATACTTCAATTGTAAACAGGTAAGTAAGCACACTACACAGTGGTCTCCAGGGGGAGACTAAACCATATACTAAGAAAGTGGAATGCGAACTGCGACTGAAGTCAGAACTTGGCCCAGGAGACTCAGAAGAGCTGGGGGCACAAGGAACCATCCCAGGTAGGTACCCACGGAGGTTGTGTGAAGAGTAGAAACACAATTGCGTACTCAATAGAATTCAACAGGAATGTTGTGGTTGCAGTTTTTTTCCTTCTTTTGAAGCCAGTCTCAGTTACTTGAATTGGGAATCGACGAGGCAAAGGAGGAAGACCTCCTACCAAAACGTAGACACATGATTTAGCCCAATTAATAATGAGACCCGTGTTCCGACCAAAAGAGGTCAAAACGTCAAAGAGCACATTGAGGGATTTCTGAGGGGATGTAAGGTATAGGAGGATGTCATCCGCGTATAGCGAGATTCGATCCTCAAAGTCAGGAGTCCACCGAATGCCTTTCATCGAAGGCTCCCAACGGAGCCACTCCGCCAATGGTTCCAAGGCAAGGGCAAAAAGCAACGGGGACAGCGGGCAACCCTGCCGAGTGCCTCGCCCAAGTGTAAAAACACTGGAGACCCTCCCGTTAACAACCACCTGGGCCAGGGGCCGCTCATAGAGAAGCTTCACCCAGGCGATGAATGTCGGACCAAACCCAAATTTGGAAAGAGCCGCCCAAAGATAAGGCCATTCTATAGTGTCAATAGCCATAGTGGCATCCAAGGAGGCCAAAATGTCTGGCTCAGTAAGAGTCCCGGCTCTCGCGAGAACTCCGTGAAGTCTCCGAAGATTAAGGGCGGTATTCCAATGTGGGATGAAACTGGATTGATCCGGATGGATCAAGTCGCTAATCACCTTAATCAATCGATTAGCTAGCAATTTGGCCAGTATTTTGGGTTCGGCATTGAGTAATGAAATGGGCCTATATGAGGCACAACGATCGTGCGGCTTACCCTCCTTATGGATTACAACGATGGTAGTTAGGCGCTGATCAACGGGAAGGGAAACAGAGTCGAAAGCCTCAAGAAACATACCCCTTAAGTAAAGCACCATTTTGTCGGGACACAGCTTGTACAATTCGATGGGCAAACCATTGGGGCCATTGCCTTACCAGAACGAAGGGAGCGTATGGCGATAGCAACTTCATCTATCGTAAGAGGCGCATCCATTAGATCTCTATCATCATCGGAAAGGCGAGGCAGTGCAATGTCCCGCAACAACAATTGGGAATCCTCCTCATCCCTATCGCTGACCGAGGCATACACAGTCCGGAAATGGTCAACAAAGCATTCGACTATACCAGTCGGGTCAGTGACACACACACCATCCAGCCTTTCAATCACAGGGACAACACGATTCATTCTTTCTTTCTTGTCCAGCCAAGCAATCAGTTTACCAGCCTTGTCGCCCACATCATACATCCTGCCTTGTTGCGCTCTGTTCATCACTTTCGCCGCATCGGTCACAAGGGCTCTATAATCAGCTTTTTTCAGACTGAGGGAACGCAATTTAGAACGAGTAACACCCTCTTCAAGATCACTCTCAAGCACAGTTATGTCGGTTTCGAGGCGTACAAGTTCCTCATATTTAGCCTTCTTGGCAGCAGCAATCAACGACAGAGAATGTCCACGGATGACCGTCTTGAAGGCCTCCCACAAGGAAACAGAGGAAGAAACAGACCCCACATTTTCATTGAAATAATGGTCAATAGATTTTATCAGTTCAGAGCGGGTTTTAGGATTGCGGAGATACCAGGGGTTTATGGGAGCCACTCTACCCTCACTACTCGCTCCAGCCTCAACAGAAAGCCACAGGGGGGAAGTGATCAGAAATGCCCCTGGGAAGATGACGAATCTCTCTGATGGAGGATGATTGGGCTGCTGGCATTAAGAAATAATCTAACCTAGAGAGACTACCATGGGCCCCCGAGTGAAAGGTGTATTGCAGCTGCGTAGGGTGCATCAACCTCCAACTATCTATGAGCCCAAAGGTTTCCAGCAAATCACTCAAGCACATTTGAGACCTAGTTAAATCCCTAGAAGGGTAGCGATCCAAAGTGCCAGAGACCATGGAGGTAAAGTCTATATCAAAAGACCCTCAGGAAGCCCGAGTATGAGCCGCCTTAGGTCAGCAAAGGTGGACGCCTGCAGGCCCGGAGGGACATATGTTGCGAGTATAGAAAGTGTCTTACCCTCCCATCTACCAGTGAGCGCAGCGTAGCGCCCCCTGTCATCGAGTGTTACCTCATCAATTTCAAGGGGGAGAGAGGACCGGACTAGAATGCCCACCCCTCTGGAGCCGGAAGTGAATCCAGAATGAGCAACCAGTCGGTATCCACATCTATTCATGGCCTGGCATGCGTTACCAATTAAATGCGTCTCCTGCAAAAGAACAATATCGGGGGAATGACGTCTAAGGAACTGCAGCACAACCCCACGTTTTATCCTGTCTCCCAACCCATTAACATTCCAAGACAGCAGCCTCAACTCACTACCCCCCATTCCCGAGAAGGAAACAGAGCACACCCCTCAAGAGACCCAATGATGGATGCAGATGAGAAAACAATACGGTGCCTTGTGAAAAGAAACAAACACACAAACACCCCAACACCCCCCCACCACCCCCCAACTTAAACCCGTTACAACGCCCCCCACCCTGCACCCCTGCCAAAAGCCACCCCAACTTGCAGTGTGCCTGTCGCCCCATCATAAAACTAATCTACACAAAGAACCCAGGAGGAGGAAGAGTCCCCTTACACCCAGCCACCCTCGGGCCAACCTAGAATAAGAACGAAAGAGCAAATATCAGAACTCAGCTGACAAACAGATGGAAAGTTCAGACGTCGGGAGCCACAATGTCACTCTTGCTCCGGCGAACCACCGTCGGTGCCACCGGGGTGTTCAGTTCGATCAGCTCCTTTTGGCAAGCAATCAAGCAGTCACTGACACTGTCCGGACGATCAAAGAAAAACGTTCGTTCCTCATATTCGATCCGAAGTCTGGCTGGAAACAACATGGCGTACTCAAGGCCCAAACCTCGCAGCCGTCGCTTCACTCCCTGAAACCCCATTCTCTGCCGTTGAACCAGTGGAGTAAAGTCGGGATAGAAGTTCACAGTGGTGTTTTCAAACTTCACAGGGCCGCTCTCCCGAGAGGCCCGAAGAATAACATCTCTGTCCCGAAAATGGAAAAGTTTGGCAATAATGGGTCGCGGGGGGGCACCTGGCTTCGGCGTCCTGCCCGGGAATCGATGGGCCCGTTCAACAGCAAAGAATTTACTTAGTCCGGAGGGGGCGAGATAATTCAGGACCAGATCCTCCACCAAGAGGTCGGTGGCGGAGTTCTCGGGGCTTTCCGGAACACCTATGATGCGTACGTTATTACGCCGGGCCCTATTTTCATAATCCTCGAGCCGACGGGCCATCGAGTCCTGTGAAGAATGCAGGTTGCTGATCTAGCCTGTACGTCCGTAACATCAGTAGTTAAGCTGGAAGTCTTCAAATCCAACGCCTTGACCCTCTCATTAGTCTTCGCCAGGTCCGCTCTAATCAGCGTGACATTGACAGCCACCGTATCAATCTTGGAGGCGAGGATCTCGTACTGTTGCCCCATGGAGGCCTTCATGCTGGTGATGGCACTCATGACGTCTTGAAGCGACACCTCCGTAGGCGCAGCAGGATCTACCTTAGGGTCTTCAGGAGTACAGCCGGTACCACTGGGGGATCCCTTCGGATGGGTGTAGCGATCCATCACGTTGAATTGAATCAGACCACCTCGGAGAGGCGTCTTTGTCTTGCATTTCTCGGTGTCCGGTTTGGTGGCCATATTGGAAAAAGTGCCCCGGAGGGGCCCTCGAGACCTGGTGAAAATGGCCGATCGCAATGAGGCCAAAAGTGGACGAAAATGGGCCAAATTAACGAGAACACCAAGAGGGCTGAAGGCCAAATGCTCGCAAAAGATGGCACTCAGCGGTAGAGCGAAGCCTAGCCGGATTGGGGTTAGATCAAAAGAGTGCCAGTCAATCGGAGCCGGGAGTAGGAAAGTGAAACTGAAAGTTGGAGCGAGGCAGCCTGGGGGAGGGCCCCTCTGGCCGTTGTTGTTCAACTACTCCTCGGCCTACAGAGCAACAGAGCCCCCGGACTCGTCCCGGGGCAGGCCAAAAAGTTCGAGTCGATGTAAAAGCGGCTCCTGACGTCCGATTTCAATTGTAAAAGAAATATCCAGGTCAGCCAAAGTTCGCCTTCAAAAGCCCATTTTCAGAATCAGGATATAGTCAGGATATTTGCGAAAGGGCGGCACGGGTCTCGGAAGCTCTGTGCTCATGCGACCATCTTGGATGCCCCGCGAAGCTCCTCCCCCCTGTGGTTGCAGTTTTGAAGATGAAGGACCCTTCCCATTGGACCCTGAAGAAACCAAGTGGAAGGCAGAAGGTTGGAGAGTCACCCCACCCGTGGATACCCCAGGAACCAGGATACCTACACCAGGGGAGCCAGGTGGTACATATGTGCGGAGTGAAGTCAGAAACCACCGTAGACCACAAAGGCGGAATTCAGGAAAGATGCCACTGGTGAAGACTGTGCAAGAGCCTGTTGGATCCACAGGTGGATTCATGAAGAGGAGAACCTGCAAGCAGAGGGGACAGAGTCTATGCCACTCGGAGGTGACCAGGAGGCACACAAGAGCAATGACCACCGATGGAGGAAGATGCAGGAGGGATGACGGTGACTTTGTCGCTGCAGCTGTGAGGACCAGGTAATGCTGTTGAAGACCAGTAGTCATTCATGAGCTGTCCCACATAGGAAGTCGAGAACCAGGGTGGCGGTGTCCAGAGGGAGCACCAACAAGCTTTGGCAGCAGCAACGGATGTGAAAAACTATAAAGGAGCAGCGTTGGGACCAGCAATGTCCAAGGGACTCACCAAGTGCAGGAGAGTCAGAGCAGGCCCCGGGCAAGCAGGGGAGCCTACTGAAGCAAGAGAAGACCTTCGAGAGGACCCACAGGCCAAAGACACAGGATTTGGAAGAGGACCTTGAGCAGCTCACCAAAGATGAAGGCCCACGGTGGAGAGGATGCGGTGAGGACGAAGATCTTGGTTGGAAGATTTGCTGGAGGCTGGAGCTTCTTGTAGCCCGAAGATCTCTGGAGTGCAGAGCCAAATAGCCTTGGCAATGGCAAGTAGACACTGTGTACAGGGGTTCAGTTCCAGTAGTTCTGATGAGGGATACTGGACTCAAAATTACAGAGAGGACAGGTCAGGCCTCGAAGGAGTTGCAAAACCACCAACTTTCGAGGTCCGTGGGACGTCAGGAGCAGCAGACCGGTCAGCTTCGTTGCTGTGCCTGTGGATGCAGGGGAGTGACTTCTTCATTCCAAGGAGATTACTTTGGGTGTCCTTGTTGCCCACAGTTCTGTTGAAGATCCTGGGTGAAGCACATACATAGACGACAAAGAAGACATGCAGAACAGCAAGACCAGGACCACCATGAGTCTTCCTTGATGCAGTCTCGGTTCCAGGCTAACTCCAAGTGCCCAGACGGTCGAAGAGTGACATGGTTTCAGGCTTGAGTCTTGTCCCACAACGAATCTGAGAACCCAGCCACAGGTAACGCCTTCTACACCCCAGGAAAGGGGTTAGAATGACTCAGGTCTCCCTGTCAGAGGAGGGAAAGACAGAGGGGAGGATACTCCCATGTCCTTTATCCAGTTTCATAGCACAGCGGGATCCAAGGCCTCCCAGAACTGGTTCTATCTAAAGTATGCGCGGAGGGGCACCAAACGTGCCTTTCAAAGCAGTCTGGTGGTGCTGGGAGAATCGACTCTGGGGTTTGTAGGGGATGTCCTGCTCATGCATGGCACACTCACACTTATAACCCAGCATTCTGCCTTCAGGATTGAAAGGCCTGCCTTAGGGGTGACATAGGTTTTAAGTCTAGTGACCTCAGATATAAGGAAACTTATATCTGTCGTAAGTGGTGCTGGCACCAGCTTACCCAGGCTGCAATGGCAGGCCTGTAGTCACAGTTTAAGTGATCTGTCATGGGTGGTATAATACATGCTGCAGCCCACGAGAGACCCCTCATGTACCTATGCCCTGTGTACCTTAGTACCATATACTAGGGACTTACATGGGTACACCAGTAGCCAATTGTGGAGGTGCCAAAGTACTTACCATGACAAATTCAGTGGCTGGGGTTTTGATTAGCAGGATCCCAACCAGATTAGTCAAGAAAACATACTGACACCAGCAAAAAGTGGGGGTAACCTTGAAGCAGATCCTCGGGCTGATGGGCCTTCCTGAGCTAGGGTGGTGAGAGGAGTTGTCACACACACCTGAATAGGGCTATGCCTGGCCTCTCACAATGATGTCCCAACCCCCCTGGAGTGTGCCTGGAGCCAAGACCATGCAAGACAAGAATGTGTGCACTACAAAGACAATCCCTTGAAAAATACCTACTTCAAAGGCAAAAAGGAATATAAGTGGTGGACCTAAAACCCCAGACTTTTAGAACAATTCTGGATTGAATACTCTGCAAGAAGAAGAGCTGTCAAGAGGAGTACTGCCCCTTTACTGTGTATTGCTTTGCTGGAATAGCCTGCAGTTGCTGCTTCTGTCTGTGGGCAGTGAAGGAACTGGACTTTGCTGTTTTGATCCTGCTTTCCAAGTTTCCACAAGGGCTTGTGTGTGCTTGCCTCCTGTTGGAAGTCTCACGGTCATAAAATACTTCATATATAGCACCTGGGCTCCATTGCTGGGAGTCCTGAACATGCCAAGTGGTGCCAATCACAGTTCTGGGCCACTGGAGGTTTCTGCTGAGCTGTAACTTCAAGCCAAGGATTTCCAACACTGTCACTGACACCGCTGCTTGCACTGACACTGTGGTCACCACTCGCTGGGTGAGCGTAGCACTGACCTTGAAGACACCGCAGCCCTGATCTCACCGACGACAACGCTTCTCGCTAACATCGCTGCCTGCACCATAGCCGTAGTCACAGCCCTCGATGACACCGCAAACCCTGATCTGCCTTCGACAGCATCGTTGACTCTGATGCCAGCGCTCTGCACCGACACCACACTGCTGACTGCACCAAAGCCATGGACAAAGCCTCGTGAAGTGCATGACATACGGCCTGCAATGACACCACAGCCCCAGCACAGTCGACGTTAGCACTCCTGACTTCGATCTCACAGAGTTTGATCTGTGATGCCTCAGACTTCAAGGACTCCCCAGCTTCTGCAACGCCGCTTCGTGACTCCAGCAGCACCTCACCGCTACACTTCACCGCAAGGTCCTCGGGGCTTCTTCAACTCCAAGGTACTGTTTGCGGGTCTTCCCTGACGCTGTATTCAGCCCTCGAGTCCATTGAGGTCAGACTGAACTGTTGGATTTGTTGGCCACAACGCCATGATAGCCCCGGTTGGCGCTATCGACTTCAAGGAACTGTATTTTTGCTTTATTCTTTGAAAATTCATATCTTTGCTTGTGTATGTTGGATTCTTGTTGTTTTGGTCTTGTTTTGATTAGATGAATATTGGTTAATTTTCTAAACTTTTGTGGTGCCCATTTTGTTGTGTTTCACTGAGTTACTGTGTGTGTTTTGTACAAATACTTTACACATTGGCTCTGAGATTAGCCTGACTGCTCGTGCCTAGCTACCAAGGGGGTGAGCAGGGGTTATTTTAGCTGTGTAATCTCTTTACCCTGACTAGAAGGAAGGTTCCCTACTTGGACAGGGTGTATACCACTGCCAACTATAGACCCCCATTTCTAACATCAGCATCACCACAAATAACAGCAGGCAAGCGGTAAAATGGAACATAGACAACTGTTCGAACATTGAGACTTCATTAAAGGTGTGCCTGGAACATTTTTCACCCTGCATCATGGATAGCAACTAGCACGAAGCAATACTAACAAACGATAACAAACTCTCAAGGGAACTTATGCACCAATGGTCTGCGCCATGGGTACTAAGGAGTATAAGCAGGAAACCTGATAAAAGTTGGTATGATAAAGAGTACAGAAGAGCCAAGAATAAGCTGATCTGGGCGTACAATGATTGGTTGGACTCCCAATAATAAGATAAATCCTTCAGGGACATAAGGCGAGAATAGAAAGCTTTACTTGGACAAGATACTGAGCTACTAGCAAGAACTATGGCAAGACCTGATCAAGGCAGCAGAAGAAAAAGATAGCAAATCCTTTTGGAGGAAAATCGCCAGAATATTTAGAGAAGGTCCTGGATACCAGGACAACCGCATTCCACCCCAAACCTGGGTAAGACCTAACACCAGACCAAGTCAATTGTAATGTCCTCTGCCAACGGAGCAGTTAAACATTCTGCGCCCAGAAGTAGAAAGAGCAATCCTGGGCCAGAAGGCCAATAAGGCCCCCATCCCAGACTGCGGACAAGTTTACATGTTTTGCTTAGACTACAAGGCTTGGCCTGTGGCCCTGACTGGGATATTTAAAGTGGTCCTGAGATCAAACAATATCCCACATTCCTGGTGATCTGCCATCATATTCCCATTCCATATAAAAGAAAAACAAGTTGTTACCATGTAACTACAGGCCAATAATCTTTACAGTACCGGGAAAATCTTTGGGTGCGGCCTTCTGAACAGACTGCAAACCTCGGTGTACAAGAATACTGGCCTCATAGATGCTCAAGCAGAGTTTTGCAAGGGCATTAGTACCATCGGCCAAGCGATAAAATTATTTATGGGATGCCTCAAATACACAAAGATGGTCAATCACCCACTCCATTTGTTCTTTATCAACCTTAAATCAGCATTCAACCTGGTAAAAAGAACAAAACTATGGTAAATGCTCAGAGTCGGAAACTTCTCTTACAAGCCATCAAAATTTTGCATAAAGACACACATGCTTGCATTCATTACGAACACAGAGGAGAATGCAATCCTTATTTTGACATCTGTTCGGAGGTGCATCAGTGATGTGTCCATGACCCACTATTGTTCTCCCTCTTCCTGAACAACTACGAAGAACTTTTACTCAAGTGAGACACAGACATCCTTTTGTTTGCAGATGATGCAGTAATACAATCCTGCACCCAAAATGTGCTGCACCGGAGGTTGGGCAGTTTAGAAGGCTACTGCAGCCAAAAAGACCTCTGTATTGACAATCAAAAGACAAAAGTAATGCCACTGGGATTAAAAAACACCAAGAATTGCTGTCAAGGTACTTGAAATTGTTAAGTTTTATAACTACTTGGGTATCTTTTTTAACAATAAATTGTCCTGTCACACCCACATTGACAAGGTAGCTATCAATTTACAGATGTCTACCAACGCAATCCTGAAGCTCAAGAACAAAATCAGCTGCCACTCATTGAGCGTTGTTTTCCAAGTATTCAAGCAAAAAGCAGTGGCAGCAGCAATTTACGGAGCAGAATTATGGGGTATGGCAAAAGCAAAGATCTCCAAGAGATGAAAATTGCTTTCTTGAGATTGCTGCTACCTCTAAGCCTTGGCAGACCGCTTCTTCTGCTGTATCTCAAAATGACCTGGTCTCTATTTCTGAGCTCAAAGCTCTATCCTCAGTCCTGTGGTGGTTATGCTTAAACTATAATCGCTATTGTCCTATCTAAGAGCAATGCTTGAAGTGTCCCCTGTAGGAGAATCCATCATAATTTCTGGGAACACTACTTGATAAACGTCCTGCAAGACCTTGGCCATGAGAATCTTTGGCTAGAGCCACCCATATTACCAGTACCAGTACCAGTGCTGCAATGGTCAAAGAAGCACTTCTTCATACTAAACTCAAGTCTCGTATTGGCATTGCATGCCCGTCCATCTTAACTTGCAATTATTTGCACACAACGCACACCCTGGGCATGGAACAATATCTGAATGGCATTAGCCTCAATGCACGTCACAACTTCATACCTAAAATTACACCAAGGCACCTTTCCCTTTACAGTGTATACTGCCAAATTCTCTAACAGCTGCAAAAACTCTGTGATTGCAAAGTGGGTGGTAATAAGTCAATAATGCACCTTATGCTATTTTGCACCAAGACTAAGCATTTACGTTCTAAGTGGCTTATCCCATTGTTTAAACAATTTTCGATCTCATCTTGCATGGAAGCACTAGCACTTTGCTCCAGATCAGAAATATGAACCATCTACAAGCCCGTGTTCAATTATATTAATCGAGCTTGGCCTATCACAAGAAAGGCACAGAGAGCCCTTACTACTCTTGCTACTGTTCGATCATAGTGTTATACAAATGGGACTGTTTTATTATCATTGAGTTTTAATCAATATATCTTGTGTAATTGGGAGGTTTATTGTTATTTAAATGTTATTTTTAGTATCTTATGGCAGAAACATGGTAATAAAGATTGATGAGGTGAGCAATAAATACAACCAAATACTTTACACCATCTGGAAATACTGAAAGTAGGCTCATAAAATCAATCACAACTTTGTCCAAGATAAAATGGGAAACTCAACAGGAGACAATGGCATGTTTCTCAATACAAAATGCTGTGCAGCATCCTGACGCGGTGAACATGACCTCAAGATAATGTCAACATAAGCGTATAAACCAGGTCACCAATAACACAACTTCAATTTTTTTTTGTGGACATCAGTCCTAGATGTCCAGTATGGGCTAAACACATTAATCTTTCTCTTACTTCCCTTGGCGGTACAAACCTATTCCCTTTCAGCAACAGATCTCCTTCAATACTCAAAACATCTTTGATTTTGTACCGCACGCGATATTCCTTGGACAATTTGTTTTCTTCTGGCCAACATTTACCAATCATCCTCTTGATGTAATTCAAATTCTCATCATCATCCATAGCAGGAAACCACTCTTCTTTTCTTATGGAACCTCATTCTGATCAGTTACATCCATCAGTCCAATCACACATTCTTTCAGCCATTCACTATATTTTTCATCAGTACTGGACCTTACTGAAAAACATGACAACAAGTCTCCGCTATTATTCTTGCCCCCTGAAATATGCCATACATCTAAACTAAATTCCTATAAACGCAAAAAATTTATTGATCTTGGGCTGCCATTGTCCATGCCTTTGTCTCCCAGAAGAAAAATTAGAGGTTTGTGATCTGTGACCAGTTTTAGGACCAGATGTACGACGGCAAAATAGTGCCTCGCAAATTGCAAGTCTTTTGGGACTTGCAATTTGAGAGGCGCTCTTTTGCATATAAAATAGTGAGTTTAACACTGTTGCGGGCATGAGGATGGATTGGGGGAGATGATACCCTACTCTCCGATAAACGAAGAGACTGAAGTGCTATTCCTCCATGTACAGGCTACAGGATGTCCCTTTAATTCCTCAGTGAGTTCCCTCAGGGAGGAGCCCCGTATGACGTGCCGGATGACATCTTCCCCGCCAGCCCAATCAAGAGAGGACATCGTAAGCGAGGAGGGAGAGAGTACCCTTCGGACAGAGGAAGAGGACGCGAACACCAGAGGACGCAGAGAGACGGAGCCAGAGCAGATCCTGTGGACAAAGCCCAGGACCCCTGGTAGCAGACGCCCAAACCAAGGTCCAGGATGACGAGGAGATGCCAGGAGGCCAACGAGACAGCGTTCACCCCGCCACTCTCCAGGAGGAGTGTGGCTGGACAAGGTACTATTCCGGCTGCGGGGTTTTACCAGACACTGGGCAGGAAAGAGAACCCAATAGAGGGAGGATACAGTTTCCGTCTCTAAAATTCAACCCAGGCTGCAGGCGGTGGTGGTAATTGGTGTTACTCCCACACACGACTGTTACCCTAAAATAAGGACATCCCGGTACCGAATACTGATTCGAGTTTTTCTTGTTATTTACTGTCTGGGAAACGACGGAGATCCATAGTCCCGAATGCCCATACCAGCCGTCCCAGGTGAACACAGGAACACCTCCTAAACCTGGACCTAACCGCACCAAGAAGATATATGTTTTACACATCTGTGCATAACGAATAAAAGAGAAAAAGAGTACAGACTTCAGAGTCGCCTTTACATGTCTTCTTCTGGCTTCTTCGTCCCTGGTGAATCGTGCGACAAACACTGTTTGCGATTTCCAATGGAGTCGCAATTTGTGAGGCTCATGAATATTAATGAGACTCTCGCAATTTGCGAGCCCATTGGGAATGACAGGCCCTCCCAGGGATGGCGGCCTGCTGGGCTCTGCAGACCACCATGTCTGAGATTGCCTTTAAATAAAACCCTTTTTTTTAAATGCAGCCCGTTTTCCTTAAAGGAAAACGGCATTCACAAAAAAAAAAAAATAATAACGTTTTTGTTTAATTTTTTAAGGGCAGGCAGTGGTCCCTAGGACCACTGCCTGCCCTTAAAAATTATTTTTGGAGACCAGTCACAAAGGGGAAGGAGTCCCCTGGGGACTCCTTCCTATTTGCGACTTTATTGCCACCCTCTTGAAGAGGGCGGTAATTTGCAAGTGTTTTGCGACCACAAGTTTGGTTGCAAAACATTCATACATGGCTCTTGGGTCACTATTAGGAAGGGAACGCCCCTTCCTAATAGCGAGTCTCAATGCACTATTTTGCGAGTTGCAAATTATTTGCAACTCGCAAAATAGTGTAAGTACATGGCCTAGAAAAAAATTGCATCTGCAAACGGGTCACAAACCCGTTTGCGCATGCAATTTTACGTTGTACATCTGGCCCCTAGTATCCTGCCCCACAAAAAGATTTTAAAATATTCAATGTCTCAAACACTAGTCAACGCTTCTTTTTCAGTTGTGCTACAGCGGTTTTCTGCTTCTTTTAGGCAACAAGATGCAAATCCTACTGTGTTTTCCTACCCTCTACTAATTTTGGTAACATTGCACCAATGCCTACATTGCTTGCATCCATGGTCACTGTACAATCACTCTAGAGCGCAGGGACCTCCGCCTGGAGCCGCAGGTAGAGAGTTTACTCCTGGCCGAAAAATTCCTCATTACTCAGAGTGGGGGAGAGGAGAGAGCCACACCTTCCCAGACCCATAAGGGCAAAGACCCTAGCTACAGTAAGCACCTAAAATTATTAGTACTCAACACGCGCTCACTCCAGAAACACTGCTTAGAGATCGTCACTCCTTCAACAAGACTCTCCCAGCATCCTTGCACTCACTGAAAAATGGCTTGATGGTGACTCAGGGCCGAACATATTCGCAGCACTACCCGCAGGGTATGATGCCTTATGGCACAATAGGCTGGACGGTAAAAGAGGAGGGGGTGGCGGTACTGTATAATAAACAGCTAGCAATAGAAAAATTGGCTGGAAAAAATGTGGCAGGATCAGATATTTTAGTGGCCAAAGTATGCACCAATACCTCATATATGGCAATAATGGTTGTGTACCGACCCCTGCAAGCGACCCACAGTTCATTGACCACCTTAGTGAAATTGTCACCGATCTACCCTCACGGTATCAGCAACTCCTGGTGGTGGGGAACTTTAACTACCACTGGGACCAGCAACCGAGAGAGGCATAGGCCCTACAGCTAGAGGAAACGATGTCCACACTCGGGCTACAGCAACTCGAGGACACCCCCTCCCAAGAGAAATGCCACACCTTAGACCTCATCTGCCACAGGTTAATCTGGTGGATACTATTGTTGGTGAGACCACTACTTGATTAGCCTCCAGATCCCCCAGGCTAGCCTCTCCATGCCCCCCCTAAATGGAAAATGGTGTGTAGCTTGAACAATATTGAAGAAGAGAGACTGCGGGATAAACTGCGAGGCGACTCACCAAAGAATACTTGGCCAGAGGATCTCGAGGAGAGGAGTGAATCCATCTCCAACCAACTGAGAACAGCCATCAACAGGCTAGCGCCAGCCTGTAAAGTAAGAGTGGAAAACAGGGAAGGTTCCCAGGAATTTTAAAGAAGCCAGAGTAATCCCCCTACTCAAAAAAATGGGAGCACGCACCACCAACAGGAAAAACTATAGGCCCATCTCCCAACTTCTTTTTCTGGCTAAAATAATGGAACAGCACGTCCTCAAACCTCTATCAATGTTTATGGAAGAACATCAACTACTTGGGGACAGGCAGGCAGCTTTAGAGCCCACCACAGCACCGAGTTGGTGATGCTGTCAGTACTGGACAAAATCAGGCTCACAGGTGACAGCAAGAAGCTGTGTGCCCTAGTCCTCCTAGACCTGTCGCCGGCGTTCATCTCGACTCTTGGCAAGAAGCAGGGACATTGGTATCTGTGGGACAGTACACCAATGGATCCCCTCCTTCCTGACAGACCGTACACAAAGAATTCAGATGGGTGATTGTGTGTCCAACAGAGGGTCAATTACCTGTGGAGTCCCTCAAGGGTCAGCACTATCCCCACTTCTGTTTAACATCTGTCTCAGACTGCTGGTGAGGGACTTGGCCCGGATGGATTAGCAGGTGTTTAATTATGCTGACGACACGCATGTTATTTTACAAATTGACAACACCCCACAAGCCCACACATTTGTACAAGATACACTCAGATATGTGGTGAACTGGATGATGGCCAACTCACTTAAGGTTAACCCAGATAGAACAGAGGTACTGACCATCTTTACGGACAGCAACCCGTGGATTGGCCACCGTCTCCAACCCCATTGGTAAAAAGCCTGGGTATTAAAATAGATGCCAAACTTTCACTGACCAACCAAGTTTCCACCGTAATTGGGACCTTTGTGGGCCTGTTGAGGCAGTTAAGGAAACTATCACCCCTCTTTTCATTTTCCACCATGTGGACGGTGGTGACCACATTGATCATGTCGCGACTAGAGGCTACCGGAAAAGTTGCTAGGCAAACTACAGGTTGTGATGAATGATGTAAATTAAAAAAAACACAACTTTGGAATAAGTTGCCGGGCCACCTCCGGTCCAAAAAAGCTCTCCTCCCTTTCAGGAAGAAACTGAAGACCCTCCTCTTCACTGAGGCCTGGGCATAACACAGAGTGTTCAGGGGTTAACATTCGCTCTTGAGGGCTATGGTTACTCTCTCTCAGCGCTTAGAGACCTGCTGGTATTAAGCGCTCTACAAATCGCAATTAACATTAACAATGGGGTCCAGTTTACTTCTTGTGTTCCGGTGGATTTGTTGGAGGAAAGAGGTATCAAGCACAAAAGGGCTGCATTGTATCATCTGGAATGCAATGGTGTTGTGGAAAGGTTTGTAAAAGTTCTGAAGGAAGCCATGCAAATGGTTGTAGTAACTAGAAATGACTGGGAAGCGGCTGTCAAAAAGAAGGTGCAAGAGTATAGATTTACCCCACATTCATCTCAAGGGTGGCTCCTTTTAGGTTGTTTAGAGGAAGAGCTGCTGTCCCTAAAGTTATTCCGTTGTGGGTTGTCTTTAGTAGGAAAATTGCCGTTAGTGGTGTGAAAGGTACAGGGGCATGGAAAGAGAGAGATGAAGAGGATGGAGAGGAGGAAGGAGTTGTTTTATGATTGAAAAGCGGTGTACAAAACAGTTGTGGGGGTTGGTGACTGGGTCAGAGTCAAGATACCAAAGAAGGGTTTGGGTAACTCCAAGTTTGGAAAGTCCTTGAGGATCACTAAACTGTTCAATAATGCAGTCAAAACTAATGACCATAAGATATGGAATTTAAATAGGATTGCCAGATGTCACCCACAGGAAACTGAAAATGCTGAGGTTCCTGTGACCCAAGAGGTGAAGAGGAAATCTACCCGCACAAGGAGGATTCCTCGTTGTTTACAGGAATGTGTTTGCTAATGTACTTGCAAAATATTTCTTCTCTTTAAAAAAAAAAACTTGCTTTGCTTTTTCTATGTTGTTAGGGGGAAGGTGGTGTGGTGTTCTGTAGTGAGCTTCTTTCCTTAGCTCCTGTTGCCAGGCTATGATGTAATACTCCAGAATGCTAATCTGGAGGAAGAATGTTGTTGCTTGAAGTTTGAGAGTTGGATCTTGCTGCCCTGTGGGTGAGATCTCTTGTTAATTAGATGTACAATAAACAAACTTTCACCGTACGTTGTTGAAAACTTGCCATCTGCTGATTTATCCCAAGGCATCACCTCAGCATGTTGTAGTGTAATCATACCTGGTCCTGCAAGAGTATGCTGTATTGCTGTAGAGAGTCAGTGTAGGAACTGCGAGGGTGCACAGTAGTAGTGATGGAGCAAGGTGGAGAAACCAAATGTTGTGTACCCCTTGTAAAACCACACTTCCATAACCGTAATTTGAACTAATGGAATGTTGTGTGAAATGAACCAACCTAGAATAAAATTGCACTTACACAGACATACGTGGGAACTAATCTTGCTTATGTTGGAATCATAATTAACTAATCATGTGATTCTGTCATGTCGTAAACTAATAAGCAGCTTTTGAAATAACGGAATGGGGCATAAATGTGCTTTCGTTTACGTATTTTTGTGGCAAAACGTGAGAATAGGTGAGTATATTACGCCTAAATGTTGCTTATTTGCTAGGTAACTACTAATAGGGAAAACCTTAGTAAGGGGGAGGCAAACAGAAAGGTTAAATTTCTAAAATTAACATTCGTTTGTGTTTGTTTCTATGATAGTTCCCATTCTGGCCTGTGAGGCCTAACAAAAGATGGCTGACTTGCTGAACTGCGAATAGAAAATGAACTGAGCATGCGCAAGCCAAAGTCCGAGTTCGAATGCGAGGGGCTTGTGCCTGGAGTGAATGTGGTCCAAGGACAGAGTGGCCTGGAAGTCCAGATGGCTGACAAAAAGGATGAGCACAATGGTTCTGAACGTGAGAAAGTTTAGTGAAATTACCAACTGGGAACAGGACTAGGCCCAAAACAATGACCCATTTAAAATCTAGCTGACGGAAGCGGAATGAATATTGTAATGATGAGGTGATGCTCATCTACCCCAAAATTGTCCAATCAGATCTCGAATTTATGTTGAAAGTTACACCTTTAGATAGATAGAACTAGTGAAAAAGGTATAAAAAGTGCTGATTTTAGTGAGGAAAAAACTTCTTTTCGATTTCTACCAGAGATGCTGCCGGAATGCTGATTTTCCTGAGATGTAAGACTGAATAATTTTCTATTTTGTTTTGAATGAGGACTGAGTTTTAGATGAGGTTATTAGTCAGGGAAGTCAGGGAGGACTTTGGGAACTATCTGTCTTTTGCTAATACTTGCATTTCTGAATTCTAAATAAAATGTCTATTTCTGAATTTTCTATAAATAAATAAAATTAACTGTTTGATATAAAATTCTTATTTCTTCAAAATGTCGTTTTGAATAAAGAAATAAATAAAGTGAATAAACTTTTAGACATGTTAAATTTGCTTTTAATAAAAATTAGATACATGGAGAATTAAGCTGGTCTTGAGTTTTCCTACGCCTAATTTTTTACTAGCAGATCCGTCAACCTTAAAGGTGGCGTGTCTAAATAAATGTTTTGTCAACAAAAACCATGGTAAATTAATTTAAACTGCAGGTGTAAATAGTATAAATATGCGACTTTAGTTTTAGACACTCCACTATGATACAGCAGCTCTCCTTTGAATTTCACCGATCCTTGGAGTAGGATGTAGGTGTTTATGAGTGACACGCGGTGTTATGGGCCCCACTGTCGAGTAAATGTATGATTTTGTACTTCAGGGAAAGGTGACATGGCTTTAGAAATTATTTCCGGAGTAGCGCTGCATCCATACTAATATTATAAAGAGAGAGACCAAACCTTTGAGGCAGGTAATCTCAGTAACCACAGCACCAATCACAACACCCAAAACAGTGTTGGAAAGGGCAGTTGCAGCAGAAGGACATAGGCTATGCAGACGGCCACCATATATATATATTTTTTTGCAGAGTTTTATATAGCGCGAACTTGACCAGTTACGTTACATGAGGACACACATTAATTTTTGTTAGGCACGGGGAGATTAAGTGATTTGCCCAGAATCACAGGATGTTTGGCGTCGTTACCAAGACTCGAACCCAGATCCCCAGGTCCGAGGTCGAGCGCCTTAGCCGTTAGGCCAACTCCTCTATACATTTAAAAGGTAAAAGAACCGTGCCAGCAAAGTCGTCTCTTGTGGGCGTGTCTGCGTTGTGCTGTGGGCATGGGCTGGGTGGACTAACACTGGGGGCGTGTGGTACGGCCATCACATTGTGGGCTGTGGGCGTGTGCTGGGGGCATGACAAACGCTGGGGGCGTGACAAACGCTGGGGGTGTGTGTCCACCCTTCATGCCATGTGAGTCGTACATACAAGCGCCAATTATGTTGCTGCGCAGCATCAAGGGGCACGCTGGGGGCGTGAGAAACGCTGGGGCGTGTGTCCGGCACGTGTGTCCGGCCTTCATGCCATGTGAACGCAATTGCGACGCATCAAGGGGCACGCTGGGGGCGTGAGAAACGCTGGGGGCGTGTGCTACGCTCCGCCCTTCATGCCATGTGGGTCGTACATTAATCGGAAGATCGTCTGCTGTGGCCGTGTGCTGGGGGCGTGACAAACGCATTCACCTGGAGGCCTGGTAAGTAACGTTACTGCAGCCTCTCCTACGCGCTGTTACTGAACTCTCTCATTCAACGAAATTACACGCGCCTGCTACCATCAACCAGGGCTCTCGCCGTGCTCAGGTGGCGGATCAGTACACTAATTACACACGCCTGATAACATCAACCAGGGCTGCAGCTGGGCCTCAAGCGGGGGAATACGCGCCTGCTAACATCAAACAGGCCTGCATCTGGGCCTCAAGCCGGGGAACACACAAATGAGCGTGTCTGCGGGGACAATTACTGCAGCCTCCCCTACTCGCTGTCACTCAACTCTCTCATTAAACGGATTTACCCGCGGCTGATAACTCTCTCCTTCAACGACATTACACGCGTCTGCTAACATCAACCAGGGCTGTAGCCGGGCTCAGGCGGCGGATCACTACACCAATTACACGCGCCTGCTAACATCAACCAGGGCTGCAGCTGGGCCTTCTCCATCCCTATTCTAATGAAACAAAAATTGTTGTCTACCGCGAGATTTTAAAATAAATTGCCCTTGCGAAATACACACATTACACACATTCTATTTCATACCCGGACAACGTCGGGACGGGCTGCTAGTCAGTAATAAGCTTGGTAGCAGAGCATTGGTTGCTATAGAATTAGCTAGGATTATGTATAAAGTGTTATATAAGGAATTTTGATGTACAGAATTATGACTAACATCTGTTGAGTTTGTATTACGTTACATGTAGTCCTGAAAAGGCTTCCGAGTATTGCGTGAAGCTGGTCACTCTGACTGCAGGCAGAGGAAGTGTGGCAATGAAGTCGCACATCGCATAGTCTGTTTCAAAGGGTAGTATCGTCGTATACTACAGGTGGTATCGTCGTATATCACAAGTGGTGTTGTCGCACATCACTGGTTTAGGGACTTTCCGTATGAAAGGAAAAATGCATAGCAAGGACAGTCTATAAAATCTTAGCTTTCGAGTACAGGGATCATTGCATATCCTGATTTAAAACTTACTGCTGGGAGAGTAATAGAGCTTAGCCCAAGCTTGTGAGAAGGGTAAAGTAGAGGAAGTGGTGCTACTTTATCAGCAAGTGTAAAATTCTGTGGTAGAGAAGAGGTAAGCGCTGTCTACTGGAAATACAGAATACTTGTGTAATTGAGAAAATTCTATCACTTTATTTAGTGAAACAGACGAATGGAGTTGTTTTGTGTAAGTTACTAACAGATTTCGTCGAATATCTTGTAAATACGGCTTCTTGAAAAAAAACTTGTAAAGGAGGGGTCAATCGGCGCTGCAGAAGCCGGAGCGCTGGTGACGTCAAAAGTGTCGCGCTGGGATTGGTCCTCGTGACCAAGACAGGGCAAAGAGCTGATTGGTGCATCACGAAAAGCAGCAAAACTATTGGTTAAGCACTAAGAAGACGTATCTTGTTCTAATTGGTACGCTAATGTGAACCGTGCTGTGATAGGTTGGTGTTACGGAACAGCAACAGGGAAGTGCGCGATCTTTTGAAAGACAGGGAATTTACAGAAAAATGGATTACTATTACGAAGAGGAAAAGAAGAAACCTTCATGGTTTAAGAAATTGAAAAGTGTGTTTGTGAAGGACAAGGCGATAGTAACAAGAGAGGGAAAATTACTTCCTCTGCCGAAAAACGCCTGCTTCCTATATGTTGTCAAAATATGGTTACCATACGTGTGTTTGGTTAGAGAATTGGGTGAGATATACCAGAAATGATGGTGTGTTAGCTGTTCCAGAAGAAGGATCTTTTGATGTGGCAGTTTTGAGAAATTTGACAGAAAAAATGATGAAGCTTGAGCCAAGACCTAGACCGACTCAGTTTGAAGCTTTAGTTGAATGGGAAGATAAGATGCATGAACTGGAAAGTGAAAGGTTGAAAGGACACATCAGACCAAGAGGTAGATTTTGTAACCTATGGGGAGAAACACATGAGAGTAGAACGCGTAGATGTAGAAATGCTAACATGTGGATTGGCATGTATCCAGTCAGATTGATGGATGATTATGAAGGGCGGAAATGCATAGAAAAGAGAAAAACGTGGAAACAGGGAGAGAAGGTTATGGGGACAGTGAATCAGAGGTTGCTGTATTGGAAGAAATATTAAATAGGAGACCGCCACAGTATCAACCAGGTTCTTTATGGACTACACCTAATGCTCCACCCGTAGAAGAGAGAAATAATGAAACCCCAAGGCAATTTTCAAATTGTAGAGATGTACCAGAAAGAGTAGAAGTGAGATATAATCCGAGTACCTCAATGACAGAATCAAGACTTACTGGTACACCTAAGCAAAATAGTGAACGAGAGAGTGTAAATAGAGTAGAAAAACAAGCTGAAGAACAAGCGAGTACTGATGAATATATACGGACTACAAATGCATTGACAGAGAAGATACAAGAGCTTCCGAAAAACATAGAAGCAGTAACAGTCCCAGTAACGATAGGACCTGTAATTCCAGTTTTTGAAAACCAAAGAATAAAAGAACCAAATTTGACAATCCCTTTACAACAATGTTTGCAAAAAGTGAATAATGTAAATCCGCCAGACTTAACTTTTAATCAGAGTTTACCTGTAAGTATGCAACCGGAGCAGAATCTGACTCTGCTACACCTAGAAAAAATAGATTTAACGCAAACCCCTGTTGGACCATCAGAGCAGAAATTAAGTGATTGGATTAAAACGTTGAAATTAAAAGAGCATGGACCCAAAGTATTGGATGTAGCGAGACTAAAAGTTGATATGGAAGAATTAATTATCGGAACAATTGGAACAGACAGATTAAAAACATACCAAGATGATGAACTTATGTTCATGTGCAAAAGCATAACATGGAAAGCGAATTCTGTACATGATCAATTAGAAGGACTGGCAAATGAATTCGAAGTAGAATTTACAAAGAATAAAACATTGCAGAAATCCTATAGAGTAGATTTTTCAGAAAAAGGCATTGAAAACCTGAATACTGCCGGAAGGTTGACCCAAATAAAAGAATTAATTGTGCTGTTACGAAGATGGGGAGATGTGAATACATGGAAAGTATAAATATTGATTTGTGTACGGATTAAAACCAGAAATTGGAGATATGATTAGGCATAGTATGATAGGATGGCAGTCAAGCTCTCTAGATGATGTTCTAAGAAAAGCAAAATATTGTAGTGAAGAGATCGATGCCAAACAAAAGAAGCTAAAAGAAAAAGCTATGTGGGCACAAGTGAAGGTAGCGGAACACCAAGTGGCACAATTGGAAAATAAAAATACTGATGCAAATCAGGGAAAACCAAAAGGAAATTTTGGCAAAACGAAATTAGTAGGAAATATAGAAGAGCTAAAAAAAAGTTCCCTTGTCATAATTGCGGCAGAATAGGGCATTGGAGAAAAGAGTGTAAGTATCCACCAAGAGTTAATCCAGAAAATACATCATTGAATCCACAGGTGCAGCATGAGGTAATTCAACAGCAACCGCAACAGCAGCAGATAGTTACTCAGCAAAGTCAGGTGCCACAACCGCAACTTCCACGCAGTCTAAACCAACAGAGATACAGTGCAGAGACAGGATTCAGCGGAGGCGAGCAGGTAAAGAGATCGCCAAGGGTGAATGTGAGTCCCCAGTATTGGTTACAGGAGGAAGGCGGGAGTGAGTCGGATGAAAGTTTCTGACGGTGTGCTTGGAGCCACTCTTGAGGTAGATCAGTCTGGTCCATTTGTAAATGGAAAAGTGAATGATGTAGAAATAACTTTCCTAGTGGACACTGGTGCTACCCGTTCTTCTGTTAGGTCAGTGTAAGTCCAAAATCTTCCTCTCTCGGGAGACCAAATCCAAGTTGTAGGCGTAGCTAATAGACAGATTAAAACTTCTTTGACACAACCAGTCGAAGTAGAAATTGGAAATTTCAAAGACATGCATCGATTTGTGGTGTGTGATAGTAGCCCCGTAAATCTGTTAGGACAAGACATTTTGTGCAAAATGAACTGTGCCATATACTGTTCACCAGATGGCATAGAACTGCAAACACCAGATGAAGATAGCCTGTATAAAATGACTATGCTCATGATTGAGGCAGAACAAAATAAATTGTTCCCTGTGTTTGATAGAGAAAAGATACCTGATGAATTGAAAAAGGTAGTGAAAGAAAAAGTGTGGGATTTCACAGGAGAAGATATTGGGTTGATGAAAGATGTAGATCCTGTAAAAGTATCTATAAAAGAAGGTGCGAATTAGCCGAACATTCCCCAGTACAAAATGACTGCAGAAATAATTGAAGGAATAACCCCAGTGATAAACAAAATGATTGAGCAAGGTATACTGAGAGAAATAGAGAGTAGTCCTTGTAATTCACCGATAATGGGATTGAAAAAGCCAAATGGAACATTTAGAATTGTACAGGATTTGAGAAAGGTTAATAAAGTAGTTGTCCCTTGTTGTCCGATTGTACCAAATCCAGAAGTGATTTTATATCAAATTCCCCATGATGCAGAATGGTACACTGTAATCGATTTGTGTAAAGCGTTCTTTACAGTTCCATTGCACCCAGAAATCTAGCCAATTTTTGCGTTCCGATTCGGAGATCGTATTTTGGCATGGTGCCGAATTCCACATGGGTATACTGAAAGTCCATCGATCTTTAATCAGTTGCTAAAGAAATCATTAGAAAGTTTGAGCATTCCTGGAGAGTCCGTATTGGTTCAATATATTGATGATCTCCTAGTGACATCGAAGACAAAAGATGCATGTATAACAGATACCGTTGCATTGCTGAATCATTTGGCAGAAGAGGGAGATAAAGTGTCTCCATCTAAATTACAATTTTGTCAGAAGGAAGTACAATACTTAGGTCATAAGATTGCCAAAGGAACAAGACAAGTCACTGCAGAAAGAATCAAAATGATACAAGGAATGCAACCACCAAAGTCTCAAAGACAAGTAAGGATGTTTCTGGGAATTGTAGGTTATTGTAGACAGTGGATTAGTGGATTCTCACTGATTGCAAAGCCATTGCTGAGATTAACCAGAGCAGATATCAGAGACCCTATAGTTTAACCAAAACTGAAATGGAAGCATTTGAACAGTTAAAAACAAGCGTATGTGAAGCACCAGCTTTAGGGATGCCTGACTATGAAAAAGAGTTTGAACTGTACTGCAGTGAACGAGTGAAGGATGTGCATTGTCCGTGCTGATTCAAAGACATGGAAACCTGAGAAAGCCTATTGCGTATTTCTCAGCTGTTTTAGACCCAGTTGCAAAAGCATTGCCAGGTTGTCTGAAAGCAGTAGCCGCTACAAGTGTCAGTATAGAACAGAGTGAAGGAATAGTGATGGGATTTCCTGTGAGGGTGTAGGTACCTTATTCTGTGGAGATTCTCCTCACTAGGACAAAAACACAGTACCTGACCAACAATAGGATGACGAAGTATGAAAAGACAATTCTGAGAGCAGAAAATGTGACAATCTCTAGTTGCGTAAATGTAAACCCTTCCACATTATTGCCTGATATCATGGAAGTTGAGGTGAGAAATGAGATTGATCACAAGTGCCTGGATGTTCTTGATTACTGTACCAAACCAAGACCAGACATCAGAGATGAGCTCTTGCCTGAATCTGATTATGTGATGTTCGTGGATGTTCATGTCTGAGAACAGATGAGGGTGTTTTGAGTGCAGCATATGCCGTTTGCACAGTGGCAGATGTACTGGAAGCTTCTTGTCTGAAAGGAATTCGTTCTGCACAAATAGCGGAATTGATTGCTTTGATTCGAGCATGTGAGTTGGGAAAGGAAATCAAGGTTACCATAGTGACCGACAGTCAGTATGGTTTTGGGGTTGTCCATGACTACGGACAGCTGTGGTCCCAAAAGAGGTTATTTAACTTCTGCAGGATCCCCCATACGTAATGCAGAATTCGTGAGAATGTTGACTGATGCAATTCAACTGCCTGACAAAATAGCTGTGGTGAAATGTGCAGCACACAAAATGGGGGATGACTATATCACCCGAGGTAACAGGTATGTAGACTCAATTGCAAAGTACTGTTTCAAAAATTCGGCCTCAATAAACAGGGACAGAGAAAAAGAGCATATTTCAAGTCCTTTGATGCTAACCACAGTAGTTGAAACTTGTCAGGAAGTGAGGCAAATGCAGGAAGAAGCAGATGAGGAAGAGAAAAATGTTTGGTTGAAAGTAGTATGCAGAAAAAGCGAGGAAGATGAAATCTGGGTTTACAAAGATGAAAGACCAGTAATACCCGATAGCATCATCTCAAATATGGCCCGAATGTACCATGGTCAAGCTCATATTGGAAGAGATGCCATGCTTCGTCTATTTAGACAGACGTGGTACAATCCAAAGTTCAGAATGATTGCTGAAAGCTTATGTCAGAGATGCCGTGTATGTCAACAGTTTAATCCAAACAGAAGAACAATTGTGAGTTTGGGAACCATAGGACGGGAGGGAGGTCCATTTACACGAATGCAATTGAATTTCATAGAACTTCCGCCTTGTAACAGGTTCAGATATGTTTTGGTGATCATCTGTTTGTTCTCCCGATGGGTAGAGGCTTTCCCCACAAGGAGAAACGATGGGCTAACTGTTGCAAAGTTACTTCTACGAGAGATTATCCCTAGGTTCGGTTTTCCAGTGACTATTGAAACTGATCGTGGTCCACATTTCCAGAATGAACTCATGCAAATGTTATGTTAACCACTGGATATTCGCCAAATACTGCATTGTGTTTACAGACCTGAGGCTTCAGGAGTGGTTGAGCAAGTAAACGGGACAATTAAGAACAGGATTGCAAAAATGTGCTTGGTAACAGGACTGAAGTGGCCAGATGCCTTACCACTTGTTTTGATGACCTTAAGAAGCATACCTGACAGAAAAACTGGATTAAGTCTACATGAGATCTTAATGGGCTGGGCAATGAGACAAGCATTTGTACCAGCTGATAAGTTGTTGACTATTAATGATGACATCATACTGGATTACTGCAAAAACCTGTCTGACGTGGTGACTTCTGTGTTCCATCAGGTGGGAACTGAATCGAACACGAAGAGAAAGATCCAGCTCATGATCTAGTGCCTGGAGACTGGGTACGAATAAATGTACACCGCAGAAGAAACTGTTTGGTGCCTTGTTGGCAGAGACCAAGACAGGTCATATTGGTTAGCACCACTGCAGTCAAGTGTGTCGGAGTAAAGAGATGGATACACGTGAGTCATACTATCAGAGTGCCTGAACCTGAAAATCCAAACGAAGAAAGGTGAAATCACAACTGATTCTGACTCTGAAGGTGAACTAGAGAGAGGTCCAGATACTGAAGATCGACAGGAGCGTCAATATCTGGAAGTATCAGATGCTATCTCTGCGTCTGAAGGAGAAGGAGAAATTGTTGAAGTACCGAATTCTGAAGATGAATCTGAAGATCGAGAATTGGTAGAGAATAACACCAGTAAGGACACTGAGCAAAGCAAAGATAAAACTGGTGATCAAGAAAATTCTGAAGAACAGTCTGAAAGCTCTGAAAGCAGGAATAAAAATCCTGACACTGGAAGAGCAGGAAAAACTCACGATACGGATGAGATTCCAAGTACCAGCTATGGAGATGTTCCTAACAGAGTAAAAGAACTGTCAAAAGAGAAAACTGACTCTGAAAAAGAGAAAGACATTGTGAAGTTTGTCGTAAATGAAACTGTCGAAGAGACTGAAAGTGAAACTGACAACAATGAAGATGAAACTCCATTGAGAAAGAGTACAAGAAAGAGGGCATGGAGAGTGGAACATAACACCACAGAGCCTAAGACAAAAATAGTTTGCAAAGGAGATAATTGGTCTAAAGAAAATGATGGACTGAGATTTAAACTGGTTAACAAAGAAAGAAAGCCAGAGGACCAAGTGAACGAAATAACCAGTCAAAGAGAGACATTGGGAAAAAGAATAGAAGTTGTCCAAAGGCCAAAAAGAGTGAGAAGACCAAATCAGAAGTACAAATCACCTGAGTGGACCTATATAATACTACCTCCAATTAACGAAGTAAACAGCAGTCAAGAAAATACTGGATTGCCCAAAGACAAATGGGAAAAGTGAGTAAAGAACTGAATAACAAAGAAAAGTGGCCATTTATCAAAGAAATAAGGTTATGGTAAAACCTGAAACCCTGATAAATGAGAGGGCACTGTAAGTGAAAATAAAAAGCTTGTGGGTGACATAAGGTCGAAGAAAACTTGTTAGAAAAATAAAAGCTTGTAGGTGACATAAGGTCAAAGAAAACTTGTTAGAAAAATAAAAGCGTGTAGGTGACACAAGGTCGAAGAAAACCTGTTAGAAAAACTTGCTGTGTAGAAAAAAAAAGAAAAAAATGTCTACTAATGATCATATAACAAAATGTTGTATTTTTAGAAAATGGTGCAGATCATGTCTAATTTGTACTGGATTACTAATATTGATATAGATAATGTTGGCTATTGTCATTCCTTTTCAGGATAACTTAGTGAAGTTAAAACATAATGTGAGTTCAGGTGAACAAAATGTGGAATCAAAGTCTAACAAGCAGCATGTGTATAGGCCCGAAATACATCAAGATAGTAGTATTAGTGATTTCACTAAGAATACATTTTCAAGATTATTGTCTGAATATGTCAGGACAATGGATGCTAGTGACTGCTACGTATGTGTCAAGTTACCTGCATCTGTTTCCGAGGGGGTGACATATCATCACCTTCCGCTTACATATGGAGTTACATGTAGTGAGATTGCAAGCCTGTTTTATGAGACAGGTAAATTGGAATATCATTATTCCAACGTAAATGACGTTTTTGCAAAATTGAAGATTGGTAATGCACTGAATAAGAAAAAGCATGCCACAGTTAGGGGAGAATACTTTTTAGAAATAGATTAAATAAGCCATGACTATGCGTTTAAAAATAATTTTTCATGTAAAATGAGAGTGGAAGAAAGAGCATTTTTAGATATGGTTGAGGAAAGGCGAATTGCTTATAAACGAAAAGAAAAAGTAAAGCATGAGAAATCCAAATATTGGACATTCAATGATGAAAATATTGATGAAAGAAATGTGAATGTAGCTATAAACATAGACACTCCATTGTTAGGGAAATTCTGTATTAGGAGAGACAACATTGTGTATGACAATTACTTTGTGGGAGCAAGTCAATGTAAAGATACCTACCGAATATTAGGGGGTTGGGGATTTAAAGGGGGAAAGATCCCGTTTTTCCTGGCATTTGTTTCATTTGTGGAAACAAGGCTAATTATAGATTACCTGACCACTGGTACGGGACTTGCTACGTGGGCTTGGTCTTTTCATGTAGATAGAGGTGCTAATGGCATCCATGAGATAGGTAAACCTTTAAGTCGTAGAAAAAGAGAGAGTGTTATAGAAATAATAGGGGATGTTTTTGGAGCACTGATACCAGCAGTGGGAATATCTTACAATGCAAATCGAATTCGAAGATTGTCAACGATAGTAGATAATTTGTCAACAGATACAACAGGTGGATTCCTAATGGTAAAAACCGAAATGATTGCTATGAGAACTATGGTAATGCAAAATCGTCTTGCTCTTGACATAATATTAGCAAAAGAAGGAGGAGTTTGTGGAATTTTGAAGGTACAGCACTGCTGCACCTACATTGCAGACAAAAGTCAAAACATTGAAAAGTACATTACAAATATTACAAAGTTGCATAGAGAAATTGAACCACTGGAGGTTGATGGTATTCTTGAACGACTTGGCAAATGTTTTACAGCAGTTAAACATTGGTTTCAAGAAAAAGAGAATTCAATTATAGGCAAAATACTAATTCCAGTAACAGTGATAGTATTAGTGATCCTAATGATAAGATTATGTTGCGTATATAGAAAAAGAAGGAATGTTAGAAAGTCATTAAAGAAGATGATCCAAGAAAAACGAGAAAGGGAAAGAGAAAAAGGTGATATAGAAATGGAGGAGTTTTGAGAAAAGATTTTTAAAGAGACTAAAGAAAAAGATACAAAAGTATAAATTCATACTAATCTGAAGAATTTGAAATATGTTCTGATAAAAATTTGCTAAATTTTGGGAGATATTTTGGTGATAAATCACCAAAGTGGGGAGTTGATGGAGCAAGGTGGAGAAACAAAATTTTGTGTACCCCTTGTAAAATCACACTTCCATAACCTTAATTTGAACTAATGGAATGTTGTGTGAAATTAACCAACCTAGAATAAAATTGCACCTACACAGACATACCTGTGAACTAATTTTGCTTATGTTGCAATCATAATTAACTAATCATGTGATTCTGTCATGTCGTAAACTAATAAGCAGCTTTTGAAATAACGGAATGTGGCATAAATGTGCTTTTGTTTACATATTTTTGTGGCAAAACGTGGGAATAGGTGAGTATATTACGCCTAAATGTTGCTTATTTGCTAGGTAACTACTAATAGGGAAACCCTTAGTAAGGGGGAGGCAAACAGAAAGGTTACATTTCTAAAATTAACATTCCTTTGTGTCTATGATAGTTCCCATTCTGGCCTGTGAGGCCTAACAAAAGATGGCTGACTTGCTGAACTGCGAATAGAAAGTGAACTGAGCATGCGCAAGCCAAAGTCTGAGTTCGAATGCGAGCTGCTTGTGCCTGGAGTGAATGCGGTTCGAGGACAGAGTGGCCTGGAAGTCCAGATGGCTGCCAAAAAGGATGAGCACAATGGTTCTGAACGTGAGAAAGTTACCAACTGGGAACAGGACTAGGCCTGACAAGGCCCAAAACAATGACCCATTTAAAATCTAGCTGACGGAAGCGGAATGAATATTGTAATGATGAGGTGATGCTCATCCACCCCAAAATTGTCCAATCAGAACTCGAATTTATGTTGAAAGTTACACTTTTAGATAGATAGAACTAGTGAAAAAGGTATAAAAAGTGCTGATTTTAGTGAGGAAAAAACTTCTTTTCGATTTCTACCAGGGATGCTGCCGGAATGCTGATTTTCCTGAGATGTAAGACTCTGAATAATTTTCTATTTCTTTTTGAATGAGGACTGAGCTTTAGATGAGGTTATTAATCAGGGAAGTCAGGGAGGAAAATGGACTTTGGGAACTATCTGTCTTTTGCTAATACTTGCATTTCTGAATTCTAAATAAAATGTCTATTTCTGAATTTTCTAAAATACATGAAATTAACTGTTTGAGATAACATTCTTATTCCTTAAAAATGTTGTTTTGAATAAATAAGTAAATAAAGTGAATAAACTTTTAGACATGTTAAATTTGTTTTTAATAAAAATTAGATACATGGAGAATTAAGCTGGGCTTGATTTTTCCTGCGCCTAATTTTTTACTAGCAGATCCGTCAACCTTAAAGGTGGCGTGTCTAAATAAATGTTTTGTCAATAAAAACCATGGTAAATTAATTTAAACTGCAGGTGTAAATAGTATGTTATGTTATGTTATGTGATTTGTAAAGCGCTCAGCTGCCCCAGCAAAGGGGCGTCCCGGCGCTAATACTGAGTAAAAGCACAACTGAAAACAAAGAATATTTTTAAGGAAAAAGGTGAGTTTTGATGGCCTTCCTGAATTGATACAGCTCCTTCATTTCTCGAATATGGACAGGTAGAGTATTCCATAATTTTGCTGCTAAGAAACGGAAAGAACGTCCACCAGCTCTACATCGTTTGATCCGGGGGACTTCAACCAGATTCTGCCCAGCTGAACGTAGAGCCCGCGTAGGCGCATATATCTTCAGCAATGGCCCCAGCATTTTAGGGGTCGACTGTTTTAAGATTTTAAATGAGATACATAAGGCCTTAAACTGTATCCGCTGAGCTAAAGGAAGCCAGTGGAGTTTCCGAATAGTACTGGAGGTAGGACTGAAACGAGGTAGGCCTACTAAGGCTCTAGCAGCCGCATTTTGAATGCGTTGCAGACGGGCAATTTCCACTTTATTGGCACCCAGGAGCAGTGAAGAGGCATAGTCCAATCTGGACAACACCGTAGATTGAACAATTAGTTGCCTGGTAGCAGGGTCAAAAAATGTCAAGACTGCTTTCAAACTGCGTAGTATGCCAAAACAGGTAGCGGCAACTTTTTTTGTTTGGGTGCCGAAGCTTAATGCTGAGTCTAACCACTCTCCCAAGTTCTTTACTTCTGACTTAGGTGTAGGAGCTTTCCCCCACCAATGGTCTCCCCATATAAATATCCGTCTTTAGTTTTAGACACTACACTATGATACAGCAGCTCTCCTTTGAATTTCACTGATTCTTGGAGTAGGATGTAAGTGTTTATGAGTGACTCGCGGTGTTATGGGCCCCACTGTCGAGTAAATGTATGATTTTGTACTTCAGGGAAAGGTGACATGGTTTTAGAAATTATTTCCGGAGTAGCGCTGCATTAGTAGACACATTATTGTGTAGCTATCCCTGGCCCTGCAATGTATGCAGTAGCGGGTGAGTGAACCCTGGTCCTACGAATGTATGCAGTAGGCGTGAAGGAGTTGTCCCTGGTCCTGCAAGGTATGCAGTGAGGGTGAGGTTTGAGTTCCCTGGTCCTGCAAGGTATGCAGTAGCGGGGGGTGTATGAAATGTGTTCCCTGGTCCTGCAATGTAAGCAGTTGAGGATGACTATGTGAAATGGGATTCCCTAGTCCTGCAAGAATATACGGTTGAAGGGAACTGTGAAGTATTGATCCAACAGTAAAGGCCAAGGATAAACACTTTACAGGCAACCATTCAACGGTGCCCATATACATTTAACCCAAATAATTCATCCACATTCCCTGGCAGTTCCGCTGGGTGTGGGGGTTGTTTTATAATTTACTCAGTTCTGATTAGTCAGCTTTCTATAGTCCCTGTCAATTTATATCTACATTTTATAACTAACTAATCTTTCACTGATCAACACTCTTTCCTCTGTTAGATGGACCTTTAGTTGAGTTAGTTGATGGTGATAGTAACAGCTATCTAACTAATTCATAGATCTCAGTGAAATAACCACAGACTCTGGGTAAGATTCATATGTTTTATCTATTCAAACTAATGACCATAAGATATGGAATTTAAATAGGATTGCCAGATGTCACCCACAGGAAACTGAAAATGCTGAGGTTCCTGTGACCCAAGAGGTGAAGAGGAAATCTACCCGCACAAGGAGGATTCCTCGCCGTTTACAGGAATGTGTTTGCTAATGTAAGTGCAAAATATTTCTTCTCTTTAAAAAAAAAACTTGCTTTGATTTTTGTATGTTGTTAGGGGGAAGGTGGTGTGGTGTTCTGTAGTAAGCTTCTTTCCTTAGCTCCTGTTGCCAGGCTATGATGTAATAACCCAGAATGCTAATATGGAGGAAGAATGTTGTTGCTTGAAGTTTGAGAGTTGGATCTTGCTGCCCTGTGGGTGAGGTCTCTTGTTAATTTGATGTACAATAAACAAACGTTCGCCTTACCTTGTTGAAGACTTGCCATCTGCGGATTTATCCCAAGGGATCACCTCAGCATGTTGTAGTGTAATTATACCTGGTCCTGCAAGAGTATGCTGTAATGCTGTAGAGGGTCAGTGTAGGAGCTGCGAGGGTTCACAGTAGTTAACACATTATTGTGTAGCTATCCCTGGCCCTGCAAAGTATGCAGTAGCGGGTGAGTTAACCCTGGTCCTACAAATGTATGCAGTAGGGGGTGAACGATTTGTCACTGGTCCTGCAAGGTATGCAGTGAGCGTGAGGTTTGAGTTCCCTGGTCCTGCAAGGTATGCAGTAGCGGGGGAGTGTATGAAATGTGTTCCCTGGTCCTGCAATGTAAGCAGTAGAGGTTGATTATGTGAAATGGGATTCCCTAGTCCTGCAAGAATATACAGTCGAAGGGAACTATGTAGTATCGATCCAGCAGTAAAGGCCAAGGATAAACACTTTACAGGCAACCATTCAACGGTGCCCATATACATTAAACCCAAATAATTCATCCACATTCGCTGGCAGATCTGCTGGGTGGGGGGGGTTGTTTTATAATTTACTCAGTTCTGATTAGTTAGCTTTCTATAATCCATGTCAATGTATATCTACATTTTATAACTAACTAATCTTTCACTGATCAACACTCTTTCCTCTGTTCGATGGACCATTAGTTGAGTTAGTTGATGGTGATAGTAACAGCTATCTAACTAATTCATAGATCTCCGTGAAATAACCACAGACTCTGGGTAAGATTCATACGTTTTATCTAAAAATGTTGTCATAAATTGAACGCTCACAGATACAAATTCACAGTGCAAACTCCTTCATCCATAGGAGAGAAAATGTAATTTAACAAAACAATCATTGACACAAACTCAGTTGGCAACAAAAAGGCATAAGAGTGGATAGTTGTAGAGACAGCAGGTTAAATAAAATGACATTTGCAAAGAAATATGCAAGGCTAATAGTTACCTAATTATAGAAATCTGAAAAACCAACCCTCTGGCCAAAGGACTGGAGGGAGTCCCCTGAATTAAAATCAGGAGACAAAAACTATAGGACAAAATCAAGACCGGATAAATACTTACTAAACTTCTCTCTAGAACCCGACGATCCGGGGAGCTTCCCTCTCTTACACTCTCTCCCTCCTCGATGTTCTTCCGGAATCTTCTAATCTAATCAGGCTGTCATTTGGATCTGAATCTTCCCAGTCTGCTCTCCCTCTCTCTTCTTCTAGCAGCTCTTGCCTCTCTCTCTCTCTCTCAGCATCGATGTGATCTGCCTCATCTCCTTCTGCATCATCAGTTGTTCCGCTAATTCTCATGCCTTTTTCCAATCTAAGTCACTCTAGTTATAGTCTTTAATTCAACATGTCCCACTCTCTAAAGTTGCAAATATCAGTAAAATGCTGCATATGATTGGACGAGGCAAGGTGAGTTTCATCATACCATGCTGACATATTAATTTTTATTAACGTACTTATTGTTCTGCAAACCCTCCCAATTAGCTCATTCATGACTTTAATTCGCTTACATGTATCATTGCAAATTTTATTAACATTTCAATACAGTCTTCATAGCCAAGGGATACATAACACCACTTTCCCACGTCGCCTGTCCTTGGCATCTTGCCGCTGTTCAATTCTTCAGTCATCAGGTCACAATCATGATTCATTAGGCATGCACGACTTGTTTGTCATCCAGATGCCATTTTCTTACTGTCATTATCGTATTATGCCCAAAGGTACACTATTGATAAAAGAATCAAAAACAGTTGTTATTTGCTTAAACATATGATCCTCATTGTTCACCACCCACTTCTATTCTATGCCATGTCATTATTATTTTTCTGAGCAAAAGCATTAATAATAGCAGCCTTCTTTTAAATTCAAGCAAGCAGATGTCGGGCGTGTGGTTCCTCAAGACCACATGTTAGTCCTACTTGCGCATGCTTGAGAGTTTTTCCCTCTCAAAGCTAGTTAGTCACATTATTACTGCGCAATTCTGGTTCGCACATGCACAAAGCGTTTCCACACATTTTTTTATTTTATATTTCTTTTTATTATTTTCAAAACAAAAAAGGAAATAGACATATCAGGCGTCATACATTCCAACATATTATTAAGGCGAACAGGCATAGTAACAGGATAGATTCTGAGCAATGAAAAAAGGGGGATTGAGACGCCTATGTAATGTAGAGAAACAGGATATGCAACAATACGATTTACGATTCATATGAAGCGCACACCCTCTAAGCCTGCCCACCCATAAATCAAGATAATAAAAGAAGCATGAGCACCAGATACTAGAATACAATCAGAGTCAGGATGTTCCATCAAATACAGTTATAAAAAGGAAAGCGAGAGAGAGTACGAAAAAAAGAAACCATAAAAACAAAAGTGAAGCCAAAACAATAAACCCATCCCCCCACCCTGCACCCCTGCATATGGCTGTCGCCTAACCCCAACTTGCAGCGTGCCTGTCGCCCCAACTAACTAAAACCTAACAAAAGTAAAAAAAATGGAGGAGGGCATATTCATACATGCCCCCGGTCTCCCCTTCCCCTCCGCCAGAACTAAGAGTCCCCAGACTGAGATCAAGAAATCTATTAGGCAGCAAATACCTATCGCAACAAGGGAAACTTCCAACACCACCCAGCCTCCCGAAATCATCATGTTAGCAAACCCCATGTCCACCAAAACTCGATATTAAACCCAGTCACTCATTCTCATCCTTGACCCTTCCGATCAGACGTGTGAGCCCCTTCTGGTCGAACCGTCGCTTTCGCAGGATAGTCAAATGACAAAGAAGTTGTAGCAAAGTTCAAACCGAGACGTGGTAGAGAAATTAAAGTGCAGAGAACTCCGTCAGGACCAGAGGCTCCCCTCTCCGCTATGAACTCCCAACGTTGTGTCGTCCGCCATCTTAGCGGTGCAGATGTATAGGGGAGTGACGCAGTTTCAAACCAACCACAGTTCCCGTCAAAAGTCCCCGGAAAGGGAATATCAAGTAGTCCTTCCATAGCCGGCAACGATCGTAGGCCCGACAATCCATTTGCGGAATCGAGCTCGCTCTCATCGCCCTAAACACTGGTCAGAGGCTCCAACACCTCCCGTGGTACGGGGTCTGCTTCCTCCATCGAAGTGGCCATCTTGGGTATCTCGAGTCTTTTCATTTCTTGTAGTGGAGTAGGGTCCGGTCCAATCCGTCCAATTTCAGACAAACACACCATCATCCCATGAATACGGGCTTCGGCGTAATCATGAAGTGATCCTATGGTTGCCAACACAGTACGTAGTGACAAGTCACTCTCGGTCCGTACCACCACTCCGCGCTCGGTGTCGGTCATATTTACATCTCCCAGAGAGCCTGGCCTCTCCACGGGGAACAGGCGGATGCGGAACGGACGACTGCAGAGGGGGACTTATCGGTGACTACAACAACATCCGGACTACGCTACTGCAGGCGGAGATCCCAACCCAGTGAACACCGGCGAGGGCCGCAACCGGGTCACCAGGCCAGGGACCCCCGTCCACCGCTTCAATTGTAAATCGTCACCCCTCCTTCGACATTCACCAAGTCAGCCAAACATTGTCAATGTCGATCCAAGAAATCCTCCACTTCGGTAGACCGGACCCTGTCACACCACCACAGCCGATGTTGTTCAACTGAAACCCAGCTGGGCCAGTACTCGAGACCCCAGCTTCCAAGCTGATCTAGGCCGCAAATTGCCACACAACGTATCTTTGTCCACCAAACAGGTAGAAATCTTGGGATCGCACCTTTAAGCTCTAGTCAGGTTTAGACACATGGAGGCAGGGCGCAAAAAAAGGATAAATAACAGGATCTTCTGGCGGGAGTCGGAGGTCGGCGGAGCCGGGAGCCTACGCGTAGCTCCTCAGCGTTTCCACCCATTAGAGCGAGTTTTAGTTGCGTTGCGATTTTATATCATATTAATTTAAGGATGCGTAAAGCTTTTCCCCCCATATTGATGTCTGGTGCATATTAATTTCATTCCATTCATAGTATTAACAGTGAGTAAATGTTAACGATGATTGCTCCAAGCAAGTTTCGTTTTTCTTGAATCCTTGCTCCATCAGTATGTTTCCCAGTAGTGTATTCAGTAGAAGGCATGTGGATTTCCCTGATACTGCCATGATTTCCCTGGTTCTGCAAGAGTATGCAGTTGAGGTGGAGCATGTAAACTGTTTCCCAAAAGTGTGTGCAGTAGAGGGTGTGTTTCCATGGTCCGGCGATGTATTTACCTGATCCTGCCTATATGCAAAAGTGTGCAGTAAGGGGTGCATTAACTGTATGTCCCTGGTGTTAGTCGAATAACCAATTTCCACGGGAGTGAAAAAGAATCCCCACACCTCCAGGACACAGAAGCAAGAATGTGAAATGTACACACTCCTGTCTACTGTCCCCTAAAAGTATGAGGGAATTACCCAAGGAGTGTCCACCACTCTCCTCATACGAGGGGGTTGGCAGGGTCCGGCAGGAAGCTCAGGAGGATGTCCAGGCTAGGAAACAAAATGGTTATACACGTAATAATCCCCTAGTTACACTGACCTAAATACAGGATACATTGACATGCGTGATATTCCAGACAAGCTTACCCCAACTGCAGGTCGGGCGGGCCTTATCGAAGAGTTCAGGTAAAGGGAAGCAGGATCCTCAGTAACGTGGCAGGAGGGGTAGAACTCTCAAAGGACATACACACCAGACACAACCAAAACAATAATGGGAGTGAGGAGCACCGACCGGCTGTCTAGGGCTGAAACAGCGGAGCAGCACACACACACGAGGAGAGACACCCGGCCCTAAAAGAAGGCAAGGGCGGAGCGCTCACTCGCAAAGGAGTCTCCAAACAACAAAGAAATGAGGGTATGTACAAGCCTCAAAGAAGAAGCAACGAAAATGAATCGAGCAGAAAACGCCCGCAAAATGCGTGAGAAAAGGCAGAGTAGTCGCGAGAGATTACTCGCGCAAAAACAGAGAAATGCCGAAGACCGGCAGAAACATTCTCACAGTGTACCAGACTTGCGGGAAGCTGTAGGACAGGGGAACAGCTGAATGCAGGCAGAGAAATATCCAGGAACACACGGAGGGATCCGTAGGACGCCACGGAGGACGCGAGCAATCAACCAGGAAGTGAAGAGTAAGCCAAGCAACGGCTACGTTCTGCCGCGCCTCTTTACTCAGTTTAGGGAGCGTCCACAAAGGCTTTAGTGATTAGTTAGTTTTAGGGGTAGGGGCTAAAAGGTCACATTGCCTGCAATCTCGCATGTCAAGATGTCTAAATCCTAACACCTGGTCTGGCAAGTGTCCATGGCAGGAGGCAAGTGGTGAAGTTTATTGATTGTATTATTTGCTATCATGTTTCCTGTTGTATTTTTGTTCTTTTTCTAAGGGGAGGAGACGTGTTATAGCCTGATGTTAGCTGTAATGCATTCTCTCCATAGAGTCTCTGTTACCTGCTGCTCAGCCACTATGTGATATCATTGAATTTTGATGTGTGCCTTTAAGAGTGCCAGCTAGACAGAGTAGGTCTGAGTAGTTAAAATGCTGCTCGTGGTGGGGTATATTTACTTTGTAACCTGTAACCTAGGCTATACCTTCTTGAATAAACCTACACTTGTTAATCTAGCTATAACTTCTTGAATAAACCTAGAACTTGTTAATCTACATGAAATGGCTACCTTACTAGCCTATCAAGAGGATATATTTTAATTTCAACAAATTCCTATGCAGGATCATAACCTTATTCCACGCAGTGATTATCTCAAGATGAAATATGGGTATTTAGTTGGGAAATTGGACCAAAATGAAACTGTTGGGCCATTTGCAAATGACTAGAGTTTGTGTTCATTTGTGTTCCACCTACTGAGATGTAGCTATTACCTAGTGGGGCATTGTTATTTCAAATAACTAACTTATTTGCAGCAGCCAAGCTAACCTAACCTCTAGACAGGTTCACAAGGGCCCACCTCTTAAAAAGCGTACTGAAATGCATGCGAACTGTGCGAGATGCAATCTCAGCCTCGGTGGGCACCTGTTCAAAATATTCAAGGTCGCCAGTTTTCCGTCCACTCGACTATCAGATTCCCCGCGTGTTAATAAAACGTGCCACGCGAATCTCATGCTTGCTTAAACTACAACCCCATGCCGGTGTTCAATTTGTAAGTTAGAGGGGAAATCGGAAAAACCAATCGGAATCGAGAATGCACTGATTGGCTATACATCTCGGCCAATTAGAGGCGACTCTGCGGGACTAGTGTGACCAGTCTCCAGCCGTTTTACAAGGACGCAGACGCAATATGGCTGCTTACTAGTGGAAAGTGCTGTGCCGCCGGGTCTTTAATGAAACTCAGGTTGAGGATACTGCTTCTTGTTCTCGTGAAATGGCACTGCCCTGTGCTCGCACAAGAGGCGGTAGAGGTGCAGCTTCGGCAATGGAGTCAGACGCCGAGGATATGATGCCACGGTTGCTTCCTGTGGAGTACTGTGACATCGCTGAGGACTTCGACCCATCCGTCCCACCTAGGACACCACAAGAGTATCTGAAGCGTGTCCAGTGAGTGATAAGGTTAAAAGCCCCAAATGTTGTGGGGTTATCCATAAACAGTTGTTCTTTCCACTTGGGTGTTTGTTGATAGACACCTGGTCTGGTTTTCCAGTAATAGTCTATGCTGTTTGATAGTTTTATCGTCATGTTGTTATTATTATATATGTGCCATTATATACAGTACAGTTCAAGTGACATTGGCTTGTAGACTCTAGTATTTTCACCATTATACTAACTTTTCTTTAGAATATATTTTAAAGATGGTAACTTTTTCTAATATAGGGAATGTGTGTGACAGAGCAAGGTTTCGTTTCAAACGAAATCTTGTTCTGAATCGTTTCGTAGATACCTGACAGCAGGGCTTTTTAGTGGGATGAAAAAACTGGCGGGTGACTTAAGGGGGCGTGGCTAATGTAATTAAGGCATGGCTTGGCAGTTCGGGCTGAGTCTGGACTGTTCCCATGAGTCACAGGGTCAGACAGACTGATTTGCATATGGCCATGTCTGAACTGGGCTGGCAGAGTGGGTTAAAGAACGGTGATGGATTAAACCCAGATCTGTTGACTGGGTGTGAGTGTTGATTGGTTCAGATGCTCCGTTCATTGCCACCCCTTTTTGTACCGTAATGTAATTAAGGGCATGGCTTAAAAACACGCAATCTAAAAATCTGTGCTTAGCATAATGTGCCGCCCGACTGGTATTTTGCTGTTTCTGTTATTGCATCCAGATATATGATCCAACAAGTAACATCATACCTACAACAAGTCAGGACTATTGGCTTTGTCAATGGTTGTTAGTTGCATAAGATAAATATGCAGCAACTATGGCTTGTATACAATATTGAAAAAGCTTCCACATAAAGCCCGTGACACCACGACAATGTTGCTGCTGCTCCTGAGTTCCGAGAAGAGAAATCCAGAGAGAAAACAACTCTCTTTAAATAGACCCCCCCAGGATATTGCGGCATAGATTTTGCAAATTTAGCGGCACAAAAATGGAAATTTAGCGGCATTATTGCGGCACTTTATTTTTCTCGTAATTATTACTTTTCAGCATTAAATCAATGTAAACTGATTTTGCAAGTATTCCACTGTGTAACAGGCAAGTGTCTGCGGTTCTACAGAAGCACAGCTCCAATCTGCACCTCGTTAGAAGGGGCCTTATTTCACCCTGGGGTTTTCTCGCACCCATGTATGCACCCCGCAGGGGCACCACTGCCTCCAGACTTGTCCATTTTAAAAAACAGTGTTTCTATCAATTTTTTTTAACATTGAAAATATATTGATAATACAAATATGACCCAAGTCCTGCTTTGCTCCTCGACCGCTTTAGCAGAAAGTAATGCAACAATTTAAGTGTGGGAATTTAAGATGCAGTTTGTGAGTGGAAAAAGGCAAGAAAAATCATTCAAAAAACGATTGTCTTTTCTGAAACCCAATGTTATAAAAGGGGCCTTAAAATATCCCCAGCATTTCTGAAGTTCGGCTGCTGGGTAAATAGCTGCCAAGGTTTCAGATTGCTTATGTGTGACATTTTCATAAATTCAGTGTAAATATGAGTGACACTCAACGACTTTGAGTGACACTTTCTCCTGAACAAAATAAAGAAATGAAGTCTAGGCAAATAGCTGAATATCATAAATTACCCCATTAGAGCAATTAGAAACTTTAAGAATATTTCGAAACTGCAGCAAAGTACCGGAAATGGGAGGACACTATTTTAGTGCCTTTGTAACCTGATTTACGTCCTTTGCAGCAGGAATAATCCTCTGCCCTTTTTTATCATGACAAAGTGCTGATCTTGCAACAGAAGGAGCATTATTCAGCAGTTAACTTGACATTTTTTATTGTTGCTCGAAAACTCCTTGACACTAAAGGAATTCAGCACCGTGCTGCGTAAGTTCCACAAGCAAACAAAAGGATCTCTGTGAGAGAAACAACACCTCACAGTTATCCTCATAAAATATGGGTTTGCGAATATGCGCGCTACGTGTGATCACAATTACCACAGACAATGATAGTGAACCTACTATTTTAAATCCCCCCCCCCCCTTAGGCTTCGCAATCTATCCTCACCCTGTCCCCTTACTTCACTACCTTCCGGTCCTTAGTTTTACACCCCAAAGATTTGCACTCGTCTCTGAGTAACTATCCTTGTGAGGAAACAGCTCCAAAAAAAACTCGAGTCTCAGCTACCCAGTCAATGGTTAATTTACAATTGGATCAATTAGCGTTTCTCTGTATGGTTCTAACACCTCTCCTCCCACGGCGGCACGTAGTGAAGTGTGCACGCACAGCCATTAAAAAGACATTATTTTACTAACGCTTTTCTGTAAATATCGCGGCAATAATTGTAAATATTGCGGGCATCGCGCTAGTCAGATGATTTCGTGATTTTTTTCGTGAATCGCGAAATGCTGGAGGGTCTGTTTAAAGGATTTCCCTTTCCCTATAACACTCGGAAAAAACTGGACCGCCTGTGCCAGGGCACAAAACAGAGCCCAATAGAGACCCGTTTCGAGGCCTCCTTAAAAACACTGCCGGTGCTCAGACCCGGTACGACCAGGCCCACTTAAAGCCCTGCCTGACAGTGAGTCTACGGAGCTCTTCCCCATTATTGCGGTGTGTAACATAATTAGAGCATCTGATCTCTGCACCTATAATGACTTCTCCATGGGTCAGGGTTTGGATTACACCGTTCTGATTGAATCAGGGTTCTCTTTATGTAAAATCTTTAAATATTCACAATCTTATCGCATACTGAGGCTTTGTTTTTTTATGCCTGTAATAAAATATTATATAGATACTCAGGGGGCCCAAACGTAAAGGGTTACTGGGCTGTCCTTCAGGTATTTCTTTCTTTTCATCTCCTTCTCCATTCTGCTCAGGAGGAGCCAGTCAGTCACGCAGCTTTATTCAATCTTTTGTTAATAGACCATAAAAGCACAACGGCTCATATAAAATAATTTCAAGTTATTAAATACATATTTACATTGGTTAAAATAAGTATTAAACAAGTTTGCTGGGATTAGAAATAGGACCTTTAAAATCATTTGTATGGAAGGAGAGAACGGTTCATGATTAAAAATTACACACTACTATCTAAAAGTGGTCCCACCTTTTTCCTCTTCCTAAAACAGTCCCTTAGGAATGAAGCAACACAGAAACGTACAAATGGGTCTGGCAAAGCCTTTAGAAAATATATGGCGACCCAGCCTAAATTTATGGTGCCTAAGGATTGGAAGTATAAATATTTTCCTTTCCTCAAAGTAGTTTTTACAAAATAGTATAATATGCAGGTCCGATTGGACGGCATGGTTGTTACATGGTTGTTACAGGGGCCTGATCTGCTAATCTATATTTATTTTGTGGGTAGCACAAGAGTATCTGGATCATATTCAGTCTGAAACATAATATGAATCTGTGCTGCGAATTGTTTATGCGAGATAAATAATGAAAACCCTCTCCTGGTAATGGTGGAACCAGGTCATAATGAAAACCCTCTCCTGGTAATGGTGGAACCAGGTCATATGCAATAGAAGATTGATAGATCCGTTTTGTTCTGCTCTTTGGGAATATAGATCCATTAACCATTTCTTCTTGACTTCTTTGCAAGTGTTGGGGTCCTGAAAAAGTTTTGCCATCCCTAGGGCTTTCAGTACTGTTTCTACATACTTTAGTCACCCGATCCTTTTTGTAATGATCTAGATTACAGCATTCTCTTATAATGGTTTGTGTCAGGTCGACCATAGTTCTCTGCCATATTGACAACCACAGGAGGACTGGGGCCATCCTTATGGAGTCACTCAAATAAGGAAGCCCCAGTTCAAGATGTAAAATGTGGCTTGGGGCTGATTGTGGTAAAGACATACAATTTAAAAAAAAGAAGTCTTCCACTTACTGTAACGGACCATCGTTAACCATCCCCAAACACCTGCTCCATATGTAACAGCTGATTTTACTTTAGCTGAATATGTTTTTAAGTACATTCACTGGGCTTCCGCCTAAGTTTTTTGCGAATCTCTTAACAGCGTTAAGGCGTCTTTGCATGTCCTGGCCTCTTGTTTTTACTAATTTAGACCAGGAGTGATCCTTGTCAAGGAGCACTCCTAGATATGAAAAGGAGTCCACCACCTTAATTTCTTTGCCCTCCATCTGGAAGTGGGGATGTTTCTCACCTCTAGCCTCTCTGGCCACAATTATAAATGATTTTGTTTCATTGACTTTCAGGTCAAGGGAAGCCATACAGATGGAGTAAGCTTTGATTAGTTTTTGTAAGGCCAACCCAGTTCTTGCCATCAGTACCGCGCCATCGGTGTATGCCAGAATTGGGAGGGGGGTTTGGTTTGGTTTGAAAGAGCAGACAGGGAGGACTCGACTCTGTTCGTATAGATTGAAAATAGAAACGGGGCGAGGACACACCCCAGTCTAACTCCCTTTTTGATTTTGAAATGACGAGTGCACTCCCCCTTTCTACCATACCTTACACAGGCAGTGGCATTGGCATGTAGCTGGCGGATAACTCGATGATCGGCGGGTCTATGCCCATACCCTCCATCGTGGACCATAGCCTAGAATGTAACACACAGCCGAAGGCTGATGTTAAGTCCACGAAAGCCATATATAGCTTCCCGTTTCTAGCCTTCGAGTATTTCCCTATTAGGGAGAGGTTTAGGCACTGATCAATTGTCCCCATACCTCTACGGAACCCATACTGTGCCTTCATGATTGTTATGCGAGTCTGCCCTATCCTCCAATTTAGCCAGTAGGACCCGCCCCATTAGTTTAGCGGTGGTATCAAGCAAGGATATTGGGCGGTAATTCTTCGAGGAGCCCCTATCCCCTTTTTTGTAAATTGGAACAATTACAGTCTGGATCCGTGATGGTGGTGGGCCTATTGTTGAAGATGTTTGTCCTTATTGATGCGCTGAGTGCCGGTATATATTTCAAAATATGTTTAATGTTCCTTTCAAAAAGTTTATGCAGATAGCCAGCCAACACATTTCGTTCTAAAAACAGAACTTCCTCAGGGCAAAAGGTTTGTATCAAGCGCAGTCACATCAAAACGATTTCCTCATATATATCTCAAACCTCCATGTTAAGAGTAATACGCCACCGTCGTGGTATATCCGTCTTATGGAAATAGTATATTTCAAAATAAAAACCTCCTATCTTTAGGTTTATTTATTGCAGCGCAAGATATTTCACTCTTGGTTCCTCATCTTGTATTTTTGAAAAGAACCGAAAATCCGTATGTTTTCCTTATGTAATTCGTTGCACAAATAAGTGTTCTAGTCCAACGCAAAATAATATGTTTGATGTTTAGGGGTTTTTATATAGCGCACGCACACTCCAGGGAGCATCTTGGCGCTATTGACTTCATTACAGAATAGAATGTTGGGAGGTTTTAACTGAGCTTTAGATATCATTTAGACAAGGGTTTTGCATTTTGATTCAGACAGTCCATAGATCCAAGTTTTTAGTAGTTTTTTAAAGGTTTTTTCTGATGGACATGCTCTCAGGTGAGCCGGAAGAATATTCCAGGCCTTAGCGCCTAGGACTGCCAATGATTTTCCACCTTTGGTGGCCAGTCTGAACTTGGGGATGGACATTAAGTTAGCCGTAGCTGACCTGAGTTCTCTATTCGGATGGTATCTGTGAAATTTGTTGGACAGATATTTTGGGCCGCGCTTATGAAAGCCTCTGAAAGTAATCAGGAGGATCTTGAATAGTATACGTTTCTGGATGGGGAGCCAGTGCAACATATTCAAGGCGGCTGATGCAGATGACTTTCTAGGCCATCTCAAAACCAGCCGAGCCGCCGCATTTTGGACCATCTGTAATTTATGCAGGGTAGATTTTGCCACCCCTGCATACAGACTGTTACATTAGTCAATTCTCGATGTTATTAGCGCAATTGCTACTGTGCGACGGGCAAACCAAGGCAGGTAGTCAAAAAATTTGCGGAGGCCTTTGATTATGTTAAAACAGACGGCAGCCACTTCTTTAGATTGCTGTTTGAAGGATAGCATATCGTCAAATTTTATTCCTAGATTTCGTGTTGCACTGATGGTATTAGGGGGGGCTTCCGCGTCTAAAGGCCAACAGGTGTGTGGGGAAAAGATGTTGTTTTTCCCGAACGGCAGAATCTCTGTCTTTGCGAAGTTACATTTCAGATGGTTGTTATGCATCCATTTAAAAGTCGCGGTCAGGCAGTCTTTCAATACCTGTTTGGCCCTTTCTGTGTCTTCATCTAGAACCAGGACCAGTTTGGTATCGTCTGCGTATGCAACTGTGCTTACATTATGGGAGGCAATTAGATTGATCAGGGGTGCCATATACAGATTGAACAAGGTAGGGCTCAAGCTGGAACCCTGAGGCACCCCCGAACTGATCTCCTTCCCCTCTGAGTGAAACTGGCCCAATCTGATTATCTGTTTTCTGTATAGTAGAACATTTTTAAACCATTTCAACACGGTGCGCCTCAGCCAGGCGATGTAATAAAATGGCATGGGACACAGTGTCGAATGCTGCAGATAGATCAAGGAGAATTAGGACTGCCTTCTTCCCCTGATCTAGTGCCGCTCTTATGGTTTCTGTTGTTGACAGAAGTGCTGATTCAGTAGAGTGGTTGGCTCTAAAACCTGCCTGATTTGGATGTAATATATTATTTTCCTCTAAGAATGTTGAGAGTTGCTTATTGACCAAGGTTTCAGCACATTTACATAAGGCGGGAAATTGTGAAATGGGTCTCAGGTTGGTTAAAACAGATGGATCATGAAGGGGCTTTTTTTGTAGGGGTTTTACAATCGCCGTCTTCCATGTACTGGGAATTTCACCCGATTGGAGTGATGCGTTAACAATGGCGTTGATCATGGGGTTAACCTTATCTTTGATTGCATGAACCAGTGCGGGAGGGCAGGGATCAAGTGGTGAGCCGGATTTGATTTTTGACATTGTATGTAAGGTGTCGACCAGATCAATTATAGTGAAAGTATTCCATCTAGTATTCTCAGGATTGTTTTCTAGGGCTATGTTATCGTTATTTAAAATGATATCAGGGAAGTATCTGGTAATGTTGACAATTTTTTGTTCGAAATAATTTGCAATCTCATTGCAGAGGCTCTGTGATGGGGGTATTTCCTGAGACAAAAACCTTGGATCTCGAAAGCTGTTCACCACACAAAATATCTCTTTTTGATTATTCTGAGACGTTTCTATCTTATTTGTGAAGTAATTTATTTTAGTACGTTTACTTTTTGCATGATAGTCTCGTCTGGCTGTTTTGAAACTGTCCTGGTCATCCTTATTATAATGCTTACGCCATTTGCGTTCAAGTTTGCGTACTATACGCAATGCATCTTTTAGATCATTTGTGTACCAGGGAGCTGAGAATTTCCCTTGTTTGGGTTTAGATTTGTTGGCTCCTCCAGAGGTTATTTTTTCCCCCTATAGTTCTCATCCATTTTTCGTAACTAAGGTTGTCACTGGTCACATTCCTAGTTATCAGTGGTTTATTCTCTTTGGCCCATATGGGTAAATCCGGGTGCTCAATTATTTTTGTCCAACAAGGAGTTGGTTTCTGATGTCTGGGTACATTAGGTTTTGTATTGTTAGTTTCCTTCGTTGTGAGGTGAAATGCTATAAAGTTATGATCGGTCCAGGTCTGGGGCAAAGGAGTGGATACTTTGATGGTATTGAGATTAGAACAAACACAGTCTAATATGTGGCCTGCTATGTGTGTGGGGTCATTTGTTAGAATTTTTAGTCCTAATACCTGTATGATGTCTTTAAAGCATTGTACATTTGGATCCATCATGTTATCGAGGTGAAGATTTACATCTCCCAGTAGTGTAAAATTTGCTGCTTTGAGCGTCATTGTAGTGATTACTTCCCCCATACTATCCCAAAAATGTTTCATTTGTCCTGGAGGACGATAAATTAATGCTCCATAGAACATAAAGGAGTCATGGGCCTGTAAGTTAAAGGCTAACCTTTCAGCTCCTTTAATATCAGGTAATTCAGAGATGTTACATATGAGGGTCTCACGGTGTATGATAGCAATCCCCCCTCCTCTTTGTATGGATCTGTCAAGTCTTTGTATCCTATAGCCAGGTGGTAATGCACAGGTGATGTCTGGGTTGGACCATTCTCTCAGCCACGTTTCCGTGATCATAAGACAGTCCAGGTTGTTCTCAGAGATCAGGTCATATATGTGTAGTGCGTTCTTGCACATAGAACGTGCATTTATTAATCCACCTTTGATGGTTTTATATATGATTTTGGGGGTGTTCTTGACATGGGGTGTAATGTGTTTTTACATATCGTGCATGTAATAGGTCCTAACCATTTATCAACTTCTACAAAATGATTGCAGTTCTTAGAATTAGTATTGAGAGACAGAAGTATTTCTCTATTTACCTGACCTGGTAGCATTATTGGCAGGTGGTGTGGCCCCCCGGCACGTCCTTAGCGCGGAAGGGCGCAGACGGGCTAGACTTTGGCTCGACTTAGGCGCGCTTCAGGCGCGCCCGCTGATCGCATCCGCTGCGCGGAGGGATCACGTATGGTTTTATGCACGAGCCTCGAAGTCTAGCACGCTGGGGCAGTGAGTACGCCCAATATGTCCGCCAAAAAGCTGCCTCTCACTCAGCACCTTAGTCGGCTGGGTGTGGGGCGATTCTACAGTATTTGGCCGTCTAATCACAGCGGTTATCTGAGGACAGTGCTCCTTTTTAAAATACAAACACTTTGCGGCGCAAATTAATATTTTAAAATAAATCAAACAGTTATTAGCAAAACGCTTTACAGCTCTGTTCTAACCCCCGGCTTCCGCCTCAGGGGAGTAATAGGCAATGAGGTCTCGCGAGCAGAATCAGATCTCTGCTTTTATGCAATATCCAAGGTATTAACCCTATCCGTAGGCGACGTACGTCGACACCGCCAGGTTCCACCAAATTCAAGGGAGCCTGCCACAGCTGGTCCCACATATCATAATCGTATTGAAAGAGGTCAATTGCTACGCCGTCCGACCCCAAAGCCTTACCGGGGGTACAGGATTCTAATGCCTTTCGAACCTCAGATACAGTAAAGGTTAATCCTTCCTGAGGTGGATTTTTCTGGGGGGGAGGGGGAGGGCCACTAATATAGGTGGAGGAGTTGGTAGCTAAAAGATTCATTCGAAATGTCTCACCCATGCCTCTTCGTCTATGTGTACATCTAGTGCGGGGTCACTAATTTCTTTAAAATAAGTAGCGTTTACAACTTTCCAGAAGTCTTTGCTGCTGCCAGAACTGGCTGCTTGCTCAAGGTCTTCCCACGCCTGTGCTCTCAGGTCTTTCTCTCTCCCCCCCCTTCTGGATGATTTATACTCATTATGTAGTGAACGAATGTAGAGATAATCTCTAGGGAGAGTTTTTAAGGCATTTCCGAGAGCTGTTTTCACTTTGGTGCATCGAACCAGCCTTTTTTTGCTGTGGAGTTTGATGACTTCACCCACGTAATTGCCATTTTTAGGTCTCGCCTGTCGATGCGCATGCGCATCGAGCTTGCGAGACTATAGGGGCTTAAACAGTCTTTAACCAACTTGCAAGGAATCGTGGCGATTCCTTGCAGTGCCCGTGAAATTCAAGCTTAATGCGCATGTGCATTGAGCTTAAAAGCGCGTGCACATGCCCCCAGCCGCCTGCTTGCATGTATTTTCCCTCAGCCGCACTCCTCCCACACCCCCGCTCCGCCCCCTCCCCTGCCTGCCGTGTCGCATTTCTTCAGTTCCCTTAGCCGCACTCCAGGCCCCTGCTGCTTTCACACCCTCATGCCGCTCTCCCCGCTCCGCCCCCTCCCCTGCCCGCGTGTCGCATTCATCCCCCCTCCCCTTCTCTGCCTTCCCTCCGTCTTCCCTCCCACAGGCAACAAGAGGCTAGTTCACGACGCGCGTCCACATCACAGCCATCAGCCTCCCTCCCGCGGGCAGCTTGGCCTCAGGTATTCACCCCAGCGCGACTTCTCCTCCCCCCTAATTACATGCCTGCTGTTTACTTCTTTCACGGCAGCTCTCTCGCACATCAAAGGCTGCCCCCCACGCCTCGCAACAGACTTCATTGGAATGCGCTCCATGCATTCTCCCCTCCCTTTCAGCCTCTTTCCCAGCTCCAAGCCGGACCCTCCTTTCTCACCTCCTCTTTCTTTATTTACAGGGAGAACTTGTATTTTTCCCCGAGGCAACCAGTTCTGACACACACCAACTTAGAGCTTGACTTGTACTGACGCTGTCACCCCAGCAGACATGCAAGCATCAGACATCCACAAGCATCAGACATATATATTCACCCACTCTGCTTCAGTCACCCACTCTGCTTCAGTCACCCACTCTGCTTCAGTCACCCACTCTGCTTCAGTCACCCACTCTGCTTCAGTCACCCACTCTGCTTCAGTCACCCACTCTGCTTCAGTCACCCACTCTAAATCTTTCACCCACTCTAAATCTTTCGCCCACTCTAAATCTTTCGCCCACTCTAAATCTTTCGCCCACTCTGTACCTTTCGCCCACTCTGTACCTTTCGGCCACTCTGTACCTTTCGGCCACTCTGTACCTTTCGGCCACTCTGTACCTTTCGGCCACTCTGTACCTTTCGCCCACTCTGTACCTTTCGGCCACTCTGTACCTTTCGGCCACTCTGTACCTTTCGCCCACTCTGTACCTTTCGCCCACTCTGTACCTTTCGGCCACTCTGTACCTTTCGCCCACTCTGTACCTTTCGCCCACTCTGTACCTTTCGCCCAACCTTTCGCCCACTCTGTACCTTTCGCCCACTCACCCATCCACAAGCGTCAGACATCCACAAGCATCACAAGCAACAGACATCCACAAGCAACAGACATCCACAAGCAACAGACGTCCACAAGCAACAGACGTCCACAAGCAACAGACGTCCACAAGCAACAGACGTCCACAAGCAACAGACGTCCACAAGCAACAGACGTCCACAAGCAACAGACGTCCACAAGCAACAGACGTCCACAAGCAACAGACGTCCACAAGCAACAGACGTCCACAAGCAACAGACGTCCACAAGCAACAGACGTCCACAAGCAACAGACGTCCACAAGCAACAGACGTCCACAAGCAACAGACGTCCACAAGCAACAGACGTCCACAAGCAACAGACGTCCACAAGCAACAGACGTCCACAAGCAACAGACGTCCACAAGCAACAGACGTCCACAAGCAACAGACGTCCACAAGCAACAGACGTCCACAAGCAACAGACGTCCACAAGCAACAGACGTCCACAAGCAACAGACGTCCACAAGCATCACAAGCTGCAGACATCCACAAGCGTCACAAGCTGCAGACATCCACAAGCATCACAAGCTGCAGACATCCACAAGCAACAGACATCCACAGGCAACAGACATCCACAGGCAACAGACATCCACAGGCAACAGACATCCACAGGCAACAGACATCCACAGGCAACAGACATCCACAGGCAACAGACATCCACAGGCAACAGACATCCACAGGCAACAGACATCCACAGGCAACAGACATCCACAGGCAACAGACATCCACAGGCAACAGACATCCACAGGCAACAGACATCCACAGGCAACAGACATCCACAGGCAACAGACATCCACAGGCAACAGACATCCACAGGCAACAGACATCCACAGGCAACACAAGCGGCAGACACCCACAAGCGGCAGACACCCACAAGCGGCAGACACCCACAAGCGGCAGACATCCACAAGCGGCAGACATCCACAAGCGGCAGACATCCACAAGCGGCAGACATCCACAAGCGGCAGACATCCACAAGCGGCAGACATCCACAAGCGGCAGACATCCACAAGCGGCAGACATCCACAAGCGGCAGACATCCACAAGCGGCAGACATCCACAAGCGGCAGACATCCACAAGCGGCAGACATCCACAAGCAACAGACATCCACAAGCGGCAGACATCCACAAGCAACAGACATCCACAAGCAACAGACATCCACAAGCAACAGACATCCACAAGCAACAGACATCCACAAGCAACAGACATCCACAAGCAACAGACATCCACAAGCAACAGACATCCACAAGCAACAGACATCCACAAGCAACAGACATCCACAAGCAACAGACATCCACAAGCAACAGACATGCAGCAAACACACTCACTGACGCTCACACACCCTCACACACCGTCACACACCCTCAGCTTCACTCACCCTCACTCACCCTCACTCACACTCACTCACACTCACCCTCACTCGCCCTCCCTCGCCCTCCCTCGCCCTCACTCGCCCTCACTCGCCCTCACTCGCCCTCACTCGCCCTCACTCGCCCTCACTCGCCCTCACTCGCCCTCACTCGCCCTCACTCGCCCTCACTCGCCCTCACTCGCCCTCACTCGCCCTCACTCGCCCTCACTCGCCCTCACTCGCCCTCACTCGCCCTCACTCGCCCTCACTCGCCCTCACTCGCCCTCACTCGCCCTCACTCGCCCTCACTCGCCCTCACTCGCCCTCACTCGCCCTCACTCGCCCTCACTCGCCCTCACTCGCCCTCACTCGCCCTCACTCGCCCTCACTCGCCCTCACTCGCCCTCACTCGCCCTCACTCGCCCTCACTCGCCCTCACTCGCCCTCACTCGCCCTCACTCGCCCTCACTCGCCCTCACTCGCCCTCACTCGCCCTCACTCGCCCTCACTCGCCCTCACTCGCCCTCACTCGCCCTCACTCGCCCTCACTCGCCCTCACTCGCCCTCACTCGCCCTCACTCGCCCTCACTCGCCCTCACTCGCCCTCACTCGCCCTCACTCGCCCTCACTCGCCCTCACTCGCCCTCACTCGCCCTCACTCGCCCTCACTCGCCCTCACTCGCCCTCACTCGCCCTCACTCGCCCTCACTCGCCCTCACTCGCCCTCACTCGCCCTCACTCGCCCTCACTCGCCCTCACTCGCCCTCACTCGCCCTCACTCGCCCTCACTCGCCCTCACTCGCCCTCACTCGCCCTCACTCGCCCTCACTCGCCCTCACTCGCCCTCACTCGCCCTCACTCGCCCTCACTCGCCCTCACTCGCCCTCACTCGCCCTCACTCGCCCTCACTCGCCCTCACTCGCCCTCACTCGCCCTCACTCGCCCTCACTCGCCCTCACTCGCCCTCACTCGCCCTCACTCGCCCTCACTCGCCCTCACTCGCCCTCACTCGCCCTCACTCGCCCTCACTCGCCCTCACTCGCCCTCACTCGCCCTCACTCGCCCTCACTCGCCCTCACTCGCCCTCACTCGCCCTCACTCGCCCTCACTCGCCCTCACTCGCCCTCACTCGCCCTCACTCGCCCTCACTCGCCCTCACTCGCCCTCACTCGCCCTCACTCGCCCTCACTCGCCCTCACTCGCCCTCACTCGCCCTCACTCGCCCTCACTCGCCCTCACTCGCCCTCACTCGCCCTCACTCGCCCTCACTCGCCCTCACTCGCCCTCACTCGCCCTCACTCGCCCTCACTCGCCCTCACTCGCCCTCACTCGCCCTCACTCGCCCTCACTCGCCCTCACTCGCCCTCACTCGCCCTCACTCGCCCTCACTCGCCCTCACTCGCCCTCACTCGCCCTCACTCGCCCTCACTCGCCCTCACTCGCCCTCACTCGCCCTCACTCGCCCTCACTCGCCCTCACTCGCCCTCACTCGCCCTCACTCGCCCTCACTCGCCCTCACTCACCCTCACTCACCCTCACTCACCCTCACACTCAACCCCTCACCCTCACCCTCACTCACACCCTCACTCACACTCACACTCAACCCCTCACCCTCACTCACACTCACACTCAACCCCTCACCCTCACTCACACTCACACTCAACCCCTCACCCTCACTCACACTCACACTCAACCCCTCACCCTCACTCACACTCACACTCAACCCCTCACCCTCACTCACACTCACACTCAACCCCTCACCCTCACCCTCACTCACACTCACACTCAACCCCTCACCCTCACCCTCACTCACACTCACACTCAACCCCTCACCCTCACCCTCACTCACACTCACACTCACCCCTCACCCTCACCCTCACTCACACTCACACTCAACCCCTCACCCTCACCCTCACTCACACTCACACTCACACTCAACCTCACCCTCACTCACACTCACACTCAACCCCTCACCCTCACCCTCACTCACACTCAACCCCTCACCCTCACCCTCACTCACACTCACACTCAACCCCTCACCCTCACCCTCACTCACACTCACACTCACACTCAACCCCTCACCCTCACCCTCACTCACACTCACACTCACACTCAACCCCTCACCCTCACTCACACTCAACCCCTCACCCTCACCCTCACTCACACTCAACCCCTCACCCTCACCCTCACCCTCACTCAACCCCTCAACCCTTCACCCTCACACCCTCAACCCTTCACCCTCACACCCTCAACCCTTCACCCTCAACCCCTCACTCACCCTCTCTCACTCACCCTCAACACCTCACCCTCACCCTCACCCTCACCCTCACTCACCCTCACTCACCCTCACCCTCACTCACCCTCACTCACCCTCACCCTCACCCTCACTCACCCTCACTCACCCTCACTCACCCTCAACCCTTCACCCTCACCCTCACTCACCCTCACTCTCACTCACCCTCACTCTCACTCACCCTCAACCCCTCAACCACCCTCAACCCCACTCACCCTCAACCCCACTCACCCTCAACCCCTCAACCACCCTCAACCCCTCAACCACCCTCAACCCCACTCACCCTCAACCCCACTCACCCTCACTCTCACTCACCCTCACTCACCCTCAACCCCTCAGCCTCACCCTCACTCACCCTCAACCCCTCACCCTCACTCACCCTCAACCCCTCACCCTCACTCACCCTCAACCCCTCACCCTCAACACCTCACCCTCAACACCTCACCCTCACTCACCCTCAACCCCTCACCCTCAACCCCTCACCCTCAACCCCTCACCCTCAACCCCTCACCCTCAACCCCTCACCCTCAACACCTCACCCTCACTCACCCTCACTCACCCTCACTCACCCTCAACCCTTCACCCTCACCCTCACTCACCCTCACTCTCACTCACCCTCAACCCCTCAACCACCCTCACCCTCACTCACCCTCACCCACCCTCACCCTCACCCTCACTCACCCTCACTCACCCTCAACACCTCACCCTCACTCACCCTCACCCTCACTCACCCTCAACACCACCCTCACCCTCACCCTCACCCTCACCCTCACTCACCCTCAACCCCTCACCCCCTCACACCCTCACTCACCCTCAACCCCTCCCTCACCCTCACCCTCCCTCACCCACCCTCACTCACCCTCACTCACCCTCAACCCCTCACCCTCAACCCCTCACCCTCACAACACATATTGTGATACAATAGGTGTCACATTTGCGAAAGATAAAACTATTGGCATTGTAAATAACAAAGCTATTATTTCGCTATTTTAAAAACAAGCACATACATAAAAAATGTGTCCTTTACAATACCAATAGCTCAAACTTTCCTAATACGAGACATATTGCATTGCTGTGCTTCTCTCCCCTGCTGCACTCTCCTGCTCTCTAGAGATGTAGCATAACGACGAGAGCTGCCATATAAGTCACGTAAATACAAAACATGTTGCATTCCAAATGCTATCGGTGTCACATTCGCGAAAGTTATAACTATTGGGATTGTAAATGACAAAGCCATCAATTTAGCAATTTTAACAACGAAAAAATAAATAAAATATGTCATTTACAAGACCAATAACTACAACTTTTCTAATGCGAGACCTATTGCATTCCAACCCCACTCACACACGCAACGCCACTCACACACGCAACGCCACTCACACACGCAACGCCACTCACACACGCAACGCCACTCACACACGCAACGCCACTCACACACGCAACGCCAGTCATCCACGCAACGCCACTCATCCATTTCTAAAACGAAAAATGTCAAACTCTTCTATTGCGAGACCTATTGCATTTTCAATGCTTGTTATTTTTGCCAAGAGGCCGATGGAATTAGTAACCAACTCTACTGGCGGTTCCCCTTCTCTCAAGCATTCTACAATATCTTTTTTTATCTGCAGTAGAATTTCGGGGACCAATTCTGATTTTATTACCACTGACCATTTTAGTTGGTAACCATTTTTCCTGGAAAGAATGATCATATCCTCAACAATCTGGTTATGTTCTTTGGGTGTGGGTAAGATTTTTAAATAGGTCAAAAGCATGGCATGATCACTATGGGAAGTAAACCGGATATTAATGAGGGGCACTTTTGAAAGTAGCTGGTCAGACCCCCAAAACGAAATCGATAGTGGATTCCTGTGTGCCTCTCCTAAAGGTTGTCCCTTGCCCTCTCTCATTCGTCACACCTAGCATAGAGAGAGTCCACTGAAATAACAGACTATTTAGAGACTCTCCGTACCCATTATGTGAAAAGTGAGTGAAGGAATTACCAAGAACGTCTTCTATGCCACAAACCCTGGTCCCATTGATCTTACATGGGTGGGTATTAAAATCCCCCACCCATATAAGATTCATGTTGCCCCTTTGTAAAATTTTTCCATCTCCAACACTAAGGCATCCACCACAGCCTTCGAATTCCTCCCAAACTCATTATTATAAAAATTAATGAGAGTACAGATGGTCTGTTTCTTGACGGTCAGCTCTAGGATCTGGAAATGGGTGTGTGGGGGCCCAACTTGTCTGATTTGGAGTGGAGTAGTAATTGAAATCAGAGTAAGTAAACCCCCCTTTGCCCTTCCAGATACTGAGGGGACAGCTGGAGAGTGCGAAACCCCACGAAAAAGGGAGGGTCTATTGCCCAAGTTTCCTGGAAAAGTACTATCTCCATAGCTTGCCACTCATTTAGCCAGTCTGAAGCCGCAATTTTGGAGACTAAGCCTGCCACATTCCATGGTACCATATTTACTCTAATGCCCTCAGTTTTGTTCGCTGCATGTAGTAAGATCTGCCCATGGCCCTGAATACCTTGCATTAAAGTTACGGCTGCAAGGATCTCCTCTGAGGAAGTATGATGGGTGGAAGTGTCAGTGGGCTACATTCTACTGGAGTCACAGTGAGTAGGCTAATGGATAATTGGGGTGGTAACGGGGTTCATCAATCACAATCCTCTAGATTCGACAAAGTGGCATACCTATTTTGTAATGTAAACCCATGATTGGTAATGAGACCCCCATTCAGGGCGATAATTGGATTCCTATTTCTGTCCGTGTGCACCCTCCCCGTACAAACATCCTGGCCAGTGTAGAAAAATTCCAATGCTAAATGTATTAACTGGGTATTCCTTAGAGCGGGACTCTGAAAATTAGCCAGAAGGGAAGCACTTGCATATACGTTATTAAAATTATCTCACAATCGCCACCAAAAGCTTTCCTTTGTCCATTAAGCAACCCCCCACACAAGCAACTCTCCTGGCCATAATTAGTTCATGGGCCAACAGCCTCCTTCCCCGGTCGGTCACATTAATATTATTTACTAACCAATGCAAGCTCAGGAGGTGCATTGAATGTGGCAAAATCCAGCAATCTTGCCGGGGGGAATGGGGTTTTGCGGTGTGGTTGCAGTCTGCCAGAACTAATTGTTCCCCATCTCATTAAAAAAAAAACCATCTATTCCTGATGTCTAGTGGAGTTTCTAGCCCCCAAAGAGAGTGAAGAATGGTATAAAACCCACAGTTTCATCGATGGAGTTTAGAAAGTCTATTTTGGTACTGTGGATGGGGTATGCAGTGCAGTGTCAGCAAGGGCTGGCTCTCTCCATCTTCTTCCTGCCCTTTGGAATGCAGATGGAGGTAAACCTTCCCCCAGTCTACACCCAGCGTAGGGAGGGGGCAGAACATCTGTTGTGGCTCTCGGTGGTTAGTTGACACAATTGCTCTCTACACTCCTTTCAAATCCCTAGTGGTCTGGGAGGATAACTGCTTGGAGATTGCCTTCCTACTGCTGAATTCAACCTTTCCAATGATACCTCTCCCTTTATGATCAGTGTTTTGGGCGCTGAGCTCTGCCACGGAAAAACGAACAGAGTGACAGTAAAAGGGACAAAACCATTCTTCTTTCTTTCCTTTTTTAAAAACTTTATTTCTATAGTGATGACATCTGCACGCTGATTGTTATTCACACAAAAAAGCCACAAGCTGCTGGGGAGGCTCTCCTCCAGCAACCTGAGGTGGATGTTCCAAAAGTGGAACATCTTGTGCTTTCACAAGTGGAATCCCACTGGTGAAAGCACAAGAGGGATCCCTAGCCCATAGTATGAGGATGTGACTTTCATGTTCTCTGCATTGGAGCGATAGTGTGGAGGACATGAACGTTATGTCCTACCCCATTTGAAGAGTTAACATCTGTTGTAGAGTGGAAAGAAGTATGTTTGCACTATCACCCGTAGTTGCCAGCAAACAGGACTTCGTCAGTGAAGTGCAAGCCTCCCGGCAATAATGTCTGTAATTTCACCTAAGTATATTTTGCAGTAAAAGGTTTCAGAAACCGATCAATTGAAAATCATTTCAGTGATAACTCGCATTTCCTATGCTTTGCTTTACAATGGATATTTTAATTAAAGCTCATCGGTTGGCATTTTTTAATTGAAAACCAGTGTTGTCGACAATACCCCTATCGTTTGGATATTTTTCATATATAATATGTATACTTATGTTTAATAACACATCAACTCTTAGTCTGCCCTTTGTCCCCAGCCCCTATTCTAACCCAAGTCTTGGGTCACCCAAGCGTAGTCTTTAACCATAACCCTATACCTCATCTTACTACCCTAATTTCGCTGAAATGTATTTCTCGTTTGCACTTTTATTTTGTTTTTTTCAGTTAAAGGATTTCAGGTACATGTTTTCATTTGCATAGTTATCTCTGCAGTACATACTGTCAGCACACTATTCTCTGTGGTCGCTGGCCTTCTGTCACAATGTCTGTGCTTGAACACCAAGTAGAATAGATGCGTTTTAAGTTTTGGTTTGAAAGCGATTTATGTATCTGACTTTGTTCTGCAAATGAAAATACCTAGATTTCTTCCTATTCAGACTCTTGTTTTTTGGACCACTTAACGCAATCTCACCCACAGTAATGCTCTAAGTGAAATGGATTTAACCTACATCCTCCAGTGTCCATCAGGTCAGATACTTTGTACAGCTGGTGTAAGGGATTCTAAACACGTCATGCATGACTCATGCACTCACGCAGTCTGAGGGAGGAACACTTTTGCCTTACTTCACACAGGTAGCAAGTACTATGTCACATTGGGTCCAGTCTGCTTTGTTATTATTGATTTGAGTATAGAAGGGAACTCCACCACTCCCTTTATAATATTTTCACTTTGTGCACTTTATGCCCTTTATGATGATTTTATGATTAAACTGTAATGGGACATGATGGAAGGATCAGACACAATGTCATTTTTGCTATAAGGATCAGACACAATATCATTTTCACTATAACTAGATTCCTTGATGTGGCTTATGAAAGAGCATCAACTAGCCCTTAATTATAGTCCTTTGAACTACTGTCTGGCTGAGTAAGTTAATTAGTCTACTGCACCAGCTGGCAAGTATACCTTTCATTGTGCTCTGTTCACGGTAGTCAACTAATCCTTCCCGCCTGATTTGCCTGACCCTGATGCCAGGACCTAAAATGGCGGCTTCCATTACAGTCCGGTGCAGGGCCATAACCCTAATATAAAGCGGAAGCATGCAGTTGTGTGCAGAATCCACATTGTATGCCAGCAACATTTAAACTATCTCCTTTGGATGTGCACGAATCTGATCTGCCTGGACTGACCTATTCACTGATACCTGAGATGGTGCTCCACTGTGGAGATGCTCTCGGTAATGAGCCTGACATGTGGACCCTATCAAGTGTCTTGCCTTCCAAGAGTCCTAAGTAAATATTACTAGTTCACAATCCAACCGGGTCATGGCTGAGGAGCGCCTGACCTTAACTTGGCTGCCAGTTGTGCCCCCCCCCCCCCCCCTGCTGAAATCTTCTTTGCATAATCCTACCAGGACTGTGCCTGACCTCAAGATGGCGTCTGGAATTCATTTGGACCATGGTTTCTATTCTCTTCCCCCCCCCCCCCCCCCCCAAAAAAAATCTCATCCTGACAGCGGAGTCCATGCACTATGTCCGACACCCGGTGGATCTTCTCTGTTCAGCTATTGAGGAGATCGGCCTTGGTTCAGCCCCTGACCGTCACCTACCCATCCAGACTTTGGGCACAGTTTTTCTCCCTGTCTAGCCCCCCCCCCATCGTATTTCTGTAACTGCTCTTTCCTTGTCTCCTATCTATCTATCTGTTCCCATTTAGCACTCTTTCTTTCTTTGTCTTACTTCCTTTGTATCTATCCCCTCTCACCTAAATCTTTCCCCTTGCCCGCTACACCGCCTAGTCCCCTGTCCTTTTGTGCCCTTTGACTGAGCACTCCTTCTCCCCTTGTTGGGGAAAGATCCAATGTTTATACTCTGGAGTCTCAGCGAACCCCCCTGAGAGTCCACAGCGCCATGGGAGCCACTCAAAGCTGAGGTATGGTATGGCACCCCTTGTCAAAGCACTCCCTCTCCCCTTTTTGGGGAAGGATCCAGTATGTAGGCCTTGGAGTCTCAGAGACCCCTCTGAGAGAGTCCACTGCGTAAAGGGAGCCTCTCGCAACAGAGATGGGGAAGTGATACCACTTCCCCTGGGATCACAGCTTACTGGACTTTGCTTTGACTCGTCTACTGGTTTGTGTCCCCGTCGCCCTTCCCCTCCTCTTTCCATGCGGTGTCTCTTACCCTCCTCTCCTCTTTCCCACCTTCATTATCTGTCTACTTCCCCCTGCTCCTACCTCCCTCCCCTGAATCTCTCCCCTTGCCTGCTTTTCCTCTTACGTATTTGTGCTTATTGTTTATCTCGACCTCACAAGTAACTATGTTGCCATGCTCCAGTAACTGTGTAACCTTTGTAACGATGTAACCTGTAACTATGATCTGATACTCATATAAAGCGCTCTGATACCTCCGGGTCTAGCCAGCGCTATATAAAACCTTTAAAATAAATAAATAAATAAAGTAGACAATAGGCCCATTCCCGGAAGATTAAGAATCTCCTGCTGAAGGAAGGGGTGGGATTGTAATAAAATGAGGGAGTTGATAAATTAAAACAAACTAGGTTTATTTTATTACCAATAAAAAGACCCACTGGTGAGAAGTAAAAACACGTCCAGCCACCACCAACTCCAACTGCTTCCCTCACCATATTCTAAATAACATCACAGTTGACATCATACAGATTCCACTACTGAATATTCTAAACATGACATTGTAAAAACTTTATTAAGAGACCAGAAGCACCCATACCACATACCCCCCTTTTTTTAAACCTAAAAACAAAGGACAATATACAAAATACTATGATGCAAAAACCACAAAATAAAACTAGAAGTGGTAGATGGAAAGAAGAAAGGGGAGGAGCAAAGAAGAAAAAAAAGGATTCCAAAATATAATCTTCCAACTTCTTAGGCATTTTTACAACCCTTTTTTTGTAAAGAGGTATTCACTCCTCCTCAGTGGATTCCCTCATTGATCCACTACTTGTTCTACCCTCTCTGTGTTCATAGAATTTAGTGTGATCCAATTTTTCTTGGCTATCGCATAGCAGCATATCCTCACTATCCACCCTTTCTTGCTCAAACATATTTTCCTGCCTAGGTTTGAGTACCACAACTGCACTCTTGTTCCACCAACCTTTGTCTTTCAATAAGACAGCTGAACCCTTTACTCTTTCCACCAGAAACGGCAAGGAAAATTTGGACAATCCTTTGCTGTGTAACATTGGTTTGATACGTACCCAATCACCAACTTCATGTGGCAAGCATCATGATGTGACTTTCCTTTGACTCATGTTATACTTAAATTGTTTCTTGCTTTAGCAATACTACACTTGAGAGATTCTCCTTTCACACCTTTTCCAAAAATAGGTGTTGCGTTCGTCACACCATGCCTTCCCCTCATGAAGAAATAAGGAGGAACACCTGTACTTCAATGTGGAGTAACATTATAACTCCTAATCTTTTCGCTCCAAAAGTTGAACACATCCAGATTATTTTCCAACGCTGACTGAATTCCTTCCTTGATAAACCTGTTGGCTCTTTCCACTTGACCATTGGCCTTTGGACAGTATAAAGGCACTTTTTCAGAGTAAACCTCAATTTTTTTGAGAAACCCCAGCATATTGGAAGACACATTTCACCACATTGTCTGACATCAGTACCCTGGGAGCCCCTTTTATTTGGAGGATCTTCTCCAAAAATGTAATTATCTCTTCCGTGTTTTGATGCTCGACAAATGTATAATAATTTGCAATTGATTTGTGTACTCTAACCAGTGATAAGAGTACAGCGCCCACCAGTATACCTGGTTACCAAGTGTGAAACTGTATTGTATAATAAATCCACTTGGAAAAATTGTTAGTTACAACTATTAAAAATCTGTTTTCTCTACCTAAGCAATCATAGGGGCCTGACAAATCAATAGAATTTTTTTACCCAAGATTGCTGTGGCACATTCTGAACACTTAACAGCTCAGTTGAAACTTTCCAGTGCTTATCTTAACCAAACACATACCTTAAGTCCATCCACACACAACTCAACCCCTGCATCCATTCCAGGCCACCAGTAAAGTTTTTTTTGTACCTGACACCCCAATATGTCCTGAATGAGCCAAATCAATAAGTTTCTCCCTAATACCCACAGGAGGCACAAATAAATCCTTTCTCATCAAAATATAATTGTCAATACTCCACTCACTGGACACCTGTGCATAACTCTGAAGATATGGATCAATATTCCTACTAGGTGGCCACCTGCTCACCACAAACTGTTTGACTTTGGCTAACAACTCATCCTTTCTTGCCATATCACTCGACTCACTTTCTGAAATAAGTGTTGCACATATTCATAAAATCCACTATTGCAATAACGGACTCATGCTGACCGATGTTCTCCCCATCAAGCAACTCTTCATCTGCAACCTCGATAAACAATCAGCTGTGACATTCTTTCCTCCAGGAATGTGCATAATTTAAAAATTGAATTCTGCAATCTCGCAATGAGCCTCACTAATCTTGATGAAACCTTACCTGACCTTACACCATCTGTCATATGCACTAGCGGCTTGTGGTCCGTCACTAAAACAAATTGTCTCCCCCACAAAAAATTCTTAAACTTTTCCACAGTCTACACACAAGTCAATACCTCCTTTTCGATGGAACTATAAGGTTTTTCAGCTCCTCTAATAGCTTTTGAAATGAACAAAATTGCTATTTCTTTACCCTCTACTAGTTGAGTGAACACTGCCCACCAAACCAATGTCCCTGGCATTCACTGTCACATATGATTTGCCATTAGGATCAAAGGTAGTGAGCCCGGGAGCGTGAGTAATAAGTTTCGTCATCTAATCAAAAGCCTAATCATGCTTCAGATTCCATACAAATGATGCCCCGTTTTTTAGTAGCTGCCTCAAAGGTTCCACAACTATGGCATATCCTCTCACAAACCTGACATATTACTTCCCAAGACCTATAAATGATCAAAGAGAGTCCTTGCCATAGGGTATACTACCCTTGTCTAATCAACTAACTAGATCAGCCTCAGGAAAAATACCATCACTAGTTATTCTGTGACCTAAATAGTCTAGCTCTTTAACCATCAATTTGCACTTCTCCTTACAAGCATCATACATCTGGTTTCCAACACACTTGGCACTGCATCCAAAATATTGTCATGTTCTTCACAAGTTTCCACACAAATCAAAATGTCATTTTGAAAGGCCTGAACCCCTTTCAATCCCTGAAACAAAGCCTCAATCAATTTCTGAAACATACTGGCTGCTGAAGCCAGTCCATATGGCATTCTCAAAAACTTATACACTCCCAAGTGGAGTAATGAAGGCTGTAAGATCTTTTGAAGTTTCATCAAGAACCACCTGGTGATGAGCAGACTAAAGATCGATCACCGAAAATAATTTTGCTCCCTTAACTGCTACTAATCACTCCTGAATATTTAGTTAAGAGTATGTATCAATAACAATATTTTTGTTCAAAGATCTCAGATCCACACATAACCTCAACTCTTTATTTTTCTTAAGAGTGATAACCATAGCTAAAACCAACTCTGAACTGTTTGTTGGTTCAATGATGCCATTAGTACATAAGGAATCTAAATGAGATTTAAAATTCTGGCGCGCTCCTATGTCGTGTATTTCCTAGGAGTCCCAACTTCTTCCGGACACCCCCACAGGATATGTCAGCCATTAGACCAGCTAGCTCTACAGTGCCACTACCAGCCTGTAACTTACAGTGGTGCAGGTAGTCTCTGGCAACCACTAAACATGACCATGCTGATTCCTCAGGGATCGTGGAAAACAGTACAGTACTTTTCGCTCAGACACTCGTGCTTGCTTACTCTCAGAAAATACATTGGATGGTGATTAGGACGTTTCAATAAGTATTTATTGGTCCAGCACCAGCCTTGTGTAAAACATATGTGCTGTGACAATCGGGAGACCGAAGCATACGTAAGGGATTGCTAGTACCAATATAGTAAATAGTAAATAGTAGATACATTTCTACCATAGTGCTAATAAGATGAAAATAAGCAGTTCAGATAAAAGCAGTAGCACTTGCATATTCCTAAAATGCGTGCCCCAAGTAATTTGCCTAAATGTATCTAGCCTAGATATGTATGTGTAGCATTTACATGTAGCCAAGAAACCCCTATGGAAGAATCATCCCCCCTACCTAATGGTTAAGAAGGAATGACACCGTTTCTGCTTTGAGGATGACACCTTGCAAGATTCAGAATACCGGACCCCTTGTCAGCTTGGAAGGAATCTTCCTCCAATTTGTAGGGGGAAATAAGGGTCTTTTATACGAGTGGTCACGCCAGAGTTTCTTCTAGAATCGATATGTTTTGAAAACCACCATAAATGTTTTGGAAACAATCACGATTGTGTTTTCAAACAAATGCGATCATATTCAGCTGCCAGTTAGTCAAGGATGAAAAATGTGGTGTCCCTTATACACAATAATTATACCGTGACTGAGGACATGTTTATGTATGTCAGGTACAGGTATTATGATAGAATACCGAGAGCCTAGTGTCGAAGAGACAGGAGCAAGCTACAAGGTAAAAGGCCACATGTTTAGAATCATTATTGTTATGTGGATGGGGCAATGTATGTAAAATGACAGGACTATCCTAAAGGACATGACACCTAAAGGTACCATATGTACCCTATGCTGCACTGGGGTTGTAAGTTTCTTTTTTTTAAAAAATCTTTTTATTATTATAACACGAGGAGAAATATACATATCAGGTGTCATTCAACGAAATACAACTGGCAAATGAAATGGAGAAATACCGTACAGTCAGAGACAGCAAAGAAATCAATACCAGCGCAAAGCAGTAGCAAAACAATTAGAGGACCGCAGGCAACCCCCCACCCCACCTGCCCACCAGGCGTACAGGATATACGACACAAACATATGACACCCAGATACGATTAAGCAAAAATCAGGAGAATACGCCACATCTCTTGTGAAGAGGGGAAAAGGGAAATAGAATGGTCATAGAAAATAACAAAGGAAAAAAAAAAAACACAACCCCCCACCCTACACCCCTGCAGATGGCTACGACCTAACCCCACTAGCAGCGTGCCTGTCGCCCCCTAAACTACACCCCAAGGAAGGGAAAAAGTTGGAGGAGCAGAATGTTGCAAAACGATACGAGCTCCCGGACTCTCATCCCCCCGCCAAAAGCAGACACCCCCTACCGTAATATTAAGCAAATTGTAGCAAAGCAAGAATCAGTTCGTAGGGGTGCCGCAAACATAAAAAAGGACCATCCCGCCCGATCCCCAGCATCACAGAGGTAGCAAAACCCACCCCGAGCATATCAGACCAACAATAATCAGACGATCAGATTCACATCTGGCCCTCGTTCCCACAGATACCACCCAGTAAAGACAAAAGAAATAACACATCCGAGTCCAATCGAGTTGAGCCCAAATGCTCACGATCCATCACGATGACCCCGTCCAGCACAAACAGGTCGCTGCGTTTCTCCACGTAGGCTCTGTCCATCCGAACCGCCATAACGACAAAAATAATAGGAGTTAGGAGAGTGGCAAGAACAAGTCGATAGGAGGGAAAACAGGATAGACGGCCACAAAGTCCAAAAGTCAAAGCAAGTCCACTGCCCACCAGCGATAAATCAGCAAAGCGATTTTGATCACTCACAGAAAGAGGAAAGGATGTAATCCGACAGACGTTGGGGAAGTCACAATGGCTTACGAGGATAGTCAAATCCATCTCAGGCGGGGTCGACATAGGGCTAAACAAACGTCCAGTTCTTTCGGTCTCGATCGCCATTTTAGGGGCGCAGTGGATTTCCGTGTCGGTTTTCTGCACGGGGTCCTCGGTAACAAGCAAGTCGGTCTCCGTGGAAGAAAGATCTCGGCTCTCCAGGAACAAGGGGCCGGAATCCGGTCCCGAGCCTATATGGTTAACAGTTGCGATCATCTCCTGGAAGGTGGCGGTGAATCGTGTGGGGAGCTCCAAAATGGCGGCCATTACAGTGCGCAGCGACGGCGTAGTTTCAGCCCGCTCCATCGCCCCTCAATGAGCGACCGGGCGGGTGTCCGAGCCTCGGAGGTCGACTACTCCGGGGCACAGGGCAGAAGCAACGTATAAACCACTGTTAACACGTTCAGAGCACGATAGCAGTACCGTCACCGCCTACGAGGAACCGAGCCCAGAAAACCCCGGGAACTCAACGGGGCCTCCGGGCAGCGGAACCCCGAGCAAATAATCTGTACAATAGGCCACCAAAGTTTCTGGGTAGAGCTGTCACCAAATCACCATCCAAAACCGGAGATGAAAAACGCCACTTCGGGAGACCGGAACCGCCCTCGGTCCGCGGCCGATGTTGTTCAACTCCAACCCGGCCGGGTTGTAACTCGAGGCCCCGGCTTCAAGTCTGTGGTAGGCCAAAATTGGCACACTACATATCTTTGTCGTCCGAGCAGCTGGAAATGTCGGGATTGCTCCTTTCGAGTCAGGCGCAATTCACCTGCACGGGAGTCCGGCGGGAAGGCAGGATGGGAGTCAGGATTCATGAGCCTCTGGCGGAGGTCGGCGGAGCCGGGAGCTTATGCGGCCATCTTGGTTACGAGCGTAGCTCCTCCGGTTGTACGTTTCTTAAGCTTGATCTTATGGGTAAAACCTTTTACTGTCTTACCTTGTTCTCGAAAATAGCACTGTGTTTAGCAACAATACTCTGAACATTTGCCCTTTCTACATCTACATTATTTAGCGAAATCTCTCTCAATCGGATGGGACAAATTGTCTCTGGACACAAAAGGATCCGAACTTCCCAAGATCATTCCACCCCACAGTGTTTTTTCCACAGCCACATAGATTTTTGTGAGCACATTGCGTCCCTTAAATTCTAGATTCTCTCTCAACATACCCCAACAGGTCGGTCAAAATTACCAAATGCTTTGGGATTTACATCTGTGTTCTTCAATTTGACATCACACCAATTTTCTTTAAAAAACACACCAGACAAAACGGTGATGGGTTATCCAGAGTCGCCATAACTTCTAGAGCCACCTTACCAATATGTACCTCCCCCAATGGTGCTTTGAAAGCCACTATGACGTTGCACCTCTGGATCACACAAAGTAAGAACTACATTTTCTAAATCTTCCTGGACATTAGTTATTGAATTCACAATGGCATTCACAGATGCTCTTGGTGCTTTGCAGACATTTTGAAAGTGACCATGCTGGTTGCGTTTTATACATTTACTTCTCAATGCTGGGCAATCCCCACTATTAGCCAAATGCATTTTTGAACCTCCTCTGTAGCAGCTAGCTTTATTTCCTTTCCAAGCTCCTGTTTTTAACCGGCTTCTTAACCGATTGTACCATACACCGGAGAAGAGATTTTGGCTTCATCTGATGTTATAGGTTTAGGTGACTGGATCTCTCTATGCCTTTTGCCAAATCCAAAACTTCAGCCACCATAGGATTACGACATGCTAACGGTCTTTCTTGCACTTTCTTTTTTTTTTTTTTTTTTTTTTTTTTTTTTAAAACCTTTATTCAGCTTAGGAACAGCACACAGCGTCTGCCTACAACCACTGCGGGCCGGCCGCCATGACATACAGAAACAATACAGGTCATCTTAATAGGCGGAGAGCCAAACCAATAGTGCTACAGCGCATCAATAGCAGACGTAAGAAGGATCATGCAGGTTTTGTTTTCTCAAAGTGAAAGAGGACCGTACGTTCAGATCAGAGCCGGGAAGGGCGGGCCCCGCGACATAATATCAACCAAGGGACCGCAACAAGTAAAGTCACGCATTAAACATTACCAACGGCATATACGAACAGTATATCACATTTCGCGCCCTCATGGGCCCACCCAAGCGACATACAACTTCAGGATAGTAAACAAACGAAGCCACAAAAAGTGGAACAGGGAAGGGCACCTTTTATAGCAGGAAGAAAGGGTCCGGCGTCATACAACAATGTGGCCGATATGGGAAACAAGCCACGTAGGAGGAAAGCACTCGCCACAATTTCGTCAGGAAGAGCAGGTAGGAGAAGCATATAGGCAACATTCACATACTATCAACAACGCCGGAAAAACAAAGCATCAGAAGCTGTGCGAACCCCAGAGGCACAAAGTGGAAGACCCACCCGAAAGGAACCCCACCCAGCCCCAGGCCCCGTCCAAACACACGGGAAGAAGAAAAATACAAAGAAGGAAAAAAAACGAAAGAAGAAAAGGAAGACAGCAAAGAACAAAAGAAAAAGAGGGCCATAGAAACATAAAACAGTACATAAGAACACCCCCCCACCCTGCACCACTGCGTGTGACTACGGCCCACCCCCCGTCAGCGTGCCTGTCGCCCACAGAAACCCGAAATATAGGGAACAAAAAAGGGGAAGAAAAGAAAAGAAAAATTATTACACACAAGTGAAATCGGAGGAGGGCCGAATTATCGTCGCTCAAAAGAGACCAACAGTATATTCGCGGCCACCCAACCCATGAACCCAGTTGAAAAACAGATCCAGCGTCCAGGTCCCCCGTCTAAACATCACAGTCCCAGTAAACAAACAGCAGCAAACTAAGTGAAAAGGATTGTCAACCTTGTCCCTGACGGTCCAACGTGGCAGCAAAAGTCGAAAAGTAAACCGCCCACCAGAGTAACTGGAACCGCTGCAAATGCCATGGCCGGACAGTGCATCGTACACAAAGGGCAGTCCAACACAAAGTCATGCGGGCCATCGGCGAACCACGAAAAGCGGTGCGCCATAACAGTCTTCCAGAAGTGAACAGCGGGAGCAGAAACGGCGAGCCCAGGACACCAGAGGAGGAAGCAGCAGCAGGTCCAGGATTGGGAGTAAGACATGGCGCCCAGTGCCGACCCCCCTTCAGCGGCGCCAGTCCAGGATTCGCACCTTCCTCCATGACGGTTGCAGACAGCGTCGCCGCAGCATTCAATTCCCACACCTCCAGCGTCTCAAAGCACATCGGAATAAACAGCTCACGGTGCTCGGGCACAGGGTATAACGAAGCACTCTGCACGCGTTCCCCATCTCGGATGGTGGTGGACAGCGCAAACAAGATGGAGTCCAAGCGGCTCCCCAGGACCCGGGCGTGACCTGCCCAAGTGGTTCGCAAAGCAGCCAGGGCGCCCAGAATCGAAGCGATCTGAAGGGGAGCCTCAGGAGAGGAAGATAATGCAGCTCCACTCAAACGAGGGTCGACGACCAGGGCCGGTCCTCGAGACCCCATGCTGGCATCCCCTTTTGGCAGTCCGACATCACACGGGCGCCCCGGCAATAACAGCGAGGTCATTGAGACATGGGCAGTAAGGTCTACATCAGAGCGGCACACGGGCATAGTGTGCACTTGGCTGAGAGAAATAACTCAGTATTTGATGAGGCCACCAAGTCCACCACAGAGCACTCGACACAAAATGGCCCCTCCTCACTGCTCCGCAAAAGGAAGGAACAGGGGGATACAAAGTAGCACCAGCTGCCGTGAACCAAATCAAGTGCCGAGGTGAAAATGAAGGAAAGCGCGTCGCTGCAGACAGTCTAAGCAGCCGCCGTGTCTCGCCGATCGACTCCGCACCGCCGTTCGTGGCCGTCTTCACGGTGGCCGAAGCACATCCGCCCCAAGAACAAAGAGAAGGACGCCGCCATCAACAGCAGAAAGGAAACCGGGACATTCGATCTGTTCCGCCGAAGGGAGAACATCGGGAGACACACCGCTGGAATCAGCGCAACTTCCCAGATCCGGTACCGCTTCAGGATAAACGGAGAAGTGACAGGATGTGCAGCGGTACGGAGGGAAGAAGAACGAGGTGGCGGAGCCAAGAGTTCAGGCGGCCATCATGTTTCCAGGCTAGGCTCCTCCCTCTCTTGCACTTTCTTTGACACACAATTGAAGACAAATCGATCTCTGATGCAGTTATCAACATTGGCTACAAATTCTTAATTAGCCGCTAGAATTCTAAATGCCGCTACATATTCCTCAATTGACTATTCAGCATATGGTTTTCTTTTATGAAAACTGTGTCTTTCAATCCTGTCATTAGGCTCCTCCTCAAACTGCTCTTCCAATCTTGCTACTGCTTCTTTGAAAACATTCCAATCATCACCTTGACCCCTTGGTGCAGTCACAGGGGATAAACTTTTAAAAATGTCAATGGCTGCCGTCCCCAAAAAACAAAATAAAATAGCTTTTTTTCATTTCTGCAGCAAACCCATTTACATCAATTCCTAATAAATAGTTCTCAAAATGTTAAACCTTTTCTTCCACACTAACTTTGGTTTACCTGGAACCTTTAAGAAAATTGCAGGTTGATTACACAATTGTGAGCTAGCCATGACTCTTTATAAATATATACATAAACACCACACAATTGTAAGCTTTAAATATGTGAAATAACACTTATTTCCAAAAACAACCACAAAAATGCAGTAGAAAAGACTAGAGAGAAGGTTCACAATGTACACCTCTTCAGTGTGCACATCACTGTATAAGCACTTTCCAAGGACAGCTCCAGTAAGTGTGCAGATCACTGCACAATTAGCACGTAGACATGCACATAGTCAGTGTGCACATCAGTTTGAATATGACACAACCAAAAGTGCAGGCCAAATGAAGCAAAAAATTATTTCCAGTGTGTCACTAACAAACAAATAGCCCAATGAAGATTTAATTAAAATAATAGTGTGTGTATCACTGAAATGCTCAGATATGCCGTGGAACACACAGACACATCCACTTAACTGAAGCACCAGAAGACTTCCTGAAGCCAATAAAGAAGTCAGCCACGTAGCGTGGTTTACATGCTTGTTTTGAAGGCCAGTGGCTTGTAGAGGCGAATACGGCGCGAAACCTCACGCTGCATCACCACTCTGCATCATCAATGCAAACGCTTCACCAAGAGACTAGCCCGAGCCTGGTTGCCCAAGCAGACATGCACTCAGCATGCACTTTTGCACTGGAGCCAAAGAGCAGAAGGAGTAGGGGGAACGAACTGGGGTCTTCGGGACCCTCAATGGACTGTATCACTTGTACTTGTAAGTATGGAGACAAGCAACTGACCTGCCAGCATAGTATTTGCATATAGCCCCTGAAAGTCAATGCACTCCCACATGCATGTAGTTTTGTAGCTACAATTCGTGCTTTAATACCATTCTATATGGAGAACAGTTATAGGGAAAAATATTAGTATCATGACTAGCAAATCTGAGAAAAGTAATACAAAATACTAAACATTGTATACACAGGCTAACAGAAATCATGTTTCTTTGAGTTGAGAAATGTTTTTATTTTCCCAGATAATCTTCCAAGGTGTACTCGGACATTACAGCCAGAACATGTCAAAGGGTGGAACTTACCACCTTGTGATAAACATCAACATATTGAATCAGCGTACAACAGCATAAAACCTGCCCCTGTGTCCTGGGAGACTTTGCACAGATATACACAAGTAAAAACAGGGAGAGCGTTTTTAAATATACAAAGATAAAAAGTAACCGGGGTAGCACTTTCAAGGCGATGGCCCCCTCATTAAAAGATTGGGGGTGCTGCACACATAAGGGCAACGTGTCCTTCAGAATGGATCTCTGCTTGGAGATGTTCCTCCCTTCTTGTTAGAAATAATACATACCTTTTTAAACTGTGTTCCATGTGATCTAAACGAGCGAAGTTGGTAGACTCTTCTATGTTTTCTGCATAATGTATTTGCTTATAGCACAGTGCTTGTGCTAAGGACCCTACTTCTCATGTGTTAGAGACGTGATCACGATACACAAGCATTTAGTAACATGAAAATCTAAGTATTTCACAAACTTTTACTAGCTTCATACATCAACAATCTTTTTTAATTAAAGTTAGTAATGCAAAGAAATCATGACATATGGCCATTTTCTGTTTTAGGTTGTAGATGCGTGGTATTAATATTACGTAGAAATTACGCCGTAGATCATAGGTTATCTTGGGACAGTGTTGGTCTAATAACCTTATTTATAATAGGTTATGGATCATTCAGGCTGTTGTGGATTTTTTTTTTCCCTTCTCCTTTTTTCAAATGCCTCTTAGTTTATCTTCTGGCAACATTCGCTGCGGTTTCCCTAATTCAACACTGCATGCTCCCCTAATTCAACACTGCATGCTCCTTCCAGAACACCAGCAACCGAGGGGAAGAGTAGCCTAGCAACTGCCATCTGGACAAAAACCATCTAGACGGGAGCTGACTTCCCATGGACATGCTTTTTCTTTTCCACATTGTTAAAGTATGTGGTTTTATCGGTAAATAATTAATATTTTGCAAAGCAAATCGTTAATAATGAGGCAGAGGAAATGACTGAAGAAAGCTCCGGTATTCCCAAAGAGTTGCTACATAAGGTTTGCAATCGCATGCTTTTATGTAAAAATCTGTCACCTGGGTTGAAGTTAAAGGAAGTTGCTTGTGCTGCACTATTGCCCAACCAAGCATTGGAAAAGCCACCACCATTGGCACTTCTATAGTGTGTATAGAGATGCATATTACACACAGCTTGAATAAACGGATCTTGTGCACGCTTCCACCAGGCACACACACTACCAGCCGTCGGTGCACGCTTCCACCAGGCACACACACTACCAGCCGTTGGTGCACGCTTCCACCAGGCACACACATTACCAGCCATCGGTGCACGCTTCCAACAGGCAGACACGCCACCAGCCGTGAGTGCACACTTCCACCAGGCATCCACACAGCCGTGAGTGCACGCACACGCTTCCACCAGGCGTCCACACAGCCGTGAGTGCACGCTTCCACCAGGCTTCCACACAGCCGTGTGTGCACGCTTCCACCAGGCTTCCACACAGCCGTGTGTGCACGCTTCCACCAGGCTTCCACACAGCCGTGAGTGCATGCTTCCACCAGGCGTCCACACAGCCGTGAGTGCACGCTTCCACCAGGCGTCCACACAGCCGTGAGTGCACGCTTCCACCAGGCGTCCACACAGCCGTGAGTGCACGCTTCCACCAGGCGTCCACACAGCCGTGAGTGCACGCTTCCAACAGGCGTCCACACAGCCGTGAGTGCACGCTTCCACCAGGTTTCCACACAGCCGTGAGGGCACGCTTCCACCAGGCGTCCACACGGCCGTGAGTGCACGCTTCCACCAGGCGTCCACACGCCCGTGAGTGCACGCTTCCACCAGGCGTCCACACGGCCGTGAGTGCACGCTTCCACCAGGCGTCCACACGGCCGTGAGTGCACGCTTCCACCAGGCGTCCACACGGCCGTGAGTGCACGCTTCCACCAGGCGTCCACACGGCCGTGAGTGCACGCTTCCACCAGGCGTCCACACGGCCGTGAGTGCACGCTTCCACCAGGCACACACACACCACCAGCCGCCAGTGCACGCTTCCACCAGGCACACACACCACCAGCCGCCAGTGCACGCTTTCACCAGGCACACACACCACCAGCCGCCAGTGCACGCTTTCACCAGGCACACACACCACCAGCCGCCAGTGCACACTTTCACCAGGCACACACACCACCAGCCGCCAAAGTAACGCTTTCACCAGGCACTTCTTAGAGTTTCTTGGTAAATATGTGTTTGATGCTTGGGAGGGAGTGGGTCGAGTTTCCTTAAACCATGCTGAGTATGCAGGTGCATTGCATGAACTCCTGTGTGAGTGAGTCATGCTGCCTGGGGCTCGCTCACTCCACACTTGTAAATTGCACCTCCACCAGGCTTTTTCTCATTTGCAATGTTGGGCGCATGGGCAGCCCCCACACCCCCGGGAATAACTGCTTCCTACAACCAGAATGGAATCAACAGTCAGAGCAATGAAAACAAGTTCATTTGATGCAAACAACTGTTAACAAAAACCATGTCCAGCTATTGTAGATCTGGCAACTTAAACAAAACAGCAACAAAAAACAAAATAGCATTGGCATAGCCAATAGGTCTCGCTTTTTGGACCCTAAAAGTATTCAGTTATGCAGCAGAATATCCTTGGTGCAACAACACCAACTGTTGCATGGCTGAACACTTATAAGGTCCCAAATGCGAGACCTATTGGCTATGCCAATGCTTGTTTTTTTTTGTCTGTATTGGCCACGCGAATGAGAGAGAATTGTCTGAAATTGAATTTTGACAAAACCGATATACATAAGTTTGGCAAACTCTCTCATTCCAGGACCTGTTCCTTGAGCTGACCCAGTTTAGGAACGGTGCCTACACCTTTCACATCTACTAGAAATCTTGGCTTTCTTATTGATCAAGCTCTTTCTATGGCTCAACAAGTGATCAAAGATGACAACACATTTTGATCTTTAAAGAATATTGAGAAAAGTCTTAATTTGTCCCCTACTTTCAAGTCACAATACAGGGATTTAAGTGCTCATAACATTGTCTTAATTACTGGAATTCACTATGTCTTGGTATTGAATAAGCTGCAAGTAGTACAAAAATTCGGTAGCAAATTTGATTTTGAATCTGCCTTGGAAAGCTCGCATATTAGCTCATGAAACTCAACTTGGCTGGTTTCTTGTTTAAATAAATAAAAAATGGGCCTGCTATAAGTTTCTTTGTATGGCCATCAATGCCCTAAGTCATCTAGGTCCCTCTTCTCTCCAGCAAAACATTTATTTCTACCAGCCCACTCTGAACGTTCACTTTTCTTACTCCGCTTTGGTCACCATCACTCTTATCGATCTATCTAGAACCGAGGTACACTCGTTCTCCCATTTCATTGCCAACAACTGAAATCTCTGCCTTTGTCTCTATTTCAAATGTCTTGCCTTTCTCTTTTCGAACAAAGATTAAAGACATTGGTTATTCTAATAGTAATAACCCTCTTATATTGGGGTTCTTTATAGTTTCAGCTTCTAGCACCAGAATGTCCTGTGTAGTGTAACCGTTTGCACTTAATCAATACATACATAGCAAAACATAACATGACCACCATTTGTCTGGAGTTCAGCTTCACAGTTATCATGAACTTTGTTTATTGATGCACCAATTAACAGCGGCCAATTGATCCATTAGTGGTAATACACATTTTCTATAGTGGCATTCTTGATGATGCATTTTATTTGTTTTTGTATTCCTCCTACTTCCATAGTCTTGAAATGCCTCTATTTAAATTACCAGGATCATTTCTTCTCTCTGTAATCAAGGTGCACCCAGCTATATTTTGTTTCTCTCAATGTCACTAAACTTTATCCTGATTTGCTCTTTGAGCCAACTGCTGTCTTAGAAAATCCTATACATTTTTAATCCAAGTTGTGGCTCTGATTGTACTATGCTTCTGAAAATGCAGTTGCAATTTCCTGGAGTTTGGGTGTCTCTAGTCTGCATCATCTTTTTAAAACAAAGCATATATAGGTGTGTGTGTGTGTGTGTGTGACGCATACTCATGGTTTTCAACCAACTTCTACATTCTTTGTCTTGTTGTCATTCACATCTTGATTTCTGCCCATTACATCATTCTTTAGGGGGCTATTTGTCAGCCAGTGCATTTCCACTGTAAAATTAGCACCCTGAAGTGCCAAGGACTGCTGGTTTAGCGTGTACTTCTTATTGAAACAAAAAAAAGACCAGACTGTTTGTAAAACTTTATTACAAAAAATATTTTTGTTTCAAACACAGTTGCCAAATCTAAGCCTATTGGCTTTGCTAATTCCTGCTCCAGGTTCATTTCCCGATATCACTGCCATACCACCTCAGTGTCGGCCACTTAATTAATGGCTTCTTACAACTGTGAATTTGTTTTCTAGTTCACTATGCTTTTTTGCTTCTATACCCATTCTCAACCCATCAACCTTGGAAAACAGATTGATGCCATTTTTTTATTTATAGGACCTGGCTTGTTGGACCGATGTCTTGTATCCTGTAAGAAGCATACTTTTACCCCCTCTTACATCTTCCTCTCTTATATGCCACAAAATCAAGCACTGGCCATAATGCAGGTTAAGTCCCCCTCCTGTGCACTAATCCTTTAGCTATTCCTTAAGCTCTCTAGTTAAGTAATCCATGTTTCTTCTTGCTTTAGGTGAACCGGTCAGAAAAGCTTTTGTTTGTCAATTGCACTATGCCTTTGCCCTAATCCCCAAACCCCCTGTGCACTTTTACAAGTGTGTCATTGGCCAGGTAGGGTGTTGCCAGGTGTCCATCTTTATTGGTGCCTATTTTGAGCTGGTGATTGCAGATGAAGCCCACTGGCACAACATTTTTTGGGACCAGCCCTTATTTTTCCCTCAACAGACTGATCCAGACCAAGAGAGAGAAAAGCACAAAAGAGGAAACTAAGGAGAAAGGCAGAAAAACAGTGACAAAGGGAGAAAGCGGGTATGGAAAAAGAATCTGCAAACGTTAGATAAATAGGCAGGGAGTGCCTTATGGTGGATTAAAGAGTCATGGGGCTTGATTCAAGTCTACGCAGCCATGGTATTGGGCACCACGGCCAACCCCCAATAATGCGGTCAGTGGACTTCAAAACTTGAACCCGAGAACTTATTCAACAATCTGCAAAAGCATTTTCCTTGTGTCCTATTTCCACAACAATTCCAAGAATCCGCTTTATTTGATATCGGATAATAATTTAAAACCGGTGCTAAAATGATGTTTAGGTACCTCGGATGTCTGTCTCACACTTATAACAAGAGCTGTACAGCGGGGATAATGATTACAGCTAATAATTCACATTATTACAAACATATGGCTCAGTAATGATTCCTGCAATGAGTCCAAAAGGATACATTTGTGTGAGAAAGTGGCTCTGTGTACACACTGTACTTCATTATTGTCTAGTATATAGAGTCCACAATCCCCAAAGGTATAACAGAGGTTAAAGTCAGAACTGACCTTACTCTCCAAAGTGGTAGCTTGGTCGAGCAGTAAGGCAGTACCAGAGGACAGTGTAAAGCATTTGTTGTACACACTCAGTCAGCAAAAGGTTTCACACACTCAAGAACTGAATTTCAGGCCAATTGTTATTCTATCTTCCGATATAGTTGTTTTATTTTTAGAACCAACAGTTATAAAAATATACTTTTCAAGGTATGAGTACTCTCATGTAAATACTTTGCAGAGGAGCAATACAGTTTGTGCACACAATAGTTGCAGGATAGCTAGTAAACAGCACAGTTCCGAAACACACTCTAGCATTGAGCTCAATGGGGTTTTCACAGGTAAGTACAGTTGATTACTTTATGGATTACTTTGGTAGTTCCAGGACTAGATCTTAGATTCAGTCCTAGGGTCTAAGCTGAAACCAGATTAGCAAAAACGTTTTAGTTACTGTGATGAATTTTCATGAATATAAAGCTGTTTTAAAAGTTCCCACTTAGAAACTTTTTAATGTACTTCTGACAATGTTATTCAATGGGAGGAAATTCAGGTTGCAGGTAAAGTACAATTGCGTTACTTTTGTAACCCAGCACCAGTCTCCTAGGGCCAGCACTGGGGGCTTAACTCAAAACAGGTAGGTAATTGCGTTTCAGTATTTCATACTATTTTTAAAGAATATTTGCAGTTTTCAAAAGTAGACAGAAGAAATTTCATAGAAAAGCAGACAATGGGTTCCTATGGAGAAAATACAGGTTACTAGTAAACCCGCTAGGGATTACTTTTGCGGTTCAGTACTGGGCTGAAAGGTGCAGCACTGGCTTCTCTCCTGGTCACAGGTGAGCACTTTCGAATTCGGACTTTGGCTGATTTTATAGGAATATTTTCAGTTTTCAAAACTTCACACTTAGAAAATTTTCGAGTCAAAATGGGTCAATGTTATCCATGGGCAGGTAAGTGAATTACCGGTTTTCAGGTGAGTACTTGGTTGGTGAAGTTAGGGTTCTGGGCATAGACTCGGGGTCCCCCAGGGTCAGGTGAGTACAGTTAGTTCTGTCCCAGCGGCAGGGGCGGCCGGGTGCAGAGGTAGGTAGGCCCAATGTTATCTGATGAGGGAAAGGGGGCCTTCGGTTGGTGGCTGCTGGCTAGCAGGCCACGCGGTTCTGGGAGCTGGGCTCCTGGTCACTTGCTCAGGGCAAGGGGGGGGGGGAAAGTAGGATAGGGCCAAGGGGTCACAGCCAGGGGCACTCTGGCGGCTGGGTTCAGGGGGCTTTTGGCATCCGTGCGGGTTTAATGTGCTGAGAAGTTTGGCACCAAACTTGTCAGTCTTCAGTGTAGCCATTATGGTGCTGTGGAGTTCGTAATGACAACCTCCCAGCACCATATACTCTTAAATGGCATCACTGCACTTACAGTGCCCAGGATTGGCCCTGGGTACTGCAGGGACACAGGGTTCCTGCACCTGTGCCCTCACCTCTGGCATAGGGCACCCGGCTAGAGGGGTGACTGAAGTATGCCAGGGCAGTGGGTTCTGTGGGCATGGCACACAGGGATGTGTGCCATGTCGACTTTTTTTTTTTTTTTTTTTTAGTTCTGTACTTAGGCTTTCAGCCTACAAAGGCAGTGTGTGGGTGCCAGGGTATAGGGCCCCTGAGGGTGGCACAATAAGTGCTGCAGCCCTCAGGGGTCTTCTCTGGTCACCATGCCCTGGGTACCTAGGGTTCCATTTACTAGGGGCTGACAGGTGGCCAGAGATGCTTTTCTTTTTAGGGAAGGAACACAGGCCCTGGGTACCTGATTGGCAGGGACCCAGGGAACACTTAGTCAAAGCACATCAGCAGTTCAGAAAAAAAGTGGGGGCATACCAAGGCAAGAAAGATGGCACTTTCTCACAATTTGTATATTCTATTGTGCTGAATGTTATTTGGTTCATGTAGTTTCGAACCTTGGGAACACTGCAGATCTCAAAGTCATTGAAAGAGTTTGGTAAAGTGCCAAACCTCCTGAAAGTGGCACACGTGTCTTTGTAGATGAATTAAAGGTTAGTAAAGCAGTTGGACTAAAGGATGCTCCCACAAGTTGTGTGAGTAGTTCGGCATTTGGAGGCTAAGGCTTCAATGTTAGACATAAAATACGACCCCACAAAAATTGTGCTAGCTCACTTAAGCAAAATGGTAAAACAATAGTGAAAACACAGAAGATCAGCTCGAGAGTAAGTCTTTGAAGGAGGAGAGTCTCAGTCCCAGTATATGGTAAGGTGAGCGACCAATGAGAGGAGTGCTGGGCTGCTTGTCGAGGGACATCGAGGCTCAGCGATTTAAGAAATGAATCGCTGGTCTAATGGGGCGAAGGGGGGTGTTGATGCAGTCTCAGGAGAATGGTAAAGGTGTTCAGGAGGATGAGCCCTTGTAACCTGGTGCATAGGTCCGCATGGACACCAGGGCGTACCAGTCTGTGGCTATCTGCCACCAGCCTATGCCTCTAGACTCCTCTCTGTAGAGGGCCACGCTTTCTGCCTCTGCCCATACATTGAAGGATCCGCACCAAGGGATACTGAGAGGAGCAGAGCGCTTTTCCACTATAGGGTAATGATTTATTTTTTGCAAGTGCCAAGCTAAGGCACCAGGAAACTACCTAGTATTTCTTTGAATGCCAGTAAATACCTCTCACAACCATCACCTTTGAAACGGACGCGATGACAAACGCAGACTTTTTACCATACTGCCATGACAAGTAACCTATAAGAAAAGTGACTGAAGAGAATTGAAACCGACTATTACTTCATATCACTTTGCGGAAGATGCAGTAGTGAACCATGAATGGAAATTATTGGATAAGTGTTGAACCGTCAGCTGATTGAGATTTGAGGGATAAGACGTAGGGAAACATCAGACTGAAGATTGGATTGGGATGGCAAAATTAACCCTAGGTGCAGTATGCAGAGTGGTGCTCTGCAGAGTTCCACTGAGTAAAAAAAAACTCAGTGGAACTCCGCTCCAGCCACACAATTTATTATTATTATTTTTTTTTAAACCACGTTCCTTCTCTTCTGTCTTCAGGCCGCCCTCCTCCTCGCCGCGGTGTCTCCTTCTTTCAGTCGTTGTCCTCCTCACTACCCCTATGTATTACGTCAAGTTCACGTCCGTGAGCAGAAACACTGTCATTTGAAAGGTCTTAAAATTGCTCTCCAGGTGAAAGGAAAAGAAAGCAACAAACTCACCCACAACTGCCCATCGAAATTGAAGAAAGAAAGCAGAGTTTAAAAAGTACTGTGCTGCTGATTACTATTAATCAATTTGTTCCAAGTCACGTGAGGCACGAGTGACTATGGCAGCAGTTGCAGCTGCTCGCCAATTACCGCTGCTCTTCTCCCAACAATACGAACTTAAAAAGTAAATTTCAAATCTCCTGAGTTCAAATACATTTTTCTCTTGTCACATGGAAACTTGTTGTGTTGGACAATTACCTTTGCCGCCTATTGTCCCCTTTAGGCCCCCGTCCCGGCGCGTCCCTGCCCTCACGCTGGCTAAGTAAGCATGACATCAGCTGGCATTCTAGAATGCCAGCTGACTGTTTACTTTAACAGTTGACAGTTTGAGCATTATTGATTCAGCCTGCAGCGAGTATGTAACCCATCTTGTGGCTGGTGTGTTGTATTACTGAATTACAATTAAAACGTGTACAACTACTGAAGCAAAACCGCGTCCTTCTTAACATTGATGATGAAGATGGGGTTCGAACCCTCGTGTGCATAGCACAATGGATTAGCATGCCATGAGAGAGTGGGCATAGACATTATGGGACCCGTAAGGTACATGGAAGAACATGTACACATTGTGGTCATGGTGGACCATTTTTTTTCTAAATGGCCTGAGATTAAGATATGCCTTAAAGTGGAGACACAGGATATAGTCACTTCTGTGGATAGAGTTTTCACCAGGGAAGGCATACCTAAAACTGCCGTTAGTGACAACGGAAGCCAATTCACATCAGGGTGCTCCAAGAAGTTCATGGAAAGGAATGGAATTAAACATAAAACTATGTCGGTGTATCATCCCGCAGGAAACGGTGCGGTTGAACCCTTCAATAGAGTAATAAAAGGCACGGTACAACTTGCTAACAACAATGGACTGTGTTGAATGAAAAGTGTACAAAATGATCTGGGCATACAGGATTGAGCCAGGAGAGAGAGCACTCACACCAGCCCTTTCAACATTGGATGGCTCAAAACAGCAAGGAGAGCAGAGTAGACGAATGCATCTGAAATGGAGAGCATTCAAAAGAAACAAGGGACATGTAAGGAAAGATATGATAAAAAACATAAGAGCAAAGAAATCATTATCAAAGAGGGCGACAGAGTGAGGGTTAGAAAGTGGTTTTGTTGAAAAGGGGCCAAATAGATTTTCTAAACTGTTGGTAGTGGAGAAAGTCTTCTGCAATTCTGCCTTCTTTAGTGATGGGAAAGTGTGACATGCATCCGTGCTATCAGCTTATACATCTACAGAGGGAGAAAGGGACGATAGAACAAATTATCAGAGCACTGCCGAATCGCCACAAAATAAGGAACAGGAGGACACTAATAAGAAGGATTACTGTGACTGGTTGATCAATGAGGAATCTGAGTCGGAAGAAGGGAACTGCCCACCTGCATTATCCCAATACAATAGCAACGTGGTTGGTACTGACCAGGCGCACATTGAGTCCATCGGGGAATACAGAGACGCAGGCTCAAGTAGTTCGTCCGAGTCATACGGCGGAGTGAGCGGTTGCCAGTCAGAGGAAGATCTGGATCCTGAGGAAGTCATTGAGAAAGAAGGAGACCACGTCATTAACAATGCTGAGGATTTTACGGGTACTGAGAGCAACATATAGTCTGAGGAAGATCATGGAAAAGAAGGTGACACAGCGAAGGAAGCAGTATGTGTCAGTAGGCGAGGCCGAAGTATTGTGAAGCCCAGCAAGTACAAAGACTTTGTTTATCAGTGGTTATACTCCTTCTCTTTAATACGAACCCCTACTTTGTTTTCCTCCGCAAGGAGATGTGTTGTGTTGGACAATTACCTTTGCCTCCTATTGTTCCCTTTAGGCCCCCGTCCTGCCACGTGCCTCCCTGCCCTCACGCTGGCTAAGCATGACATCAGCGGGCATTTGACATTTTGAGCATTATTGATTCAGCCTGCAGCGAGTACGTAACCCATCTTCTGGCTGTTGTGTTGTATTACTGAATTACAATTAAAACTCTTACAACTACTGAAGCAGAACTATGTCCTTATTAACAAAACTGTATCATTAATTCTCCATCCGTGGCAATATACATGATTAGGGGCAGTAAATAGGATTCCTGTGCCCACAGTGTTAAATGCGTACATATATACATCTTTGATAGAAAAGCAGACGTTTGAGGTGAGCAGACCTAGAGTGTTGCTGGTGTTGAGTGCTCTGCTTATTTTTTTTGCATAATTTATGCGTCACTCTATGCCTGAAAGGGTAATGTTTTGATATATGTATGTGTATATAATATATATTTTTCTTAACTCATAATCCCATACCCACCCCAAAAATTCTCTTGCCAACAAAAAGCCACACCCACCCACCCAAAACACTAAAAACGTCCTTGTCATAACAAATATATACACGCATACTACATTTACCTTAATACGGATATACTTATATTTTTTTTGTGGTAATAGTCAGCGCTGTAAGTACGGGTCGTAATTTGCATGCTTGGTTTAGACTGCGTTGTAATTGCGGTGTCCCCTTTTTCATGGACTCGTTAGCAGTAGAAATGAAAATGTGGGCCTAAAAAAGCCTCTTTTCTAATGGTACGTTTTCTGGAAAACCATTCTGCATAGTTGTAGTACCATTTAAATTTTTTATTTTTTTTTAACATTTTTTTTCTTTATTACAAGTTCAGAAACTGTTTAGCCCAAGGATGCTTCAAACATGCATGAAAATAATGAAATAATTGTTTCATTTTTAGGATTGAAGCAGCCCGATGCCCAGATGTGGTTGTGGCACAGATAGACCCAAAGAAACTGAGAAAGAAGCAAACTGTCAACATTTCGGTAACGTTTTTTTGTTTATTTTTTGGATTTTAATTTTTTTAATTTTTTACTTCACACTTTAAATTTAGTCGTGCAAAATCTAAGTTGTGTGGCCTGTATGCTAGTGAAGTTCCAATGTATGAGCAAAATGTGTACTAGATTGATAAATTGCTCCCAGATACAAAAGAGACATATTTTATTCAGCTATTCATTTGCTCACTAGGCATTCCTGCATTTCTCATTATATTCTGCCTGGCATATGTGTGACACTCCAAATGTGCTTGGGTTAAACTGACTCCTCCGCAAACTCACTGTTGTTTAAATAGTTAAAAGCCTTCCTATATAGTCAGTGTATTAACTAAGTTCGCAAGAACGTGGTGGATAACCACCAGTTTGAAATATAGATAGCCATTTTGTCAGAATCTTAAAACTTAACTTGTTTTGTTTGCAACACAAAAAGCAAACAACTGTTTAAGCTATTAATAAAAATTATTTTGGGTGCAAAAACGTTACTATTTGACTATGTAACCTATTGTTCTGAAACTCTGGGCGGGACCGCTGTATCAAATTGCCCGTTTCCACAGTTAAATAGTAATTGACAGCAAATAAGTCTGCTGTACAAGTCCCTTGAAGTGCCAAAGGCCAGCGGTATAATGCTAAGACTCAGACATGTAAAATGTACTGCTTGCGCGTTTTTGAGTAAGCTTACTGAGTTTCAAACTCCAACTTATGTTATACGTTTGGATAGGAACTGCTTAGAAACACCATTCTTGTGACATTGTACTAATTAATGGAAAAATGTCTGTTTTTGCAAACTTCTTTTGTTTACCAAATCGATCTGCTCCTTGTTGTGGACTACCTTCAGTGAGTTATAATTGGGTTCCTTCTTACTCCTGCCAGCCAGGTAAGGTACAGAGAAGGTGTGCCTACATAATTATTTCCCAAGAACAATAAACATTATTTGACCAGATCTGACATACATTGACCAAAGATCAGAAGCTGTCAGCTGTCATACAAGGAATGACTGGAGGGGAGGTTCACATTAATCAGGGAAGGGGAGTTAGATTTTCGAGGAATTGAGGTTTGAAACTTGACAGTGGCAAGCAGCGGCATAGCACGGGTTGCCTGCAAATATCCTTTCACTTTTCTTTAAAAAACGTTTGTGCCCCTAACATTTGTACTCCTGGGGCAAGCACCCCCCTCCCACCCACCAACACGCTACGCCACTGGTGGCAGGATCCCACAAAGATAGTCCTATATTGTAGCCTCAAGATATGGCATGGGGAGATAGGAACAAGTGTGTTTATCTTTGATCAAGAAAGTGAGAACAGATTGTTTTATTTCTCCCTCTGTCTCTTACCTTGTGTGAATCATGTAACACATGTTGCTGGCTGTGAGGACATGTTCTATCTGACTCTGGCCCACCTTGGAGAATACATTGCTCACCAGCATCGATTTGTATGGCACAGGCCAATGGTGTGTCCTAACTGGCTCAGGCATGGGCCGAAGTGGCACCATAGAGGATCTTTGATGTCTCTTGAATCAGTTTTCTTACAGAGGCTAGTGAAGTACATTATCTAAATGTTGTTCCAGAGGCACATGTATGGCACACAGTTTAACAATCTTTGGCTTCTGTCACTCATAATTGCAGATTAAAAGACATCCGTTATAGGAATAATAATGGAATTCAGTCTGAAATGATGGAATACTCAAGGAAATTCTGAATAGGACTTTACCCTGTTGATAAAGGAGAGCAGACTGAATCCAATCCAGTCTGCCCCGCTCCAGTCCACTTCAGTCTGCCCCGCTTCAATCCAATTCACCTCATTCCAATCCACCCCACTCACTTCCCAGCCCTCTCCAATGCACCCACTACAATCCAAAGCAATTGGCACCTCTACAATCTGCCCCAATCCAAAACAATTTGCTACAGTCCAAAGCAGTCTGCTCCACCCCAGTTTGCTCCAACCCAAAATAGTATGCCCCACTCCAGTCCCCCTCCCCCAATCCAATCTACCCCAATCCAGTTCAATCCACCCCACTCCAGCCCACCACAATCAGCCCCATCCCATTCGCTCCACTCCAATCCACCCCACTCCAAGCTAGTCCACCCCACACAAGTCCAATCTACCCAAATTCACCCCACCTCAATCTAATCTACTCCAGTCCACCCCACCCCATTTCAATCCACCACACTCCTCCCCATCCACTCCACTCCATTCCACTCAACCTGAATCCAGTCCACCCGCTCCTCTTCTACCTACTTTTGAAGCTGGCTTCAGTACTTTTAGAGGGGTCGTGCTCACCAAACACAAGGTTTTAAATCAGTCTCTCTCCTGGTGCTTAGAGTGGCATGTGGATCCCATAAATACTGTGGGGAAAAAGCATGGTGCACGTTCTCACATTCTGCAGCTTTCACTTAATCTGATTTCTGTAGCCTATAGGTATTCTCTAATCTGTTATTCTGATTAATAAAAAGAAAACCTCGCTAGGACTGATAGGACTATCTCGACAAACCGTTTGTAACCTCTGTTTTGTAGCTCTCTGGATGCCAGCCAGCCCCTGAAGGATTTTGCCCAAGTTTAAAATGGCAGCAGCAGCAAGTGGCTCAGTTTTCAGCTGTTCGCCAGGTAAAGATGAACTTTATTTTACATTTCTACTGTAGAAACTGGTGGAGGTAACCTGCAACCTCTTTTGCCTCCCCACCCAAAGTGGGTTAACCGGATCTAAGGCTATTGCGAATGCAATTGAGAAAAAATTAGTGGTGTTATTTAGCCTCCTGTTTTTTAGACTTGTTCGAGTACATCAGTAACAGAGAGTATAAGAAATGAAGCTTCACTAACAAAACAATGGAGAAGAAGCAAGCCTGTCAGGAAATGAATTGGCTACCATACAAAGAGATTGTAGAGCATTCTGACAGTTGGCGGCTCTGTGTTCTCTTTCTACCATGGTTAGGAGAGGTTCCGTTACATGGATTATATGTGGTCTCCATATGTTTTTTTTCCGTTTTTTTTAACAACAAATTGTATTGATTTTTCCAGCGTACCAAATAGGCGAAGCCCAGCAGTGATATTCCAAATTAAATGTATGAAATAAAAAAAAAACAATGGTACATTGATTAGAGCCCAATGAGGTCGCAAAACAACAAACTACAAACAGCACTATACACACATGTAGAGCATTGCAAGTTCATTATATATAAATTACTAGCCACAAAGTCCAAGGCAGTGCATTAAATAGGTGAGTTGCTAACCACCAATCTTTCAATGGGGTCATGGGTTGCAAACTGCAACATTAGGGGCAGGTCTATGCCTCAGTAGGCAGCCCAACAAGACCAGATCTTTCCCTGTTTCTGTGGGTACCCTCTCGCCTGAAAAACTACAATTTCTGCATTAATGCACCTGTCCATTGCCTTCTTCCAGTTAGTTACACTGGGTGGGGGCGGGTCTTTCCAGTGTTGTGCTACATCCCTTTTGGCTAAGATGAGGCCCAGGAATAAAAAAAGCTGTTTGTAACCGCCCCCCCCCCCCCCACTTGTCATCTGTGCTATGTAATAGCACCAGTCTGGGGGTCAAGCAGACTAGTCCACGCCAGGACACAGCCCAGGCAGGACGTTGCGTTAGTCCAAAATGGCTGAATTGCCGTGCAGCTCCACACCGTATGAAGAAAAGAGCCATCGGCAGCGGAGGCATATGGGTGACTGGATTGCACCCATTTTCCATAACCTGTGGTGAGTGTATTTATTTATTTATTTATTTGAGTTTTATAGAGCGCGAACTTGACCTGTTACGGTATCAGAGCGCTTTACAGGAAAACATAGCCATGTACAGAGTAGGCATAGCATCATCCAGTTATGGATCGAATGAAGGAGGGCAGGGTGCAGGGTACATGAGGGAGATAGGGCACGTATTTATCAAATAAATATCCAAATAATCAAGATGAGATAACATATTTATGGATTACGTTAACCAATATTCGCAACAAGGCCCCAGGTTTCTGATTGGGTGAGCTAGCTAATCTGAAGGGAGGCAATAGATGGCAATAGATCAAGGCCGTGGTGGTGGTGGAGGCAAAGTTTAAACAAGATATTTGCCCTTGAGGAATGATTTGGCACCCTTTTTGAAGCGAGTCAGAGAGGGTATTCTTCTGATCTCCGGTGGGAGAGGGTCCATATTCTTGGAGCAGCCCCGGAGAAAGCCCGATTGTAGTTTTTTTTCTTCTTTTTTTCTGAAAGCGTGCAGGTTGGAGCAGGAAGTCTCTGGCAGATCGGGAGTTTCTGATTCCTCTGGAAATCACATGGTTCTGCCTCAGATATGAAGGGGAGTTAGAATATAAGGCCTTGTGCGTGATGCATGCTACTTTGAGCTGTATTCTTGCCTCCAGGGGAAGCCAGTTGAGAGCTTTCAAGTGCGGGGAAATATGGTCGTATTTCCTCGTGCCGGTGAGTAGTCTGGCGGCCGCGTTCAGGCAGGCTTTTAGAGGTGCCAGGGAGATCTTGGGTAGACCCGAGAGGGGAGAACAGCCATATTCCAGTCTAGAAATGACAAGTGCTTGGACTTCCATTTTTAGGTCGAGAGTATCGAGGAAGGGTTTCAGTTTCCTAAGATAGCTCAGGTGGAATCTGGCTGATTTGGCCATTGAATTGATGTGGTCCCGCATGTTCAGATTGCTGTCGAGGGTGATTCCCAGGGATTTGGCCGAATCCACGATGGTTGATGGGCAATTCAAGGCTGTGATAGTCTTAATCCATGAATTAATCTCAGGGTTGGTGTTAGGTGGGGCGATCAGGAGAAATTCCGTTTTCTTTGCATTGAGTTTGAGTTAATTGGATGCGAGCCTTTGGACAGTGAGTTTCAAGGCTTTGTTCAGGGAGATGATCTCTTCGAGAGATGAGGTTTTGATGTAGATCTGAGTGTCATCAGCGTACATAAGATAGGAGATCTTAGCAATGCGTAGTACTTTGGTTAGCGGTTCCAGTTAAAGATTGAAGAGGGTGGGGGAAAGTGTTGATCCTTGAGGGACTCCAACCGTGACAGGGGATGGTGCAGATAGGTTGCCGTTGACAAGGAGTCTCTGGGACCGGTTATGGAGGAAGGATCTGAACCACTCTAGAACAGTGCCATCCAAACCCATCCTGAATTTGAGGTGCTCAAGTAGTTTTTCATGGTTGACCGTGTCGAAGGCCGAGGATAGGTCCAGGAGGATTAGGAGACCGGTTTTGCCTTGGTCAAGGGCTTGGAGAGCATCATCAATGATATGGAGCATAGTGATTTCGGTGCTGTGCCCTGGTCTAAATCCAGATTGGAAGTCATCAAGCAGGTGGAAGTTGTTGATGTGTTGACTTAGCTGCTGTTGGACACCTTTCTCCATCATTTTGGCTAAGAGGGGGATGTTGGAGATAGATCTGAATTTGTCAGGGGAGGCTGGATCCAGTGACTGCTTTTTCAGAATGGGGAGGACTTGGCCGGCTTTTAGAGAGTCGGGCATCGTTCCTTGCCTGAGAGAGGCGTTAATTATTGTAGTCCAGCTAGGAATAATGGATTGGGCGACGGCAGCTAGGCAGTTTGAAGGAAGCGGGTCATTAAAATGGTTATTAGGGTTTAGGGAAGATAGGATTTTGGACACTGAGTCGTCGTCGTAGAGTTTGAAGTCAGTCCAGTGAGCATGGTTTTTGGGTGAAGCCTGTAGGGGGTGACATGTCTGGAGAATGCGGGTCGAGAGGTGTTTGGGGGTATGTGATGGAGTTGAGTTCAGTTGAGCTGAGATTTTGGCAGCGAAGAAGGAGGAGAATTCCTCTGAGGATATAAGAGACTTGGGAGTTTCTTTTGAAGTTTTGGCCAATTTGTTGGATTGGGGTTTGACTAGTTCGAAGAGCTTTTGGGGTCTGTTCTTGGCCTTCTCTAGTGCAGTTCTGAAGAAGTCTTTTTTGGACTTGAGTATGTTCCTGTTGTAGGAATTTCTTTCCTGGTGCAGGAGTTTTAGATGGGCGGCAGAGGGGTGCTGCCTTCAGGATTGTTCAGCTTGTCGGAGGACTCTCCTCCCGTTGTTAAGGGATCTCGTGAACCAGGGGTTTCTGTCTTTGATTTGGGTTCTTTTCAACTTTAGTGTGGCTAGATCATCCAGAATGTATAAGATAGACGCAGAATAGTGATCATTGAGGCCGCTGACTGTTGTGATATGCGAGGGGGAAGGGGAGGTTTGATTTGCAGCGAGCCTCGAGTACTCTGCGGTCCAGGTTCTTAGTGTCTCTGATCCAGCGTTTAGGAATCACCAGTTGCGATACCCTAGTCTTGTGGGTGCCAGGTAGGAGAAAGGTGATGGCGTGGTGGTCCGACCAGTCACATGGAAAATGTCATTGGCAATATTGGGACTCTTAGCTGCTGTGATTTCCATGAGGTGATGATTTCCATGAGGTGATGATTTCCATGAGATGATGATGATGATTTCCATGAGATGATTTCCTATGGAGGTACTTAAACTTAATGAGTCTATATCTGGTGGACATCGTAGCGTACAGAGGGCTAGCCAGGGCTTCAGCCTAGTCATCATTCGTGAGGGCCGGCTGGTCGGCTGCCCAAGCTGCTCTGGTTTTGTGGATAGTGGTTTTGGTGTGTGTAGAGTGTCTAGTAAATTTGCCTGATTTTGTGATTTCCCCCATTGTCTCCCATCAGTAGGCGGCCCTCCAACGGATGGAACTCAGGCAGGGTCTCCAGTCGTCGAATCAGGGGGTCCAAAGCATGTCGGAGTTGCAGGTAACAGTGGAACTGGGATTTATGATGATCGTAATCAGACTGCAGCCTTTGAAAGGATTTAAGCGTAGTGCCCTACATAACATCCCCTGGGTGGAAATCCTCCTAAGGTCCCATTTACGAAACCCACAGAGCGGTTGCTATCCTGCCCTCCTGCACACATAAACCATAAATGCTCGTTCTCCGCGCTTCATGTTTTAGCACAGCACCCAGTTTTAGGTTTTACTATTTTAATCTTGTATGTCTGCCAATCATGCCATCGCCTTCCAGTGAACATGTTTTTTCTTTCGCTCTGTATTTATCAGGATTTAGTAACATAGTAAATTCAAGTGACTGACACTTTTGGAGGGCCCGAGGCAGCTTTCATCAGAGGTAATAAGTAAGGGCATGCGCTCTGAGTGACCATTTTCAATTGTCGCCTTAATATTAAAGTTCAGCACAATTCACTGCGGCTATTTTATCTGCAGCCGTTTAAATAGTGATATATGTTCAGCTATAAACTTAAAAGCCAGCAGCTAGACAAACAACATAAACTACACACTATTTTCTTAATGACCATTACGCTATTTTGGAGGGGGGTGTCTGCCTCCCCCTTTGCGCCCTCTGACTGCATGTACTGCCTAGCCACTTCCTGGACACTGAGTGCTCTAGGGGTGTGGGGGCTCACTCCTCATGCTGAGTGCAGAATCTTCCAGCTCAAGCATGTAAACAGACAGCTGCAGGGCTGAATCTGCCTCCATCCCAGCTCTCCTCCTTCCTTCAAGTTCCCCTTCCCCCTCCACCCCATCCTCATACTCCTCCCCTCACCTCCTCTATCGTACTTTCCTCACTTCCTGTGCTACAGGCAGAAGAACCCGCTCCTGTTCTTTTTCTTGTTTAAAATCTCTTGTTGCTACAATGACTTCAGTTCACTTTCGAGAGCTTCAATCAAGGTTAGGTACTTGCCTCATAATGCTTCAAATCACCACCCTAGTAATTGCGTCTTTCGCCCTATTTACTTGACCACTTCATGTTTTTTGGTATATTTACCATAAACACAGTAAAGTGTGCTTTATCTACACTGGAGAGAACAAAATATAGGAGGCGGGATAGCTTCATAGATATGCAAATTTCATCTACTGCATTGCCTTTTAAGTATAAAACGATCTCTCCGTCAGGAAGTTACGGCTCTCTTGGCCAAGGGAGCTGCTAAGCGAGTACCTGTCCCTGACGGAGAAGGACCATGCGTAGCCACGAAAGGGGCAAAAGGCAGACTGCACAGGACGAGAGGTGGCAGCGAGGACCAAGAATCTGTCCATCACTCTAGAATCCTTGAATCACTCGAGGTCATGGTCCTTCTCCGTCCTTCTCAGACTGTCTGCTTAGAGCCGGTTCTGGGACCGGAAGTTACGGCACTCGGAATTCACTATCAATGTGGCAAAGTCACACCTGATTCCCTCTCAGAATCTCCTTCTCATTGGAGCAGTTCTGGATACAGCACAGTTTCACGCCTATTCTCTAGACCAGCGAGTCCGGGATTTTCAGGTTATGATGCCGATGTTTCAGCCTCTATCCCGGATTTCGGTGAGAATGACCCTGAGGCTACTGGGCCTCATATCCTCCTGCATCCTGCTGGTGGACCATGCCTGGTTGCATATGCGGGCTCTGCAGTGGGACCAGAAGTTCCAGTGGGCGCAGCATCGGGGGAATCTTTTCGATTGTGTCCAGATCTCGGAGGGCACTGCTCACCAATTGCAGTGGTGGCTAACGAGCCTGGACTGGGTCAACGACAGATCCCCCAACCAGCCCTCATAGTGGTGACTTATGCGTCACTTCTGGGATGGGGCGGCCACATGTGAGAGGCGTAGATCAGAGGCCGCTGGAACTCCGTCTTGCACTGAAAGCAGTCCTTCCTTCTGTGAAAGGAAGAGTAGTGCAGGTGTTCAGACCACACCACCGCCATGTGCAGCAAACAGGGCGGGGTGGGGTTGTGGACCCTATGTCAAGAGGCTCTCCGCCTCTGGACGTGGCTGGAACATCAGGGCATGTCCCTGGTGGTTCAACACCTGGCAGATACCCTGAACGCATGTTGGATCAAGAATGGTGTCTTCACTCGCATGTGGTGCAAGGTCCGTAGTGGGGAGAGCATTGGTTCTGTTCGCCACCGAAGAGAATATGCAATGTCAGAAGTTCTGCACGTTGGATTTTCCTAGGTGGAACTCGCTCGGCGACGCTTTTCGTCGCGAGTGGAATTGCGGTCTTCTATATGCCTTTCTGCCTATACCACTTCTACCCAGAGTGCTGAAGATCAAGCGCGACTGGGCCCAAATTATTCTTGTGGCTCCGGATTGGGCACGGAGAGTCTGGTATCCCGAGCTCTTGAACATGGCCATCGTTCCTACGATCAGACTGCCTCTTTGGGACGATCGTCTGTTGCTGCAGCAGCAGGGTACTGTCCTCCACCCAAACCTGTCCAGCCTCCAGCTGCTTGCGTGGAGATTGAGTGGCGACAGCTTTTGACCTTCCTCCCAAAGGCTGTAATGTCATCTTGGCAGCCAGGCGACCCTCCACTAAGACTGTAAACTCCTGTAGATGGGCCAATTTTTGGCATGGTGCACAGCAAAGGCTCTGGATCCCCCATTTTCTGCACCTCTTTCAGAGGTTCTTCTCTTCATTCTTTCTTTGGCCCAGCAGGGCTCTGCTCTGGGCACCCTTAAAGGCTATCCTTCCTCCATTTCGGCCTTTCTTCATCTTCCTGATCAGCCTTCTCTTTTCAAGTCCCCTATTGTAAATAGATTTCTTAAGGGCATTACTCACCTCTTCCCTCATATTCCTTTTGTAATGCCCCAGTGGGACTATGGTCTTAACTTACCTTATGTGTGCTCCTGTCGAGCCACTTCATAATTTTCCACTCAGACTCTTGACCTTAAAGACTGCTTTTCCGGTTGCCATCACCTCTGCTCGCATGGTGAGTGAGCTTCAGGCTCTTTCTTCTAAACCACCTTTCCTTGCTGTTCATCCAGACAAGTTTGTCCTTCGAACTAGACCTTCTTTTCTTCCCAAAGTGGTTACCTCTTTCCACATAGGACAGACCATCACTTCTCCCACCTTCTTCCCACCCCTGCATCCTTCTAAAGAGGAGGAGAGGCACCACCGTCTGGATCCAAAATGCACGCTATCATTTTATCTGGATCGCACAAAACAATTCCGGGTGGATGATCAGCTCTTTGTTGGCTATGTGGGTGCCAAGAAAGGTCGGGCCGTGCAAAAACGAACCATCTCTTGATGGGTCGTTCTTTGCGTTAAAATCTGTTATTCCTTGGTCAAAAAAGGATGCGTGCCCATTCCACCAGGGAGACGGCAGCCACTACTGCTTTTGGACGTGGAGTCGCCCTCGATGACCTCTCCTAGGCAGCCACTTGGGCATCATTGCACACGTTCACTAAACATTGCTGCCTGCATCGGAGAGACGTTTTCTTTGGCCGTTCAGTTCTCCAGGACTATCTGGTGTGAACTTGGTTCGCAGACCCACCTCCGGGGTTGGTATTGCTCCGGTATTTATTCTAAGGTAAGGAATCTATAACTAATAGTCTCTTTCAGATGAACAAGTTATTTACCTTGTGTAACGATATAGCTGAAAGAGACGTATATTAGTTAAAGATTCCTTATCACCCCAACCATCCTCCTCCCCCCCCGCCCCCCCTGTTCTGCGAATGGTCTTCTAGTGCAAGGGACTCCCTTTCAGGTGCCTAGTTTTGTGCACCAGTAGTCAGTGTCTTGCATGGCTCTGCGCTTCTAGCGTGGAATTTAGTGTAAAGAATTGACGTGACCGTCCTGCTTTCAGCAGAAGCGGCCGCTCCACTCACTGCTCCCTGCCTCCTGGATGTGGTATCGTAAACGCCGAGACCCGGTCTCACTCCCTGCCTGAGCCTGCATAATTTAAAAGAAGCGCCTAGTCAGTGATTAGCGCTAGATCGCCCGACCGCCGAGCATTTCTTTAGATCTCCTGCATAATTTAATAGAAGCGCCTAGTCAGTGACACCCCGACCGCCGAGCATTTCTTTAGATCTCCTGCATAATTTAATAGAAGCGCCTAGTCAGTGACGTGCTGCCTGAAATGACATTATTGCCTGCAATTGTGCTGTGAATTTGCATCGCGCTCGCCTCCATTGTGCCCCTGTGCTGTTTTGGGATTGCCTGCTTGCTGCTGCCATTTTGTTTGTTGTTGACTCCTTCCCCTGATCTCCACCCCGCCTCCCTGCTGACCCTCCCTCCCACTGATACTGACCTCGCTGCCCCACCTCTTTCGCGCTGTGACCGTCCTGCTTTCAGCAGAAGCGGTCGCTTCACTCACTGCTCCCTGCCTCCTGGATGTGGTATCGTAAACGCCGAGACCCGGTCTCACTCCCTGCCTGAGCCTGCATAATTTAAAAGAAGCGCCTAGTCAGTGATTAGCGCTAGATCGCCCCGACCGCCGAGCATTTCTTTAGATCTCCTGCATAATTTAATAGAAGCGCCTAGTCAGTGACACCCCGACCGCCGAGCATTTCTTTAGATCTCTGTATAATTTAATAGAAGCGCCTAGTCAGTGACGTGCTGCCTGAAATTACATTATTGCCTGCAATTGTGCTGTGAATTTGCATCGCGCTCGCCTCCATTGTGCCCCTGTGCTGTTTTGGGATTGCCTGCTTGCTGCTGCCATTTTGTTTGTTGTTGACTCCTTCCCCTGATCTCCACCCCGCCTCCCTGCTGACCCTCCCTCGCCCCTCCCCTTCCACTATCCACATATGTCAGATGCATTTGCGCGCAGCGTTCACGCGCAGCGTCCGTGCCCCATTCGCGCCGAAGGTGTGCCAAAGGTAAGCCCGTCTACGCCCGTCCGCGCCTGGACCGCGCCCAGCGCCAAACCCCCTGGCCCTCGTATCACCCACCCCTCCCGCATTACGTACGATGCAACCACCCTCCTAGCCCTTAACCCGGGCCGCTGCCCCAACTGCATCCAAGCCGCCCCTGGACACACCCATGGACCCTTCTCATGCTACTCATGCAAGTTCGACGGCACCAAAACCATCTCCGCATCCACCAACGCCATACAGAGGCCTGACACCAACCACCTAAAATGTATCCTGCTCAACACCCGCTCAGTCCACAAACATGCCATCGACCTTTGGAATCTACTAGACACCATCTCACCGGACGTCGCCTTCCTAACAGAAACATGGATGAACGCATCCTCAGCCCCAGACATTACCATTGCCATCCCAGAAGGATACAAGATCATCCGTAAAGACCGCGTCAAGCACACAGGAGGAGGCATTGCCATCGTCCATAAGAATTCCATCCGCATCTCAACCAGCTCAGACGTCAACCTTGCCAGCGCCGAGCACCTTCACTTCCAGATCCACACCGACCCCAAGACCACACTCAGAGGCACCCTCCTCTACCGGCCCCCTGGACCCCGTGCACAATTCAATGACGACATCGCTGACTTTATCACCCCACACGCCCTCCCCTCCGAGGACTACATCCTATTAGGAGACCTCAATTTTCACCTGGAAAAGAGCAATGACAACAGCGCCACCACCCTTCTGGACAACCTCGGACTCAAACAACTTGTCACTTCCCCCACCCACATTGCAGGTCACACGCTCGATCCTATCTTCACCTCCAGCAAACATGTCTCTTTCAGCCACACCACAGCTCTTCATTGGACGGACCACAGCTGCGTTCACTTCATCTACAATAAGACCACAATCCACAACCACCCTCAACCCACCCTGCGTAGAAACTGGAACAAAATCACCATCGACCAGATCTCCTCATCGCTCCTTCAAAACCCTCTTGTCCACTCTTCAAACCCCGACCAAGCAGCCATTAACTTCACCCAATGGCTATCCAACAGCGCCGACATCCTAGCACCGTTGAAAAAACGTCAAATCAAGCTTGGCAGCAAAAACGCCTCCTGGTTCAACGATGATCTTAAGAAATCCAAGAAACTCTGTCGCTCCCTCGAGAAGGCCTGGAAAAAAGACCCAAACACCAGCACCAAGGACGCCTTCAAAAACGCCACCCGCACACACCACCAACTAATCCGATCTGCCAAGAAAGCCGCTTTCAAAGACCGACTAGATAACAACGCCCACAACAGCAAGGAATTATTCAACATCGTCAAAGAATTTACCAACCCATCAGCCAACTCCAACGACATCACCCCCTCCCAAGCCCTATGCGACTCACTAGCTTCCTTCTTGTAAATGTAAATGTAAATGTACAGGAATTTATATAGCGCAAATCACCAAGCGGTTTCTAAGCGCTTGCTTAGGGAACCCGTCCTGGTATTCCCCTGTGAGATAACCCCGGCAGGGTATCCGCAAGGTGAAAGCCAGGCATCCCGCCGCGAGGGGCCGTTGTGGAGATTAAGCAAGCTATTGCCCAGAGTCGCAGAGTGTGAACCCGTGAATCGAGTAGGCACCGGAGCGAGAATTGTCGAGTCCATGGACATTTTAGGACTCAAGACCCCGCCGAGCCGGGAATTGAACCCTGGTCCCGGGCTGACCTCTGCTTCCAGGTCTGCCTCCTCTAACCAGTGAGCCACACTTCTTCCACAACAAAATCGCAGACATTCACAACAGCTTCGACAACCGACCCGGAGACCAACCCACTCAACCTACTGCAGGAACTTCACCTCCCTTGAACACCCTTAATGACTGGAACCCAATCTCAACTGAGGACACCATCCGCCTGATGAACTCCATCCACTCAGGATCCCCAACTGACCCATGCCCTCACCACATCTTCAACAAAGCAGACTCCATCATAGCTCCACACCTTCGAGACGTCATCAACTGCTCCCTCAACTCCGCCACCTTCCCGGAAAGCTGGAAACACGCAGAACTCGGCGCCCTTCTGAAAAAACCCACAGCTGACCCCACCGAACTCAAAAACTACCGCCCCATCTCGCTTCTTCCTTTCCCGGCCAAAGTCATCGAGAAAGCTGTCAACAACCAGCTCGCCACCTTCCTCGAAAGCAACAAATCCCTCGACCCCTCACAGTCCGGATTCCGAGCCAAACACAGCACTGAGACCGCACTCATCGCAGCAACAGACGACATCCGAACTCTATTGGACAATGGAGACACAGTCGCTCTCATCCTCCTCGACCTCTCAGCAGCCTTCGACACAGTCTGTCATAGCACCCTATTACAGCGCCTCAGAAACATCGGAATCCAAGGAAAAGCACTGGAATGGATCACCTCGTTCCTTACCGGAAGAACTCAGAGAGTCCGGCTCCCTCCTTTCAAGTCAGAGGACTCTGAAGTCATCTGCGGCGTGCCACAAGGATCTTCACTCAGCCCCACCCTCTTCAACGTATACATGAGCCCCCTCGCAGCCATCGCACGCCAACACAACCTCAACATCATCTCCTACGCTGACGACACTCAACTGATCCTCTCACTCACCAAAGACCCTAACACCGCCAAAAACAACTTACACGAAGGAATGAAAGAAGTAGCCGAGTGGATGAAGCACAGCCGTCTGAAACTTAACTCAGACAAAGCAGAAGTCCTCATCTTAGGCACCTCCCCCTCCGCCTGGGACGACTCTTGGTGGCCAGAGGCCCTTGGAAAAGCACCCACCCCGACGGACCACGCACGGAACCTGGGCGTCATTCTGGACTCCTCACTCTCGATGACCAGACAAGTCAACGCCGTCTCATCATCTTGCTTCAACATTCTTCGCATGCTCAAAAAGACATTTCGCTGGATCCCCACCGAAACTAGAAAAACGGTTACTCACGCACTGGTCACGAGCCGCCTGGACTATGGAAATACCCTATACGCCGGTACCTCCGCAAAACTCCAGAGAAAACTCCAACGCATCCAGAACGCCTCAGCCAGGCTCATACTAGACATCCCGCGTAAAGAACACATCTCTGGTCACCTGAAAAACCTCCACTGGCTCCCCGTAAATAAGAGGATCACTTTCCGCCTCTTAACCCACGCACACAAAGCACTTTACGAACTTGGACCCGAATGCCTCAACACTCCTTCTACACCCCCTCCCGTCAGCTACGATCCTCCAACCAAGCCCTTGCCACTGTACCTCGCATCAACAAAGCCACCATGGGAGGTAGATCCTTCTCCTACCTGGCAGCTAAAACCTGGAACTCTCTTCCCACTCACCTACGCCTTACTCAGAACCACCTGGCATTCAGAAAACAACTTAAAACTTGGATATTCGACAAGTAACTCCCCCCCCCCCCCTTCCTCAAGCGCCTTGAGACCCTATGGGTATGTAGCGCGCTTTATAAATCCTGACTTGACTTGACTTGACGTCACCATGCAGGTGGGGTGTCTAAATAGATACAGCGGCATCATTCCGGCAATCACAACGCCAACGACAATCGGGGAGTCGACCGACGCCACCTACCGACGTGCAGGGGTATTGCTGAAGAAAAATTCTCCGGACCCAGTCTGATGCCTGGGAGTAATGCTAAGGTAAGGAATGTATAACTAATATATGTCTCTTACAGATATATAGTTACCAAAGGTATGTAACATGTTCTTTATTATCACTGCAATGTACCTTTCCTGAATATAGGCAAGTAGTCATTGGCTTGTTGGATTTTTTTATTTAGTTTATTTTTTCATGCTAGATCTTGCCAGTAGCTAGACTATTGGATTCCCATTCTGATCTGTACACCAGCTCTGGTCAGTCCAAATCAGATAATGTCAAGTCTTGTCTGTGGCCTGACAAAACTGCCAGGTGTTCTACCTGTAGGCAAGCGGCAGACTGAATTTTTAAAAATATGTAACTTATCCACGTTACTGTCCTTTTGACATGTATGCGTCATCAAATACATGGGAATGCATTGATACCCTGGTACTGCTAGAAGTGCTTGCATGGTTTGATCCACCGTTGGCTCATAACAGATCTTCTTCAGACTGGTCTTCCAAAAAAGATTCTCCACCACTGAGTTTCGAATGGCGATAAAGATTTGCCTCTTTCCTCTACGGATGGCTAATTTCATGGTAGCATGCACTTTTGATGTTCGCTTTGCTGTGTAGACATGCATATATGAGCCACTGTTTCTGTGATATACTTTTACATAGCTGTTCAAAATACTAGTTGCTGAACTTTCACCAGAACAATCTGTTTCAGTAGATCTAAAATGCATCTGTAATAACTGCTAACTGCAAGTAAAACAAGAAGGCAGCCTGAGTGCAAATGTTTGTAGGGGGCAGACACAATAAAAACATCCTTTATAGAATTGTCCAATGTGAATCTGTTTTGTCTTTCCATAAAACAGAGTTTGTACAAACACAGAAGTCATTGGACGTCACAACCTTTGGATAGCAATGTGGCAATGGTATGTATGATCTTTAAAGATGTTGTGTAACCATGTATGTTTTTATTTAAGACCTTCTTAGTTTGGACTTTACTTAGCACTTGTTCATGATGTATAATTAAAGAGGCTTAATACAGCACACCTTGTTCATGACCAATGCTTACATTTACTGCTTTCGCAAACCATTCGGTTGCTATAAAATATGACACACTTACCTGTCAAATGTTATCTGCGCAATACTTGACTTATTTGCATGTACAACTCCTATTTGATATCAGTTGACAACTTTAGACCAGCCAAGTCATCACCTATGTAGCTAATATACTGTAAATTCAGGCATTGAGGGGCAAAATGGAGTGACCTCTGTTTGCCCTGGATAAGAAGGATACTAAATTACTACTTTGCAGCCTACTCTTTTCACAACTATATCATGCACTGAATATGAAGGTTCGAGGGGGTGCCCCTTTGTCAGCAGCCTTGGTCCCCAAGCAAAAATAAGGGAGCTCTTAATCTTAGGATGACTGTATCCTAATGGCTAGGTGTCACTCCCTGTTAGTGCTTTAAGTATTGTAGCACTTGTTGTCCTGTCCCCCCCCACCCCCCCACCCATATGACCCATACAGGGAGGGAGCCTATGCTCCTGGTGTTTCTCTTAGTTGTGTCACTTTTTATTTGGATTTCCGTAACTAGGAGGTGTGACTGCTTGTTTTAATGGTTAAATTCCAGTGACTGTATTGCAGCCCCTCCTTCTCAGCTCTGTGCTGTTTCTCGTACCCCTCATCCTTCCTGGGCACATTATTCGCTATATTTTTTTTCATTCCTTGTCCAATGATTAGTCTCTCTTGTTTGACCTCCGGTCGATGTCCGTTTATGTGACTTTTCATTCTTCTGAAACGGACTTATGTCTCTGTATGCTTTTGACTAATCGATGATCTAGCGGTACTATCTGTCTCACATCTATGTAGCAGCAGCAGCCTACAACTGTTGTCCAACTGTCAGTGCTGCTGCAACAACATCTTCTGTATTTCCAACATCCTGGAGTGAGTGCACAATACTAAAGAACAGTGCTGAAGTGAACCAGAGCCTGTTGATCCCTGTGTGGTCTCCTACTCCATGCTGTGGTCCTTGGTGTCACTCCACACTCAGTAAAAGGTCTATGCAGATCCAGATTTTCATCTTACCACTACATGATGTGCTTGCCATTTTTATTCCAAGGAACGTATTTGGTGGCAGGGGCATTCCATTTTTCCCTTTGCAGCCTCAGACAACGCCTGGTGCTCAGTCTCATGTTGCTCGGCTCTGATTCTCGGTTCATCCCACCCCTGATTGAAAACCATAAATGAAAAATTACTGCTATCCCTCACACAACTCCATCCTCCTACGTTGATGCCTCCTTCCTCGCTCCATTGTTCCTGGTAACTTGTTTCACCTTGCAGCTCGGTTTCATTTCTACTATTCTCAGAGTTCTAGCTCTTTTTCCCACAGCCTACTGTGCACCTGTAGAAAAGTGCCCCTTTTTGACATGGTCACCCCCACTTTCTTCCTGGTGTATGATATGATTTCGACTGGAAGTGCACTGGGTTTCTGTTAACCAGCTCCCCAGTGCCATATCTCTTTCGCAAAAACTGTCAATTGTTTCCCTTCAATTGACAGTACCTTTAGCACTCTATAAAAGTCCCTACTAAATGATGCCTGAGGTGCTAAAGAGGGTCCCTGAGTGCTGCAACACAAATTGTGCCACCCTAAGGGACCCCTCACCAAACCCATGCAAAGCTGTCATTGCAGACTGCGTGTCATGGTGCAGAGAAAAGTGAAAACATGACATTAACCACATCCCTGTGTGCCATGTTCCCTAACACTGCATGTGATATTTGTAAGTCACCCCTACAATAGGGCCTATAGCCCTAAGGTGGATATATGTCATTACAACGCATGCTTTTACAACGCATGCCATTACAACGAAACTTTTACAACGCAGGATTCATTACAACGCATGCTATTACACCGTAGCTGCTATTACAACGCATGCCATTACAACGCAAGTATGGGTAAGTAATTTATAGTCTAAGTGTTGGATAGTGTAGGGGTTAAAATTACTATTCTAACACCAGGGGGGCATAATAGTAGGGTAAGTGTTGGATGGTGTAGGGTTAAAATTAAATACTTACCCATACTTACGTTGTAATGGCATGCGTTGTAATAGCAGCTGCGATGTAATGGAATGCGTTGTAATGGCATGCGTTGTAATGGATCCTGCGTTGTAAAAGTTTCGTTGTAATGGTAGTGCGTTGTGTTAGTTGCGTTGTAAAGAATGTTTCCCCCTAAGGCAAAGTGCCTAATATTAAATGTGAGTGCATACATACATTTTTTTTTAAACGGTTTTTATTGCAGAACCAAGATATACAGCATACTTTTATAAAGATCTGCACTGCCAACGCTAGTGCGTTTTCCTTATCCAAATGGTCTTTGTACACGGCCTGTAAGCCCACAACCCGGAGGTCGGGCGGCGTCAAACGATGGATCACCATTCTCAGCAACCTTTAAACATTAGTAATCTTCATGCAAGTATTTATTCAGTCCGCTTTTATGCCCCACCCCAAACCCCATCTCCCCCCCAACTTCTTAGCTCCCTAAGTCCCTCTCCCTCCCACCCATAAGTGCCCCCACCTACGCCTGAATGCGCTGTTAATGTGTGTGTATGAGTACTATCAGGATTACCTGATCAATTATGGTGAAAGTGCACCTGGTGTGTTTGTGGGGGCTTCAGCTCCTAAGTCGGAGAGTCCCTCCTCCTCCTCCAACGTGCTGTCTCGCAAGGCCTGCACCAATGTCTCCCACGCCGCTGCCGCTTCCAGTGCCTTGTCGTCGGACTTGCGGCGAGCTAGCTGATACCGGAGTGTACTTTCACTCACCGCCCATTTGAGAAACTCATTAACCCATCGCCTGTGCGTAGGACTCTTCTTCAATTTCCAATTTCTTGTTATTTCTCTCTTGGCCAGGATCAGACCCGTATCTAGAAAGTTACTCGTGATCCTATTCTTGGGTGTGTGCGGAAACCAATGCAACATGCCAACAGCCTTATTATACTGTAATTCCCTGTCCGTTACTGCGTTTAGTGTCTCGCCGATCTCCCGCCAATAGTCCCACAGGTGCAAGCAGTCCCTTAACATATGGCCCAGGTCCGCCCCTGCCATATTACATCTAGGGCATGCCGCGTTCTCTGCTCCAAAATACTTCCCGATTTTCCCTGGTGCGAGGTAGGCTCTGTGGAGGATATAAAAATTTATCAGTTGGAAACGTGCGTTTCTCGTGCTCTTCCTTGCTCTCCTCACCAATTGCGCCCAAGTGGTGTCAGGGATCTCCATCTGGAGATCCAACTCCCACTTGGCTTTGAGTGCTGTTAAAGGTTGCAAAGTTTCACGCAGCATTCTAGAATAAAGGCACGTCACCGCTTTATAAGTACCAGCTGCCATCATAGTATATTGGCAAGCCATGGACGTAGCGGGCTCCAGGAGCCCTTCCCCCCCAGTGCGCTTGTATAGCTCTGGTCACAGCAGCGTGCATCAGAAAGTCCCCCCTCGGGAGGTCAAATAGATCTTGCAAGGTTTGGTATGGAATTAACGCCCCATCTTCGTATAGGTCCCCTAGCATTTGGAGCCCAGCGTCCTCCCACACCAGTAGGTGCGACCAATCTCTGCCGTGGGGGAGCGCCGTCACCATGCCCAGGGGTATCTCAGGTGCGTACATGCGCCGCATTCCCGCTCGTCGCTGCACTCTGTTCCAGCAGAGTCTAAACGTCTGTTCCTCTAGAGATAAATCTCTGAGGGCGAGCCTCTGCTGCAAGGTGATGTACGCCAGAACATGGCGGGGGGTGCCCCCGTCCCTCTCGTGCTCCGGCCCCCGATACACCCTCGCCACTTCCTGCGTGAAAATCTGCAACTGAGCCGCCAGGTAATAGAGCTCAAAATCCGGGACCGCCAGTCCTCCCTCATCCTTCGGCCGAAGCAGCGTGGCTAAAGCTATCCTACGCCTGCCCGTGCCCCAAAGAAACGAAATCAGTAACGATCTCAGCTGTTGAAAGACAGATCTGGGTATCCACACTGGCAGTGTGCGAAAGCAGTAAAGAAGGCGTGTCAAAGCTATCATTTTCACTAATGAAATGCGCCCCGTTACCGAGAGCGGGAGGGTGGTCCAAAAGGAAATGCTGCCCCTCAGTGCTCGAATACAGCGGCCCACATTGCCCTCCAGCATATCCGCCGCCTTGTGGTACACATGCACTCCCAAATATTTCAGGCAATTAGGCTCCCAATTGAGCAACGGGCAGGTGGTAGGTCGCATCTCCCCCTGTCGCAGTGGAAATAAACCGGATTTAGACCAGTTTACTTTAAGACCAGACAGCTTACCAAAGAGCGCAAGAAGACTCTCTGCACCCTCCAACGCTTCGCATGCGTCCTCTAGAAATAACAGGAGGTCGTCCGCGTACAGCGAGATAATCTGTGGGCTCCCCCTGTAGACTTTTCTTGAAAAACAATGGTTCAGGGGTGGCCGATAAGGTCCTGAGAGAAATATGGCGTTTAGTTAATTCACGCTAGGGAGCTAGGGATGTAGGTACAAATACAATCTTTTATTTTCTTTTTCGACAGTTATAAAAAGTTTCAGGTGCTCATATGAGTGACAAGGTGCATAATGTGACACGAGTGAACATAGTGGAAAACGAAATGTCACACAACAACAAGGTAAAGGACCATACAAATATATACAATTGGGGGTGATATTTCCTTGAGTAGGTTGACGACGTTTCGATCTGTATGATTTTAGATCATCTTCAGGACTGAGGAGCCTCCTGAAATTTGTAGCTAGTACAGTCCGGCAGGACCGAAAACTTAATTCAACTTAAGTAGGGCATCCACTGATTTGACAGAATAGCTTTTGCGTTCTTTAAACTCGAGACATGTATTATTGGTCCAATTAGCGGTTTGGCGCTAAGGAATTGGTAGCATCACATGTTTAGGAGCAGCTCACCAAGGGTAAGTTCAAGAGTATGCCAGAAACGGAGTCTGGGTAGCTCGGTGAAGTAATTTAATGATGTATTCTTCTGGCGCTGCGTTATTTCGGATTTTAATCTGTGTTAGGGGTCCAGTTAGCGACGGGTGGCATCATGTATTTGCAAGCTGCTTACCGGGAATTAATCACGGCTTGTAGACGGCTGTAAGAGGGGGTCCGATTGCAATCGGACCCCCTCTTACAGCCGTCTACAAGCCGTGATTAATTCCCGGTAAGCAGCTTGCAAATACATGATGCCACCCGTCGCTAACTGGACCCCTAACACAGATTAGAATCCGAAATAACGCAGCGCCAGAAGAATACATCATTAAATTACTTCACCGAGCTACCCAGACTCCGTTTCTGGCATACTCTTGAACTTACCCTTGGTGAGCTGCTCCTAAACATGTGATGCTACCAATTCCTTAGCGCCAAACCGCTAATTGGACCAATAATACATGTCTCGAGTTTAAAGAACGCAAAAGCTATTCTGTCAAATCAGTTGATGCCCTACTTAAGTTGAATTAAGTTTTCGGTCCTGCCGGACTGTACTAACTACAAATTTCAGGAGGCTCCTCAGTCCTGAAGATGATCTAAAATCATACAGATCGAAACGTCGTCGACCTACTCAAGGAAATATCACCCCCAATTGTATATATTTATGTGGTCCTTTACCTTGTTGTTGTGTGACATTTCGTTTTCCACTATGTTCACTCGTGTCACATTATGCACCTTGTCACTAATATGAGCACCTGAAACTTTTTATAACTGTCGAAAAAGAAAATAAAAGATTGTATTTGTACCTACATCCCTAGCTCCCTAGCGTGAATTAATTAAACGCCATATTTCTCTTAGGACCTTATCAGGCCAACCCTGAACCATTGTTTTTCAAGAATACACTATCGCCCCAGGTTCGCTTTATGGGGTACCCTTGTTCTCAAGATATATACCCCCTGTAGACTAGGCCCATGTAATAATGTCCCGTTCTGGCTTCCGCCGCGAAGGGCTCAATTGCTAATGCAAACAGCAGGGGGGAGAGCGAGCACCCCTGCCTAGTGCCTCGGCACACCCGGTACTGGTGCGATATGAGAGAGCCCACTCGCACCCGTGCCATTGCTGATGCATACAACACTCTCGTCCAGCCTATGTAACCATCTCCAAGGCCAAAGCTCTTCATGACCCTGTATAAATATTCCCACTCTAAGCAATCAAACGCCTTCTCAATATCGATTGATAGTACTAAAGGCGCTCGCGCTCTCGGCATTGGGTCTCCCAGCAGTCGTATTAGTCGTCGTATATTGACAGTAGTGTTTCGCGTGGGAATAAATTCGGATTGGTCACTAAATCAGCCCTGACATGTGTCGCAACAGTCTGGTCGCCAATATGGTACTCGGGATTTTGTAGTGCGTTGTTAGCATGGACAACGGCCGATAGGATGCTGGTGTGCAGCTCTCCCTCCCTGGCTTTAGCAACTGGATCATCAGAGCTTCACACATGGACTGAGGTAACCGGCCTCTAACCTTGGCTTCATTATACACCGTTTGGAGTCGCGGAGCTAGTTGCTCTAGATATTTACTGTAAAATTCTATGGGTAAACCATCCAAGCTCGGGGTTTTATTACGAGCCATCCGCTTCACTGCGCTCCCGATCTCCCCTAGTTCAATATCCCTGCTCAGGGTCTCTGCCTGCTCTTGGTCTAGCTGCGGTAATTGCAGCCCCTCCAGGAAGGTGTCAATTTCACTTTCCTGTCCTTCTAGCGCACTCTCATATAGCGTTCTATAGTACGATTGGAAACTGTCCAGTATCCCCGTTTGGGTGTTGTATAAACGGCCTCCTTCCCCCTCTATGGCCAAGATCGGGTGGCTACGTCCAGTAAGGTTAGCCAACCAAGCGAGCAACCTCCCAGCCTTATCCCCCTCCGCGTGTGCTCTTGTCAGATAGGTTTTGTGGTCGAAGCTGCGAAGCCGTTCCATTTCGACCGCCACTGCTTCCTTGGCCTCACAAACAGCATCCTGCAGCTCAGGATGATTAGGTCGTGCCATCTCGGCCTCACGCAGCGTCCTCTCTGCCTTATCCAAATCATCTATTAAAGCCTTGCGCACTCCTGCATATTTCCCTATGCAATGGCCTCTGACAACAACCTTGAAGGCGTTCCACTCCATCGCTCTGGATGCCGTGGTGCCGTCGTTTTCCTCAAAATAATGTGTAATCATCTCACCCAACGCCTCCCTAAACAGTAGGTCGTCCAGTGTGTCAGGCCTCAGCTGCCACGTCGGGACTCTCGAGGTCTCAGTCATCCAATTTAGCGTTAGCAGCAATGGGTTATGATCGGACAGCGTGCGGGTTAAGTACTCAGTACTCGCCACATCAGAAATCACGTGGGGGGAGCACAGAAAAACGTCAAGGCAGACATGGAGATCATGCAGGCTAGAATAATATGAGTAGTCCCTCACTGTTGGGTGTTGCGCTCGCAAAGCATCCTCCAACTCCCATCGCTCTTGCCACTCAAGCCTACGCTTTGCCAGTCGGTGCACCGGGGAAGTTCCCAGAGGTGGATGGGACCTATCCAGTGTAACGTCTGCCACTGAATTAAAGTCTCCGCCCACCACGACGGGACCCGTTAAGTAGCTCGCCAGCGCGCCAGAAAGCCTCGTTGAGAAAGACGATTGGTCAACATTTGGTGCATACACGCTACAAAGCACTATATCTCGGCCCTTAAGTTTCCCCTCTACGGCCACAAACCTCCCCTCTGGGTCTATTGTATGCCTAACCACTTGAAAAGGAGTCCCCGCCCGTATCCAGATAAACGCGCCCCTTGCAAATGCAGAGTATGTGGTGTTTTACAGTTGCCCTCTCCACCTCCGCTGCAGCGCAACACCTTCCTGCTTTGTCAGATGCGTTTCCTGCAATAGCGCAATCTGAACCCCTCTACGAACTAAATAAGCATGAATTTTATGCCTCCTTGCCATAGTATGTAGCCCCCTTACATTTCAGGTTACACATTTCACTGTTCCAGAATTGGCCATAGTCCCATACTAACCGACATGAGGTAGCAGAAGTTCGCATCTAGGCGCACGTGGTGACACCCTCCCAACCCAACCCCAAAGCAACAGTTCCCCCCCCCTCCATGTTCCCCGCCTCGAGCTCCCCCAACTACTCTAGGCTCCCCGCCCCCCCCCCCCCCCCAGAACAGGACCTAACTTCGCAAAAGCAGCTCCCATGCAAACTTTAGAAAGGGCAAAATAACCCCCCTCAACTACCCCCCTACTCCGCAATCTACACTACGGTGACCTTATGGGCCAATAGGGCGTAACTCTAATCCGAAGGTGGTTACCACATTCCCATCCCCCCCGCCCCGCAATCCCCCAGAAACACTCACGAACATCCCATCTGCTTTGTCGTATGCTTCAGCATCGGTAGGCACAGGCCCCCCCCCCCCCCACCCCCCCCAGGCTTCATATACAGTTAGCACTGTTCGTCTTCTCCTTCATGCTTCGATTATGTTCTCCGATGTCTGCGGCGCTACAACTGGGCCCTTGGCGCCACCAAGTTCCGATAGGTCCGTTTCCGAGCCCGTAGCCGGGCCCTCTGAATCCGAGCCCCTGCGTGAACGGGTTTGCACAGTCCCCGATAACTCTACCACTGCTTGCAGCGCTGCCCTTCTCTTCTTTTCCGTTTGAGAATCCGTGGGTTTCTTAGGTCTCTGCCGGTGCCTCCGGAGCCTCTGCGATTTCCGTACGGGTTGTCGACTCTGCTCCTCTTCAGCTCTGATTTTCGCCCCATCCGTCCCGGCCTTGTAAGTGTCCCACCACGCCCAGGCGTCCGCTGATGTAGGAAAGAAGAGCGTTTTGCTATCCACCACTACCCTGAGCTTGGCTGGGAACAGTAGCGAGTATTTTATGCCCTCTGCTCGCAGTTCCCGTTTGAGCGACAAAAAGGAGGCCCGCAGTTTCTGAGTTTCAAACGTGTAATCAGGGAACAGTGTTACGTTACTGTTGTCCACTTGGAAAGGGCCCACGTCTCTGGCCCTTTGCAACAGCCAATCTCTGTCTTTATAGTGCAACAGTTTTATCACCACTGGACGGAGTGGCTGGCCCGGCCTTGGAGGCCTAGCTGGGACACGGTGCGCTTGTTCTAACGTGAAGAAAGGTGAGAGGCCCTCCGGCGCCACTTCTGTTCGCAACCAGTTGTCAAGGTATCCCACCATGTCATCGCCTTCCTTTTTCTCCGGCAGACCCATCAAGCGTACATTATTGCGCCGGCTGCGATTTTCAGCGTCCTCCGCTCGCCTTTCCAGTGCTTGTATACGATCGAGTGCATCCACCAACCTCCCTTCCATGGACTTATGTTCCGGTACCATCTCTTGCAGTGTGTCTTCCGTGCTTTTGATACTGTCTTTCAGTTTGTCATGCTCCGCTCGTAGAAGCCCCAACCCCCTCGCCACCTGAGCTATATCCTGCTGCAGAGCATCTTTCGTGGCCGTAATGGCCTCCAGGATACGATCTTGCAGTTGCTGTAAGTCCGCAGGGCTCTGCGCCGAGCCATCCGGCGCCTCAGAGCCAGTAGCTCCCTCCACTCTCCCCTTGGGTTTTCCCATCTTGTCCTTTTCGCCAGCCAACAGCACCCTCCCCCTCCAGACAGTGTAGTCTCAGCAGGCACGCGTTCTGGGCCAACAGATTTGTTAGGCTGGGGTCCCGAGCCGTCTCCTCCGTACTTCAGGCGTTAGTTCATAGGTGCCGGTTAGTACCAATGCCCCAGCAGCTGCTCAGCGCGTTATCGGTTCAGCCTCTAGCTCTAAGGGGTATCTCTCGTGCCAGGCACACGCAACTTTCCACTACTGGGACCGGCCCCGCCTCAGCGCAACAGTCAGTTCTCCAACCTTTCCCCAGATAGGCACTCCACTAGGAACCGGAGGTTCCCCCAACAACTCGTACTCTCTGCTCCGCTCACCTCACACGTGGCTTCAGGCTACCAACGCGCTCCATCTCTCGCCGCCGATCCGTTCTTAAACCTGTTGCCTCCTGGGCGCTCAGGCGCTATCGCGATCTGGATCTCAGTGGCAATCAACACTAGGCCACCCTGGTGCAGCCCCAGGGTCCCCCACTAGTCGATGCAGCCTCCGGGTTCGTTTGCTCAGGGTTGGTCCTCGTAGGGAGCGCTCTGCCAGCCAACCCCCCCTCAGGCAGCACGGATACCGTCAGTGCTGTCGGCGGCAAGGCCCCAAGTCAGCTCCGGCCCAAGCCCCTACGCGGGGCTCCCCACTTCTTCAGGCCGGTCAGCGCACTCGGCTCCAAGAAGCCCCGAAGCTCAGGCAGACCCAGTGTGGCCCAGGGCTCGCGCCCCCTCAATCCCAGGGCACCCGTGGGAGTTGGCTATCTCCCGACTATTGCCGGCAGCTTCCCCTCAGTCCGTAGCCTTGCCAGTCCCGCCGTGCTCCAACCTCCGGTCGTCGGAAAACCCTCCTCCCGTTGGGCGGGTGTACCTTCTATTCCGCAGTTGGGTTCAGGGTAGGGTTTCCGCGATCTGCCATGTGCCCGGTTCTTCCGCTCTGCCTCTGCTCACTGTGGTCCACTTAGCCGTCGGTCCGCAGGGCGGCCGCCATCTTACCAGCCTTCTTGATAGTCGGCCAGCGGCCGAGTCCGCCTCCGCCTGCAGAATCCAAAGTCACGGCCTCCGTTGCTGACGATGCTCGGGCAGACCCGAGTGGCGCCGCCTCCCTACCTTATTTGTCCGAGGAGGCCGCCGTGCACCATCGGTTCCTACCTGCGCCGGCTCTGAGTGCCGTCCGCCATTTTGGGCCAGATCACCCCGATGTTTCTTTGTCCGTGCGAACAGGGTGTTTTATCGCCGGAGTGGCGTTGCGTTCAGTTCCTGGGGTTTCTCTGCCGTTCCGATGCCCCGTGCTGCCAGGATAGCCCTGTGCACGTCGGAATTCGTGCAGTTTTCAGGATAATATCGGGGGATCGGGCGCGGAGCTCCGGTCTCACGCTGCCAGTCCCCTCGGCATCCAAGCCACGCCCCCCGTGAGTGCATACATACATGAGCAGATATGCCACTGTGCTGCTCAGTTCACTTACTACCAGTGCAGGTGACCAAGATAGCCATTTTAAACCATGTGCAGGACACTGGTGACAACGAGTTGAGCAGCTACATGATGGCTTCACTTAAGATAGGGATGTTTTGTGTCAAACATTTTGTTTTAAGAAACCCATACTGATTCCAGTGTTGGATTTATTAATACATACACCCAGAGGGCACCTTAGATGTGCCCCCCTGAAAACCTACCCGCTCCTGGTGTGTTGGCTGACTGGTTTCTGCCACCTGAGATGAGTGTCTGACCCCCAAGATTGATAGCCTTTGCTCTCAGGAGGTCAGAAACGAAGCCTGCTCGGGTCCGGGGGTTGACACCCCCCTCCCTCAGGATGACCTGCTAATTAGCCTTTCAAGGCAGGGAAGTTTTAAAGAAGCTACCGCCATTTGAAATGTGAGTCTGGCTCCCCTCACAGGTGAGGAAGCCAACCCCCTCTGTCCAGAGCCTCTTGGCACCTGGACAGGCAGGACAATAAGCTAGTCAGGTGGGTGTACCACCCCTTAGGTGGCCAAGTACCACTCCTTAGGTGGCCTAGTCTGAGGATGACATGACTTTTCAGAAGTGGCCATCTTTGGGATGGCAAAATTAGGAATTCTGGGCATATAGGGTGCATAGTGACCCCAAGTGTCCCACAACAACGGGAGCGGTTCTGTGACAGAAGACTGAAGCCTGCCCCCATCGGCTTCGTTAGATACCGGGTGATTACCTACGCTGCGTCTCATGGTGATACAGGCTTGGAGCCACGATCTGATCTAATCTGTGGAGTTCAATCACAAGCAATTCACAAATTTTAGCAAATCGGAAGGGACTGAGACACTGTGTGGAATAATGCATTGCTTCTGAAAGACTCTACGGTCGGACTCAGGGGGCACACAGAGACTTGAGGTATTTGTATTTCTCCTACCCGCCTGCTCACTTTTAAACTACCTCCTCTGTCCAAAATGGCTGGAGCCATAAACCTGTAACAATAAATCCCCCCCCCCCACGGTACCTCTGTCCACGAGGCTCCTCAATTTAACTCCCCCACACAGAGATAAGCATTCCTCCCAGATAGCTGGAGCATTGCTGGCTCGGATAGAAAGTGAAACTCCTCCCCCTAGGCTTAAAGTAATAGCAGCAGACAGAGGACTAATATCTCCACCTCCCCTGCATGCACGAAGGAGAGGGGGTACTGCTCTTCTATGCCAGCTAAGCAACAGCAACAAACAGAGGACTAATGTCTCTATCCCACCTATTTGGCGGACATGTTTGACTATTCTCTCTCATGGGCGGACATCCTGGATTAGTCATTTTCTTCTTTATCTGAACACTCGCCAAGAATTAATCACTCTAGACTAATCACAACTACTGAGTACTTGGCTCAGTTAGGTATCTACACCCTCTTGTGAAAGAATGCCTGCCTATTATTGTATTATTATTCTCGTAACTATACTCTGAACATATGTAATGCACAGAATGCCACCTCATATATGCAAGAATGTCTGCTTATTATTGCAGTACACTCCTAGCTTTACTCTAAACATTTGTAATGCACAGATTGCTACATCATATCTGAAAGAATGTTTGCCTAGTTTTGCAGTATTGTACCTATACCTGTATGTTGAACACTTGTAATGCGCAGATTGCGACCTCATATACCTTTTACCGCAGTATTATTCTTCTACCTGTATTTCGAACATTTGTAATGCAATGCTACTTCATTTACCTTGGTTGCTAACTAATGTCATTTCTGCTCTCTATGATTTTGGATTCTTGATGGTGGCACTACCCCATATATATATCTGGTTGATCACCAGTGACACTGTTGTTCTCTACAACCTATTGTAACCTATTGTATGTATATGTTTCTCTGCACACTCTTACATTTGGGATACGCCGATTGATCACTAGTACTATTCTTACACCGTATAACCTACTGTATGTTTTTGTTTTTCCTACACATGTGTACCACTATAGTGCATTCTCCTAGTCCCACCTAAACCATCATCGCAACATGGATCCCCCCCATCCCCCCCCATTCTCAGTCCCCATTACCCTCTCACCTCCTTTCTTAGTATAACTCCCCTTCCCCACAACATGACCACTCCCAATCCCATTTCCCCTCCTACTCTCAGCCCCCATTACCCTTCCTGCACCCCCACCTCGACTATCAGTCTCCCAGCATACACCCTGACCCACCCACCTACCATCATTGCCCTCACTCACACCACCAACCCCCTCCCCACCTCATATACACCCCTCCCGACCAAAACAGCCCTTCTCCCTAACACCCTCCGTACACCAACACAACGCACACCTCCTCGAACACCAGCCCACGCTCCCACCTGCACACGAATTTCCTGGTCAGCCATTCCTCTCAGACGGCCGCCCCCACCTCCACCACCTACCCCACGGTGGACAACTTCATGGCCACCCTTGCTCAGATCAAAGATGACATACACAACATCAAGGAACTACTCGCCACACACCCCATACACCCCTCACCCACCTCCCCTCCCAACTTATTCCCTACCCACCCGGCTGACTCACTCACTCAACACGCCCCAAACCGGGCGTCAATCCCCGCTCTTAGACGCAGCAAATGCCCTCGTCCCCCTCTTCGCCCCTGCAACACCCCACACAACTACACCTCCCCGCCCAACGGGTCCTCCATCCTTCCGTCGAACTCTCTCACTCAACCTTAATCATTTTTATTAATTGTCTGATTCCCACGTGTTTAACTTTGTAGCCATTTACGTGTGCCATTTATTTGTACTATTTTGTACATAGGTTGGCTTGTAGCCAACTATTTGTACCATTTATACTATGTGACCTATTGATTTATCTGTCTGACTATGCGTCCCCAGGTACTCCTCTTTGTAAAGCGCTCTGATATCCGCAAGGATCTTGTCCGCGCTATATAAAACTTTCAAAATAAAAATAAATAAATAAAATAAGTGTCAATGGTCTATTGGCTACTACCCTACACTCTCCTAAAGCCCCTAAATTCAGTATTTAGGGGAGCCCCTGGCACCAGAAAGTTAGATCCTACCGTCCTGAAAGAAGACTGACGCGAAGAGTTGCAGCTGCAAGAACAGAAGACCCAGCAACTGACTTGGTGCCAACCCTGCCGGATCTAGATACTGCAGAGGGAAAGTGATCCCAAAATGAACACGTAGGTCATTGGAATCTTCTAGAAATAGACTCATGAAGTGAGTACCCCGGGCGAAGGTAGGGAAGTATGGGGATTTCTTTACCTGATCTTGAGTTGCTGTTTTGCTTTATTATTGGAGCGAGATTTCACTTATAGTAATGGAGGCAATTGTATTGATTATTGAAATGCAATAAAACAGATTTGAACCTAAAAATTGACATGCGGTGAGGCATAGCAGATGTCTTTAGTCCCCTGCGCCCCCCTGCCCCACCTTGTGTTGCTGGTGTCGATTTCCCGACCCCAGCAGAGGGGAGGGTCACATCTTTGCTCTTGTGTAGTGAAGGGCAGAAGTCCCTGTAAAAGCTAGAGAGGCACTTCTTTTTGCCCTTCCCAAGGCCTTACCTTTCATTCTGTTGAGGCCAGACTAGATATCTCTGCCAGAATAATATGATTTCTGTATGTAGTGTTTTGTCTTTGCCATGACCCTTGACTTTTGACCCTTGTACCTCAGTTTACCAGCAAGCCAGCAGAGAGCAAGAAACCAACGTAGTTGGGATTCTGGGCCCATAATGCTACTCCTAAAGTGTCCCTTAAATGTCCCTTCCCCTCCCTCAGATACGTTTCCCAAAAGTGTGTAATCCTCTAGTGTGCTATCTCCCAAAACACAAGAAACACTGTTAGAAACACTGTTGGAAGGAGAAGTTCTCCTTGTCCTCTAGGAAATGTTGTCATTCCCATTCAGAGAACGAGTGCACTGTTCTCAAATGCTAATTTCTTCTTCTTCTTCTTCGTCGTTGTCCTCGTAAGAGTTGATCCTGATTCTTAAAATTTTGAAATCTGAGTTCCAGGCTCCATCTGTCACTCTATTCCAGATTTCTACAGTTCATGCTGGGGTTGATTTGTCAGCAGAGAGGAAATTCAGCTTAAACAGTTGCTTGCTTTCCAGTATGCTAATAGATAGACCAGAATCTACACTAAGAAAGGGTTGGGTAATCTTATACAAACTTGCGTTTTTCCATATGGAATACTGTTCTTTGTTTCATTGTGGTTTTAATCCCTTGGCTATACATGAGTTATTCTATGTCTTTTGTGTGTGTAAGCTGAAACGAGTGGAATTGGGAGAAAGTTCATAAATCTTGGATGCCAGATGACCAGAGTTGAGTTTTTGACAGCTCTAGGTAAATTGGCAAGTGGTAGGTGACCTAGTTTAGAAATCAAGACACTCGGTTTCATAAAGTCATTTAAGCCAAAATTATAACAGCCACATTTTTATTGGACTATGTAATTCTTTCTCTTATTACAGCTAAAGGTTTTTGTCAAGTGATTGTGAAACAAAAGGCTGTAAGATGTTGGTTTTCTTTTCTAATGCACAGCATTTAAAAAGCTTGTAAACGAAAAGTACCCATATTTAAAAATATATCTGGAATTACGAAAGCACATTTTTTTTTTCTTAATTCAGAAAGTCTGATGCAAACCTAGATTTAAATAGGAGCAAAACAAATCGGAACACTTAACTTGGTGATGTGCAAATGTTAAATATTTTCAGGCACTCGATTGCTAAACATTGTTTGCACACTATATCGTTTTATTAGTAAAACCACATGTCAGTGGGACATTTTATGGCTATTTCAGTGAAAAACTGCTAATTTCAAATGTGCGCTACCCCTTCATGCTTTAGGTATGTATTTATTAAAAGTGATTTTTTTAAACATAATTTGAGAAACATTCCTGCCCCTGTACTTATGACAATGCTGTTAAGGAACTAAAAAACAATTTAGCGGTCATGTGCATCTTATATGTGGCTAGATTTGAAATCAAACAAGTGATTTTTGTACAGCAGACATGCTGAACTCACATGTTTGAAGGTGCTCTGGTATGTGATGAAGAAAATGGCGGCTCAATGAATTAAAATATTTGCCCAGGATAACGTGATTTAAAACCAGTTTATGGGTCAAGAGCATTATAATTAGGTCGATTAGATCTTCTAAGTTAAAAGACCTGCAGGTCTAGTAACATTTGTATGATTTTTCAAGTCCTGCTAACCTGAAGCTTCTGATGACAGTGCTGGCAGAGTACCAAGGAAGTTCTTTAAAACTATGCTTCAGAAGATGATGTACCTCAAGGTGGCAACCAGCTTGAAGATCCATAGCTGGAAAGCCAAGAAGACTGGTGTAAAGCAGACTCCAAGCAGAGGCTTCCTCATCAACAGGGAGACCAGGCAAGCACCAGGCCACATCCTGGGTGTGATGGGATCCTCTAATCCTGCAGTGCATCTTCGAATCCTGTTGTATTCTGCCTTTCAGCTGGGGCATCGGTCATGGTTTTTGGTACATCTGCGTGGGTACATGATGGACTGTGCTAATGATTTGAGGTGGGGGGACCCACTATCCTGGGCAGCATAACTCCTGTCACACCAGTGCACACAACATACTGAGTCACTGTGCCTTGAACAGGGGCTGGCAGGCACAGCCAATTATGCCCTGGTCCAGAGGTGGATGGGATTTTGGGCAACCGCTTGTGGCGAAAGATGATCAGGAGTGGTATGAAAGAGAAGAACAGTTACGAAGAAGATGGTTGGGCAGTGGCGGAGGTGATTAAGGAAGGAGTAGGTGACACAGATGTGAATTCTATTAGATGAGATCTAGAAAAATGAGAAAATTGAATACATGTATTAGATTGTGTGAGATGGCATGAAATAACATGAGGCAGTTTATAAGGGGTTGGGAAAGAACTGGTTATAAAAAGAACAAGAGAGGAGTGATCAAGAAACTATTAGGTGGTATAAATTAACATTATGGGAGATTAACAGTAGATAAGGAAGGAGTAGATGTGTTCAAGTGTTAGATCAAGGATGAAGAGATCTGAGAGACAAGTTTAAAAGGTAACAAGGGGGGGGTAAGAGTGAGACACTAAAATCTAATGTAGTAAGGAGGATTAAACAATTGAGAGAGAGGAGATGATGAAGAGGGACTGAGTATTTGTTTAGAGAGAAGAATAGATAGAAGAATAATTCAGTTTGGAGTTTGTTCCATAAGAGAAGGTTGTGGTCCGCAGAGGGTGTTCTCACCAGAGGCTTGAATAATTATTTTTGCTGTTATAGAAAAAGAAAACTGGTTAGCTTTTTAAGGCGGTATGGGAACATTTTCTTTATCTGTTGGGTATTTTAATTTTCCTTCAAACACTGAGGTGTTGAGAGGAAAAGATCATCCTTTTCAAATGTGTTGTAATGGTCGTCATGAAGAGCGTCATGTTGTACTTCTGTTTTTATGTTTCAAAGTCTTTGAGTTTTACGTAGATTCAACATTTTAAATGGGATGTGTTAAGATCTACAAAATAGATCAAATCGCGGAACACTACAAGACCTGTTGCGTTCAGCAAATCAAGTGGAAGTTAAGCCTAAAGAAAAAGAGTACCATTCACAACAGACTTTAAATAAGAAGTGAAAATGTACTAGAGAAGGATATGTAATCTACCTCCATACTTAGCACCAGGGCTGGAGAGAAGAGTTGTACTTATATAATGGGTAGAGGTAATAGTAGCCAGCCACTGAAACGTAAATATAATGGGAAGGATCAGTTTGAGTGAATAAAACATGTAGGAGTACACCAAGAGTGAAAGAGGTGATAAACCTAAAACAAAAATAGGAAAATGAGGACCATAGCATATAAGGTGTTGAACCACAATCAGCGATTCAGGGCTTGATGGTCTCATGACCTTTTAGAACAATCTGTGTGGAAACTAGTTATGAAAAGTCAGATCAAGGTAGAAGGTGACTACTTTCTTATTATCAACGACTCCTTGTGATCTATCTATTCTCTTGGGCAAATTTAACACTTGTTTGTTTACAACATGACCTGGAAATTAATAGTAACAAAACTAAGTACATGGTCTTTGGTGCTAAGAGGAAAATGCCCATGAGTAAGGTATTCTTAAGCAGGGGGAGGCATTGGATAGGGTACAGGAGTTTGACTATTTGGGCACAAGATTGGAGATTCCTATAGATGGGTAGCCCAGGTACAGAAAAGTGTTATGACTTTAAAACCAAGAACCTTACCGTTGGCCACCTTTACCCACTCCTGGACGAAAAAGGGAAACAAATCAAACCTGTGCCAGATGGGTTGTCAAGTACCAGAGAATATTGAACACTTGTTGTTTTTCTGTAAGGGATATGCTAAACCACGATTAAGCTGGATCATTCCTCTTTGTAAACTTCTCGGTTTAGGGGACCGCCTCAGCCCTTAGAGTATGTAAAACCAACACCAGATACTGTGGTGTATTCATTTGCGAGATACTTGTCTGCAATATGCCACATTGGGTTGAATTCTCTTTAAAACATTACGCATATCTTTGCACACCTAATATCTTGTCTCAAATGTATTTGATTGGTTTTAAATTCTTTTTGTTGTCTTACCAATTTTTTTATAGGAATAGAATTGTCCTTATTTGGAAATCTTTTTAGCTTTGAGATGCTTTTTAAAAAAAATGTTTTGCACCGTTTTTTTAATGTATTTTAAAACATGATTAGACTTGTATTGATCTGTAATTTCTCACACAATTTTGTATTATCTACATTTTTTTCATGAATTTGTATAAAGGAAATATGATGATGACTAAAATATAGACACCCTGACACTGTAAAGCTTGTATTTTAAACTTTGAAACCGAAATGTGTCTCCTTTGCAAAAAAACATTCTCGATATGGCTTTTATGATACGTTTGTTACTCATCTTGGTGATCTGACTGATTCAAGAATTTCTTGAGTACAAAATACAGTGCTAGAGTGATCTGTGATCCATGAGTTTTAATATATATTTTTAAACCTCTCCCTGTGTTGGTGCTTTGTAAAACCACAGTAAAAAAAAATCGGTGTCTAGAAATTCAACTCTGTACTATAAAACATATTTAGGTCAGTCCATTTTGCATCTACTGTATCTCTGTGTAACACTTAATTTAAGCCTGTTTTAAATTTTTTTGATAAGTTGTGTATGCATATGGTAACTTCTGTTGATAATGATGTATGCCTTATGATGATTTTATCATTGTAAATATTTCCTACATTTAGCCACAGCCATATGACGAAGAAAGGTGGAAAACATTTTGCCTGGGGGAAAAAATTAATTCTGATCTTGCTTCTTCGTTGTTGAACACTGAGAATGAAAACCCAGGCATTGATTATATAAAGGTGTGTAGAACCCTCTTCCAATGTAAGTAAATCATTAAAACCAAAAACATTTTTTGACTGTTCTTAGACTCTTTTAGTAATGTTTGTCATTTTTTCAGACCCTCCTGCATAGGATGTCATTTTTTTCAGACACTCCTGCGTAGGATGTTCAAAGTGCCATTATTGATTTTAAGTGAAAGGTATCTGGCAAATGTTGCATTCTTCTTTTTTCCCCTCCGTCATCTGACTACTTTAATGGCATTGAGCTTCTGTAGTTTTCTGTTAACTGTGCCCAGGTCCGAAGACTTATGGATGAAGGGTTACCCTTTGGATAGGTTTGTCCAGCCACTAGCTTCCATGTTCTTTGGCACACTACTGTTATCATTTGTATAGCCAATAGTCTGCTGCATATGACTGGCTTGAAGCAACACCGCCCACGTTACTCTGTTTTCAAGTGCTGATATGCATTGAAGCATGAAACCTGACTCTCTGTGTGTGTTTTGTGTAAACTCCTTATATTCCTTATGTGGTGCATTATGATTACACAAAAAACACTAAGACAGACGTATACTCTAAATGTTTGGTATTCTGTTTCCCTTCTCTTCAAGTGTGGCCACAGTGTTATATGTAAATCCCAGAGACAGAAGTCTGGTGGAGGATAAAGCAGGTCCTTCAGCAGCCAGATAAATGTGCCCCAAAGTGTTATACGTAAACCCAGCAGACCTGTCAAGCAGGATTTTACACTGTAATGTCAAAAATGACCCTCACAGCCCTCACCCTACATATTTTGTAAGGTTCAGAGGAGGCCTCTCTGCTAAGTCATGTCAGCCTATTGTTTGCTGCTAGGAAGCATTTCACACCTATTCAAATGCTAATCCCTGGCTGGAAGACGTTTGAGAGTAAATGCAAATTAGCCTCCAGGAACTTCAGGTGTGGGGGAAAAAAATATTTATTAAAAATTCGACTATCTACTTTTTGTATTTAGTTCTATTCCCGAGAAACAGTATTAGATATTAGAGATACAGTATTCGTATTTTGATCTGTGCTCTTGTTTTCTACATAGGACAGCTAGGCCTGCAACAGTGAAAATAGCATCTGATAGAGACATCTAGCCGCAGATTCCTTACCTTTTAATTCTCCCCAGGAGCCAGACTGGATCTGGAAAAATTTTCACAGCAGTACCTCTACGCGTCGGTAGAGGGCGTTTAGTGACTCCATAGTGATATTGTCCACCTGATGTGATGCCGGCAGAGTCCATATAAGCCCTTCCCTGTCGCGCTGATGTCCGTTACTTCTTTTCCCCTGCTCCTAACTAGGATCTGGAGAGGGATTCCTCAGTCTGTTTTTTTGGCCTATTTCAACTTTTCGTCGACTTAACATTGTGCCTTATTCGAATTTCATCTGCGTTCAAATCCTGTGGATCTGGTGGACGTCGGATGTCTACCACAGACACTAATAATATTTGTATGTGGTGCCTCAGAGGAATGCGACTCCTGTCGCCAACTTCGTCTGGAGGTGTTGTGGGAACTTCGCATGAAGTTCTTGGCAGTGTCGTCGCGTCGTTCAAGGTCGCGCTCCACGTAATGCTTGAGAGCCTGCTCCAGAAGTCCTTCCTGTGGGCATCCTTCGACCTTGACATCCAAAGGTATGTTGCGACGTAAGCGGTCAAAGTCACAGCATTCCCCGACTTTGCTGCATAGGCACAGCGTCTGAGGCCCCTCCTAATCCTCCGATTGAGGAGTCTGGGCAAGAGTACAGTATTCCCTGGAGCCGGGGTGACTCTGGATCAGATGCGGGAGTATTATTCCTCCCTTCATGCGATCTTTGGGTCTCCACCTTCCTCTGGTGCGATTTTCAGCACCAAGGAGGTCAGAGGAGCCTTCACTGTATCCACGCCGGCAGGGGTCTCCCTTTGCTTCAGTTAGGCCCTCTGGATCCGTAGTCTGATCCTTGTCCGCTCCGATGAACAGCCCTTCGGTGTACACACCTGCGGCGCCAGTGTTTGCTCGGCCAGCTCTGTTGTCGACGTCAGTGGCTCGGTCTTCTCTACTTCCGACGCAGAGGCGTCGTCACATCGGCACTGGACGGCGTCGTCACATCGACTGATGGCGTCTGGGGCAGGGCCGGTGGTGCAGTTTGCCTCACATCTTTCCTTCTCCTTCTGAGGAGCCCCTACTGTTTTTCCTCCAGGAGAACACATTTTTGGCAGAGAAGGAGAAGAAATGAGATTTATTTACCTGATGATTGATACTGTCCAACCTCCTCTCGAGGTTAGTTGTCTAAATGAGCTGAGTGAGGCTAGTGGCCTTGAATCCGCCCCATCATCGGGCCTCTTTTCTTCTCCCGGCCTCACAACATAGGTAAGCTCTGCCTTTTCTGAGCTTTTTGAATAGAGCAGCTCTGGTTCTGGAGCTGTAGCTCCCTTCTGTGTGAGGTGGCCATTAACCCATTATTTGGGGTACTCAATCGGGGCCAAACAAGGTTGAGCCTGTGCTCCCCAACAGTGAAGCCCTATAGGATATTTGATTTTGATCTTGGGCTAAGTCTGCTAAGGGGACCCCAGTGGAGTGGTCTGTAGCACATACATTGTCCTGCCCGCGGGGACCCAGCCGGCCTACTCCAGCAGCCTACTCAGCGCAGCTTTGTGGTACAGACTGCTACATCCACCCCTAACATCAGCGCATTTCCTAATGTCCCTCTTGACTGGGAGTCCAGGAGTCTCAATACTTTTGGTTGACAATTTTTTTTCTGCCACCAGTTCCGCCCTGGGGTCACTAAATATCGCTTGTGTTCTGAGCCGGTTTTCTCACACATTAGGGGATTCGTTCTTGCGCCTCCTATCCCTTCCAGATGAGTCCCGGAACAATCTTACCCTATACTCCATGATGGCCAAGTGCTTCAATGGGCATGGATTCCACAGATTCTGTAGGTCGAGCCATGGCTCTTTAAGTGGCATTCTGCCGTCGTGCCTGGCTACTCCACTCTGGTTTTTCAGAGGCTTTCGATAGTGTACATCTGTTCGGCGCTCACGCAGATTCCGCCTTACAGCGTTTTCGGGACAGTCGGGCTGGAATAGAATCTTGATTATGTTTTTCTATACTTCCTGCCTCCCTTATTCCTCCTGTACTAGACTTGTGCGGGAGGATGGTTTCTTTCACATATGAGCCTTTCAAAGGCAGTGCCCATTGCCTTTTTTATTTTCAATCTCTGCCTACAGGTGGCTATCAATGAACAGGTTATGGTCCCCCATTATTGGGGAAGCATACTACTTTGTGACCTATTGGGCTTCAACGCCTGTTGATGCAAGGTGTTCTGTTATGAATGTTTTTTTTCTTCCCAAATTCTGATTAGGGTATTTTGCTTGCATTGTGCGGTTAACTGTTGACTTGCTCCCTATTCTACAGGGAACATCGTCTGTATGCCTTATAAGCATTCCTACATATGTTTCTGACACTTAAGTACCTCTTATAGGGGACTTCAAATTATGTCCTTTTGGTGAGATAGTGCCGGGGTTTCTGCTTCGCACCTGATTTGCTGTTTTGTACAGTGTCTTGCTCCTTGCCATGGATTTGATTTTTTATTTTATACTCTTTATCTGACGTTCTTCCTTCCCTAGCAGATGCAGGGGGACGGGAGGGGTGTAGTCCTTGGCCTACGGTATATTGACTGCTCCTGACCTAGGCAGTGTTCCCTTTTAGGTTCTTTTTAAGGACGTTGGCAATTCTTTGTGCTAGCTCTCACTATTCATTGGCAATAAAGGCTCCTGCCACTTCTCTTTCTCACAAGGCTCCTTGTTGGGAGTATCTGGTCAGTATCTTTGCTATGGGTGGATTACCCGTCCGACCCTTTATTTCCTGTGCCACCACCTTTGCAGTCTTTAATCTGCTTCTACCCTGCGTGAAGCTATTTGCTTTTTGCTTTTGGGCAATGCCTTTTACCTTCGTTCCTACAGCAAACACTTATATGACAGTTAAGATACCAACCATGACACTGCTATTGAACTGGTTGTTATTTAGATGTCACCTCCTACCCCTTTCTTTGGGGTTCATGGCTGTGTTTCACTTTACGTTTTTTTCTCGAACATGTGTTCCTTGACCACCTTCTCTCTTGGCTTTGGTTCGTAAGGAGGTTTGGTGATCTTTTTGGATTGGGCTCACCAATTAGAACGGCTGAATTTCACTGGTTTCACTCCTACACCCACTGATTAACCAATACACCTTGGTATATAATTTAACTCAAACATTTTAAAAACGCTCAGTCACCGGATGATGTCATCAGTGATGTCATCAGTAATTTCCTCAGTGATGTCACTGACCATGTCATGTTTGATGTAATATGTGAAGTCATAAGCAGTGAATTGCGGGGGCGCGAGTTATAGTTAGCTCACTAACTATAACTGCTGAATTTCTCTGGTTTTGTACGAGTGAAACCTGAGCCTGACTAGAACGTCTCTGTAACCTTTGCTTTTTTCAGTGAATGTGAAAATGTGTGTGTGTGTGTGTGTGTGTGTGTGTAACCGCGATTTCCCCTTTGAATTCTTTTGGACGCACGGCTGTATTTCCACCCTGCACACAGCCTCCGTGCGGTTCCTGGGTACTTACCTTGGGTGTTTTTTTGTGTGCCCAGCTCCCCTGAATCTCCTGGTTCAAGTCCCGACTTTGATCGCAGTTCGCATTCCACTCTATTAATATATGGTTTGGTCCCCCCCTGGAGACAACTGTATTGTGTGCTTACTTACCTATTGCAGTTGAAGTAATCTTGTGCAATTGTATCGCTATCTCCGGGTAGGAGAGATACCAATGTGTTAGTAAGCGTTGTTTAATAAATTGAACTTGTATATGTATGTTGAGTGGTTCTTTTTCATTTAACCTACACTAAATGATTAGATCTGGTAAAAGAAGTTGCTTAACACTCCTTCAAGATAAGCCTGAAGGCTGCCACTTAGAATGCTTTCTGTGGTTGTCTAAGACCACTACAATCACCAAAAGGGTTGTCTGGATTAGTGCAAGGTGCTTTACTTAAATAAGTGTACACCATATACTAAGCCAGCCTCCAACAGCAATGTTAACACCTAAGTCATTTTGCCAGTCTAGTCTTGCTTTGGTCAAGCCCTGTGTATGCGAATCTTGTGAATATGCATATGTCTTGGCTATCAATGGGTAGGTGATTGCAAAAGTGAGGACAGGGCCTGCAATTCTAATGGTCCTGTAAATCGTCTCCCAAGATACCAAACATAGCATGTCTGGTTCTGTAATAGTCAAATTGCGTCAAAGTGGTTGGTGCATTACTTGGGTCGCAAAACTGATCCCAATTACGCATTATGCCGGCCTAAAAGAAGTCTCCGATGGTATAAATAGCAACCGTAAGGACATGTAATTCCTACATGTCTTACTTTTGTGGGCTACAAGGCCTACACAGAGGTGACTTTTTAAAGTTTTAAACCGAGGCTTTGGCGTGACCTAAGAGTTAATTTTGACAAGTCGAATTAGTGTTTAAACTGCCACAGACAGGCTTCACTGATAGGCCTGAAGCAAAGTTTACACTGCAAGTGTAAACTTTGCCACAATAGGTGCTGCATTCCACTAGTGATTAACTTCCAGGCCCTAGGTACATCTTGTACCATATAATAGGGACTTCTAGGTAAGTTAACTATACCATTTAGAAATATGCCTATTCTACCATGTTTAAAGAGGGAGCATGCTACAGTGAGGTAAAGTGCACAGAGTTGTAAACTACCTTGCAAAAAATATAGGGTCCAGCAAAAGGCAAATAATCCACAGAAAAGCCAGATTTCATACAGGCCTTCTTCAGTTCATAGTGCAACACTTCTGTCAGGGTGGGTAATATTACACAAATAATGAAACAAAGTGTGAAAGTTGTTGCATAACTTCCTATAATTATGCCATGGTATGCTGGACCCTAAGGAATTGAGCCCCTACTATAGCAACCGACTCCAACTTCATGAAGAACAATATGGCCCTATGACTTGTTCTGCCATATCGAGCCTCTGAAAGGTCTGTTATCACCTTGCAGAATTACATGTCGAAGTGGCCTCCTAAATATTGTGGACTGTCTGTGAAAACGTTGTTTTTTTCCTCATCATTTAGCCTAGCTCAGTGATAGCAACTGTGAACAGATAGTGATCCAGCTTTGTAATTTTCAGTGCATTTTGGCAACCAGGCTCTCTTTCAATACTGTTGAGAAAAATATTATGTTCCCTCATGTCTGCCTAATTATTCAATCACGGAAGGCTGCAATGGTGAAATCGACAAGTTGAACTTCCTTTATGTTCTTTTAAACTTGTTGAACTTACTTATTCTCCATGAAGAGAAGCTGGGACCGGAGCAGTTTGAACTTTAGGCAATCAATTTAGGAAAGTGGCAGTATTCCTCCAGCTTTGGAATAATGACAACACAACAGCCATTACCATGAATGCTGGTGGCATGCCTCTCTAAGCCTAGCTAGGCTTTTTTCTTAGGAGTCAACAATTTTAGTTTTTTTGGGAGGGTTTTCCACCCTTTGATTAGAAAGAAATCTGTGTTGTAACTATAGATGAAAAATCTCCCCAAATGCAAGTGTGGCATTCGAGCATCCAAATTCTTCTTGTTTGTACTAAACCTCTCATCAGTTAATTCTTTGGACCGCTCTACCTCCTGTTTGATTAATATCCTCACGGAAACTTGTGGCTTTTTAGACCGCTACAATTGACATGACCTTTCTACCAATGTGTAATGAAGGACACCCCAAGTTGCCTCTAAATACTTCATTCCCCCTACCGTAGATCATTAACTAGAGCTTTTGAAGCATCACACTTTGAGACAAATCATCTGTCTTGGGGGCAGTTTAGAAGTTCTGGTTGCTTCTCCTTCATTTCACACTTCTAGAGTTTCTCAAAACAAGCTAGTAGAGCTGAGAAACAAGCTAGTAGAGCTGAGAAAATTGTGCGTGTTTGAATCCAAACAAACCGTTTTAAAAACCAGTCAATTGGTGCTTTTGCTATTTATTCTTTGTGGTGGACAAAAGGAATGGGAATATGAATATCCACCTTTTAGCTTTTTAGTCCGGAGTCATTTGCTCACAATGGTGACCTTTTTGCATGTATTCTCAACCCCTTATGAAATAATGATTAATTTTGTACTTTAGACCCTAAGCATGCCTGCTTAAAAATCACATTGTGAGCTTACTCTGTAAAAGTGCAGTAACAGCAGTAAATGCCTGTTCCAGGCATATGAGCTTCAGATCACACACTATACATAGATCGTGAAACTCCATCGGGTTTTAGAGCCGGTTTTAGCACCGAGACCGCCGTGATCGAGGTTGCCGAGTCAGTTAGGTGGTCGCTGGATTCAGGAGCATCGGCAATGCTGGTGCTCCTGGATCTATCGGCCGCCTTTGACACGGTTGACCATGGCAGGCTACTACAACGTCTTGCTGAGATCGGCCTCCAGGCCCAGGCACTTGGATGGCTCCACTCATATCTGTCCGACAGATCTCAGAAGGTGGCCTTAGGCACCTTTTCCTCGAAATCCAAGAGACTGAACTGTGGGGTCCCACAGGGATCAGCTCTTAGCCAGTTGCTTTTTAATATTTATTTGGCCCCGTTGTTTAGCTCATTGCCAATTGGGGAGTCACCGCAATTTCCTATGCTGATGACACCCAATTGGTCTTCCCGTTTTCTGAGGTAGCAGAGGCAGCCTTTGCTAATTTCAAGGGCTGCCTTCGCGACGTGGCCTGCTGGATTAACACCAATAAACTAAAATTAAATGCTGGTAAAACGGAGGTTATCTTTTTTGGGAAAGGCGCCCACCCTCCTGCCGAGTTTTGGTGGCCCGCCGAAATGGGCTCTGCACCGATTCCCAGCACAAAGGCAAAAAACTTGAGTTACCTGGGATGATGGCCTATCCTTTGCCCCCCACATACAGCAGGTCGTTGGAGGTTGCCTTAGTAAGCTTAGGACCCTTCGGAGATTTCTTCAACTGCTCCCGGAGGGCTGCCGAAAAACGGTTATTCATGCCATGATCACCTCTAGGCTTGATTACGCCAATGGCCTATATTTAGACCTCCTGAAATTTTTGCTGCAACGGCTGCAAACCGTTCAGAATTCGGCTGTAAGATTGCTGAGGCATGTCCCTTTTAAACAACACATTTCCCCTCACCTACGCATGCTACATTGGTTACCTGTGGCCAACCGGATAAAATTCAAGGCTCTCACCCTGGCCTATAGAGCCTTACATGGAACCTGTCCGAATTATCTAAAAAAACGACTGCCTAGATACTCTCAGGCCAGACTCCTCCGTTCTAACCATAAGGTTCATCTTCACGTCCCTCGAGTGAAAAGGGCCCGCTTGGGTGGTAGAACCTTTTCCGCAAGTACGGCACTTCTTTGGACTACCTTGCCGCCTGAAATACAACAGGCACCCTCAGAACCCAGCTTTAGGAGATCACTGAAAACATGGCTTTTCACCCAATAATTCTTACTCCTTCGTTCTATGTCTTTTTCTGATCACCCAGCGCCGGGACACTTCCTCCGGAGGTAGCAGTTCGCGCTTTATTAAAATTCAGTATTATTATTATTATTATTATCATCGTCATCTGGTGTTGGGCCAGGTTGTTTGCAGTTTGTTATTGTCTTGGAACAAGTCGTTGGAAGTCACGAGATAAGTGACTCCTCCTTTGGACAATAGTGCGCATGGGCATCGACTCCATCTTCAGATTGTTTTTTTTTTTCCGCCATCGGGCACGGATGTGTTCGCGCTCCAGTTCAGTATGGTTACCGATTTAACTTTCGACGCGTAATCCTTACCCTTCTTCGGTATTGTTTTCTATCACGTTTTCCCTTTCGACTCTCTTCTCTACAAGCTTCTACTTCGGTGGCGGTTGTCGAAGCAGCCCTTCGGGCCTAGCTGCGCCATCAGGCCTTCTTGGCTCATGGAAAGGACTCCCTTCAAACAGTGTCCTCAATGTGGATCCAAGTTTCCACACGCCGATCTTCATGAGGTGTGTAACCTCTGCCTTTCACCTGAGCACGAGGCCAAACACTGTCTGGCTTGTGCCTCTTTCCGCTCCAAGAAAACCATCCAAGATAGTCTATCTCGAAGAAGCATGGCTCGATCATCGATACCTGACAACAACTTCCAGGAAGGCATCTATGTGCAGTAGCGGATGGAAGAAGGTACCTTCAGCGCCTCCGAAGCTGAGGAATCCGACATTGAAGGCATCACCCCGGGGCAACGGGTCGTAAGTACTGACGTCTACATCCCCCTCCCCGACCCACCCATTCAAAGGCACCAGTAACACCTTCACCTTCGTGCCTAGGTGCACACTGGGATGAAACTTCCCAACACCGGCTTCGGGCACGGAAAAGAAGTCTACACATAAGCCTTCAGGCCACTCTGCATCAAGCCAACCTGCTGTCTATGCCAAAACCCCATCCCCAGCACCGACAAAAGAGAAACCGAGAACATTGTCTTCGTCCGCGCCGAAACCTGATTCCACATCCGTGCATTCAGCACTGAAACCAAGGCACTGAAGCTTCGGATCCGAAAAAAAATTCGGAACCAAGGAAGCCATCGGTTCCTAAAACCACTAATCAACCTTTGGATCCCAAAAATCGCCGGAATCGGAAAAACAACGGGTTCCAAAAACATCTGGCACACAACCCTCCGATCAGAAAAAATCATCGGAGCTGACCAAGCAACTGGTTCCAAAGACTGCAACCAAACCTTCAGAACCCACCAAAGCTCCTGATTTCAAACTAAAGGAGCATAAAACAAATACAAAAACTGTTCCACACAAGCATTCAGACCTGCAAAAATCAGCACCAAAACACCATACTTCAGAGGAGGAGCTTTTTCGACCAGATCCTAAACAAAAAACTCTGGAAATGAACCCAGAAACAGGTCTTCTTACTATTAGTCCCTCCAACAAAAGGAAAATGGACAATCCTGCACCACCTCCAGTTCCTTCTAAGAAGAAAGACATTGCTACTTCCCCTTTAAGGGTTCCTTCTACACCTCCTCCACAATACATTTCTCCTGTTCCTTCTCCAGTACCAACAGAATCTCCTCCACCTCCAGATGATAATACCACTGGTGACGAAGGGGATAATGAACCTGTAGGGGAACCTAGTCATTACATCCCAAATGACCCATGGGAAAATTATGGCACACCAGATGTTCCTAATGTACCACAAGAGGATGTCTACCCATCTAGACAATCGCCTCCAGAGGACACTATAGGTTTCACTCAGCTAATACACAGGGCTGCACAATACCACGGGGTAAATTTACTTACAGACCCCATAGAAGAGGACATCCTCATGGACACTTTTGCAACATCTCAAAGGTCCACCTCCATTCTAACAATGTTAAAAGGGGTAATTAAACATGCTCCTGAAGTCTTTAAAGACCCCGTAAGGGCTAGAGTCATTAACCCTAGAATAGAAAAAAAATACAAGGCTACCCCAACTGACCCTGCATACATTCTTACTTGGTGGTTTCAAACGCCAGAAAAAGGGCCAACACTCAAACCTCAGGCGATGCTCCACCACCTGACAAAGAGTCAAAACTCTTGGACGCATCTTCCAAAAGAACAACGTCACAAGCAGCGAACATATGGAGGATTGCCAACACACAGGCTTTACTAGCTATGTACGATAGGGCGCACTATGACGAGCTACAGACCCTACTACAGCACCTTCCAGATCAATATAAAACAAAAGCCCATGATCTCATACAAGAAGGTAAACAAGTAACTAATACTTCCATTCGGTGTGCTCTGGATGCCACAGACTTTTACACAAACACAAAGGAACCCAAAAGGTATGCCATAGGGACCTTGGGCAGTATCATATTACACAAGACAGTGGTCCCTATTATTGGAAAAAATGATATGAAAAAGCATTAATCATACACCTAATAAGTGAAATGTCTTTTGTCCAGCCGGCCAAGAAATTTATTTTTTTGTTGATCAGAAGGATTTTTTTGAAATGGGAGAACCATTCAGTGTCAAGCGGGCACAGCCGTGACCCTTAAAGTACAAGACATGACAACAAAACTGGTGGCCAAAAGGGCAAAGCAAAATTGCGTCTGTATACTTTTAGTCAGTGTTACAGACTTGAATTATTTACATCACACCACTGCAATTGTCAATATTTCAATCATATATTGCATTTGGGGTTTTATGGTCGACGACGTTTCAATGCCGTATTTACATATAGGGCATCATCATCAGGACAGAGAATAACAATTGTTGTCTTAAGCATTAATTGCACTATGCCTTTAGTCACATTAGTGTATGGTTTCTTTGTGGGCAATTAATTACATGAGGCGTATCAAAGGTTCAGTGTTGTTCCATAGCGAAGTTATACTGGCAGAGGGGACATCTGTCTGTACAGACTGGGAAAGAGCGCAGTCGCTCGAGTCGATGGCAGCCCAATGGCTGTATTTGTGCACCACGCGAATCGCAGCAGCAGTGGCAGCGGATGAGTCTACAGATGCAGCCTCCCTAGCCATAAATACCAGTGTCCTTTTATGCAGACATGCCTGGCTAAGGATATCTGGGTTTAAACCCGAGGTTCAGACTACCATACTGAACCAACCCTTTGACCAAGAACACTTATTTGGACCTACGGTGGATTCATCCTTAGAGAAGATGAAAAAAGACACTGATACCTCCAAATCAATGCGAGCCTTGCAATCGCAAGCTCCCAGAAGTTCCTTTCGTCCCTCCTCTAATAGGGGCGCCTCTAGAAGCTTTAACACTGATAACGCCTCCACTTCATATAAAAGTCCCACACAAACCTCCTCTACCAGAGGTTATTACAGAGGAGGCTACAGAGGCAATAACCACAAAGGTAGAGGCAAGACTACCAATACCCATACTGCTACCACCTCCAAACAATGACTTCCCGGACTATCATACTCCAGTCGAGGGAAGATTAACCCAGTTCCTACCGGTCTGGAACAATATCACCACAGACATGTGGGTGAGACAAATCATCCAATCCAGTTATTGCCTGGAGCTCACTGCCACTCCCCCCCCCCCCCCAACATACCACCCAAACAGCATCCAATGTCAACAGAACATTTAATGCTTCTAAATCAAGAGATGCTTTTCCTACTGCACAAACATGCAATAGAACCAGTTCCCCCTTCACCATCAAAACACAGGAGTTTACTCCCTGTACTTTCTGATCCCAAAGGATGGAACCCTGAGGCTTATCTTAGACCATTAAACCTATACATACAATCAGACCATTTTCACATGGTCACACTGCAACAGGTCCCTCCCCTACTGAAACATGGCGATTTCTTTGCCACTTTAGATCTCAAGGACGCCTACTTCCACATTCCCATTCACCCTTCTCACAGAAAATCTCTTTGGTTTGTAGTGGACTGTCAGCATTATCAATTCAAGGTTCTCACATTCGGAGTTACCACAGCACCCAGAGTATTCACAAAATGTCTATCAGTGGTAGCAGCCCACTTAAGAAGACAACAGATTCATGTCTTCCCATACTTGGACGACTGACTCATAAAAGCCAAGTCACATACCCAGTGTGTAAATCACACACACACCACAATCCAACTACTTCACAACTTAGGGTTTATAATAAATCTCCAGAAGTCTAAACTCCAACCATCCCGCATCCAACAATATCCAGGTGCCACAATATACACCTCAAAAGGCCTTGCATATCCCAATCCAGCCAGGATAGCAAGTATGCAGGCCCTTATAACAGAATTCCAGCCGCAACACTCACTGCCAGCCCAAGCGTTTATGCAACTAATGGGAATGATGGCCTCTTGCATATTCATGCAAGACTCCAGATGCGCCCCTTACAGGAATGCTTAGCACGCCGGGGAACCAAGCTCGTAGTCAGTTAACAGATCTGGTGTTGGTGGACGGCCGCACACATCGCTCTCTGCAGTGGTGGAACACCCAAAACCTTTCCAGAGGGCGACCGTTCCTAGAGCCGGTTCCATAAATCGTGTTAACAGCAAACTCATCGCTCAACTGCTGGGGAGCTAATCTACTACATCACACCATGCAGGGCAGGTGGACACCACAGCAAAAGCTACTCCACATCAATCATTTGGAGTTAAAAGCAATATTTCTGGTATTAAAAGCATTCCAGAAACACGTATCAAACAAAGCTATTTTAGTCCGGACAGCCAATACAACAGCAAAGTATTATCTACAAAAACAGGGGGGGATGCATTCTCTGCAGCTCTCAACTAGCACAGACCATATGGAGATGGGCAATCCCTCAAAAAATACTCCTTTTAGCCCAACATCTTCCAGCAATACAAAATCAGATGGCAGATCTGTTAAGCCGTCAGACTCAACAGATTCACGAGTGGGAACTACATCCAAAAGTCCTCCAACCGTTTCATCCAGAGATAGAGCCCTTCGCCACATATTTAAACACAAAATGCCCAAGCTTCGCTGCCAGATATCCACACCCATTGTCCAAAGGCAATGCGATATGGATGAATTGGTCAGGCAGATTTGCATGCGCTTTTCCGCCTCTCCCACTCATTCCACTAGTGGTACGCAAGCTGCAACAACAGTCACTAACATTGATCCTAGTTGCTCTAACATGGGCCAGACAACCCTGGTACACAACCTTGCTGGAACTATCAGTAGTCCCGCACCAAAACTGCATCTCTCCCCACAACTCGTAACATAGAACCATGGAGAGATCAGACACCCAGATTCAGCACAGCTCAACCTGGCGATCTGGCACGTGAAGTCCTAGACTTTGGTTATCTGACTCTTCCACCTAATTGTATGAATGTCATCTAAGAAGCTAGACGTCCCACCACTAGAGCCTGCTATGCAGCCAAGTGGAAAAGATGTGTAATATACTGTACCAATAACACAATCCATCATCTAGATGCGTCTATCAAACACATCATATGTTACCTACTACATCTTCAAAGATGTAATCTAGCATACACATCAATCAGATTACATCTTGCTGCCATAGCAGCTTATCTGCAAAATAGACAACATCTATCATTATTCAGGATACCTGCCATTAAAGCATTTATGGAAGGACTCAAAAGAATAATTCCTCCCAGAGTACCACCCTCTCCAGTGTGGAATCTACTCGTCGTTATTGGGTCCTCCATTTGAACCTCTGCATAAATGTGAGCTACAATTTCTTACATGGAAAGTCGCTTTCCTTGTCAATATCACATCTCTCAGAAGAGTCAGTGAGCTACAGGCACTAACTATTCAAGAACCATTTTTCCAACTTCATCATAACAAAGTGATTCTCAGAACAAATCCCAAATTTCTTCCAAAAGTTATTACTCCCTTCCATCTCAACCAGTCTGTAGAGTTGCCAGTATTCTTCTCGCAACCGCAAACAGTTGCAGAAAGAGCTCTTCATACACTAGACGTAAAAAGATCAATTCTCTACTACATTGATAGAACAAAATCTTTTCGCAAAACAAAACCACTTTTTGTTTCCTTCTCACCACCACATAAAGGCAATCCCATTTCAAAGTCTGGAATTGCAAGGTGGATCGTCAAATGTGTACAGATTTGCTAACACAAAGCAAAACGTACTCTTTCTATTCCCCCTAAAGCTCATTCCACTCGCAAAATAGGGGCTTCCATGGCTTTTTTAGGAAACATTCCCTTAGATGATATCTGCAATGCAGCTACATGGTCTAACCGCACACATTCATAAAACACTATTGTGTAGATGTGAAAGCAAAACAACGAGCTAGTGTGGGCCAGGCTGTACTCTGAACACTATTTCAGACTACTGCAACAGATACTGGTGGTCACCGCTAAAGGGACAGTACTGCTATGCAATCTATGCATAGTGTGTGATCTGCAGCTCATATGCCTCGAACGGAAAAAGCTACTTACCAGTTTGCATCTGTTCTTGGCATGTAGAGCTGCAGATTCACACACGCCCGCCCACCCACCCCCTGGCTACCCTTATCTGTTCCAGTATTATCTTAATTGGATACAACATACATGGACATCTTTCTCTTCTCACAAAACTACATTTCCCTTCTTGGCGAAAAAAATATCTGAAGATGGAGTCAATACCCATGCGCACTATTGTCCAAAGGAGGAGTCTCCTATCTTGTGACTTCTAAAGACTTGTTCCAAGACAATAACAAACTGCAAACATCCGGGCCCAACACCAGATGGCGATCTATGCATAATGTGTGAATCTGCAGCTCTACATGCCAAGAACAGATGCATACTGGTAAGTAGCATTTTCCATTCCATTGAGCTTGGTTCCCGGTGTAGTCATCATTGTTTAGATAAGGGGTCTGCCTGTCTTTTAGTTATACAGGGTCCATAAATACTGGGACGCCTGGCTTGTCCGCTCTCATTCTGACAATTTCCACAGTATGCAATGCATGCATTAAGCTTCTCCTCCAGAATCAAACACTTGGTTGCACTACCTCTGTCTTTCCGTTCATAGCATGTGTTGGTGTAGCTACACTTGCTCTGCAGACCGTGTAAATCATTACCCTTCTATAAGCGCTGCCTAACATGTGGATGATGCAGCTATCTGAAATATGGTCTTTAGGATTGTTTGGTCACCCATTGCCTGTTCTCTGGCTAGGATGTCCACACAATAGTGTTTAGTGAAAGTGTGTGGGATTGACCATGTAGTTGTTTTACACATGTCAACCAGGGGAATATTTTCCAGAAAAGGCATAGTATTAGACTTTTTCCATGTAGACTGCACCCTGAGTGTGACTGGGAGAGTTCTCTTGGCTTTATGACAGCAAGTTTGGATACACTGGACTATCCATCTAGCAATGACTGCTTTGGGTATAGGGAGGCCCTTGTGAGGTTTAGCAAATATTATGAATAGCTGGTCTGCTTTACGAAAAGGCTTAGTTCTGATGAATGTAATTTATGAGAGTGTTTAACATCCAGGGTATAGAGAGCTCTCTCTGCTACGAAGTTTGGTTGGGGATATAAGTCTATCAGCTCCCACCTTTTGGTTAAGGTGAAAAAGGGAAACCACCATAGGGAGGGAGGATCTTTGTTCTGAGCACTACCCTGTCTTTGTGAGCCTCCATAATGGGTTGCTATAGTGACTTACTAAGAAAAGTTATTGCGACGAGAAAGGCAACTTTCCAGGAGATGTACTTGAGAGGGCAAGATTGTCGGTGCTCAAAAGGGTAACCCATAAGTCTGGTGAGGACTATGTTCCAATTCCACCCTGTGGTGGGAGGTGGATAAGGGATCCTGGGAACAATTGCCCTTTTAAGACCCTCCATGAATGCTTTAACTATGGGAATGCGGAAGAGGGAGAATTGTTCCTTGTTTTGCATGTAAGATGCTATGGCTACTAAATAATTTAGTCTAACCTCTGCCTAAAGTTTATATCTACATTATTATCCGCCTTCTAATTATGGTATTGGCTGAATAATTAACCCTTTCCTTCTCTACTTTATACCAAGCCATGCATTATCCCTGCATACCTCGAAGGAGCTTTTAGGCCAGCCATTGGATTTTGGTTCACCAGTGTTCTCCCTAAGCAACCAGTCTTTGTGTCCACCCCTTCCAAATTCCTAGGTCCCTTTATACCTTTCTCCCCAATGATTCTCCATAGAGAGGTGATGGTGAGTGGCTGTGCAGCTTCTTGCATCTGTGTCACTGTGTGAACAGTATCTCAGAGACCTAACCAGAGGCTTCCTTCCACCTTAGTTCTGTGCTTGGCCAGACGACCTTGCAATGTTGCTCACTACACATAGCTTTCTAAACATCCTACTGGAATAGTTCTTCTTTCCTGGTTTTCTGTTATTTTTGTTAGCATGACTAATGATGATAATGATTGAAATTTCTATTGCCAGCTTGCACAATCTGTTATCACAATTCAAAAATATGAGTTTTCCAGACCCTAAGCTTCTCACATACATACTCTAAAGGATTAGTGCCTTCATGATAATTGTACTGTTGGACCACACCTTATACTGATTTACCCGGGGACTGATAGCAATCAAATTTCACTTCCACTATATAACATTTTTAATTTTGAAGCAATTTTGAAAACCTCTGTTATATTATTCGTTTGATTAACATGATGTCTAGCCTTGAGAAAGCCCTGGCTAAACTTGCCACATAGGGCGAAACACGTGTTGGCTGTTCCACTCTGTAAAATCTGCCTACACAAAAAAATCAAATGAGTGAAATGTACTTATAAATCAATTTATGCAAATAAAAGAACCAACTTTTTTTCATAAACTAGTGTGGATTTCTATGTTGCATTCCAAGTAAGGACTTATCCTTCTGCTAATAAAAATTCATTTGGGAAGAGAGGAACACTTGCTTACGTCTTATTCTCTTACAGTTAGTCCTGATTTGCTTGTAAAATGCCCCTGCCAGTTGCACCACCTCAAGATGTTTGGGTCAATAAATAACAAATGAAAAGGAGCGTTCCATTCTATACAGGATTATCTGGTCCAAAATCAACAGTGGTTAAAATGTTCTCCAGCAATCGATCAAGTAGTCATGACGTGACAAAAGTTATTCAGGAGTCTTGCGAGTTGCTTTGAATCGAATTTTATTAAAAAATGAATGCCAATTGGACAGAATCAATCCATTCGGCGCAGCCAACATGTTTCATCCCAGTGGGACTCAACATGGCTTGATCAATATCCCAATGTTGTCATCCACCCAGTGTTCGCTCCTGTTATCGCATAAATTCTCATAGATACAATTTTGTACCACTAGATGGCGTGTTTAGTTCCCATCTTATCTTCATCCCTTCTGTTTCCTGGTTCGAATGTCCTATGAGTTCACGCATTTAACATGAAGAATAAGAAATACTTCTGATGTTTGGGTAGACTGATTGCAATCGATAATGGCTTATGGATAGGATTCTGTTGAATGATATCGGATGTACCTTGTGCAGTTATTCCTTCAGAATACTGTCCTCACAGGACAGCACACAGATTAATATTCCACTAGTCGACAAAGCACTAGCTTGATAAAAGGGTGAATTTCATCTTGCAAGGCAAAGGTCACTGTAGCTCTTTCCCCTTTTATAGGTCTTGTAGAGGAAAGATGTTGTTTCAGATCACTCAACATTATATATGTAGTACTAGCTCCAGGTCTTGGGACATGGTTATCTGAACACTATTCCATTTAGCTCAGTCCAGAGGCAGATCCAATCTATTTATGGCTTCAGTTGTATACATTATATTTTTCAATTATACATGCACCATGCTTATGAGGAGCCCAGGATCCCAGCAACATACACCCCACACCGCCACCCTTGCCACATTGCAACTCAGTATCTATACAAAAGTAGGGGGGGGACAGGTCTCCTCCCATTGAATGTGGAAACAGTACAGTTGTACCCAATATACATTGCTGTTAATATGCAGAATAGACCCGAAAACATGTACCATAACAAAGCAGTTCCAACAATTCGGGCAAACTATTGTGTATTTATTTGACATGCAAGAGTCTGGGAAGCCGGGCCAACAAGTCAGATTACCCCCCCACCTATCCCCACCCAATCAAGGAGATAGTACTGAGCGAGTGCCATATGGGATAACTGTGCCAAGCACTACTAGACTGCAGTATCACACCCCTCACACCCCCCCCTCTTTCGGATCCCGAGGCACTGGGAGAGGCACCGGTCAGGCATCCAGCACTTCTGTCGTAAGAGGCACTATGAGGCCTCACCTTACCCCCCCCCCCACCGTTTGAAGCACTAGCTCTTGTGTCCTAGCCCATTTTTTAACGGCAGCCTCCCATGTGGACAGCACTGGGCCCCCTACCGACATCCAGGCCATGGCTATCTGAATCTTTGCCAATATCTGTGCCAAATCGGTTCCCCCACCTTCTTAGGTTTCGGTCTAGCGAAGGACCCACAAGGACATTTCTAAGTTACAAGGTATATAGCTGTGGAGCGTCCTGTCGAGTTTCCGCACCACTGTTATCCAGAACTCATGGGTGTACGCACATGGTCAAGTCCTATAACAAAAATCTGCCTCCCCTAGGCACCGCCTGACCCTTCATAGTTAGCAGTAAGTTTTAGGGCGTTAGGCATGTCTGGTGGAGGTAGTTGAATTTAATATATTTGAGGCGTGTTATGAGAGCCCTTCTGCGGGTACACTAATATTCTGATCCATTCTTGATCTGGTATGAACCTACCTAAGACCCCCTCTATTTCATTCACAAGACCAACAACGGTTTCCTAACCATTCCGTTAAGGGCAGTATAAAACCACTTCACCAGGTACCTCCCTGCCCCTATGGACAATAACAAATGGAATACTGCATGTGGCTGTGGTTCATACATCCCCTTGTCCCAAAGAGCTATAACGGTTTTAACAAGAGCCTCATAATGAATGAGCCCTACCAATGGCAGGCCATGGAAATCAATCAATGTTGCCAGGGGTATCCTTATAGAAGTCTCAGAACAGTGACCCACAGTAATCAACCCCACCTCTGTCCAGGCTGCCATTTGTGCTGCTGAGAAAAAATTGGAGGATCATTGTGGCGCAATCCCACCAAGGGGAGGGCCAGGGCATGCCACAGGCAGTGCAGTGTTTGTCGCAACACCGCCACCAACATCTGAGGGATGTGGAGAGCAGCAAGCCCTACCTTCTCTCCCTAGGAACGTGTCTCAAAAGTCTTGCCTGTAATGCTGATAAGGCTCACTCCCCATTAGCCCCAGCTCTGCCAAATTTGCCCTATCCAGCCACTTAGTGATCCACCGCAACTGGGCTGCTTGAACAATATGCCTCAAAGTCCTGTACCCCAGACTCCACACCAGGATAGCCCACCTGAGAGTATCCAAAGCCACTCAATGGCGACCCCCATCCTATATAAGCTCCCAAAGAAGTGAGTCCAGCTTCTGAACCACAGAGCCGGGATCCACACTGAAAGGTTGATGAAATAATAAAGCAACTGGGGTAGCATAATCATCTTGGTAAGTGTGATCTGCGCCATAAGAGGAAGCTTCAGTGTCCGCCAGTAGGCCCTGCAAGAAGTGCAGGGCAGAACCCAAATTACCCTTACTATTGTCTTCCAGTCTGTGGTAAACTTGCATCCCCAAATAATGAAAGGTGCGAGTACCACCGAATACCTTGTTCTAAAGTGTGAGGCCTATCCGGCCCCGGTTGTAGGGGGAAAATGCAGGACTATGACAAGTTTACCTGTAGTCCCGAAATCAAACTAAATTCCTGGAGCAACTGCACCCTGAAGGCCATGTCCGTCTCCATACTGGGCACATACAATGACAGGTTGTCCGAATATAAGGAAATTAGATGTTCAGTCCTATCTAATACCATGCTTGTTTCAATGCAAGCGCCCCTGTGTTTGGGTCTTGGGAAGTGTGACAACCATTGCGTTTCTGGCATAGGTCTGCAGTTTTTGTTTTTTCCAGGGCTGTGGCATAAACTGCAGTCCGTTTAGGCACCAGTAGCCCGGAGAGGTTGAGCAAAATTCCGTCAGCAGGCTGTACGGCCAAGGAAACTTCTTTTGTGCCATGTCTTCTATGGCACTTTTATTTTCCTGCAGTGTGATGGGGCCCCTCAGAACCTCCACAGTCTCTGCGTCAACTGTATATAAACGCAAGCGGGTCAGATAGGTGTTTGTAACGTCTTCGGGTCCCTCGGGCTGCTTGTCATAAAGGGTTGTATAATAGTCTCGGAAGGCAATGTTAATGTATGCCCGGCAATACACCAGCCCCCCGCCCAGTACTGGCAGCTGATTGATCGAGGACATCTTACATTCCGGCCTCGGTAGCCACTCAAACATCTGCACTATAGTGCTCTCTAACCTCTGCCAGTCTCACCCTGCCTCATCACAGCCCAGTCAACATATCAGGTGACTGATCTCCATCCAACCTAGTCAGATCCCGCTCCAGGTCTCTCCTCATCCCCGCTGACGCAGGCAAGCGGTATCCCGGCGCCACTTCTTTGAAGGACTCCTATTCCACATTCCGGTAAGTAGGGTCCTCCAAAGCACTGGGGCACAGGTGCCACATGGGGATTGCTGGAAGTTCCTCACCCAGGTGGATGTGAATCAGCAGTAGGCTATGATCAGAGATAGTGCAAATGAGGTGTTCATTGTGCTGGTCAAATTGACACAGTCTCCCTGAGCAAAGAAATTTATCTAGTCCGACATGCAGTGCATACAGGCTGGAGTAATGGGAGTATTTCCTCACTGAACTGTGTTGTGCTTTCCAGATATCCTCTAATCCCTGGCTCCCCATCCAGTCCTGGAATAGTTTGCCAGCCTCTAGGTAGGTGCCCCCGGCAAAGGCGGTCTGAGTCCGCATCAGCCACACAGTTAAAGTCACCCTCCAAAGAGCACGTCCCCATCAGCAATCCAGCTCAGTTGCAAAGACAATCCAGAGAGGAATGCCATATAGTCCTTGATTCTGGGGACATAGTGATCCGATGGTCAGCGGTTTGGCATCTAGCCTCCCTTCCGACAACACACATAGCCTGTTCTTGTTTGTTGTAACTTGCAACTACTCCAAGGGGAAGCATGTCCTGATCAACACCATAGTCTTCCCTTCCCGCCCCCCCCCTCCTAAAAATGCATAATATTATGTGGCACATACCTGCCCCCTCAAGTGTCTTCAAAGCTGTTATGCCTCAAGTTTAGTACAGTGTGTTTCCTGCAGTAGGGCAATGTGAAAAGCCCTGCTCTTTAAAAACATGTGGCACTTGGCTGCTGGTCCCATTTCCGGATGTTCCATGTCAACAGTTTAAACCCTTCATGTGATGCCATCTTACCTGCAATCCTTGCCCCGTACCATAGCACGCCTACTCCAGTCTCCATCACCCCCATGCAGTGCATCTCCACATGTAAGGATACTCAAGACCTAGAACCGAGCAAACAAACAAACGGATCACAACTTCCAAACCCTAGAGCAGCCTAGCAACGGCTTTCCCCCCCCAACAGAGACATGATGAACGATAAGCTCAATATACTACCGCTATCCACAAGTGAGTGGATAAGGGTATGGGGTTGAACAAACCACACAGACAGGACATGCAGGGGCCACGCCCCAGCATCATCCTAACCATCGTGGCCACCCACAATCACCTCTGCAACAAAGAGAACCCAAACAACACGTCTAAGACACCAGATACACACATGTCCTATCTCTAGGAGGCAGAAAATGTCACACCCCAGCTGCCAATTGGTGGGCTTCAGCAGCTAGTCCGGAACAGCCTGGCAGGCCCACATTGGACCTGCAGGAACCAGTCTCCCTCCAACGGCCGGGCAATGTGGCTCACCACATGCTGTCCATGAATAACCCCCCCCCCCCCCTCCCAGAAGGGCCCAAAAATGCACAGTTCATTGCACGTCACCACAAAGAAACCATCTCACCCATCAGGCTCCTCCATGCCAAATCAAGTCTCTTGCCGTTTGCTGCAACACACGGGGCATGCTCTGCCTATTAACGGTGGTATTATCCGAAGCAGATCCCTCGAATAGGCCATTAGAACTTTTGCTGTCATCTGAGGCTATTGGGCCATCAACATGTGACCCTGGTTGCACCCAGTAATGCCGATCCGCTTGTTTCCTATTTGACTTCTTTACGTGGGATCTCAACGCATTCTTTGCATGCAGCGGTACGTTTTGGGCCAATACTTTGACCTTTTGCCCGTGCCTTCGGCATGGTACCTCTCAAACCCTCCCACTCCCATGCATCGGAAGAGGTCAGGAAGATGTGGGGTGTACCAGTGAGAATCCACCGCAGATTTGCCTGTAGTAACGTAGCCGTGCTTCGCACAGTCCTCTCTTGACTTCCATAAAGGAAGCCCTTTAGCCTGCACATCTGCAGTAAAGTCTGGAAACCTGTTTCCAGACTTCACTGCTGTTTTCTCAACATGGAAGGGACCCTCCATGCGTGCCCTCTGGAGCAAAGTGTTTCGGTCTCTGTAATGTAGCAACTTGGCCACCACCGGCTGTAGCAGCCGACACGAGGCAGGAGGTTTTTGCAGGGACCCTGTGTGCCTGTTCAGGTGCAAAGAAAAAAGAATGTTGGGTAGGCGCCTCTTTGATCTTTATCCAGTGCTCGAAGTAGGTGACCATTTGGCTGCCCTCTGCCCCCTCATGGAACACCACAATCCAAACATTGTTGCGCCCCTCCGCATCCTCGGTCCTGTACTCTAGATCCTCACCCACTCAGTTAATCAGTCATTTGTTGTTGCAAAGAGCGTTAGCCGGTCGGAGTTCCTCTTCAAGCACGTCGTTGGCTTTAACCTTATTAGCCAGTTTGTGGTGGCCCCGCCCAAGAAGACCCAGCTCCGTCGCCATCACACCAATCTGGTGCTGCAGTGTGTTCTTTGAGTCTGCAATAGCAGCCAGTATTTTATCCAGCGTGAGCTGCAGTGCATGCGCCAGGAGCTCCAGGTCAGTACCTGGGGGTGACACCTTTGCCTGGGACACCCCCTATGTGTCCACAGATGAGCCTGTGTCATTTTGTTTAGATCTACCCATTGTCTTGGGGCCACTGAGCATCACACATGGTCATCAACAGACAACACACTTAGCGGCGACTCCTCCCCTACCAGCAAGTCTGCAGTGTCGGCACCCCCTTTTAGTCAGCCCTGTGTGCCAGAGATATTCGGCCACGTGCCCGTTGCTATAGACCACCGGGCACCGAAGTATGCCCCAAGCAACCACCACACAGCCCACCAATCCTCCAGTACACATTGGTCAGTGCTCTCTAGTGGGGCCACACCTGCAGATCGCCACCGGTCTCCTGGTCTCCATCAGGCTCCAGGGCCATCTCTGCTGAAATGCCCCAGGTGGGCTGGGTCAAGGTCCTGTCTCATGGGTGATCAGCCCTGCCACATAGTGTAGATGTACCCCTAAGGTGTCACCGCCGGAGGGCACCCAAGTAAAAAAGGTGGGGTGACGGCAACTGCCTTGCTCCCGGCTCTACCCTCACCGTGTGATCCCCGCTACGGCCTCCAGTGTAGCAAGCAACCAGTCGCAAGAGCATGGGCTCATCTGCCGTGGCAGGAGCGCTGAAACCCAGTGGCCGCCACCTCAATTCGGTGCTGTGTGACGGGACCCCTCCACCACATCTAGGAGCATTCCGAGGGCACCTCCATGGATCAGGCCCCCAGTAGGGTCACCCGCATCACCACAGGGTCCAGGCCGCCCTGTGCAGGGGACCTAGTGCCGCCCCCTGCTGGAACTTAAAAATGGCACGAAGCCCCAAGAAACGGGAACAAATATGGAGCAAGCGAACAATCGCACTTGAGAAGGGGAAACCCCCAGGCAGTGATTCAGCAGGAGGTCGTAACGAATTGTTGACTGGTAATGTACATTTGCATGTCAGTAGATGATGATGTTTAAAAGAGAATGATGTGATGTGGTAATTCAATAACTGTTGTGATCAATTGTGTACAGAGTATTAAAAAATTATGGCACTAAGGCCTACCACATGATCTCCAAATGCTCTGGGGCACCGCCAACCAAGTCTCTAATGTGAGGCCCAAGGGCCCATGATTTGTCTCTGCTCCTTCCAACTGCCCCTCGTTGCGGGAGCGGCGTCTCTTGACCCGTTTTCGCTCGGGCCCTCTTGATTGCGGGTCCTACTGTGTGCGCAAATAGCCATCAGCGCCATGTGCGCTGCGGGTTTCTATGATCCTACAGGGTAAGGATCCCTCGTAGACGGCCCCAGGATGACAAAAACAAATAACGAAGAAACATTGGAGAGCCTCACACATCTGCGATCTTAGTCTGTCAAGCCATGTCCCCCCTTCAGTTGTGTACATTGTATGACCTTAAAGACGATCCTTTTAGCATGTGAAGCCTATTCTATTTTGAATATTCCCCATGCGTCAGACTGGATCCAGAAAATCTCAAGAAGTACCCCTGCACGTCAATAAGTGGTGTCATGCGGCTCAGCACTGACATCATTCGGCTTTGAAGGGACGTTCGGAGGCACATATAAGCGCCACCCAATGTGCGCGGACATCCGTTTCTTTGTTTCTGCACCACCTGACATTGATCCCATGCTATCCCTCCGTATCTTCACAATTTAGTTAAAATGCAAGTGTGCAAGTGAAATGTAACCCCCTAAAACAAGAGACTTCAAATATTGTAGGGACTGTTACAAGCAAACATCTGTGACTGATTCCCCCACCAGATTTGTACTTCTGTATTTTTCCATGTACTGCTGCCACAGACATACATAACTGCGCACCATGTGAAGACACGTGCAAACCTCCATGTACTGCTGCTGCACGTATAAACACCCAACAGAGAACCCTGTAAAGACCAGCGCAAGCCTCCATGCACTGCTACCAAGGGCATACATACATACATACATACCTACCAGTGTGCCATGTAAAGACACCCACTTTTCGGGCCTTCCATCTGTCCTGACTAATGCCATGGGTAAGCTGAGCACACAGCAGCAGAACTTTCAGTTTACTAGTAGGCCCCATTCTCATGGCGCAGGTAAACCGGCCAGTCCACCCTACTGATTACTCCTTAAACTGTATGCTTCCATCACCGTACTTTGATTATTTAGCTCTTGGTAAGGGCGGTAGCCCTTCTCTATGAGGGTAGTGTATTTTGCGCCCTTCCTGGTCTAACCCGACCGCAATCCAATAGACAGCAGTTATTTTTGGCACACTCACATCTGTGTTCATCCATGACCACAATTTGTTACCAAGGATCCAGATAGCTCCACAGCTGGGGTACTCTGGGCAGGAGTACACATCAGTTACCATGCAAGGTACTTTTCTGTCCCAGGAACCATTTTTTATGCAAGCTTGGAAAACAGCATCATCTGAGTACAGCAACAATGGAATGAGGTTTTGGACAGTTTAGGTACATTGCAACATATTTTGAGTTTGGGGGTGTAGACTGTGTATAGCAAGATTAAAAGGTTATGGTGCCAGGGTGCAAAAGAGGTGTACTCCTTTTGGTATTTGAAACTCTTGACAGCTTTTTAACTATGCAAAAAGATTTGCGACAATATCTGTATGCAAAAGATGTTTCAGTTACATCGGAGAAGCATTAAATCCAAGTTCTCACATCAGGTAACTTGTCCCTGGCCATGCCATTGCATGCTTTCTTGAAGCCTAAGAAAACTAAATAAATGGTCACTCTGGTGGACATACTTTATTGCAATTGCCTGAAGTTGGAAGAGTTGGTCAGTGGCACGGAGACCTTTTCAAAAACCTATGTGACATCTGACGACCTAGTGTTCCCTCCTTCCCTCTTCTGAAACCTACAGAGGACTAATTTTCCAAACAGTGTACCTTGGAAATCAAGTACTAAAATATGCCTTTAATGTCCAGAGTTGAAGTTGGCTCCTTTTTTGAAAGTTGTAGTGATTTTGGCCATAGCCTCCAACCATTTCCCTAATTGTCTAAAGATAGGGTTGATTAAACAGTTGATCACCCCGACTCCCCCAGTTCTTTATCTCCCTGTAGGCATGAATAGCTTCCTTAATGTTTTGCCTCTCGCTCAAACTCAACAGCAAAGCTTCCTTTAAATCATAATCTTAAAAACTGTCCTTTACTCTAGGCCAAGTCACAGCAAGATTTGCTGACTCCTGAATGCCTTAAATTTCCTGGCCCCCTGTGTTTAATTGGCCTTCATCGCACATCTCGGGCTGTAAAAACATTTCTAGTTTGATTGTATCAGGTGTCCAACCTCAATTTACAGTGGATCCTTGCCTTGCAGGAGATTTTGGATGATCAGTAGGTGCCTGGACACCTAGTTTTCCACTTGCCTGTGGCCTCCAGATTCTTCTTGTTCCAGACTGATCCAGTGTTGCCACAGCTGCCTGTATTTTCCCGACCAGGTTTTCCTACTCATCGTTGTTCCTGCCAACAGAAGACTCCGCCCACCCCAGGACCTGCTTAATGCAAGCCTCAGTGCGATGGCGCAGCGAATGCGCCACAGGCAAGCTTGTCTGCGCCTGGAGAACTCCCAATGCCACAACCCCTGGCGAAGATACGCCATGCCAAGCTCTACACCCTCGATGCCACAACAAACTCTGCCATCGTGCTGACCAACACTCCACGGTAGGACCTTTCACCTGCACCCATTGCAACTTCACCTGCCACTCCTCACACACCAGTCCACCGATCAACCCCATCCGATCACACCACAAACGCCATCTGAACAAAAAAACAACTTCAGGGCCTTTCACAACACATGCTCGCTATACAAGCAATCCACTGAAATATGGGACCTCATCGCCACCCTCGCGCCGACATAGTCTTCCTCATTGAGACCTGGCTCAAACCCACATCCGCCCTAGACATTGCCACATCTATCACCGATGGAAATATAAAATCACTCACTGGGACCGCAACAACAAGCCGGGAAGAGGAACGGCCATCATCTAAATGTAAATGTGGGATTCTTGTAAAGCGCACTGTTACTCTACCCGAGTGTCCTGGCGCTGTAGACCGCTGGGGAACCCGTCCTGGTTTTCCCTGTGAGATGGTCCCTTTCTGTGTATCTCCAGGGTGAAACCAGGCATTCCCGGCGTCTGTGGGGGGCCGTTGTAGAGATGAGGCAAGCTTAATGCCCAGAGTTACCGAGTGTGTTCCCTGGTTAGAGTAGGCACTGAGGCGAGAATTATCGAGTCCGTTGACCCTGGTCCAAGACCCTGCCGCGTCGGGAATTGAACCCTGGTCCCGGGCCGTTCTCTGCTTACAGGTCTGCCGCCTCTAACCAGTGAGCCACACCACTCCACTAACGAGACCATGCAGTGTACTGCCACCAACATCCCTATGGAACATCTCAACTTCAAGCTCCACACAACCATCTGAGTCACCCTGGTAATCCGGACCCCCCACCCCATCTACCACTGCCTGCTGAGGGCAATTAATGAGACAGACCTTGTTGCACGCAATAAAACTATTGGCAGCAAAACCAAGGAGCTTTTCAACATTAAGGAATTCTCCAACCCAGCTGCCAGCAAAACATCATACCCTCATAGCAGCTGTGCGACAACCTCGCCTACTTATTCCACAACAAGATTGCACCCATATACAGAAACTTTGAACCCCAACCCACACCTACGGACTTCCTCGACAGATCCGCCACTACCGTAACAGACACAAACCACACACTGACCTCCTAGAACATCCTCTCAACCAAGGACACCACCGCCACCATGAAATCCATCCATCAGACCCATGCCTGCACCATATCTTCAGCCTCGGAAACCAAAGGTCAGGAACTCAACACCCTACTCAATACCCCTATCACCACTGCAACATTTCCCTACGCCTGGAAATACGCTGAAGTCAGACCACTACTCAAAAAAAACCTCCAACTCTAGTGTTACTTATGATGGCACTAGATCTGTGAAAAGTCAGCAGGGCAGTGGCCATTTATACTCTACCTTGTTGAACATTTCCATACAGACACTGTGTGAAACGTCTGTAGAGGATCCAGGTGAGGACCGATCTAGACAACGGCTTAACAGACAAGGACTGTAGTGGTACTGGAAGATGAGAAATCTGTGTCTGAAATGGCTACATTTAAGTTATTCAAGATCATACACCAAACTTACTTAACGCCCAGTTGGCTGAACAAAATATTTCCACCAATACTATACACATGTCCGTGGTGTCGCTCAGAAGACCCTGACTTACTGCAAATGCTGTGATTCTGTACATCTTTAGCACAATAATGGTCTGAAATAGTCCAGACACTAGAACTACTGACAGCCAATACATGAGCCTGCACCCCTAGTGCATGTCTGTTGGGACTTGTAAACAAAACTACAAAAATACAAGTGCGGATTCAGTGATTTAACTCCGATATTGACCAAAAGACAAATAGCCATGATGTGGAAGCCCAATGATGCACCACAGGTAACACAATAGTGGAGGAGCATTCCAAATCGGCGTAAGCAGATAACTGACCCATGCCTACACAACAAAAGGTGAGAGGGGAGCCTAGTCCGATAACCAGCTGGGATACCACACCCCTACAGTTAGCAAAAGCAGATGGTAGCAGACGTTCCCGAATGACCGATGGGGCAGAGATGTGAACAAGAGATGCAAAACAGCAAGGACTTGATACTTCCAAATACTCCCCGTTTCATCCACCCTGCCACTATTGCTTACTGAGAAGGAATGCCTTACATGGAGATCCAATTCTGTCTGCAATTCTATAAAAGACTGATTAAAAAATGGTTGGCCCTATATTTTAAATGCCCACATGCTACCCTATTATAATGTCAAAGACACAACTACTTAGAGAATGTTCCTCAAAATATCCTGCTGTATGCTTCTTACCGGCAAATACAGCACACCCAATGCCGACAGTAGATCTTCGGGGGTTTACCCGGGGCCCAGAGATGTAAGCCTTTGGCAATTGTATTTCTTTTCGTAGGCAAAGATCAGTCAAGGACTTGAAAGCTGCTTCTTCCTGACAGTGACAATGCCTTTTTGTCTACTTTAATCTTTGAAAAACAAAACGTTTATGTTGCTGCCAATATTTTAAACCTCACTCGGCACGGGCTTGTAGTGAATTGTAGCTGCTGGTTATTTCTCCCTTTCACTATCGTCAGTCATCCTCCGGCATTAATTATTTCCTCCTCTCTTGTAGTAGCTATGATAATGTTGGCGATTCAAAGTTTGTGTGCCGTCGTTGAACATATCTGTTCGTTATACCTAGATGATGCAAGTCCCTCCATGATCATATGGATTAGATTAAGTAATATCCGTGGCTAGTGCCAGTAATCATCAAGCGTGTATTTAGCTCCAAATGACATATTGTATGGAGGTGCTATTTCGTTCTATATCTTAGGACAGGCTGTGACAAATTTTTTTTTTTTACTACATGTCGTTATTCTGACTACGTATTCAGGCTTTCAACACTAACATTTACTTCGTTAATAATATTTTTTTCAGGTGAGGTTTCGTGGGATAGAATTGTGATCTTCTTTGCAGTGCATTGGAAATGGCAGCTGAGGTACAACAAGGCGAGGAGCTCAAGAATATGTAGTGTAAATGCTATCTGTGCCAGGGAATGCTTGTTAAGCATTCTCAGACCTCTTGAGCACTTACAAATGAGAATAGAGAAGTCCGTGCTCACTACCCTATCCAAAGAATGGCCTCTGTGTACATCTGTCTCTAGGCTAATAAAATGCTCACACAGTTTATAACTACCAAAAATAACTGAGCCATCTAGACACGAGGCCTCCAGGGCTTTGTGCACATAATTTTGTTTTGTGCACATGTGAGAACTGCACATTTCTGTATCCTGAAACTAAGTGAGCTCACGGGAAGGAGTCTCCGAACAGCTCTGCGTGGAGATTGTTCATGCCCAATAAACCAGCGTGTCTTAACAGCCCATTGGAACTTGCCTTAGAGGAGCAAGCGAGACACTATTCACAAGCGAGACTGATAGTGCCAGAAAATGCTCTTACAGTTTGGATCGCTTTGAAGATATGGGGAAACTAACCTAGTTAGGCAGTATGCAGGTGACATCACGGCACGCAACATCACATCATAGCACATGACATCACAGATATTGACATCATAGAAAGTGGCATCACAATCCACTACTTTACAGGAAGTGGCATCACAAGAAGTGGCATCAGATCTAAAGTCCTCTTATATATGTTTAGCAGGTCTATCATGTGTACGTTTGAGCGCATTGCGAGGATACTAGCACAGTGAGCTAAGGAAGATATGTGACTTCTACATCTTGCAATCCCCCAGTTTCATGTAACGCAGCCTGTACATTCATTTACAATCTTATATCATTTATTGTACATGTAATATGCATGTGTTGATGTAAAGCGGTCTGACACCCTGCATTAGGATGAGTAGGGCTATACAAGAAAAAATAGTGGTACTTCAATTATTTCAACGCCTCCTCTATATAAATGCAATTTGCTTTGTGTAAATAATGGGAAAGACCAACACATCTGACATTCTTACAGTGCATGCATATTTCCTAAACAGGGACTGACCAAAGTGAAAAGCTGCCTCACTTTTAAGTATGTGTGAAGTGCTAACAGGGTGTGAGCCTTTGTTTCCCCTCTGCTTCATTTGCATCAGGTGTGAGGCTGCTGACTGCTCCCAGCCAAGGGACATGCACAAAAGAAGGCCAGATGACCCCTCAAATTCGGCCTTTGTTATGGGCCCAGCAGGAGTCTGAAATAAGAAAGCCCTGTACCCGCCTGCACGTGGTTTCTTGTTGCAGATGGAAAGCAGACAATGTGCAGGTGCTGCTAAAAGTGTCCCGGTGTTTGGAAATTCCACCAGGACGAGTTCAGCAAATTCCTCAGTGAAGCCCAAATTCTAGGCAGGTTGGACGGCGTTCAGCCGGTGAAAATAGTGGGTGGATGCCGTCCACCCATGTGTACCTCCTACTCGTGCCATGGTGAGGGGGAATAGAGCAAGTTGATTTAAATTTCAAGAGTTTGAATTTTCAGAGAAACAACCAGCAGCTTTGAATACCAATTTCCTTCATTTTTCAATGGACAAACACTCCAGATTGAGGGCGTACACAATTTACTTGACCTAAGCCGCATCACGGAACAGAACAGGCTCTCCAAAGGCTCCGGTAAGCAGGAAACAAAGACTGGAAGGGAGAAGTGCATTGAACGTGTGCCTTCCCTTGTAACTAGAATAAAACAAATTGGGTGGTCTGGCATAATAATCAAAGCTGCTGACTTTTGTCCTGGAGACCCGGGTTCGAACTTAGATGTAGGCTCTATAAAATATATGCTGGGGTTATTAAATAATTTAACAAGTATCATTTATTTTCAGCCTTGTGGGACTCTTGTGCAAATGTTTTCTTTAGTGCATGGGTGTAACAGGTGTTTTGGCTGTAGGGCAGTTACAGGATCGGGTGAACAAACGTTTATGTTTATAGGATTTATAGAGCGCGTGACTACCCTTGGGCATCTCAGCGCTAATGAGGCAGTTAGCGGGAGTAGGTATTAATCCTGTGGAAAGAGCCAGGTCTTACGTTTTTTTTTCTGAACTGTGCTTCTTCTTGGGTGGATCGGATGTCTGAATCTAGGCTGTTCCAGAGTATAGGTATCAGATGGGAAAAAGACCTTCCACCCCATCTGGCTTTTTTTGTCACGGTATCCTTCATGAGAAACTTTGAGCTTGATCTGAGCTGTCGTTGGGGTGTGTAGTGAGTGATCAGGTTTTGAATGAGTACCGGACCCCTTCCGTGCATGGCACGATGAGCCGTATTGAGGGATTTAAACTTAATTCTGGCTTGAACCGGAAGCCAGTGCAGTTCCTTCAGTCTTGATTTAATTGATTGACGTCTGGGTACGTTCAAAAGTAGTCGTGCAGCTGCGTTTTGAACAATTTGAAGATGGTTGATTACATATTTAGGAGAGCCCAAGAAGAGGGAGTTACCATAGTCCAGCCTCGATCACCAGGGCCTGAACCACTGTTCTCGCATCTTCCGGGAGTAGGGACACAATCTTCCTAAGCAGACGTAGTGTCCCAAAGCAGGTGCCAGATAGCTTTTTGGCCTGTCTCCATTGTGAGATTCTGATCTAGCCACATGCCAAATTTTTTTATGGCCGGTTTGGGGGAAGGCGGTGGTCCCCAACTGATTGGCCAATGAACGTCCGCGGGGGGATTGAGTGTGTTTCCCAGAATCATCAGTTCTGTTTTGTCGCCATTTAACTTGAGTTTACAGTCCGCCATCCAAGATCTGATTTTCTCAAGGCAGGGAACAAGCTGTCGATGATCAGAGTTAAGGGTGTCTGAGATTGAGAAGACTAATTGCGTGTCATCCGCATATGACACGATGGAGATGCCGAATTCTTGGATGATATGGGCCAATGGACTGAGGTAGATATTAAAAAGGGTTGGGCTCAGGGATGAGCCCTGAGGCACTCCCCAGGGAGCTGGGAAAGGGGTTTGACTTAAACCCGGCCTCCACGCATTGGAAGGACCTGTCACTCAAGAAAGAGGCCACCCATTCCTTAGCTGTTCCACTAATGCCCTCCTTTTCCAGTCTCTGGATCAGTACTGTGTGGTCTTCCGTATCGAATGCGGTGCTCAGATCTAGGAGCACCACAGCAGCCATTTTTCCTTGGCCTGGAATGGCTTTGAGTTTTTCAGTGACCACTAGCAGTGCTGATCGGTACTGTGCTTGGTTCTGAACCCCATCTGTGTCTTTTGGATGACATTGTTGTTCTCGAGAAAGGTGGAGATTGTGGTGTTCACATGCTTTTCTGCCATTTTGCCCACTATGGGCAGGAGTGATATTGGGCGGCAATTAGAAAGGTCTGCTGGGTCCAGGTGTGGCTTTTTCCACAGGGGTTTGAAGATGGCATGTTTCCATTCATTTGGAACCATGCCATTTCTAAACGAGAGGTTGATGAGATTCCCTAGTTGAGTAATAACTGGTTCCCTTCCTTGGGCGAGAATGTTGGTAAGGGCTGGGTCCAGGGGAGAGTCTAACTTGATTTCTCTTAGTAGTGCCGATATCTGATCAGGTTTTATGGGAGGGATGGTCATGAGAGCTGATCTGCCCAACGGTACTTTAATCTGGGATTCGTTTTGTGGAGGAGAGGTGTTTTCTAAGAACCCTGGGGGCTTGGGTTGGAAAGAGTTGTAGATAATTTCAATTTTATTTTTAAAAAAGGTGGCCAACCCATTGCACCTCTTTGGAGTGTTCTGGGCTGTTGGGCTCTTGTGCTGTGGTAGTGAGGGATTTTACAATCTTAAAGAGCTCCCTCGGAGAGTTGGAGGATTTGGCAATTTTTTCTCCATAGAAGGCGGTCTGTGCTTTCCGGACGCTTACTTGATAGCGCCGTATGGCAGCTTTGTAGGTTATTTTTATTTCAGGGTCATACGACTTCCTCCACTCTCGTTCTAGTTGTTTACAGTCCTTTTTCTGCTGAACTAGCATAGGAGAGAACCAGGAGGATATGTTGGTGTTTTTGAAGGATAAGGGGCCTGGCTTCCTGAAGTTCCTATTGATGGAACTGTTTATCCATGTTATCCAGTTACTGTGGGCTTCGTTCAGATCTTTAGTGTCGGGGGGGTGTTGAGGATTCCAGATCACGAATCAAGGCCTCCGGCACTATTTTAGTCCATTTCCGTCCTGTTACTATGGGGGCTTTGTTTGGTCCTGCTATGGGAATCTGGAGTTGCAGTGGAATCAGGGCATGGTCCGTGCCGTGTCAACACAAGTGGGGGGGAGGGGGTGCACGACATAGAAAAGGTGTCCTCCGCAGGCTCTGATAGGCAGGTATAAGCGGGAGGGGGGGGGCTGGTGCCTTAGTGCATTGAACATGCGCCCTCCCTTGCAACAAGAATAAAACAAGTTAGGGTTGACCCGGGTTTTGAGTTGTAGAGTTTATAAAAACATATATCCAATATAATTAAGCAATGGTTGAACATGTAAACATTACAGGATCAGTGAAAATGTTGCCTGGTGTGTCTGATGAGCAGGAAATTAAGATGGGAGGGGAGAAGTGCAGGGGTAGGAAACAAATGCATTGTTAGCTGAAAAGCGAAAACCATGCCTGCAACAGCAGAAAGGAGTAAGTCTGTAAGAAAATCGTGTACATAGAGTGTAAATAAAACACACCCTGTAACACAGTAAAAGGGCCAGTCCTCATGGAAGGTTACAACAGGAGAAAAGGAGGTACTAAGGAGGGACTATTAAGCCTATTACAAATCAAAAGCGACCCTTTAGAAAGGACAGTAACCTGGGCTAATTGAAATGATGGGTGGAGCTACAAGTCTATTCCTGAATACAGCATGTCTCGAAGTTACCGTGCAAGCGCTGCCTAGGTGAGACCTAAAAAGGATAAGGACATTAAACATTCGCTTCAGCAGACAAGTATCAAGGCCAGGCCCAGCAGTGTGGAACCTTAAATAAATGTTTGGTCTACATCTGTCAAGGATAACGGAATATACAGTGCATTCTAATGTCAATGAAGATCTGGGATACCCAAACTCTTACTATCAGGCGGCCCAACTTCAGTTCCTCATAGATTGGATGAGAAAATAAACTGGTGAAGTTTGCCGTGGAAACGGAGCGTATGGGGCGACAGAAGAAGAATTTGGGAATGGTTACTGGGGAGAAATGGTAATGCTGGAAAAAGGTGGAGAGTCCTAAGCAGGTATGGGAAAGTACGTTCTTTCGTGACTTTCCTTGCGCTGACAGAGCACAGTTCAGAAATCCATCTCAGCCTTCTGATCCATCTAGTGGTGACAGATGAGGGAACATTCACAGCTTCAAAGGTCACTGAGAATTTGAAGCAAATCTTTCCTAGCACAGTATAGAAAACTTGGAAGGATAACAGAGGAACCCCTCCGCCTATTATAGAAACACTAAATTGGAGATAAATATACAACATGTTTAGACTTTTAGAATTGACAGAATTTGGTGTGCCACTGTTACTCGTAAATAGAAAATAGTTTGAAATATTTCAGGACCACTGCAACATTCTCAAACATGTTTTTTGTCTATTTAGTTTCACTTCTTGCTCTCCTTCTATCAAACGCATCCTTATAACAGATGTATACGCTTAGGCAACAGTACTTGTTAAAAACACTTTTGTATCAATCTGTGTTTTTTTTCTAATGTAACATTTCGTTTCCTAGGTTGGCTTTCCTCCTTTGCTGAGCATTGTTAGCAGAATGAGCCAGGTAATTAATCTATTTATTTTAGTAAAAGTTATATTGTTCCCTTTATTTAATCAGCGTTTTTCTTGTAAACCTGCCAGCCCAATTTTGTCGTAAGGTTTGTAACTAGGAGCCTGTTTAAAAAAAAATATATATATATTTCTTTATTAGTTTTATTAAGTCCCATGCATTACAGCTTTTGCAAACAATTGAATTTGTATACTTCCATCTTGCTCAGTTACATCTTGTAACAAGTGGTGAACTACTTTACATCCTATTAGGTACCTGGTAGCGAGAAGTGTGTACAACAGTTGCTAAATCAGTATATCATCACTCCAACTAATGTCCAACGATAAGTGCACTCGGTGCCTTCTATGATAACATGCTAACTCTTGGGGGGGGGGGGGAGGGGTGAACAATAGGCTGGGGGGATAGGAATGGCGGTAGTCACATCTCACAGTTTTGATACATTTAGGCGCAAATGTCTTTACCAATGCAGTGTTTGCGGTATGTATCACCGTCTGTCTCTGCATACTTCCTGTTTGCACTTCATGTTTTTCTTTTTATATTGTTACATTCTATGCCATCCTGTACTTTAGTGGCTCTACGCTCTGCCAACCTTTGACCTGGTATACTTTAGTGACTATTATCTTGTATATTTGTGTCCGGGTTGCTGCGCGCATTATGTCTGTACCCTACTTTTGGGATGGTGTCTTCCAGAGGGGGGGCTCCAGCTCCTATTCGCTGTTATCTGTGTGTTCTCTGGTCGTGTTCGTCGCTTGGAAACTTTCTAGTGTCTCTAAGTGCTCCTGCCAAGCTTCTCTGAGGTCTGTGAGTATTGTGTCCCATTCTGCCGCGATAGGTATCTTACGCATGCCTGTAGCATCTTCCCGCCGCAGCGCCACGCTTTCCGTCTGCGTCCAGCATACAATGGAGTGAAACCATGCCTTTACTGATGGGGGGGGGGGGTCAGGGGACTTCTAGCGCTTAGTAATGAGGCACTTTGCTACTATAAGCCCCAGATCTATAAAGCGGGTTGTCACCCTGTGTTTCTTGGTCCTCTGGTATAGCACCAGCAGGCAGACTTTCCAGTTCCACTCCACGTGCTTTCAGTGCAATGCGTTGTCATGGTCTTCCAATACGCAGCCAGCTTGGTACAGGCCCACTGCATGTGTTTGAGGTCTCCTCCCACCAATCCACATCTAGGGCACTGGGCATCCTCACACTTGAAAATTCACTAGGAGCCTGATTTAGAGATTAAGTTAAATTTTTTCCCCTGTCTGTTACTGCGAGGAAACACGTGGTGGTGAAGGACAGGAAAAGAGCAATAATATATTTTTTTCTTGTTAAAGTTTTATTGGCAAGTATAAGTAACAGTATTTCATCTGTATATGTGAACATTGTCTGCTTCAATTACCATTTACAGACAACTTATTTCCCCCACATGTTCTTTTTATGTATAATGCGTGTAGCATATTTCAACTTTTAACTTCCCCCACCCCTACCCTCCCATCCCTGGTCAGTCCACATCTGGTTTCATGATCACATGCACAGTCCAAAAGTATATCTATTTGTTGGAATTCCATACATGTCATAGGCAGTTTCTGCTTTTAATCTAATCTTTGGGGGGTTTCCACACCGGGGCTTCCTGGGTTGCAGGCGCTTGGCCTCCCTGTAGGTCTGCCAACATAGAGGCCCATGCCAGCAGGTCCTCCTCAACTTTATCATCCTTCCGCACAGATTTCATTCTTACCGATTAAGCAGTCTCCCATTCGCTCACATCTCTAATCCAGTCCACATATCGTGGGGGCCGGGGATGCATCCATGATATGACCACCTGCCTCCTAGCCAAGACTAGTAACAAGTTGACTTATTGCCTGCTTAGTTTCTTGTTCTTTGGCGCAGGCAATACTCCCAACAGTACCTGCCTGATGTCTCGGACAATACTCCAGCCTGTGACCTCCCGTAGACATGCAAATACCTTCTCCCAAACGGGAAGCAGCAACAAACCTGACCATACCAAATGGGAGGAAGTCCACCCACTGTTGCTTGCATCTGAGACATTCATCACTAAAGGACGGGTAGATTATATGTAGCGTGCATGTGGTTAGGTATACTTGATGTACTAGATTATATTGGAGGAGCTTAAATTGGGAATTTGCACTAATACTTTGCACCCTCTCATGTACCTTTCTCCAGTCACACTCTGCCAGGGGTTCATCCATCAGCACATCCCACTTTTGCTGGATTCCAAGTAAATCCTCCCTCAGTGCTCTATAGAGGCAGGATATTAGTTGTCTATCCTGACCCATGTACTGCATGACTTTCAGAGTGTTAGTGGTAGGGGGTTCCTCCAGGAACCCCGGGCAAAGTTCATGTGCAACACTGGAGATTTTCCCATATTGCAAGAATTGGCCTGGTCAAAGGTATCCTGTGCCTCTTCTGGAGTCATAAACCTTCCGTCTGCATAAACCCACAGCGTCTGGCAGTCACCATCCCTCCAACGGCAAACTGACATGGAGTCTGTGATACTGGCGAATGGGCGCAGTGCCCACAGGGGCATATCTGCAGCGAACAGGGCATCCGGCACCACCTGCCTCAATGCATTCTCCCATACTACTGCTAGTGGCGTACAACATACGGACATTCTCCGGTAACTCCGCCCCCCAGCATCAACCGTTCTGTCAGTGAGCAGTTGCTGTAAGTTCCCGCCAGCAGGCGCTTCTCCCAGTTTTCCTCGCGGTCTATCCAGTGGACCGCATGCTGCAACTGAGAGGACATGTAGTAAAAATCCAAGCTGCGCACCTCCATTCCACCCTTTTCCCATGTCATTTGTAGCGTTGTCAGCCTGCGTTTATTCCCACATAAGAGGTCCACCAATAGACTCTCGTGTATGAAAATAAGATTGCAGGATTATTTAGAGCAAGTGTTGCAGTGTATACAGGTAGCGAGGCAGAACAATCATTTTAATACCCGCGATTCGCGTGACAACCGCATATCACTCCAAAACGTATTGACTCCCCGCAACCATTCCACAACCCACCCTACGTTGAGTTTGAGGTATGCAGCGGCTGTGTGGTATGCAGCGGCTGTGTTCATCAGGTGAATACCCAGATATCCCCTCTCCCGCCCACGGCAGTTCAATGTGCGGTCACTTCCCTGGTGGGACCGCGGCTAATCTGCCAATAGGGACCACCCTGGACTTCTTGGGATAGATGCGAAATCCGGATATATATATCTATCTATCTCCTCCCTCTCCTCCCTCTCCTCCCTCTCCTCCCTCTCCTCCCTCTCCTCCCTCTCCTCCCTCTCCTCCCTCTCCTCCCTCTCCTCCCTCTCCTCCCTCTCCTCCCTCTCCTCCCTCTCCTCCCTCTCCTCCCTCTCCTCCCTCTCCTCCCTCTCCTCCCTCTCCTCCCTCTCTCTCCCCCCCTAATCCTAATTCGATATTTCCGATGTATGCCCTTATATGGCTATAATAAATAATATCCTTATAAAGGCATAAGAATCATATCCATATTTAGTAATAGCCCATGCAGTCCAAATACAGCATGGCTACTCCCCTAGACTCCTAGAAAGTACAACGCGTTCTTTAAACAAACCAAGCCTCCAGCAGCCCGGGAAATCCCCCTGCTCTTGTTTTGATTTGCACAAGAACTCCTAGAGTCGGAAAGAACTGTTAGTTCTTGGTGACGTCTTATGTCCAACCTTACGTCAAACCCGGCACCTTTCGGGTATAAATACCAACGTTGCCTTAAGCAAACACACGGTGGTTTGGAGCAGAGCGGCTATCTACTTGCCCGGAAGCCCAGCTAATGCGAGGAGCCGAAGGAAGCCGCTCCTCCCCTTTGACGCACTGAGGAAGACGCTGTCTTTTTCTCCAGCTGAGAAAATCCAGCTCCTGTGTTTCCAGCCACCCTTGCGGGTTGCTGGGATATCGAGTCCTGAGAGAGAGATACAAGACCTCCTACATTCTATTACCAAGGTACGGAGCTGACTAAACCCTTAAGAGAATTCTTGATTCAGATTCTTGGCAAAACCCAACTTAACTTAAACTGCTACTTACTTACTCCTTCCCACGTATTAGGCTTAGGTCAGGTACACCGGGGTAGGCATAGATTAGAAGCACCAGTTGAGTACGTTAGTCAATGTATTTATGTATATATATATTTTATCCATTTTAAAGTATCATATGGCTAAGAAACCATATCAATGCTTTTACAGTATTATTTCATAATACTCCTTTTATTGTACGCACTTTACTTTATGATAAGTATTGCAATTGTGGCAATTCATTTCTCTTGCATGAGAAAGAAGACTGCTCAATAAACAACTTTTATTGAAAACGCCCGTCTCTCTATTTCTCTGCACTCTGGTGAAACTAAGTACGCACGATTGACTAAGTGAAATAATTGTCTATTGTTTTCACACGACTCTAGAGATACTCTTTTTTCTGAGGGAGCAAAGTTGTCATGTTTATGGTTGTCAGAAGCTAATCCCTTCTTGTCTATCCAGGGAAGTTAAAGTCCTCCTTGTTTACTCGAGAAAGTTTCTAGTGACCTCTGAGCTAGCTGGCAAAACCAATTAAGTCTAATATAGTCAGTAGAGACCTAGTCGACGTCAGTCCTACGTCTACACTGCTGTTTACATTATTCCAATGCGCAGAGCCTATTGGGAATATAGGAACTACACTACATGGCGCCCAACGTTTGGTAAGGCGATAATCTAACGCAAGACATTAGAGTAACTCAGTCGTGCTTTTTCACACAGACCCTTTTCCTGTAAAAACTCCAATAGACGTCTGGAGTGGGTAAAAGGTTAAAATCCGCCGGAACTTAGTAGGAAGAGATTCCTATGTATAGTTTTTGGTTTAGTCAACTATGAAGGATACAGTGTTCCAAAATATTGTGCACCTAATCTTTGTTTCTCTTGAAACTTGAATCTGCAACAAAAACTTTCTGTTAGTAAAAATGACGGAAAGTGAAGAAGAAACCGAGAGAGCTAGATTAGCAGCTCAACTCCTAGCGGATGACACAAGTCTCCGCGATGAAGACCCGAATGCTATAATCATTCCGGTACATGTAAGAAGAACTATAACTAAAAAACTTATAGAAAATGGAGTATCATCACGAGGTGGTACAGTAATATTCGTGGTAGAGGCCCATGAATATCGGCAGACAGAGTTATTCTATTCATGGATACATTTTCCAGCAGCACATGCTGTGACACACGAATTCCACTATTACAAAATAGGGGAACCTCCGTATGAATACGCTCCTTTCGAGGACGTTGAAATCCCACTAACTTACCAAGAGCACCTGCTCTGGTTTAATGGCGTCCTAAAACATCAAAATCACATCAGCAGGCTCGGTCCACCAGGTAGACCAGGAGCCACGTGGCCGGTTCTAGCCAGCTACACAATTCACATCCCGACATTGAAAAGATGTCAAGTGAAGAACTTTTAGTTAAAATAAAAGAATTAACAAAGGCATATAGAGAACTAGTTCAATTGGCAATGGAGGATATAACATACCTCCAGAAATTGAAAGAAACCGATATAGCAGAACAACCATTTGAACTTGCCAGAATCATAGAAAAATCCTATGAAGAACTAGGTAGAGATAGTTTGGGTGGGAAACAAGTAAAACCCCAACTACTTGAAAATCCTGAAAAAACATTTATTAAAAATAATCTGAACACTCCTAAAAAGAGTTGGGATGGTAATAAACAATCCACTCCCAAAGAAAAACGATTCCAGTCCAGAGGAAGGTCTCCTCAACGGAGAGATAGATCTCCAGAACGAGGTGGCAAGTCTCCCCAGAGGGAGCCCTCTGAGATAAGATACAACCTTAGAAATAGGGATAAATTAAGAAAACCTGACATATCAAGATATTGATACACGTCCCTCTCGATCTTTTCAGACTTCCTCACAGAAATTGGAAAGAAGAGGACGGTCTGAACACAAGGAAGAGCACGTCAAGTCCAAAGACAAGGAACCTGCTCTTCAAAGTAAAAAATTATAATTTCCAAGAAAGAAGGTAGCTAGTATTAAAATAAAACATGCCGAGGATACTGAGGACACAACTGAAAAACGGAGAGTGGGCCCAGACAATGCTAGACAGCGCAGCAGAAGTGACCATAGCTCGCAAGATCTTGATGAATCTTCTGGAGACAGTGGACACGAATGAATACATTCAAGTGGAAACTGCAGACACCAGAGTTAGCAAACCCCATAAAATGTATGAAATAACATTACGTATAGAGGGGGACAAGACTAGGAAAGTAAGGGGTCTCTCTTGGGATAACCTTTCGAAAGGCTAGGACATCCTGTTAGCTGAGAAAGACTGGCCACCAGAGTTTGTCAGGGAGTGCCCTCATGGCGAAGAAATGATTATGCCTGCCTTCTCAAATCACATTCCAATTCATAAAAAATACACAGCAAGAAAATGGGCAGTGGCCCAAGCTCCTGCATTATATAAAAATCATGTAGGATGGGATGAGGATTCTCCTCGCCATAAAATGCAGTTAAAAAATCAACCCACTGCACAAAGGCAGTACCCAGTTAAACAAGAAGCTAAAAAGCAAGTCAGGGAGATCTTCGATCAACTTGAATATCAGGGGTGATTGAAACATGCACCTCACAAATGAACAATCCTTTGTTTCCTGTCTCCAAGCCAGACGATTCACATCGCCTAGTTTTGGACTACAGACACCTAAACTCCTGCTGCAAAACATTTGCAGTACAAAACTCACACAGTGCAGCACTAATGAATAACATCGTGCGCAAAAAATATAAAACGACATTAGACATCTCTAATGGATTCTTTTGTCAAAACATTGCACATGAAAGCAGGTATTTGACCGCTTTCTCAATAATGGGGTCGCAAAAACACTTCTGTCGACTCCCGCAGGGATTCAAGAATAGCCCAGGATTATTCTCAGCAATAGTAACAGAGTTACTACAAATATATGTTGATGAGGCATTATCTTATGTCGATGACATCTATCTCACAGATGATGACCTGGAGACACACTTGAAAAGAGTGAACACCATAATACTTGGGTTTGCAGCTGAGGGTTACAAATTCAACTTTAAAAAGTCACGAATTGCCCATCTAACTGTCCTATTTTTAGGATATGAATTATCAAGTGAAGGCAAAAGCCTAGCAGACAATTTCTTTAAAAAATGTGCTGTACTCCAAGCACCAAAAATGCTGAAGAATTTACAATCCATACTAGGTTTCCTGAATTTCGGAAGAACATACATTCTAAATTATGCAGAGAGGGTTAAACCTCTCTATGAATTAATAAAACCTGATTTCAAACCAATCAATTGGACTCAGAAACACACAGAAATTTTAAGATCATTGCAAACAAGACATGTTAACTAAAACAAAATTGCAAACTCGTGAAAACGTACGCAACCTTGTAATCAGTCATCCCAGGAAGATGCGGATTCCCGTACCTAACCTCTAATGAGGGAGAAACGGTACCAATAGCTTACAAATCACATTTGTACCCACAAGCTGAAATGAAATTCAGTTCTACTGAAAAAATTCTAACTGCGGTTCAAACTGCTGTAGCAAAAGAAAGAGCCCTAGCACAAGGTAAACTAATAATAATCGTTACACCAGTACCTGCCCTAGAAGCAGTAACAAAAGCAAGCATTCCAAATGCTAAAGCACTACATCCGAGATGGATACAATGGGTTAATTCTCTTGCTGCAACAGACGTAATATACGAATTTGATCCCAATTTAAAAACACAAGAATTTCTCCAATATGAATACGAATGTCCTCTGCCGACCGAAATCCTGCCTCTAGAACATTACGGCTGTATAATATATACAGACGGATCAGCACAACCCGCAGTTGGGGGTAAACAAGCTTACAGTGCTGCGTGCGCGATTGTTAAAGGTCGTTGGCACGAAGGAAAATTTAGACCACTGGTCACTAAAACCCAATCTCTAGGAGATTGTACAGCTCAGCGAGCTGAACTACTAGCATTTAAGATGGCGCTTGAGAACACCGATCGCGAATTCCCCACACTAATAGTATGCGATTCATATTATTACGTCCAATCTTATAATGAATACTTGCAGAACTGGGTTCAAAACGGCTTCAAAGATGCAAAAGGTGGCAAAATCAAACATAAAACGCTTTGGGAACAAGTAGTTCTTTTACAGAAAGAACTACAAAAAACTCACGTGATACATACACTGAGTCATCAACGTGATGGCGTTCACGTTGCGGGGAATTCATTGGCTGATGAGGCCGCGAAGGCAGCTGTACAAACGGCTTCCATAGCTGCTATCACCCGGTCAAAAACAAAAATAGACCGCGATATAGTGCGTCAGTAAAAGATGATAGAAAAACACTCCCGAAAGGCTTTCCAGTAAAGCACTCGTACATAACGGATGCGAATAATGTTCCTTTTGCTCGAATCCCTGGAGTGGGGGATAGGGCAATTCCAAACATGGAACACAGATTAGGACTAATTATAGCGGCACACAAATGGCTCGCTTCTGCGCACGCTTGTGTTTCAGCCACAATATCGTTATTTAAACAGAGATATTGGTGGCTGCGCATGAGAAAACAAACTAGGAACTACGTTCTAGAATGTGAAATATGCCAAAGAATGAAAGTATCAACAGTGAAACGACCACCTTCTGATCTCAGATAAACCATTAGCGTGTGTTTACCTGGACCACTGTGGTCCCTTACAAAGGGACGGCAACTATAAACATATCATGATCGCAGTGGATTTCTGCACAAGATTCATTTGGATGTGGCCCCAGCGCTCGGCTGACGCCAGAACTGTTATAAAAGATTTGCGAGTCTTTATTGGCATATACGCAATTGGCATGCTACATTCTGACCAGGGTCCTGCGTTTAGCTCTAGGGCTTACAAAGAGGCCATGACCAGCATGGGCATTGCATTGCGGTACTCTTCTCCATTCCATCCTGAGGGAAATGCGGTAGTGGAAAGAAAAAACCGTGACATAAAGCAATCTATAACGGCGAGGGTATTAGGTTCGGGTGATGGGTGGGTCAAACATTTAACAAGTGTCCAACGTAGTCTCAACAATCTGCTAAGAAATTCTCTCAAAGGTTTCACTCCCTACGAACTATTGTTCGGTACTATAATGCATATCCAGGACTTAGATAGTCACACTTCAGTGGTAGAAGAAAAAGCCTTTGATATCAAAGACCGTTTGGCTTTTTTACAGGACTTAAATGAAACAAGAAGAAGTCTGAGTAATACAAAGCTAAAGCAGACGACCACTGAAGAAAAACCACCTGTCCCAGCAAGACCAGTCTGGATTCCAAAGGTTGGGAATCTGGTCAGAGAAAAGATCGCGGTAAAGAAGGAATTTGGGCCTTCTTACAGAAGAGCAGTACCTGTCTTAGCTGTCAGCGGAACAAGATCAGTAGTACTACCGCCCCTTGCTGGTAAAAAGGAGAACCGAGTTGTATCCATCGACCTGGTAAAACCTCAATCATGTGGCCAATAATAAGTAGTAGGCCCAGTGGACTCCCAAGAAATAGCAGAAGACCAAATCTTGCTACAACCCAAGAGGTTCAAACTGAAAGACTAATCACTTTTGATAAACCTGCAGTGAATAAAAAAGGACTATGCAACAAAGCCATGGAACTTGTGCCTCTTGAAACCCAAATTGCAACAGTTTGTCAAGAAACACCAATCTACAACGATGTAGCATCGGACTATACTAATGTCTCAAAGAAAGATCCAAAGACTAAAGAAAATCCGGGAGCACTTCCAACAATTGACAGACTGCATCTGGCTACTTCATCAATTTCAATGACTTTTCTTTTTTTTTTTTTTTTTTTTTTTTTTTTTTTTTTTTTTAAATTTCAAAAGCTTTTATTGGCATCAGCAAGAATAAAGAACCATACAAAAATATATATATAGGTGGAGTATACATTGGTGGTTTTTTCTATCTACAGTCCATTTGTGGATGCGCGCTCTTTTCGTTCGTTTTCCCCCAAGTAAGAGGAGGGAGAAAAAGGAGAAAGAGGGAGAGAGAGAGGGAGGGGGGGGGGGGGGGTCGTTGTCCTTTACTGGGTTTTCCTCAGGTGCTCGTCGAGTGGGCCCCACATGTGTACTTTGGCGTTGTGTTCTTTCGAGAAATTGCCTGTGATGTTGTCTGCCCCTCTCAGGAAGGTGACCCAATTAATCCATGTTTTAAAGTTTGCTTTGGCTGTGTTCTTCCAGTTAGTCAGGATTATTTTAAGGGCTGCTGTGAGGAGTAAGTCTAGTAGTTCTCTCTCTTCTCTACTTCTTAGGTTCGCGGTCAGGTGTTCTGTCGCCAGGCTTACGAAGCTGATTGTTAGGTCAGCTTTGAGCATGTCGTTTATGAAGGCGTTGATCTGTGTCCAGAACCTCTTGACTTTCGCACAGTTGAAGATGAGGTGTTCGAGGGTGCCTTCTTCTTTCTGGCAGTTCCAGCATTTGCCCGACTCTGCGATGCCGACCTTGTGGAGCTTGGACGGTGTCCAGTAGGCCCTGTGGAGGAGCCAGAACTTAGTTTGCGCTAGTTGTGGGGTGACTTTGTTTGTTGTCGCTGAGCTCCACATTTTTGCCCGTTCTTTTTCATTTAGTTGCCTGCCCAGGAGCGTTTCCCATGTGTTGGTTGTTTTCTTGTTCTGCGCCAGTGTGGAGGGGCTCAGGAGCTTGTAGATCTTTGCAGTTTGGTGGCCTGCTGAGTTGAGGATTTGCATGTATTTGATGATGCTTGGTTCCTCTTTATGTAAGTTCGCTTTCGTTATAGCGGTCTTGATCTTGAGGAAGTTGTAGAGCTCTTGGTTCGGGAGGTCGTGTAGCTGCTGTAGGTTTTGGAACGTCAGCGGTCCTCGCTTGGTTTCCATCTGTTTGGGGAGGCTAATTCCTTTCTCGATCCATATGTCGTTGTGCATTGTCGCGCCGTGATAGGTTACTTTTGTATTGAACCAGATAGATTCCCATGCTGTACCTTTCAACTTCTGCGTCATGCGTCTGTCTATCTTCATCAGCGCTTCCCTCGTGTGTTTCAGTATAGGGTTGGTCCTTTCGGGGTGTCTGTTTGCTGTTAGAAGGGCTACTGGCTTGAGCCCTCCCAGGATGTCTTTCTCTACCTCTAGCCAGACTGGTTTGTATGTTTGTGTATCGTCTATCCAGGCAGTACCCTGTCTCGCCAGGCAGGCCGTTTGGTATGTTTTGAAGTTCGCCAGATTGAGGCCTCCAAGGTCCTTTGTCCGTCTTAGTTTATGCAGGCTTATCCTAGGTTTTTTGTTTTTCCATAGGAAGACGTTGATGAGTTGGTCTAGTTTCTTGCGGAAAGCTTCTGTCATTGGGAGTGGTAGCATTGTTAGCGTGTAATTTATCGCTGGCGTTATCATCATTTTGATGGTTTCTATTCTTCCCCACCAGCTTATGTATTTTGGCGACCATAGTTCTAGCCTTTCTTTTATTTTTTTCAGTGTGAGGTCCTCGTTGTGCGTGAGCGTTGATGTGAGGTCCCTTCCAAAGTGCAGTCCTAAGTATTTTAGTGGTTTCGTCTGCCATGCCAGTCCGGAATCTCCTAGGACCTCTCTTGTGGTGTGGACATTCATTGGCTTGCACTCCGATTTATCTTTGTTGAGTTTGTAACCTGAGGCTTCCGCGTACTCTCCTATTGTGACCATGAGCGCTTTTATTGACGGGGAGGGGTTTGCTGTTGTGATTAGGATGTCATCTGCATACGCCGCTAGTTTGACTGTCTTCTCTTTGATCTTGACGCCTGTTATACCTGTGTTGTCTCTTATTCTGGCTAGAAGGGGTTCTAGAGCCAGCAGGAAGAGGCCGGGGGAGAGGGGGCATCCTTGTCTGGTGCCTCTTCCCAGCGTGAGCGTTTCGGATGCACTTCCGTTCACCACTATTTTTGCTTTTGGTTTGTTGTAGAGGGCCATAACCATTGCTATGTTTTTTTCCCCCAGTCCGAATCTCCCCATGCAGTTCCTTAGGAAGGGCCACGAGACTCTGTCAAAGGCTTTTTCCGCGTCCAGCGCTATCATGACTGCTTGTTCATTGCTCCGTGTTGTGTGATTGATCAGATGGCACAGTAGCCTTGTGTTGTCCTGCGATAGCCTGTTTTTGATGTATCCCACTTGTGAGGTGTGGATGATGTCTGGGAGAACTCTGTTTAGTCTGTTGGCCAGGATCTTTGTGTAGACTTTGCAGTCAACATTTATTAGCGAGATTGGTCTGTAGTTTTGGGGATATTGTGGGTCTTTCCCCTCCTTGGGGATTATGGTGATGTTGGCCTCGCTCATGGACTCCGTCATCCTACCGTTCTGGATGCATGTCGAGTACGTTTGTGCCAGTAGCGTTTTTATGTGTTGGCCGAAAGTTTTGTAGAACGTTGTGGAGTATCCATCTGGTCCTGGCGCTTTGTTCTGTTTTAGCTGGCTTATTGCTGTTTCAATCTCTTTTTCTGTTATATCGGCTTCGAGCGGCTCCCTCTCCTCCTCTTTGAGTTATGGCAGATTGGTGTCATTGAGCAGAGTTAGTCCTGCGTCTTTGCTCAGGTTCTTATCCTCGGCGTATAGTTCTTGGTAGAATTGTCTGAAGACTTCTAGTATTCCTTTGTTCGTTGTTTGGGACTTGTTCGTTCGGTCTGTTATCGCTGCGATCGTGTGCTGCCTTTGTTTTGCCTTTAGGTAGGATGCCAGCTGTTTCCCTGCTTTGTTTGCTGCGCACAGGTTGACTGATTTGAATTTTGTTAACCAGGACCCTGCTCTCTCGCTTAAAATCTTGTTCAGTTTGTATTTCTTTTTCGTGAGCAGGGTGAGTGTGTTCTTGTCTGTTATGTTTGCGCAGTGACCTCTTGTAGTGTAGTTCCTATTATCCCAATAGGCTCTGCGCATTGGAATAATACCTTCAATAGTAAGACCTAGACCAGACGTTAACTAGGTCTACTACTGTCGATATTAGACTTAAAGTTTTGGGTTTGCCAGCTAGCTCAGAGTTCACTAGAAACTTTCTTGAATGTTCAGGAAGGAATTAACTTCCCTGATTAGACAAGAAGGGATTTAGTTTCTGACAACCATAGAACATGACAACTTTGCTCTCCCCTAATCAAGAGTGTATCTCGAGAGTCGTGTGAACAAAAGGCAATTTATTTTACTCAGTCAGTACGTGCATTCTTAGTCTCATCAGAATGTAGAGAAAAGGAAGAGACGGGCGTGTTCAATAAAAAGGTGTTATTTATTGATCAGTCTCTTTTCTCATACAAGAGAAATGGACCGATATTATTGCAATACTTATAGTTAAGTAAAGTGCATACATTAAAAGCAATAGTATGAAATAATACTGTAAAAACATTGATATGGTTTCTAAGCCATATGAAGGTTTAAAATGAATAAAATATATTACATACACATATACATTTGACTAAACGTACTCAACTGGTGTTTCTAAATACGCCTACCCCGTGTACCTGACCTAAGCCTAATACGTGGGCGGGAATAGAAAGTTACAGTTTAAGTTAAGTTTGTTTTTGCCAAGTGATTAACTAAAGAATTCTCTGCGAGGGGTTATTCAGTTCTGTACCTGGAATCTAGGTTGAATGAGGGATGGTATCTCTCTCTCTGGTCTCGATATTCCAGGCTGCCTGCGAGGGCTACCCGGAAGCGCCGGTGCTGGATTTCTCGGCAGGAGAAATGGGCAGCTGCTCGATTTCAGCGCGTCAGGAAGGCGGGGCTGCGCCAGCGGGGTCTGCTCTGGGCTTCGGCAAGTATGGCTGCTCCGTCTCGTCACCACCGCGTGTGTTTGCATAGGGCAATATCTGTAATATTTATACCTTTAAGGTGCCGAGATTGACGTAAGGATGGACATAGATACGTCAATAAGGATGTCATACGACTTGCTCGTTAGCACATTCTTTTGCTGAAGTTCTCAGTGAAATCAAAACAATGGCCGCAGGGTTTTGCCCAGGTTGTCATAGGTTTGATTTGTTATGAGAACTCCGTATGCCTTATCAGGGGCTGGAGGAATATCGCTTGTCTAATTAGATCGCAAGCGTTATGACCTAATCAGATAACACGTTCCTGTGCCGTAGTGTGACTGCGTCAGATAACGGTATCTGCATCATGGGGGTTTTCTGCCTCATGGGCTGACTGCTAGTTAACTTGTTGGTTTGTTTAACCAGAATAGGGTCAGGAATAGGGGGATCGATTCAGAACCTATAGGAATACATCACACCCACTCCACGCTAACTATGGACATATTTACTAATCTATGCATAGTAAAACATACTATAGAGTATAGTGTATACCTTACCACCCCAAAATACATAAATGCATTTTGAAATTTTTCAAATATACGGAAGAATTGCAATCATATGTATTGTATGCACTCAAGCTGTAGAATAATGCCAAAGTAATCACGCATTTGTATACATTATTGCTATTTGGTATATGATAATTTACACATGAAATGGCTCTTAATACAGAAAAAAAAGTTCGAGACCATTCCATCACAGAATAAAATATTTATGAACATACCAGCGGGCAGCTAATGTCTATAAGCTATCTAAAATTTAGAAACCTTAGTTCTCTAAGAATAGTTCTTACTTTAAGCAGAAGATAGTGTCCCGAAAAATATGCAAAAATATTTTGGGGCTGTTGAAAATTGCTGTCCGTGAACTGGAGGTGAAATTGTTCATGTGACTTTATTTTTAAAGTTGAAGGCCGAATTCAGGGAACGCCGTGTGCGAGCTTGCTCAAAAGTCTCTATTTCTGCTCTGGTGAGAACATCATATCATTTAGGCTTTCGAAAAAGCTGTCAACAGCTTCCTGGGAAAGTTCCACTAACTCGGAAAAAGGTGTAACCATGCATTTGTGCGCATGATTGTCTCCATTGACATTCTGATTCGCATTGCTGACAGAAGGTCGTACCTGTTCGATGCTGCTTTCATCTTGAACTTCACTACCCCTCAATCCTAGTGGTGAGGCTTCCACGAATGCCGTCATCAGGATTGGTAGCCTTTGAGGGCAGCACAAAGCGTGAACCTTGATCGGGCTCAACAATGTTTCTGCATCCATTGGCGCATCCGATTGTAGCGTCAGACAGGTGTCTAACACGCATTCTTCTCCGCATAGCAGACACCTTAATACAGGTAAAACACACCTTTGCCACATTGGTCGAAATGATAGAAACCAAGTCATGTTCAGGTCTCTAAGCCGGGAGAGTCCCAGGATTTTTTATATCCGGTCCCGGTATCCAATGGCTAGGATTGTTTCTTCCCTTGTCGCAAGAGTTTTGTCTGTGACATGGGTTGCCATAACGAAAAATAAGGACTAAGAATAGGATTCCTCCAATTAGTCCCAAGATCAGGGGAAGTCCGCCAAAAATCGAATGGACAAAATCTGGAAAAATACCCAGTATGGCTTTGAATGGTGTTAATGCCATCGAAAATACTGTCTTAAATACCTTTGAGACCCCATTGGTATCAGAAATATTTAAGATTTCATTCAGGATTTCTGCGAAATGTATGGGGGAATTAGTTGATAACAATGAATGTATCTCTGCAGTCGTCCTTGCGACTTGTAGATCATACGTTTCTTTTGATGACGTGAGCCTTGTAGGCGTCTGAAGAAGCACTGTTTTCATTCTGCTTAAAGTATCTATTCGAATAGAAGTAATTTTCAAATTGGGCCATGCCCTTGCCTCCCTGTCTGGAAAGGAGCTGGGGAACAATGAGCGTCCACAGCACTTGACCTTCGCAGTCGTAGTTACGAGATAAGGAGTCCCGGGCATAAGACTACAACATCTGCGATCTACAATTAGAATGTAACTCCCATTGTAGAGTCTTTGAAAGAATGGTTCTATCTCTGTTGCAGGTGCGCCTTGCTGGTGACATGAAAGGTTGTATGAATTCCCTTCACAGGCTCCATGCAAACTAATTCCGTTACACAGAAGCATGCCGCTTAGTGACATCGCACAATTATTGCCACTAAGAAACACTTTCTGTCCTTTATTACTGACACATGCATGTGAATAGGGCAGGTTCCATGTTGTTTTAATGTACCCCTTTCCCAATTTCTCGTACATGCCAGCCTGTATATATTTTTGGCAGTATTGAAACCTGAAGGTTGAGATTGGAATATTTATTATCCCATGTATTATCCATTCACTGACAGGTCGTTCTGACATTGTCACTGGTAATCTTTCGAGTTTTTCAATGCTCAAGATTGTATAATCAGCACCCTTTTGTGCCATACTGACTTGTCTATCAGTAAGGTTAAAGATTTGGAATAGTGACATTGTGTTGATTAAACGCCAAGGCACATAGCCTGAACGCAGATTTTGTAACGTCCAGCCAAGCTGTACAATAGAACGCAATTGAGACTGACCGTGTTGTAATAACAGTAAGTCTTGCGATAATATGTCGATTGCTGAAGACACAATGCTGTCCAAAGAAAAAATTCTGGAGGACAGAGTCATTAACCCATTGTCCACTACAGAAAGGGATTTTTCCAAATTAATATGGTCAATTTCCCGTATTCTCTCTGCTGTTTCAATTTGAGTAACCTTCCAGGCCTCATTGTATGCTGCATATACAGAGGCTGCTATGAAACGTTTTTGACGCTGTTTGCGCGGTCCCATAATGAAATCACGCAAGTCAGCACCATCAGTAAGTAAAGTTAGGTGTTGCTTAATTTCTGTCAGTGTGGAAGTTTGTAGCCATTGAAGGCATAATTTGCCCACACTGTAGGTGGTTATTATCCCTGGGTGATGTCTTTGAGGATATCTAGGGTCTGGCCTGGTCATTTTGAACCCCTGTGTTTTGTTCAGGAATCTGTCTTGACAGTTATTAGTATCTGTGGGCCAGATCAACCACTGTTTCCAATCAGGATGTGTTCTGTTTTGGTTTAATACATAATTTACGTCTATCTCCTCATCTCTAGAGGTATTGCTGTACATTGTTGGTTTTGGAATAGACGGTTTATTTAAGTCTTTGATTTTGGCTAGGCCAAGACAGGTAGTTTGTTGAACAGTGTCATTTAAAAATATAATTTGTTCTGGGATCATGCAGGCTCTAAACAAAGATTCTATACCCTGTACTTGCCATTCTTTTGTGCCCCAAACACTTTTCAATTCAACATTTTTGTCCCAATAATCAAAACCAAAAGTATTCATTTGTTCAAAGAATGAGTCTGAATATATCAATTTTGTGTTTATCATGGTCTTAGTTCCTGTCTTGTTTGCCAATTTGAAATAAAATGCTTCAGCATTACTTGTGTTAAAACCTGAAAAGTATGACTATTTGTCATAGAAGGTTCTTGAGCTTCCTTTTGGAGGGGTTGCACAATGTTCCCATTGATTATAATTTAAAACATTTCTAGGTTGTGCAGATCTATGTAAAAAATGGTTACCATAGTGGTTATAACAGTACATACTATCATAATTTGTAGAACCCTGCAAATAATCATGTTTGGTAAATTTAGCAGACATTACTAAGTCAGACATCATATTATTAATGCTTTCGAAGTCCCAATCATCAGCAAATGAGCTTGATTTTGCAAAGTCACTCAATGAGATCTTAATTTGGTGTGGATATTTCAGGATTTCGACCGGACCATAAATTTCATAGTCAGTGTTGTCCCAGGCTACCCCACCCGGTATCGGATTGGCTGTGAAGTTGACTGAAGAAAGTTCTCTTTTCTCGACGTGTGAAGATATGTGTGGTTTGAGGATCAAGTTGATTTTCTGACTTGCTGTGTCCATTTTAGCATATTTTCCCTCCATGAAGCGTCCCAAAGTAAGTACCATGATGAGCCAAAGTATGAGGATAAATGCACCAAAACCCACCCAAAATTCGATCCATGGAGAAATCAGATATGTTTCTTTTAGTTGTTTCAAAAGTTCTTTTGCTTTATCTTTAAAGGTTTTTGATGATGGCTGTGTCTTTGATTCACTGAAGCCTTCAGAGGAATCATCGAAGTTTATGAAGTAGCCGGATGCAGTTCTGTCAATTGTTCCAATTGCTTCAGGATTACTGTTTCTTGCATTTTCGCTTGGTACTTCATTATAGATTGGTGTGTCTCTGCTAAATGTTTTTATTTGGGTTTTCAGTGGTCTGAGTTCTATTGCATTGTTGCATAGTCCTTGTTGTTCTTCTGTAGGCGTTTCGAATGTGATGAGCCTCTTCGTTAGGACCTCTGTACTGGTAGCAAACCTTGGTGTTCGGCTACTTATTGGGAGTCCACTTGGCCTACTGTTTGTTATCGGCCACATGATTGTGGTTTTACCAGGTCGATGGATACAACTCGGTTCTCCTTTTTACCAGCAAGTGGCGGTAGTACAACTGATCTTGTCCCGTTGATAGACAAGACAGGAACTGCTTTTCTGTAAGAAGGCCCAAATTCCTTCTTTACCGCGATCTTTTCCCTGACTAGATCCCCGACTTTTGGAATCCAGACAGGTCTTGCTGGGACAGGTGGTGGTTCTTCAGTGGTTGTTGGCTGTTGTTTCAACTTTGTTGCTCAGGTCTTTTCTTGTTTTGTTTAAGTCCTGCAAAATAGCCAAACGGTCTTTGATATCAAAGCTTTTTTCTTTCACCACTGAAGTCTGACTATCAATGTCAGAGATCAACATCCTAGTTCCAAATAATAATTCGTACGCACTGAATCCCTTCAGAGAATTTCTTGGCAAGTTATTTAGACTACGTTGGACACTTATTAGATGTTTGACCCACCCAGCTCCCGAACCTAATACCCTTTCCGTTATAGATTGCTTTATGCCTTGGTTTTTTCTTTACACCATCCCGTATCCCTCAGGAAGGAAGTGAGAAGATTCCCGCTGTGCTATGCTCATTTGGCCATGTTTCCCATCAGGCTGTAGGGCTAGAGTGAAAACAATGGTCAAACGTAGCATGCTCTTAGCGTATATGCCATTTAGACTCGCGAATCTTTGTATAACAGTCCAGACGTCAGCCGAGTGCTGGTGATCTACATTATAAGTGGAAACTAGCCTGTATATGTTAATCGCAAGCCTTCCTTTTTACTCTTGATTTTTTCTGGAGTAAAACGACGAGGTATTAAACTGTTTCTCTCCCCACTGCGATCTCTGTTGCAGTTTGGGCAGTTTTTTACAAACATGGTGTGAAGCAGGCTCATGCCTGGCCACCAGTACCGTGATTGTAATTCTTCCAGAGAATCTTTTAGTTTGAGGTGTCTGAGACCCTCGCCCATATGTGCGTCTGCGATTAACAAGTTTCTCCTGTCCATGTTTGGAATCACTCTATCCCCCACTCCAGGGATTCGAGCAAAAGGGACGGAGTTTGCATCGATTATGTATGTATAATTGAGTGGATAGTTGATCGGTAGCGCTGAGCAGTCGCCTTTTGATGACGTTTTCACCGCCAGCACTGTTTCACCGTCAATGTATTTTAATGTACGCTTTTTTCGAACTACGGGAGCCGATTTAGTGGCTGCCGCTGTGGCTGTCTCAGCCAATGAATTCCCTGCAACGTGAACGCCATCACGCTGAAGACTCAGTGAGTGTGTCACGTGAGTCTTTGGTAGCTCTTTTTGTAAAAGAGCTATTTGTTCCCAGAGCAGTTTCTGCTTTATTGGTGCATCTGTGTCATCTTTGTAACCGTTTTGAATCCATGTCTGCAAATCCTTGTTATATGATTTGACGCAGTAATATGAATCTGACACTATAAGTGTCGGGAATTCGCGATCCGCATTATCTAGCGCCATTTTCAATGCTAGTATTTCAGTTTGTTGTTCTGAATTAGTTTCTACTGAGTGTGTTTTTGTTAATAGAGGTTTTAGTTTACCTCCGCGCCACACTTCTTTTGTAATCCCACATGTGGGGTTGTATGCCTGTTCTCCCCAAACGGGGGGTTGAGCATGTCCGTCTGTATAAATTACACAGGCGTAATGTCGTAAAGGCAGAATGTCGATTGGCAGAGGGTATGTTTCTTCATATTCTAGATTTTTTAATTCTTCTAGTTCTGGATCAAAGTAGTAGTATACTTTGTCCGTTGTAATTGAGTTCACCCATTGTATCCATTCCGGATTCAGTGTTGTTGTTGGTAAATTACACGGTGTTGTTAGTGCCTCAAAGGCTGATTCTGCTGTTCTGACTGTGACATGTCTACCGTCAGCTTGATCTTTTTCTCTAGCTATTGCAGTTTGAACAGCAAGAACAATTTTTTCTTTAATGCTGAACTTCTTTTCAGCTTCTGTGTACAAGTGTGATTTGAATGCAATTGGTACCTTTTCTCCCTCATTAGAGGTCAGGTATGTGAATCCGCATCTCCCTGGGATGACTCGACTCACAAGATTGCGTGTGTTATCACGTGTTTCTAATTTTGTTTTAATTAGCATGTCTGTTTGTAAGGATCTCAAAATTTCTGTGTGTATTTGAGTCCAATTGGATCTTTTAAAATCTGGTTTTATCAGATCATATAGGGGTTTGACCCTTTCTGCGTAATTTGCAATGTATGTTCTTCCGAAATTTAGGAAGCCTAGAATCGACTGTAGGTTTTTTAGTGTTCTAGGTGCTTGGATTACGGCACATTTCTCTAGGAAATTGTCGGCCAGGCTTTTGCCTTCACTTGATAATTCATATCCTAAGAACAGGACTGTCAGATGGGCAATTCTGGATTTTTTAAAGTTGAATTTGTAACCCTCTGCTGCGAACCCAAGTATTATGGTGTTCACTCTCTTCAAGTGAGTCTCCAAGTCATCATCTGTTAAGTAAATGTCGTCGACATAAGATAATGCTTCATCATCATATATTTGTAGTAATTCTGTTACTCTCGCTGAGAATACTCCCGGGCTGTTCTTGTACCCCTGGGCTAACCGACAGAATTGTTTTTGAGTGCCATTTATTGAGAACGCAGACAAATATCTGCTCTCTGGTGCTGTTTTGACAAAAGAATCCATTAGAGATGTCTAAGGTTGTTTTGTATTTTTTGCGCACTATGTTATTCATTAGTGCAGCACTATGCGAATTTTGCACTGCAAAAGTTTTGCAACATGTGTTAAGGTGTCGGTAATCCAAAACTAGACGATATGAATTGTCTGGTTTGGAGACCGGAAACAAAGGGTTGTTCATTTGTGAGGTGCAAGTTTCAATCACCCCCTGGTATTCTAGCTGATCTAGTATTTCTTTTACCTGTTTTTTAGCTTCTTGCTTAATTGGATACTGCCTTTGTGCAGTAGGTTGTGATTTTAACTGGATTTTGTGAGGAGGAGAGTCCTCATCCCATCCCACGTGATTTTTATATAAAGCAGGAGCTAGAGCCACTGCCCACTTTCTAGCAAGTGTGTATTTTTTATGAATTGGGATATGATTTGAGAAGGCAGGCATAATTACTTCTTCGCCATGAGGGCAATCCCTGACAAACTCTGGTGGCCAGTCTTTTTCAGCTAGAAGGATATCATAGCCCTTGGAGAGATTATCCCAAAATAGTCCCCTTATTTTTCTAGTCTTATCCCCCTCTATACGCAATGTTATTTCGTATATTTTGTGAGGTTTGCTAACTCTGGTGTCTGCAGTTTCCACTTGAAGATATTCATTCGTGTCCACTGTCTCCAGATGATTCATAAGGACTTTGCGAGCTATGCTCACTTCTGCTGCGCTGTCTAGCATTGTCTGAGCCCATTCCCCGTTTTTCAGTTGTGTCCTCAGAATTCTCGGCATTGTTAACTATTTTAATGCTGGCTACCTTCTTCTTTGGAAATTGTAATTTCTTTTTTAGCTGAGCAGGTTCCTTGTCTTTGGACTTGGCGTGCTCTTCTCTTTGTTCTGATCGTCCTCTTCTTTCCGATTTCTGCGAGGAAGTCTGAAAAGATTGAGAGGGACGTGTATCAATGTCTTGATATCTATCAGGCTTTTTTATATTATCCCTGTTTCTAAGGTTATATCTTTTCCCAGAGGGGTCACTCTGGGGTGACCTGTGTCTTTGTTTCGGAGATTTCTCTCTTCGCCTAGGAGACATTCCGCTGGACTGGAATTTCTTTTCTTTGGGATTGGATTGTTTGTTTCCATCCCAGCTCTTTTTCTGTGATGTTGAATTATTATTAAAAAATATTTTTTCAGGACTTTCAATCAGTTGTGGTTTTACTGGTATTCCACCTAAACTATCTCTACCTAGTTCCTCATAGGATTTTTCTATGATTCTGGCAATTTCAGCTGGTTGGTCTGCTATATCTGTCTCCTTTAACCTCTGGCGGATCGCCACGTTTGCTGCTTCTCCCTTTATGTTGGCTAATAATATAGCTGAGACCTGCTTGAAGTCTTTTAGTAATTTCATACCAAGAGTTAAAGCGGGTTCTGGACCATATTCGTCTTGAATTTGTTTTAGCACATCTGGTATTACCGAAATGGATGGAACACCGTGCGTTTTTGTGTAGATGGAAGCAAAGACTGTACCCCAAGTGTCACAGTCCTCAATGTGTGGTGCGATTCCCATTGGAAGACACATAGTCAGAATCCTGTGTTTTTCTAATGGGGTGGTGTCAGGAAACACCGCCTCTATTTGGGTGATTTTCTGTGCCAACCAGAATGGTATTTGTTCCCGTTTAGCCGGTACTTTACCTAGGCAGGATTGTATGTTCTGTGGTGTAATTTTATTTGTGTTCCCCTGGTGAGGGGTCAGCTGTGGAATTTTAATTGCTGGCTGAATTGTAGAAGTCCGCATCACATACTGGACTAATTGTCTATGTATTTTTATTAATTGTTTTAGCTGTGTTAACAGGTTAGCTGCAGACATCCCGTCGATGTCCGGATATGGTGTGTATCCGGCTAGGACCGGCCACGTTGCTCCTGGTCTACCTAAAGGACCGAGCCTGGTGATGTGATTATTATGTTTTAGGGCGCCATCAAATAAGAGCAAATGCTTTGAAATTTGAGTGGTACTTCCACCTCCTCGAAAGGAGTGTACGTTTCAGGAGGTTCCTCTATTTTGTAATAGTGGAAGTACTTTGTTACAGGATTTGCTGCTGGAAAGTTTATCCATGAATAGTATACCTCTGTCTGCCGATATTCGTGTGCCTCAATTACGAATATGACTGTGCCACCTCTAGGTGTCAGTCCATTTTCTATAAGTTTTATGGTTATAGATTTCCTTTTGATGACCGGGATGAGTATTATATCCGGGTCTGCTTCCTGCATTGTAGCATCAGCTGCTGCGAGTTCAGTTGCTAATCTAACTGCCTCTCTTTCTTCATCACTGTCTCCCATTTTACTGACAGGATGGTTATTTCTTTTGTTTGCAGATCAGGTTTCTTATGGAAACAAAGATTAGATGCACAATATTTTGGAACAGTGTATCCTTCAACGTTGACTATACCAAGAACCATACATAGGAGTTCCCTCCTGCGAGGTCTGGCGGATATAACCTTTTACTCACTCCAGATGTCGTTGGAGTATTATGGGAGAAAGGGGTCTGAGTGAGAAAGCACGACTGAGTTACTTTAAATGTCTTACGTTAGTTTTATCGCCCTTTCCAAACACGTTGGGCGCCATGTAGTGTAGTTCCTATTATCTCAATAGGCTCTGCGCATTGGAATAATACCTTCAATAGTAAGACCTAGACCAGACGTTAACTAGGTCTACTACTGTCGATATTAGACTTAAAGTTTTGGGTTTGCCAGCTAGCTCAGAGTTCACTAGAAACTTTCTCGAATGTTCAGGAAGGAATTAACTTCCCTGATTAGACAAGAAGGGATTTCGTTTCTGACAACCATAGAACATGACAACTTTGCTCTCCCCTAATCAAGAGTGTATCTCGAGAGTCGTGTGAACAAAAGGCAATTTATTTTACTCAGTCAGTACGTGCATTCTTAGTCTCATCAGAATGTAGAGAAAAGGAAGAGACGGGCGTGTTCAATAAAAAGGTGTTATTTATTGATCAGTCTCTTTTCTCATACAAGAGAAATGGATCGATATTATTGCAATACTTATAGTTAAGTAAAGTGCATACATTAAAAGCAATAGTATGAAATAATACTGTAAAAACATTGATATGGTTTCTAAGCCATATGAAGGTTTACAATGAATAAAATATATTACATACACATATACATTTGACTAAACGTACTCAACTGGTGTTTCTAAATACGCCTACCCCGTGTACCTGACCTAAGCCCAATACGTGGGCGGGAATAGAAAGTTACAGTTTAAGTTAAGTTTGTTTTTGCCAAGTGATTAACTAAAGAATTCTCTGCGAGGGGTTATTCAGTTCTGTACCTGGAATCTAGGTTGAATGAGGGATGGTATCTCTCTCTCTGGTCTCGATATTCCAGGCTGCCTGCGAGGCCTACCCGGAAGCGCCGGTGCTGGATTTCTCGGCAGGAGAAATGGGCAGCTGCTCGATTTCAGCGCGTCAGGAAGGCGGGGCTGCGCCAGCGGGGTCTGCTCTGCTCTGGGCTTCGGCAAGTATGGCTGCTCCGTCTCGTCACCACCGCGTGTGTTTGCATAGGGCAATATCGGTAATATTTATACCTTTAAGGTGCCGAGATTGACGTAAGGATGGACATAGATACGTCAATAAGGATGTCATACGACTTGCTCGTTAGCACATTCTTTTGCTGAAGTTCTCGGTGAAATCAAAACAATGGCCGCAGGGTTTTGCCCAGGTTGTCATAGGTTTGATTTGTTATGAGAACTCCGTATGCCTTATCAGGGGCTGGAGGAATATCGCTTGTCTAATTAGATCGCAAGCGTTATGACCTAATCAGATAACATGTTCCTGTGCCGTAGTGTGACTGCGTCAGATAACGGTATCTGCATCATGGGGGTTTTCTGCCTCATGGGCTGACTGCTAGTTAACTTGTTGGTTTGTTTAACCAGAATAGGGTCAGGAATAGGGGGATAGATTCAGAACCTATAGGAATACATCACACTCTCTCCAGTGCTATTATCTCCTCCTCTATTTCGGAGATTTTCTTGTTTCTGCCTCTGTTCATCCTGGATTTGATGTTGATTAGTTTCCCCCTTAGTGTTGCTTTGAGGGCGTCCCATATGATGTCCTTCCCTACTTCGCCATTGTCATTGTGCTTGAGGTAATCTTTTATTGCGTCTTCAATTTCTTTCACGTTTTTTCTGTTCTGGAGGATATCGTCGTTAAGTCTCCATCTTCTCGTTGGGCTTTCGTTGTGTTTGCCGCTTAGAGTGAGTGTTATGTGAGCGTGGTCCGAGATAGTTATTGGAGCTATCTCCGTTTCTTCTATAAGGTGCGTGTGGGTGTTGGACAGCAGTATGTAGTCAATCCTGCTATAGGAGTTGTGTGGGTGTGAGTAGAACGTGTACTCCCGCGCCGTTGGGTGCTGTAGCCTCCATGGGTCAGCTAGATGCTGTTTGATGCACAGGTCTTTCAGGGTGCTGTTGTTGTTGTTGGAGTTATGGCTTGGTCTGTTTGGGTGCCTGTCTGTTGCCTGGTCCATTGTCTTGTTCATGTCCCCTGCTATGACCAGGAGGTCTTCTTGGGGTAAGCCGGATAGTTTTCTGTCAACTTCCTGCCAGAATTGTTTATTTTCAGAGTTTGGGCCGTATATGTTGACCACATGTATTCTATCGCTCCCTCTCTGGACGCTTGTTATTAGCATGCGGCCATCCTCGTCTACGTCCGTTTTTTGTGTTATTAGGTTGGCCCTCTTGCTCAGGATCGTTATTACTCCTCTTTTCTTCCCTTTTGCCGGTGAGCAGAGCACTTCCCCTATCCATCTAGCCTTGAGTTGCTTTGCTTCTTCCTCTGAGAGTTTGGTCTCTTGCAGCGTGTATACGTCTCCCTTTAGTTTGGCCAGGTGCTCTAATACTTTCCTTCGTTTGACCGGGTGGTTCAGTCCTTTAACGTTCATGGATACCACCTTCAGGTCAGTAGACAGGCCAGCTTTTGTTGGGTCTGTCACGGTGGGCCGGTGTTGTCGCTGATGCTTGTTCTTTCCGTACGTTCAGGCGCTGGCCTATATGTCCGTTCTCCATGGTGCGTCTTGTGGCCCCCCCCAGGGGTTTGGATGGGAATAGAGAGAGGGAAGAAGTAAAGGATGTAAACAGAAAAAAGAAAAAGTAAAGGGATTTTTTTTGTTACACAAATGATGGCTGTGTCATCTACTGTCTTGTCCACCTGCCCCGCTTCACCCCCCCTGTCCGCCCCCTCCCCCCCTCCCCCCGTCAGTAGTAACTCGGGTGTGCGACAGCAAGGGTCCTCACACTCCCCCCCCCCCCCCCCCCCCCCCCCCCAAGTCCTTGCATAGTCTCTACTGTTGAGTTGGGCCCTCGCCACAAGGGTCCCTTCGTAGAGATGGGAGAGGCCAGGTAATAAGACGTTAAATAAAAGGATATGGCTGTTGTTGTTCTCCCCCTTCTTCCCGTAGTTGTGGTGGCACTGCTGAGGTAGCTGCGGTTGCTTTTGTGTGTGATTGTCTGAGGTAGATTAGTTCGTTTAAGTTTGAGTTGCACGTGTAGTTTAACAACGATTCCCCTTCCTATTCCTCCTCTTCATTCGTTTCATCCGAGGATGCTCTTCACTTTGCCCCGGGGCTTGGTAGTTCCATTTCTTCTGGTTCCGGGCCTTGAAGGTATCTGTGTAGGTCGTTGGGGTCATCGAAGATTCTGCTTCCGTGCCTGTCTGTTACTCTCATTTTGGACGGACCCGCAAAAGTGAAGGCGATGTTCTTTTTGCGCAGGTGTTCCCTCTGGGCTAGGAAGCCTTTCCTCACTTCGACTGTTAGCCTGGAGAAGTCTTGGGTGATTGTTACCTTGCTTCCGTTTATCAGCATCGGGCGGCCCTTCCTGGCTACGGAGAAGATCGCGTCGGTGTGATTGTCTCTTAACGGTTTACATATTATAGGCCTGGGGGCGTTACTATTCGCTTGCTTTCTGGCCGGTATGCGATACGCTTTGGTGATTTCGAGCGGTTTGTCGAAGCGTAGTCCGGTGAGCTTGGGTATTAGAGTTTCCAGCATTAGGGCGCATGCCCCCGGTGTGTCTTCCTCCTCCTCGGGCACTCCCAAGAGTCTTATGTTGCCTTTGCGGCTTCTGTCCTCCTGCTCCGCCATGGCTTTTTGTAGTGCTGTGGTTCTCTTTATCACCAACCCCAGGTCTTTGTGTGTTATGTTGGCATTGTCCTCCAGCTGGCCTATCCTTTTCTCTGCCTCGTCTATTCTGCCATTGGCTTTGCTTTGCTCCGCTCTAATCGCTATTAGTTCCATCTGGATGCTGTCCACTGTTTTTTTTCGTGGCTTTTGCCATCTCGTTTCCCTCCGTTATTTTCTTCAGGAGAGTGTCAAGTGTGATAGTCCCGTCGCCCTGGCCGCTGCGCTCTTTGCTCGGTGAGGCGGGGGTCTCATTCTTGCTCTTTTTCAGGTCGTTTGTGCCTTGTTTGCCGTCCCTCCCTGACATGGCGTCGGTGCCTCCTCTGGCCTGGTGCGTTTTGGGTTTACCTTCTATTAGCTGTTGTTTCGTGATGGCCTTGTTTTGCCCCTTTTCTTCCTTGTTTCTCAGGGTGCTTATTGCCGTTAGGGGGTTGTCCCTGAACCTGGGTGGCCACTTGACCACTCTAGTTTTTGTCCTGTACTCCGCCAGCCTCTTGCGGTGTCCCCCCTTGTCTTGCCTTTTTTCCACTCTTTCAGGCTCTGTCACTCGTCACTCTGCTCCCTCTGCTGCTTCTGCTGTGGGGTCGACTGGTTGGCTGGGGGTGTGGGCCTTGGTATGGCTTGGTGTTTCCACGACTTGTGGCAGTTCTGGCTCCCTAAGACCCCTGAGTGCTTCCCACCCTGCCCGGGGTTGGCCTGCCGCCCTTCGCGCTTCCGGCGTGTGGGTTATTTCAGTACACGTCTCCTTAGGCACCCCCCTTTCGCACCTTGTTCCGTGCGTGCTTGCTGCCTTGCGACTGCCGGCTGCACACTGCCACTCCCACTGCCTCTGCCGTTTGGGGTTGATCACTCTCTGGGTGGTTCGCTGCTGCTTCCCCCGGGTGCGTGTATGGTGCTGCTGGGTGTGCACGCTGCCTCTGCTCGCTTTTTTTTTTAACTCTCCGCTTCGCCTTCTCCAAAATGGCCGCTCGCTCGCTTCAGCACCTTACGTAAGATGGCCGCCCCCTTCTGTGCCTCTCCCTCGTACTTCTAGTGAGCGTTTTTTTTTGGTTTTTTTTCCCCGTTTTCCCTTTCCTTCAAACTATTTGTTTATTTTCCCCTCTGCTGTGCGTCGGCACTTGCCTTTCACTGGCGAGTTTCACTTCAGCCCAGAGCGCTCTCACTTGCAGGCGACTTAGTGGTGAGCTCTGCACCCCCGGCTGCTGCTTCTCCTCGGACCTCTTGCGCCCCTTCCTTGTTTGTACTCGTCTCCGCCGATCGCGCTCTCGCCTTGCGGTCCCTCCTTGCGCCCTGGAGTGTCCCGCTCGGGTGTACGAGCCCACCTCGTGGTTTGGCCGCCCCTCGCTTCCTTCCTCACCCAAGATGGCCGCCTTGTTTGCCTCGTCAGTGGGCTGGGGGGGGGGGGGGTTCTGCTCGCCGCTTCACATACGGTGTCGGTAGCGGGATGTTTCTCCTCCCTTCTATGGGCCTCTGGGGGGTCTGCGCCTAGGATCGGGTGCTCTTACTTGGTGGCTCGGTGGTCGCATTTCCGTTTATTCCCTCTCTGGTACGTCCGCCATCTTGCGCCTCCTCTTTCTCCTCCCGGCTGGCTTCTTTCCGCTTTTTTTTCCTGCTTCTTGGTGGACGCAAACTCGACTTGGCTCAGCTCTGGTGATGCCCCTTATGTTCATGCACCTTCTCTTTCAACTGCTGTCGCGTTTCTCCGCGTTTCGCCTCTCTTGCTCGCCGTTCTTTGACTTGGGGGCCGGGAGCTCCGGACTTAGGTCTGCTTCCTCCTTGCCATCCAAGCCACGCCCCAATTTAGATGACTTTTCTGAAGATCCAAGCGAGCATGAAGAAACGCCAGCAACAAAAACTTTCAAAGACAAAGTAACTGAACTCTTTCATCAACTCAAAGAAACATATCTGATTTCACCATGGATTGAATTTTGGATTGTGTTAGGTGTACTTTTCCTCCTGCTTTGGCTCATCATGGTTCTATGTTTGGGAAAATTCATTGATGGAACATATAGTACAATGGACACAGCAAGTCAGAACATCAACTTGGTCCTAAAGCCTCACACATCCTCTCACATCACAAAAAGAGATCTGTCACCAGTGAACATCACAGCCAGTCCAATACCCGGTGGGGTAGCATGGGACAAAACGGATTATGAAATGTATGGCCCGATTGAGCTCTTGAAATATCCACACCAGTTCAAGGTTTCATTAAGTGACTTCGTGAAACCAAGTACTTTTTTTCTGATGATTGGGACTTTGATAATATTAATAATATGATGTCAGATTTAGTAATGTCAGCTAAATTCACAGAACATGATTATTTACAGGGTTCATCAAATTATGAAGAGTTATATTGTTAAAATCATTTTGGTCATCACTACTTGCATAAATATGCTCAACCTAGAAATGTTTTAAATTATAATCAATGGGAACATTGTGCAACACCGCCTAAAGGCAGCTCGAAAACATTTTATGAGAAATTCCCATACTTCTCAGGTTTTAACACAAGTGATGCAGAAACGTTATATTTTAGAATGTTAAATAAGACAGGAATGAAAAGAATGTTGACAAATACTAAATTGATTTATTCTGAAACATTTTATGAACAAAATGACTACATTTGGTTTTGAATTCTGGAAAAACAACATTGAAACAAAAACCATCTGGGGTACAAAAGAATGGCAGGTCCAAGGTTTAGAAGCATTATTTAGAGCCTGCATGATCCCAGAACAATTAATATTCCTGAATGACACCATTCAATAGACAACCTGTCTTGGTTTAGCCAAGATAAAAGACTTAAATAAACCGTCTATTCCGAAGCCCATGCCTGATAGTAATGGCACTACAGATGTGGAGATAGACGTATCCCATATTTTTCACCAAAACAACACATCCTGATTGGAAAAAATGGTTGATCTGGCCCACAGACACTAATAACGGTCAAGATAGATTCCTGAACAAAACACAGGGGTTTAAACAGACCAGGCCAGACCCTAGATACTCCCAGAGACAACATCCAGGGATAGTTACAACATACAGTGTAGGGAAACTCTGCCTTGAATGGCTACAGAAATCCACACTGGCTGAAATTAAGCAACACTTGACTTTACTTAAAGACGGTGCTGACTTGCGTGATTTCATACTGGGACCACGCAAACAGCGTCAAAAACGTTTCATATACGCCGGTATATACGCTGCTTACAACGAGGCTTGGAAAGTAACACAAATTGAAACAGCTGAAAAAATACGAAAAATTGATCATATTAATTTGGAGAAATCACTTTCTGTAGTGGACAATGGGTAAACGACTCTGTCCTCCAGAATATATTCACTGGACAGCATTGTATCATCTGCTATTGATATATAGAGCAGGACTTACTAATGTTACAACAGGGTCAGTCCCAATTACGTTCTATTGTACGGCTTGGCTGGACGTTGCAAAATCTGCGTTCAGGCTATGTGCCATGGCGTTAAATCAACGTAACGTCATTATTCTCTATCTTTAACCTTACTGATAAACAAATCAGTTTGGCACAAAAAGGAGCAGACTATACGATTCTGAGCATTGAAAAACTTGAGAGATTACCATTGACAATGTCAGAGAGACCTGTCATTGAATGGATAATACATGGGACGATTACAACTCCAATAACAACTTTCCAGTTTAAGTATTGCCAAAAATATATACCAGCAGGCCTGTATGAAAGGTTGGGTAAAGGATACATCAAGTCAACATGGAAATTACCTTATACACACAAATGTTATAGTGAAGGGAAAAAGGAGGTATTTCTTAGTGGTAATAATTGTAAAAAATCACTAAGTGGTACACTCCTGTGTCAAGGTATTAACTTGCATGGAGCCTGCGAAGGGTCTTCAAACAACCTTTCATGTCACCTGCACGGCACTCCTGCAGCACAGATAGAGCCATTTTTAGACAGCTTTCCAACAGCAGCTACGTTCTAATAAGTGACCACAGCTGTTGTGGCACGGTGCCAGGAAAAGCCTATCTCGTGAGTGTTAGTTCCATCGTCACTTGCTGTATGCAAGTATTGTATCCAAACAGCAATCCAGACATGGAGGCGGGAATATGGCCTTCTTTAAATATCTCTTCTATTCGAATTGATACTTTAAGCAGAATGAAATCCATTCTTTTACAAACAACTGTGCCTTTAACCTCGTCCAAAGATACGTATGATCTGCAAGTTGCAAGGACAGCAGCAGAGATACATTCCCTATTATCAACAATTTGCCCCGTATATTTCGTAGAAATGTTAAGCCAAATTTTAAACATGTCTGATACCAGTGGCATCGCACATGTATTTAAGACAATTTTTTCGGGACTGTTAACACCCTTTGAAACAGTTCTGGGCATCTTTCCGGGACTGTTAACACCCTTTGAAACAGTTCTGGGCATCTTTCCGAATTTATCCATTCTGTCTTCGGCGGTCTGCCTCTACTTTTGGGATTCGTAGCAGGAATTTTTATTTTTAATCCTTCTGCTCCGATATGGCATGGCAAGCCACAGACAAGACTCCAGCAACGATGGGAGAAACGATCCTAGCTATACGCTACCGGGACCGCATCATGAAAGTCCTCGGATTAGCCCGGCTAAGAGATCTAAGTGCAACCTGGTTTCTTTCATTCAGACCTATCTGGCAAGATTGCATCTTACCTGTGCTTCGATGTCTGCTATGCGGAGAAGAATGCGTATTGGACATCTGTCTTACACTACCATCAGCAGTACCAATGGATACGGATACCTTGCTAGGTCCGGTAACGACTCATGCATCGTGTTGTCCCCAGCGGCTACCTATTCTGATGACGGCATTCGTTGAGACTTCACCACTACGAGTAGGTGGCGGTGAAGTACGAGAGGAAAGCAGCACCAAACAGGTACAACCTTCTGTGAGCATTGCTGATCCTGACATCGATGATAGCAATCATTCTCACATATGCACAATTTCTGCATTTTCGAACTTGGACCTGATGTTGTAGACCAATTTTTTGCAAGCCTGTCTGAAATGATGTTATCCCCGGAACAAAAAGAATAACTTTTTAAAACAACGAGCACACAGCGTTCCCTGAACTCTGAATTCGGCCTTCAGTTTTTGATAAACACAGCTACTGAAAACAACTGGAACTTTTTTTTCCCCTTGAGAGCGAAATTTCTTTTTTTTTTCCACTTCCAAAATATTTACCCTTGTTCTGGCACAAAGTACTCTGCTTAAAGTAGAACTATTCTTAGAGAACAGAGCTTCTATTTTAAGAACTCTAGAGACAATATTTTACCTCAGCCTCTAGCACATGTACAGCATTTGTATAAATATGTGATGGAATGGTCTCTACCTTCTTTTCTGTATTCAGAGCCATTTCATGTGTAATTTTCGCAATTCATTCAGCTGATATATATATGCATTTAACTGAATGATAACACTTCTTGAAAAGCCTACAGTACCAATACTCATTTTTGTGTATTTGCCAAAAACCATTTCAAATGCAATTTATGTATTTTGGGGTGGGTTGGAAAACACACATGCATCGTTATGTTTAATATTGCTTAGTTTTTAGTAATGATGGACATTAATTCGTGGAGTGGGTGTTGTGTTTCTATCTAAGACCCTAATTCGATATTTCCGATTTATGCCCTTATATGGCTATAATAAATAATATCCTTATAAAGGCATAAGAATCATATCCATATTTAGTAATAGCCCATGCAGTCCAAATACGGCATGGCTACCCCCCTAGACTCCTAGAAAGTACAACGCGTTCTTTAAACAAACCAAGCCTCCAGCAGCCTGGGAAATCCCCCATCTCTTGTTTTGATTTGCACAAGAACTCCTAGAGTCAGAAAGAACTGTTAGTTCTTGGTGACATCTTATGTCCAACCTTACGTCAAACCCGGCACCTTTCAGGTATAAATATACCAATGTTGCCTTAAGCAAACACACGGTGGTTTGGAGCAGAGCGGCTATCTACTTGCCCGAAAGCCCAGCTGATGCGAGGAGCCGAAGGAAGCCGCCCCTCCCCTTTGACGCACTGAGGAAGACGCTGTTTTTTTTCTCCAGCCGAGAAAATCCAGCTCCGGTGTTTCCAGCCACCCTTGCGGGTTGCTGGGATATCGAGTCCTGAGAGAGAGATACAAGACCTCCTTCATTCTAAGAACCAAGGTACGGAGCTGACTAAACCCTTAAGAGAATTCTTGATTCAGATCCTTGGCAAAACCATCTTAACTTAAACTGCAAATTACTTACTCCTTCCCACGTATTAGGCTTAGGTCAGGTACACTGGGGTAGGCGTAGATTAGAAGCACCAGTTGAGGACGTTAGTCAATGTTTTTATGTATGTATATATTTTATCCATTTTAAAGTATCATATGGCTAAGAATCCATATCAATGGTTTTACAGTATTATTTCATAATACTCCTTTTACTGTACGCACTTTACTTCATGTTAAGTATTGCAATTGTGGCAATTAATTTCTCTTGCATGAGAAAGAAGACTGCTCAATAAATAACACCTTTTATTGAAAACGCCCGTCTCTCTATTTCTCTGCACTCTGGTGAAACTAAGTACGCACGATTCACTGAGTGAAATAACTGTCTATTGTTTTCACATGACTCTAGAGATACTCTTTATTCTGAAGGAGCAAAGTTGTCATGTTATATGGTTGTCAGAAGGTAATCCCTTCTTGTCTATCCAGGGAAGTTAAACTCCTTCTGTTTACTCGAGAAAGTTTCTAGTGACCTCTGAGCTAGCTGGCAAAACTAATTAAGTCTAATATAGTCAGTAGAGACCTAGTCAACCTCAGTCCTACGTCTACACTGCTGTTTATATTATTCCAATGCGCAGAGCCTATTGGGAATATAGGAACTACACTACAAACTGACTTGGCCCCAGCCCTACCGGCCTGTTGATCCTTGAACCTGCTCCTGCTAAATCCTGCTTGTGGTCAGCAACCTCAAACCCCGGAGGACCTGACTGCCTTGCTCATCTAAAGACTGGGACTCCCACGAGCAGTGGTTCTGCTCAAACAGCAACAACCCCTGGTGCCAGCTAGGAACCGCAAATCCAGCGTACTCTGCACCCACCAAGTCCGGCCTTATGCCTCAGTGGATAAAGACCACGAGGACGTCCCCCCGACGACTGTGACTCGGAATCCAGCACCCAAGGACCCTCCTCTATGCTCCAGACGACACCTGCAGCCTCACAAGGGACCCCTCCAACCGCGAGCAGCTGAGCGTAAGATTTCCCCGATACCAAAAGACACCCCTGCACCCGGCACCCCACAGCCCCCTGTGCCCCACTCGTGGGTGTCTACCTATCCTACAACATCCCAACTTACCTCTCGAAATGATGGTCGCACCTGAAGAATTTCCGTCCCCAAGCCTGCAGCCTTTGTTCAACTTCCAGCTTTCCTATTGAAATAGATTGGGTGCCTGACGGCCCAAAAGCACCCTGCACCCAGCCGTCCAAGTGCCACTGGAAATGCAGCAACTATCCTATCTTACTTCCTCACTTGCCCTCTGTAAGTCTGTCAGCTCCCACAGCCGTGTGGTCTGCCTGCTAGCAGCTGCGAACCAAAGGCCCCCTATCCTCCATAGGATAACATTGGGCCTACCCACTCTGCACCCGGCTGCCCCTGTGCCGCTGAGGGTGTAACAACTGTACTTATCTGACCCTGGGAGACCCTTAGTCTACCCCCAGAACTTTAACTCTGCCAGCCGAGTACTTACCAAAAGACAGATAACTTGATTTTCTCCATAGGGTAACATTGGCTGGGTTTCACTCACAATTTCTACTAAGTGTCGAGTTTTGCAACTTTGAAATCTTCCTTAAAAATCATCCGAACAACAAAAACGAAATTACTCACCTGCTATCAGGAGAGGCCCTAGTTCTGGATCTTTGTGCCCAGCTCTGGCCCTCAAAAGTAATTATACCCGTGATTTACTGTTAACCCAATTTTCCACCATAGGAATACATTGCCTGGTTTTTCCCAGAATTTCTTCTAAGTGTCGATGTCTGTCTGTCTTTCTCTCTGTATGTCTGTCTTTCTCTCTGTATGTCTGTCTCTCTCTCTCTCTCTGTATGTCTGTTTCTCTCTGTATGTCTGTCTCTCTCTCTGTATGTCTGTCTCTCTCTCTGTATGTCTGTCTCTCTCTCTGTCTGTCTCTCTCTCTGTATGTCTGTCTCTCTCTCTGTATGTCTGTCTCTCTCTCTGTATGTCTGTCTCTCTCTCTGTATGTCTGTCTCTCTCTCTGTATGTCTGTCTCTCTCTCTGTATGTCTGTCTCTCGCTCTGTATGTCTGTCTCTCGCTCTGTATGTCTGTCTCGCTCTGTATGTCTGTCTCGCTCTGTATGTCTGTCTCGCTCTGTATGTCTGTCTCGCTCTGTATGTCTGTCTCGCTCTGTATGTCTGTCTCGCTCTGTATGTCTGTCTCGCTCTGTATGTCTGTCTCGCTCTGTATGTCTGTCTCGCTCTGTATGCCTGTCTCGCTCTGTATGCCTCTCGCTCTGTATGTCTGTCTCGCTCTGTATGTCTCTCTCTCTCTGTCTGTCTGTCTCTCTCTCTGTCTGTCTCTCTTTGTATGTCTGTCTCTCTCTGTCTGTCTGTCTCTCTCTGTATGTCTCTGTCTCTCTCTCTCTCTGTATGTCTCTCTCTCTCTCTGTATGTGTGTCTCTCTCTCTCTCTCTCTCTCTCTGTGTATGTGTGTGTCTCTCTCTCTCTGAATGTCTCTCTCTGTATGTGTCTCTCTGTATGTGTCTCTCTGTATGTGTCTCTCTGTATGTGTCTCTCTCTGTATGTGTGTCTCTCTGTATGTGTGTCTCTCTCTGTATGTGTCCCTCTGTCTCGCTCTCTCTCTCTCTCTCTCTCTGTCTCATTCTGTGTGTGTCTCTCTCTCTCTGTATGCCTGTCTCTCTCTGTATGTCTGTCTGTCTCGCTCTGTATGTCTGTCTCGCTCTGTATGTCTGTCTCGCTCTGTATGTCTGTCTCGCTCTGTATGTCTGTCTCGCTCTGTATGTCTGTCTCGCTCTGTATGTCTGTCTCGCTCTGTATGTCTGTCTCGCTCTGTATGTCTGTCTCGCTCTGTATGTCTGTCTCGCTCTGTATGTCTGTCTCGCTCTGTATGTCTGTCTCGCTCTGTATGTCTGTCTCGCTCTGTATGTCTGTCTCGCTCTGTATGTCTGTCTCGCTCTGTATGTCTGTCTCGCTCTGTATGTCTGTCTCCCTCTGTATGTCTGTCTCCCTCTGTATGTCTGTCTCCCTCTGTATGTCTGTCTCCCTCTGTATGTCTGTCTCCCTCTGTATGTCTGTCTCGCTCTGTATGTCTGTCTCGCTCTGTATGTCTGTCTCGCTCTGTATGTCTGTCTCGCTCTGTATGTCTGTCTCGCTCTGTATGTCTGTCTCGCTCTGTATGTCTGTCTCGCTCTGTATGTCTGTCTCGCTCTGTATGTCTGTCTCGCTCTGTATGTCTGTCTCGCTCTGTATGTCTGTCTCGCTCTGTATGGCTGTCTCGCTCTGTATGTCTGTCTCGCTCTGTATGTCTGTCTCGCTCTGTATGTCTGTCTCGCTCTGTATGTCTGTCTCGCTCTGTATGTCTCCGTCTCGCTCTGTATGTCTCCGTCTCGCTCTGTATGTCTCCGTCTCGCTCTGTATGTCTCCGTCTCGCTCTGTATGTCTCCGTCTCGCTCTGTATGTCTCCGTCTCGCTCTGTATGTCTCCGTCTCGCTCTGTATGTCTCCGTCTCGCTCTGTATGTCTCTGTATGTGTGTCTCTCTCTCTGTATGTCGGTGTTTCTCTCTGTGTATGCCTCTGTCTGTCTCTCTCTGTTTGTCTGTCTCTCTCTCTCTCTCTCTCTCTCTCTCTCTCTCTCTCTCTCTCTCTCTCTGTCTCTCTCTCTCTCTCTCTCTCTCTGTCTCTCTCTCTCTCTCTCTCTCTCTGTATGTCTCTCTCTCTCTCTGTATGTCTCTCTCTCTCTCTGTATGTCTCTCTCTCTCTCTCTGTATGTCTCTCTCTCTCTCTCTCTGTATGTCTGTCTCTCTCTCGCGGTTTGTCTCGGTCTCTCTCTCTGTATGTCTCGGTCTCTCTCTCTGTATGTCTCGGTCTCTCTCTCTGTATGTCTCTCTCTGTATGTCTCGGTCTCTCTCTCTCTGTATGTCTCGGTCTCTCTCTCTGTATGTCTCGGTCTCTCTCTCTGTATGTCTCGGTCTCTCTCTCTGTATGTCTCGGTCTCTCTCTCTGTATGTCTCTGTATCTGCATGTCTCTCCTTGAGAAGATTAAAAAAGATACGACACCTAAGACAGTGGCAGCGCTGCAGATACCATCTCATCATGCTCCTTTTGCCGTTCCTCTTACCATAGAGGTTCCAAAACCACCTCCCCATAAACCTTAGATTCATATCAGCGGACTCAAACACAGACCACCTCACCTAGGGGTTACTACAAAGGCTCATACAGGGGTAACCACTCCAAAGGTAGAGGCAAGGGATCTAATAGAAAACATCCGCCACAACTTCAAAGCCCTGACTCCCCAATCATTACCCTCGATCACACAACACTTATCGGGGTGATTTTCTTCCCACCTGGTGGAGTATCACCTCCGACTTGTGGGTGTTGAATATTATCCAACTTGGTTATTGTCTTGAGCTCACTTTCACACCCCACAACATTCCACCTCGCAACTACAGACTTTCCCCACAACATCCGCAGTTTCTCAAGGAAGAAATACAAGCCATCCTAAAAGAAAAAAGGAGCTTTGAACCTGTCCTACCCCAACCCACCAACAAGGCACACAGGTCTATTTACTATGCTTCCATATCCCAGAAAAATAGAGCCCCTCCGGCCAACCTTGGACCTCATACCTCATACCTCTAAATCAGTACATTCTCTCAGAGCACTTTCAGATGGTCACTCTTCAAGCTATCATACCACTGTTACAAAAAAGACGACTTCAGGGCCGCACTCTACCTCAAGACTACTTTCATATTCCTGTTGATCCAGCACATTGCCAATGTCCAAGGTTCATAGTAAACAGTTCTCATTTCTAATTCAAAGTGCTCCCCTTTGAGGTCGCTACTGCGCTCAGGGTCTATACCAAACGTCTTGCCCGGTAGCTGCTCACCTGCACAGGCAAAGCATACACGTCTTTCCATATCTGGACAACTGGCTCCTCAAGAGCCCAACTCGTCAAGTGTTCAACACACCCAAGCCACCATAAACCTACTACATCAACTGGACTTTAGATCAACGACTTAGTCTCACCTTCAACCCCTTCAAATGCAGCCTTACCTAGGTGCAATTCTCAGTTCACAACTAGGCATTGCTTACCCAATACTGCCAGGATTACAAGCATTCCAGGCAGTTGTACCCCAATTTCAATCAGGTCAACAGATAACAGAACAATTATGCGGCGACTCAGTATGATGGCTTTATTTAGAGCCATAGTACCTAATGCTAAACTCAAAATGCTGCATCCGTTACAATCTACACCCAGCTCCATCCAAGCATTCACATTTATTAGTAGTTGCACCAGTGGTTAATCAGTAAAAATAAAGTGCCAGGGCTCTCGCAGGAAGCAGCTTGCACCAGCCCATTTTTTTCCTGTTGGCGACGCCTAAAACAGAACTAACTACTAACCATGAAAGTGGGTAGAGGATGTGAAATAATGGCCGGAGTTGCCAACTTTGGAGTTGGTGAACGCTTCAAGCCTGGCTTCGGCTCCACATCTTGTGATTCTGGGCAAATAACTTAATCTCCACTTAACTGGTTGTGGCGCGGTGGAGAAGCAGACCAGGACAAGTGGGTATGTGATTAAGGTTTTTAAGGTTTATTTCAAAAAGGCTTAACACAAAGGATTGTGGGACTTAGTCTGTTATTGTTCCTTCTTAAGTCTTCGGGCTGAGGGTCTCGTGTTCTCTGTGCCTTGTAGCGTGGATGTCTTGCTCCAGAGACTTGTCAGTGGGTCAGAATATAAGTAGGAAACAAAACAACAAAAAAGGTCGTAAGGAAAGGGGTCTGGGTTCTTGATGAGTGTCGCGGGAAGCCAGGGTGTGTACAGTGGGGGAGGGGTCTGTACACCACTTCCTTCACCAGTGTGCTTGTGCAATTACGCCTGGGCTGAACAGTAGCTCGACTGCGGGCTAGTGCCTTTCACCCGGTACACCCCCTCCTTTGCTCGCCCCCCTTTCGTGGCCCCACGAAAGCACAAAGCGTCCCCGTACGCTGCTTAGCCACGTCCCTCCAGAGCCGTGGCTGGAGTCTCCGCGTTGCCAGGTAGAGTCTGGCTGCACGTCTGTTCCTCCTTCGGCTGTTTCCGCGTCGGGCGTTCCTCCCGTCCTGCCAAGTCGTCGAGGTCTTCTGGCCCGGTTTCCGCGGCGTTCCAATGTGGAACAAGAAAGGTCCTCACCAGCGTTTCCTCCTCCCGACTTCCTTCCTGGATGGGTCCTAGAGAACAACTTCCTCTTCTGGCGTCTCCGCTCTTGAGACCCTGACTCCTCTGGGACGGTCTGAAAATACATATGGGAAGACGGAGAAAGGTAAGGGGGAAACTGTTTCATCTGGGGGTCCCAAGCGTGCGCGTCCTCACACTGGTGCTCATGAAAAGCGCCAGTGCTGATGAATAAGTGCCGGTGCTGAGCACCGGAAACCACTGGCTCAAATTAAGCAAAGCCGGCCATCTAAAACTCTATCAGGTGATTTTATGATTTACACTGATGGCGGCTTCAGTCTACAAGAGCACGGTGAATGTTTCTGATCTTAATATCTAGTACTGGGTGTCTTTTTCTTTATCTTTCCCTCCACATAGTAGTTTGTGTGGTTGTATCGCCCATTTCATACTATTCTGTTCTTTGGCTGTTTTGATTATTTTGTAGGATGTACTCCCCTCAAGAAGGGCTAGTCCAGAAATGGTTTGGGGTTATTTTTCCATGAGATATGACATAGTGTGATGAAACAAAACTATGTTAAAGGATTAAATGTTGTCAATAAATGAAGATATCATACGCAGTGTGTCAAGTTTGTGATTAAATTGATGTGAGTGGTTGAAGAATCACCAGAAAAATAGGAGCATTTGGACAAATAAGGATAAAACATTTTAGTCGGAATGTTTCTCCTTTCCAGGAAAACGTATCGATCTCGTGCACATTACCAGCGCAGGAAGAGTCACACTACCTCGTGACTCGAAAAATATTTTTCGAAGAAAAACCGCTGGACACATTCGAGCCCAACACTAGACTTCTGCTAAGCATGTGAATCTACATCACTACATGCCACGAACAGATGCTTTACGGGGTAGGTAACATCATATTAAAAATGGGTTCCTGTACCATACGGTCCATGCACGGGCCGATTAAGAGGCGCAGCAAGTTAGAAGTGTCAAGTATTACCCTATCCTGTGGTCCTTCGAATTTGAAGGAGAATCTGGCCTAATCCCCAGTCAGAGAGCATAAGGTGCTTTTATTGCGGGCTCCATTTTTAGGTCTCGCCCTGCGATTGCAGGCCAAAGGCCTGCTGTCGCAGAGCGAGACTATTGTTATCGTTCTGGCTTTCAAGGACTGAAAGGGAGAGGACAAGAGACTGGCACGCGCACACACGCAGCAACCTGCCGGGATCAGGTCGCGCGCGTCAACACGCGCTCCGATTCCGGCAGGCTCTTCACAACACACATACAGCCCCCCCACGCATACACACACACACACACACACATACATACAGAACCCCCCCCACCCCGCACGCACAAACATACACAGAGAACCCCCGGCGCTTACACACACATCCCCTACCTCGTCTCGGCGTCTTCGCGCTCCCTTGCCCCCGCTCCTCTGGTGCGCGCGCACCACTAGTTTTGATTCCCGCGTCGGCTCCGCGCACCACAGGTTTCTATTTAAACAGCCAATCAGGAGGCAGAACTCCTTTCCGACATGCTCCCTCTCTGGTCCGCTATCATTTTTAACTGCACGGTGCGTCATGTTTACCTTTGTCTAGTTTACAGACTAAAAATTAAATTATTCTGACTAGGTCATGGAACAGCAGTTCGATCAAATTGCGTTTTCGTCACATGCTAGTTGCACGAAACGCTGTAGGGGTCAAAAGTTGTTTAGTCCTGCAGCATGGCGCCCCTGTGGGCACAGAAAGAAAATAAATGAGCAGTCTAGTTGTTTATCACCAATTTACTATCCATCTTTTTCTTTAACGGCTTTCCCGCACCTAAAGACCAAGTGGACGTTTTAAAAGTACGATCATTTTTAAAAAGCATACTTGCCCAGTTATAAACTACCAGCGTATGTTCTGAAAGACTGGATCAAGCACCACAGAGAGATAGAGGAGAGAGTGACTCATAAAAGTAGCTGTAAAAGTCAAACATAATTTCGTTGATTCTGGTGTTGGAAAACAGTAACAACTTTGCCTGACTTTAACATGTCGTCCCTAGTGCCGCAACGTCACAATGCAGGAAGTGGCGTTGATGAGCGTGACTACTGAAACGCTTTCACTGGGTGGGGGGGTCGTGAAAGAACTAGGTTGGGATTGGGCTCGCTTCTTCTGCAGTGCACTTGCGAGTCATGGACGGGTCCTGGGCTTTACGCGTAGGCTGTGACGTAGCGGGATGAAAGCGACAAGGAATTGGCTTCTCAGCAGGTACAGCTTCTTTTCCCCCCGTATAATTACTGGGCTACACACAGAAATACCCATGTGCTGGGCTGTGTAGTAATCCCTCATTAATACACCTCCAGAGGTTTGCTGGTGTAATCTTCTTTATTGAACAAACAGTGTAAAGCCAAGTGATGAATACTTACCAAACCACATATATACTGCAGGTTGCTTGCAAAGAATATGTCGCAGTGCGGGCAAAAAATTGCATGGATTGTTTTTAGGCCACAAACTTCCCGGCATGTCGCCGCTTTTAAAGTGTGTTAATGTAGCAAATTAGACCAACCTTCTGACAAGCATAATAAGGGGCCGGCCCATCGTTATTATATGGAATTACCCATACCTGTTTTTATTTTTTAAACACAAGAACACGCCGCTCTCTTGGATTTATAGTTTCGCTTTTAATATCACAAAACTGTCTAAAAATAATCACAAATTACCAATTATTAACAGTTGACTCTGAACTCTCTCAAATTGTCAAATGTGCGTCAAGATCAGTTTTGCATACGCTATGCTAAGGATGTTAGTGCACACATCCTCTACCCTAGAACAATGCACTGTTACAAGAGTTTCCACCATTTTCAGAGAATAATAGTGACCCATTTATATTTTTTCAGATTTTAATAGGGCCAAGAGCTTGTACTCCAATGATTTTGTGTAAAATGTTATACATTCTTTTTGGATCTGGCTTGATGGTGCAGCTGTTTTCAGAAGTAATTTGATCAACATAAAACAAGCATTGGCAAAGCCAAATGGTTGCGGCAATGCCCAAGCTATTGGCTTTGTCAATGGGAATATCCTTTAGTCATGATGTCAACAGCACATGTGCTGTTCAGCATAGCGGAAAGTTACTGAAAGCCCAGAATCACAGTATGTTGAGCGGACTCTGAGTCACTTTGTGCAAAAAAAGCAGCGACGAAGGAGGTAGTGGAGGGTGGGTCAAGCAGAGAAGCAAGAGGAGCTGAGCGCAAGCAACAATCGGGAAAAAAACTTTAATTGAAGCAGGATCAGTGCCAAAAATGAATGTGTCATTGTGTAATGTAACTGGTGAGCACTTAAAGTGCCTTGCGTTTACGCTATGGCAAGATGGATGACCGAGCGAGAGTTCCAATACCAACGGATCGTGTTTTAAGAAATGCATACGTTTTGTACACGTGCATGCATTTTTGTGATATGTGTGTAATTGTACAAGGGAGATGGCCTGAAAAGACAAGTACTCCTATAGAGTGATTGGAAACAAACAAAACAAGCATTTACAATGATAGGTCTCGCATTTGCGAGAGTTTGAGCTATTCGCATTGTAACGGACAAACCTTTTATCCATGTGTTGGTTTTGAATACAGATATATAAAAGGCATTGTCATTTACAGTGACAGTGGCTTAAACTCTCGCAAATTCGAGACCTATTGCATTGACAATGCTTTTTAGTAAAATGTGATCCGTTTTAGCTTTAACATATTTTTGCTAAATTCAGCAGATTACGTGCCTGATGATGGATTATGAGGCAACTGTGACATCCATAATTATTTAGAAAACGCTGTGGCTGCCAAATCGCATAATTTCTGTAACCCTGACCATAGCTCATACCGACCCACAGATCCCGGTAGGTTGTAGTGGTTCTAGCAGAAGACCCGAAATGTGGAAAACCACTCTCGTGAATCTTATCTAATAAACCATTTCTAAATGTTTGCCGCATGAATTGTGACATCACCAACCTAGTGACTGCCTTTCGAATCCCAAAATATGTCAGTATGTTGGTGCTTTGAAGTGGATCACACAGATCCTTTCTCCCTTTTCTTTCAGTGACTCTCATGTAAGCCACACTTTTGTGTGCACAATTCATTGCCGCATTTCTGTGCCTCACACTTTATTTTATTGTCGCAGACGACTTGCTTTGGTGCCATCTCTACCCCCCACTTCCCGATGTCGTGCCTTGTTCACCCCTGCCCTTCCTCTCGTTGTCTGTGCCTTCTCCCTACCCCCACATCCCCCAGCTGTCCTTGCCTTCTTGCCCCCGGCCACACCCATTGCAATAGGTCTCGCATTTACGCAAGTTTAAGCTATTGGCATTGTAAATTACAATGCTTTTTATTTATGTTTTGATCTTTAAAACATATATAAAACACATCGTCATTTACAATGCCAATAGCTTAAACTTGCGTAAATGCGAGACCTATTGCATTGCAAATGCTTGTATGCCTCATGATGCCATGAATGTCACATTGCAGTGTCCATAAATAGTGGTGGCTAAGCTGTTAGAGTGGATAATTGTAGTCTAGAGAGTAGATGTAGGTATATTCGTATTGAATATGCATACTTATGTTCAGTTTGGATAGGTGAGGTATGAGAAATTCTGAGGGGCTCAAAAATGTGTCATCATATTTGAGTGGTAATCATGTTAAGGTATGACTGAGCTGCCGTCTTGGAAGAGTGAAGTATGTAACAAGTTATGTGGAGGGGTGTTCTTTCAATCTGTGTGTTTTGGCAGCATGATATTGGTTCATTGCCATTTGTGGGAATACTATAATATTGCTTTAGGGTAGTGTGGATTTTAGTTGAAGCTAGAGGACACCTTATGATATAGTCTGACATCCTATAGATATTGGTATTTAACCTTACTATATCTGAAATGTGCTACACATAATGGAGTCATACCTTTGCAAAATTGATGTTATGATAGTAAATTGATTATCTGAAAATAATAAAAAAAAGGCCTTTTTTACTCAACCATTTTGAGTATTTACAGATGGCAAGATCAGAGCTCAAGGCAATACATAGTTCATGGCTGCAAATGACTAAATATGAAATACCAGTAGACTTAGTTATACTGAGTTCTGAGCCTCTTTTTGATCACAGAAGTAAATCTGTGTAGATGTATTGTCCCATATGTAGTTATTGAAATAGCTGTATATGCAGGCAGAGAATGAGAACCACCATTAGTTCTGAGATTCCAAATTAACTTTTAATATTGGGGTGTCCCAGGACAAAAATATGTCTGCGTTGTATGCTGCATGTATTTTTATTTGCTGTGATTTATTCCCAGGAGAACCAAGAATAGTATATAAGGTCGATCATAGTACTACCAATAATCAGAGTCTAGAATTAGTAGATTGTTCGATGATATGGAGAGGATTACAGAAGCCAGTCGTTCATTTCTGCATCCTTATTGATCCCATGTTTTTTGGCCTCTAGTGTGAGAATTGGTTCTCCTTCATGTTCCCTTTTGCCACCTCAGGAAAGTTTAGGAATATCTTCCAATCCAAAGAAGGTGAATGTCACATTGTGTTCATGGTTTTACATAAAGTGCTCTATTAGGGGCACTCATAGTTCTGATATATGGCTGACCTGTAATGTTCTCGTATTCTCATTTTTAAAGATCTTATTGTGCTACCAACCCAGATTTTGTCTCCGGGCAGAGGAGATGTAACTGACAAAGGTACTATTACAGTCACATAAATGTCTAGTGATAGCTACTCTGTCAAGCCAGAACATAATCACAAGTCCACATGTTGAGAACCAGGAGTAAATATATTGATTGGGTAGAAATTATGTGCTTCCACAAAAATGCGCGTGCCCACCAGACAGCTGTGATGATTTTCCAGCTGCCTGAGCTTGAACTTTCGAGGGGACACACACATGACATTGTAATGCTATTAAGCTGGCTTAGATAACTAAATAATGCATGGTGGTTTTCTCTGGCAGCAGCACAGATGAGAGGAGGGCAGTCATTAACCAACAAAGTTTTTTAGGTCTGGCTTGACAGTTCAGATGACCATTTACCCTACCCTACCCTAACCTACACCAATATTATTCTGCAGCTCTTTACTTCCACACAAATGCACACAGTGATTCCCATGGTATCACTTGTAATGCTTCACATTACCATACAACATTTCTTTAAACCCAGACCAATTAGTATTGCCTGTGCCTGGTCAGTTCTAGATGAGTTAGTTGTTGGTTGGAAGTCTCCAGTGTATTTTTAGGAGTTTTTTTATGTGATGTTGTCCATTATGCAAGCTAGTTAGAAATATATTGTCTAATCAATGAATAATATCTTTATTCAATTGCATTTAAAACAATAAAAGCCTACATCTAAAACGTAAGAACAGTGCATAAAAGCAATATGTCCATTAACAAATACATAGCAAGTTACCAGCATAATTAATCTTCCTGTGAACTCCTGAGTTTAGCTTTAGCTCTTAAACAGCCTACAACATATGAAAGTGTGACCACATCAGGTAACCGCTGTAAAAACTGAAGGGCTGGACAAACCTGTAAAAAGCCTTTATCTTTTAGCAATGGAACAATGAAAATTCTACTCGGAACAGTATAACATCTACAAAACTTAATAAAATGCATCTTATTCTGCTGAGACCTATTGTTGCAGCCACAGGTGGCCAGGGATTTAAGATCAAAGCCACCGCTGAAGGTAGGTGCGGTAAATTAAATCTAAATTTTACAAGCCAAAACCTTTGTTTTTCACCAGTGCTAAATAAGGCTCCATACCTTGGGTGATAGTTAGCATCACATACTGTCAAACTGAGAGGAAGTGCTCCTTCTCCCATCTATAATCTGCTTTATGTATACCCTTGGGGGTTAGAGAATAACTCCGCTAATCCCATCCTGTAAAATGAGTCCCGGATATACATGAGCCAGGGAATTTTTAAAGTGTGGCCAAATATTAACCGGATCCTGGCTAAATTCCTCCTTGGTCCATGCCCTGATCCTCCTCAACAGGTGAGAGGGCTATTTGATCCCTAAATAACTTGACTCCCAGAACTTTGTGCGCACAATAAGTAGATGTGCTCTTGGGGACATGCAACCGCATCTGAAGATTCCTGATCCCATACACCGGTTGTTTGACAGATATCTTAGCGGTATCTAGTGTATCGTTAAAATACATTCGAAGAAAGTCTGGACAATTAATGCAGTTTCTTCTGGCTGATGAACTGTTGGGGAGGAAAAAATCCACACAAGCCCTATTGTGGATACAGCCGATACCGTTGAGTTATCTGTCAAAAAACCGGGTACTGGTGTATGAGATCAGGAACTTTTCAATTAGTTGTCTTGATTTATCTGGTCCAAAGGTCTCGACCAGTTCTAAGGGTCATTTATTATATGCCACAAAAGACTGAAACGTCGACAAACCCATCTATTTCCACAGCCTTCGTTTGCCACAAGGAATTGTACATTGCTTTGTCTTGACTTTTTCTTTGCATTTGTTATCATTTTGGAATAGATGATTACATATGTGATTAGAAGGCACAGTCACTTGTGTATATCATTTTGCCTCGATCATGGTGTTTTGATATAAATTACTGCACCCCCTCTTTGTTCATATTACATTTCTTTATACTCTGAGAAAATTGATACCCCTGTGTTAAATAAGTTTTGATTCTTTTTCTTATAAATATTCAATTGACATTCAGATTAATCTCATGTAAGCTACCAGGTGAGGTGAGGCTTTACTGTCCAATCATTTCAAGGGTGTTAATTTTATGAAACACAATCCCTTGTAGGCATGTTTACTCATTGGTAATTCAGTGTAGGGCATCGAGCCAAAAGTATTGGTAGTGGAGAGTTACTTTGCCCCGTTCTACAGCCTAACTAGGCTGTTTCTCCATGGAGAAATTTGTCATGGTTCTCAATGCTCCTCATCCAAACTGTTGAAGCCTGCTTTAAGGTTCTTCAGAACTCCTCGTTCATCTCCCCTGGACTCCAGCACACACAGTAACACCCTCACAATCACTCTTTACACACTCACTTCAGGCTGTGGTGGGTAAATGTATTACCAAAAATAGTTTAAAATGATAAATGGTTTGAGACTTTCAATGGTTTAGATATGTTTGTAGAGAAGGTGATTAACTCTGGGGCGCTCTCCTGAATCTGCATGTCTCAAGCTAACCAGTGAGGAGTAGAAAATGTTTTGTCCTGGAACAAGACTTTGAAGGTATCCAGTATAGTTCTGAAGTATTACTATGATAGACCATGAGCAAACCTCAATTATGGAAACTATTTTAATGGGTTTAGGGTGGCAACTTAATTCCAGGTCATTACAGGTATTGTCTATGGTCCTAATCTTTTCACCAGGACGTCATATTTCATGTGTGTTAGTCTAATTCATTGAAAGCAAAACAAGACTACAATTCTCAGAATGCATTAGGCTATCACACAGAAGCCAAGGACATGGTGATTACTCTAAATGGGGTTGGTGCATCCCAGACCTACAAGTGCTCAGGTTTCCCTATCCATGTGTTGATGCTTAATTGGAATGTCCAACAATCGGTCTTTATTTCGTGCAATGCTAACGTTTTTGTTTCTTTCTCATTCAAAGGCCACAGTAACAAGCGTGTTGGAGTACCTGATGACCTGGTTTGGTGAGAGTAATTTTACCCCCGAGTTGGTAAGCTTGTAATCCTGTACCCTTCCTTTATTATTATTATTCTCATGGTTTAAAGATTTGAAAGGAAAATTGTGCCTGCACCTTCTGAACCATTAGGACTTTGTTTCGGTATGCATGTGTGATGGCAACATCGTGCACTGAAGTTTGTCCTGAAACAAGAACATTTTAAACAAATGACTGAAGGACAGTTGCCTTCTTGTCAAATGACTGCCTTTTACATTCCTTGGCCCTCCTCTGTTTTCTGGATATTGCTGTGCATTAGCAGTGTTACTGCTCCACGCATATTACGATCTCACACAACTACTATGCTGAACCATAAAGCATAAAGCTACTGTTTGATGCAATGGTTAGTTTTGTTGATAACGAGCAATGCAATTTGTCAAATAATGTTCTCCCTATACATAGAAACAAAATAAGACGGTGCAGGCATTGTCAGTTGAGAAATACCTCTGCAAGAGAATGGAAGCTGGCCTCTTCGATCTTTGCTCCCGAGTCTTTCTATTGGATCAATTCCTGCATGCTCCAGTTCCGTCAACTACAGGTCAGTAAGCACTTGTATTTGGATCAAGTCCTACATGATGTCACTTTCCTTGTGATAATTCCAGGTTTGCAGCATGTGATGTTGTAGCTAACATGACACCAAAGACGTGTTCTTGGGTGACCTCAATATCCACTGGAATGACCCAGAAGACTCCACTGTCCTGAACCTCTCCAACCTTCTGGAAATATATAACCCTTCAGCAACTCTGCAATAAACCAACTCTCATCAAAGGTGCAACACTTGATGCGATCATAACAAACAATGATCTGATCTCCTTGAGAGATTATTCCCATTGACTGGTCCGACCACCACCTCATTATGTTCAAGATTGACACACTTCCCAGCCTCCAACCTATCTATATTGCCAAACATAAAATCTTAACTAGAAACATCAAAGAAATCCCTTTATTCGAACTTGAAGCCAAGATTCATCACCATCTTCAACTCCATCCCTCATCATGGACGGCTGATGACCTCACTTTTCACTTCAACTCAAGAATGACAGAGGTCTTAGACCAAGTAGCCCCTCAAACTCAAACAACTGAGGAGAACCAAATCAAAACCCTGGTTTAACGTGGAGCTGAATGATGAACGGCGCCAACTCAGACAAACGGGAAGGTCCTGGAGACAAAACCCCTCATCCCCGCACCTAACACATCTTAGATCTGCTTGACGGTCATACAAAAAACACATCTTCAGTGAAAAGTCATCTTTTTTACGCAGACAATTAGATCTGGCGAAAAATAGACCACGAGAACTCTTCGACATTGTTAAAAGCCAAACTAACTGCACTCTCTCCTTAGAAATCGAAACCACCAATGAGTGATGTGAAGAAATTGCCACCTTCTTCACCAATAAAGTCTCTAAAATTGATCAATCCTTCTTACAAACTGCTAACCCCCCCTTCCCCCTTAACCTGCCCCCCTTCAACCTCCCTGGAACACTTGGAAAGAGCTCTTAACAAGGACAATCGGACCTACCTCCAGCTAAAAAACAATGCGCATTGGTTCAACCTCCTTGATGGCTTTCAATCTGGTTTCAGAAAAGGCTGTAGCACGGAAACAGCTACGCTCAAAGTCGCCGACGACATTCACAAGGCCCTAGACGAAGGTGATGCCTGCCTACTCATCCTTATCTACCTATCTGCGGCATTCAACACAGTAAACCATCCAGCCCTTTTGGAGACCCTGTCGAAACCGTCCGGCATTAATGGCATAGCAGTTAAATGGCTCACCTCCTTCCTTCAACAGCGCTCGCAACAAATTAAAATTAACTCCTGTTTCTCAAAGCCAACTAAAGTCATACTTGGGGTCCCTCAAGGCTCGATCCTTTCCCCATCCCTCTTCAATCTCTTCGTGGAGCCCCTCACAATCATATTGAAAAAAGCCGGAGTGAACTATCACCTTTACACTAACAACACCCAAATCTATTGCAAGATCAAGTCTCCCAGCAACATCCAACTCCTCAATATCACCCTAACCGAGATCCAAACTTGGTTCTACGTTAACCACTTAAAGCTCAACCCAGAAAAAACGGAACTAATCCTATTTTCTCCAAAAAGTAACCATCGTCCAATCCAAATGTGGCTCAAGAATCTGGTATCCCTAAACTGCCCCTTAACCTATCCGACTCAGTTAAGTCTCTAGGCATCACCCTTGACAAGAACTTATCAATGGAAGCTCACATCAAAAACTCTGCAAAAGTGCTCTCTTCTCTCTAAAACACCTCAAGAAACTGAAACCTTTTGTACCCCACGATGACCTCAAGACAGTAGTCCAATCCCTAGTTCTCTCAAAAATCGACTACGGGAATGCCATCCTTACAGGGATTCCGAAAGCGCATCTTGCCCCTCTAAGAGCAGTGCTGAACATGTCCGCTCGTATCAGGAGTTAAAAGATTTGAACACATCAATCCAGCTCTCAACTGCCTCAATTGGCTTCCCATGGAAGGGAGATGTATCTATAAATTGGCCTGCATCACACACAAAATCCTTCATTCTCCTGACCGCAACTACTTAAATAATAAACTGAGTAGAGCAGGTCAATCCAGAACACTAAGAAGCTCCAACTCACTCCTTCTCATTCCTCCGAAATTGAAAAACAAAACCACCCAATACCGATCGTTCTCTGGCAACGCTCCCAGAATATGGAACGCTCTCGCTGGAGTCTTCAGATGCAACCCCTCCTTCTCCCGTTTCAAAAGGGACCTGAAACTCCATCTCCTAAACAAATACTTTCTTGACCAACGTCAACGAACCTAGTCTTCATTATCCGAGTCGTCTCCTCTCTCTCTGGACATTCATGGATAGTGGGTGACCGGACTATGTCACTCACCTTTTTCTTTTATTGCTCTCTTCCGCTGCACTACTTTTTTTTGCCCATGCTGTATTTTTTTGGTTTCTATGGTTTCCTTACTGCCAGCCTACTATGTAATGTAATGTCTTGCTGCTGTTTACTGTGTGTTTGTAAAGCTCTCTGATACTTACGGGTTAAGCTAGCGCTATATAAAACTTTTAAAATAAAAAAATAACAGTCTTGCTTACTAGTGTTGAGCGCAAGATGTTGCATGCTTTTTCTCAGAAGTAGAGGTTTTACTTTGGAGATATCTTTTGATCACTTCCCGATACTCTCAGTGCACCAAAATATATACTATTTTTTGGGGGGGTTTTTCCTTTGGTTTGGATGTACTTTTTGGAGCACTGGAAATGTCACACTACAGAAGTAAACTTCTCAATTCCGGACTCTGGATTTCATACATGGACATCAAACAACTGAGGACTGCATCAGGACCAGACCGAAAATCTAGAGTGCTGGTCATATGAGTGTGTCTCCAGCGGGTTGGGGGAGGTTTGTGGAGGTTGCACCCTTCAAATTATGTGTGAAATGTAAATGGATTCCATGGCCAGACCAAAATAGGGTGTCCAATCTGTGTCTCCTGAAGGGCCACTAGGAATGGAACTGTTCAGGCTTCAGATCATTCAGTATACAAGAGAATGCTAGTGGGCTCACTACAGGATGCACTGACAGGGTTCCCTGGAGCCATCTGCTGCAGTCAGTGTCGAATGTACATATTTGGATGGTGAAAGGGAGGTCTGTGCGGTATTCCCAGAGGCCAAAGGGAGAAGAGTCCAGGCTATCTTTCCTCCAATGACTCTGGCTTCGGAGAAAATGTCCATGGCCCCCAATGAAGCCTCAGCTTAGACAAAGACCGCACTTTGACTTACACTGTCACATCTTTAGAGAATTGTCTTTCTTTGGTTCAACTTCAAGTGTAGCCTTGGATCCAGGGCAAACAACTGCCTCAAGAGCCATGCTTTGAGCACTGAGCTGCCACCAAAAAGACCTCCACAATCGACCACTGTTCGAGGTCCATCTTTTCCCCCCAACCCTGTCTCTGCTACAGGGAAGACTGTACTCCAGGCTTTTAAATTTCTACGGCCGGAAACAGTCACAGCCTGAGATACCACGGAACCAAGGTTGATTCTGAAATCGTTTTTGAAACCAGCACCCACAGAACTTGAACACGCAGAGTATAATCTAGGTTGACCCAGAAAGAGTCCACATTTTAGCACATCCCCCACAACTACACTGCCTGGTCTGCCACACGATAAGAAGTAGAGGGTCACTTTTTGAGGAGGCAGTTTCAGTAGCTTAACACATTTGTAATTCCTTAAAAACCTATACCTATCGGGTGTAGCCCACTACCAGTACAGTCACCTGCACTGTCTTGCTCACTGTCACACTCCGCTCACCCAGACTCTGATCCAAACCCTACAATGGATCTCCCAAATCCTTACAAGGAACCCGTACCAACAGATGACCAAGACTAACTTCTGTTGGGCAATACCACCTCACATCATGCAGTCATCCAGCGTGCTGCTGACAGCCTTAACGCGAAAGGCCTCGTGGTTGATGAAGTGGAGAACTTCCTTATGGAGATTCTTTACAAAATGGATCGCTTTGAGCACTACCTGCTGATGCTGAAGAGTTTACTCAAAAGCTCTGCAGATAATTTCAAGGACTAGGTTAAAATGAGGGTGTTCACGCCAGTGGTGGAGTGAAAAAAATACAGGGCAGAGCCGGAAGACACCGCCTATGCATCTGGTAAAATGGGCCACCTGATTCTCTGGTGGTTCCTACAACTCAGAAAGAGTGTTTTGTTCCTCCAGAGAACTGAGGACAACCCTCTTCCTCATGAGAGTAGGCAGATTGAATTCTGGAAGGAGGGTAGCAATGGGGGCTGCCACTGGTACATCAACAGTTTGGTAGGTCCACTGTTGCTGCACCACTGGTATCACTAGGAAGAGATGGAGCCGGTATTAAAATCTCAGCTAGAGGCATACCGGAAGAGAGTAAAAGAGTTCATCCATGAGGGGAATCCTCTCAAACACCAGCAATATATGTGCCCTGGATGCAGCGGATAGTGCTTCTAGAGAAACAAACAAAAGTATTCCATTATGCTGCCTGGTCGTTGGCTCTGCACAGGGCCACAATCATGCATTCAGTATAGCCATGGAGCTTGCAGAAGATGGCCCTGGTTTTGCTCTCTTGCTTGTGACATACTATTGTTTACAAAAAGGGGCTTGGAGCCCACCCATTATTTACCATTCCTTCGCTTCGGCGTCACTCTTCCTTCCTGCCTCCTAATTGGATCGCACAGGCTAGACGCCACTTCCTGTTTCATCTCTGGTGCATGGACCAAGCACAGATCGATTCTTCTTAATTAGTCTCTCTGCTGCTTATGATGTGATTCAGGTACTTGTTTTTTAATTTGTTGCCTCTGTTCCTTCTTTCCTCTCCCACCCACCACTTCTGCGTGTTACTGCCCCCGTTGTCTCTTTACTGCTCACGCTGTGATTGGGGTTTGAATTCTTTTTTTATTACCCTTTTGCCTGTGTTGCTTCTTTCAACACCCACCCACCCACCCACCACTTCTGTGTTACTGCCCCCCTCGTGGCTGCCATTCCTCGCAGCTTCCTGGCTCGTGGCCGCCATTCCTCGCAGCTTCCTGGCATTACGGCCTGCCGAGCACCGATTAATAATCGGAAAATAATAACGGCAGTTGGTGGGGCCTGCTCTCTTCAGAGCAGACTAGCAGGTATCTGAGCACTTCCGGTCAAGCTCTCTAACTCAAAATGTTTTTAATGGATGATGATAGTTTTCCAGACAGCACCGTTACTTCATGTGTTTTTTCTCCCAGTTTGAAATACAAATGTAAGGTTAAAAAATTCTTCTGAGCAATGCGGAAGGCTGGCAGAAATAGATTTCAGTGTAAAATGCGCACGGAGGTCACGTGCGTTTCCTTTGTGCTCCCGGGCCTGAGGTCGTCCACAGCCAAGATCTGCGCAGAGCGTCTATGATATAGATAGACGTGTACAGCAGGGCCAGGGTAAGATGGCAACACTAATTATTTTCGGTTTAATGGCTTAGTGTGACTGTTTTTCAGCTTTCCTGTAGGCTGTGTGTCGGAATCCTTTACAACAGTGATGTCGGTGGTCATGTGACTAGGCCAGAGAACTAGTTGTAAAAAAAAAAAAAAAAGTGGGAGGACTAACCAAGTTGGGCAGTATGCAAGTGGTGTGGCATGTGACATCAAAGCACATGACATTTGCACTTGGCATCACAAGATTTAAAGGCATTTTTATTGCTCCCAAAGTTAATGAGCAATAAAGATGCCTTTAAATCTTATTTTGTCACATTTGCTCCGCTTTCAGAGACGGAGGTCAAGTAGGTTGCAGTTAGGTCGAGGACATTTTTTAAGGTCCTAGTCCTGCAGGACTAGTACCATTTTGAGGATTTTTTGAGCCCTGAATGACCTCACAGAAAGTGACATCGCAAGAAGTAATATCAGATATTAATACCTCACGCACATATTTAGCAGGTCTGTCGTGAGTAAATTTGAGCGCATAACCAGATTTTACAAGTTAGTTTTTCTTTGCGATTATACAAAAAAAAGTGATGCACCCCAGGGCTCGACAAATCCGAAAAATGGTACTAGTCCTGCAGGTCTAGTACCATGGAAAATCCCCTCGACCTGACTCCAACCCACTTGACCTCCGTCTCTGAAAACGGAGCAAAAGTGACAAGATAACAAGATTTAAAGGCATGTTTATTGCTCATTCCCTTTGTGAGCAATAAAAATGCCTTTAAATCAAGTTATTTTGTCACTTTTGCTCTGTTTTTAAAGACAGAGGACAAAAGTTAGTTTGACTTCCTACTCGCCAGAAAGGGCGAGTAGGACCTAAAAATAGCTCGTCCTCATCCATTCTCCCTCGCAAATGCGAGCGGGCGAGTGGATTTGTCGAGCCCTGCACCCAGATAAAATCAGTGGCTCAACTAATATATATTTTTTTTAATTCTCCCTGAAAGGCTGACAATCCGTTCTGCTGCATTTGTTGCAAAGTCTGAAATAAAAAATGGCTTATGGGATTAAGGCACCTTCTGCAAAGATCTTTGTGTGCCCAGTAATTCTGAGGGAACAATAATTATGGTGGTTTACGCGTTTGCTGAAGAAAGCTGTGTTTTGCCTAGGCCCCTTTCGTAGCATAGCGGGTTAATTTGTCTTCTGCAAAGCCATCATGTAACATGACAAATTTTTATTTTATTTAATAAATTGTAATCCTTCCAATTTAGCACAATGAATTGTGATGGACATATGACTCCCAAACCTTGTAAATCTCAGTCTTATGTAACACATCCTTGTTAGAAACGGGGTCCCTGGCTGGCCAAGGCTTGCGCCAAAGTCAGTCAGAGATCACCATTCCCAAGTCCGGGCAAGGGAGTTACACACCAAGATAACCCCTGCTCACCCTCTAGGTAACGTGACGCGAGCAGCAAGGCTAATCTCGGAGGCGATGTGTAAAGCGCACCCAGCAACAACACCCAAGGCCCACCACAAAGGAAACTCCACACAAGGTTATATAAAAAATAGCCTTTGTATTATAGTAAAACACAATATATAAAACACACACTTTACAATGTGCCAACAGGCACGGGCAGAATTTACAAGAGATTATGTACAGGGCAGGGCCACATGGACCACTGTCAGGGGTATGCACTTTTAGAACTAGCACTTGTTGTAATTAACACTTTGTAGGAATAATAATTCTTGTAGGTATAACACTTAGCACATAGAACATATAATGACTGTAGCACCAAAATAGTACATGTAGCACACAACCAGTAATTACTGGTAAAGGGTGCTAGGACTTTATTAGCAGGACCTATAGAAGGAAAAACAATTGCCTAAGCATCAAACACATAGCAAAGGGAAAGAAGCAAAACACATGATGCATAAAACATTCAGAGGTGTAGGTAATAACAATTGCACAGTAATCACATTAGCAAGTAAATCACAAATTGCACAAGGTGCACATAGGCACAACACTAGAACTGTCCCTCAGGCCAACTGGCTTTGCAAGGGCTGAAATGCCCTTAGTCCCTAAATGTCAGGGCAGGCTGCGCAGGCAGCAAAGAACAAACCTAAACGTGGCAGCTGCCCACTAATTGCTGGGCAGCTGGAAAGACACTGTTGGGGGCGACGTTGGAGCCTCGTGGGCTCAAGAACAACAATGGAGCCTCGCAGGCTCTAACCAACTGACTCGTGTCCCCCAAGAGCCTTGAGGCTCAAAATAAACAGAGTGGCCCTCGAGAGCCTCGGGGCTCTAAAACAACTGTGGCTGGAGCCTCTCGGGGCTCGACAAACCACTGGGGCGCTGTAAGCCTTACTGGGCTCGAGGAACAAATGTGGGGCCCTGGAGCCTCATGGGCTCTAAATAAACAAAATGTCCCCTGAGCCTCGTGGGCTCTAAATAAACAAGATGGCCCTCGAGGGCCTCGGGGCTCTAAAACAACGAATGCCCCTGAGCCTCTCGGAGCTCTACAACAACTGCGGCGCCGTGAGCCTCTCGGGCTCAAAGAACCAATGTGGCGTCGTTGGAGTCCCACCCCTGGGGACTCTGAAACAAAGAAATGCCGCCTTGAGCCTCGCAGGCTCGTAAATACAAAGAGGCGCGCAGAGCCTCTCTGGGCTCGAAAGACAAATGGGCCGTCTGAGCCTTCACCGGCTTTTAACTAAATATGGCCCCACGAGCCTCTCGGGGCTCTTCTGCTGCCACCCTGCCCAGAGCGGAGGAGCGGCCCCGGGGACGCCCGCACTCACCGGCTGTCTGAGGCGGCGGCTCCTCGCGGCGGCGGCTCCTCTCCGCTGGGCTTTTCCGGGTGGCGGTGGCGGGGCTCTCTACTCGGGAGAGCCTCGCCGGAGGACGGCTCTTCCTTTCTCCGGGGCCTTCTCTTTCGTTGCAGGAGCGCGGGGTGGGCTCCCATCGACTTCCTGTTGTCCCGCTGGTCCCGCCCCTGGCCTGCCTGACTTCTGGTTCGGTCGCCGGGCGGCGGGGACAATCTCGGCCAAACGAGGGGTAGGCACCCTCTTCAATTAAAATATAAAGCGAGGTGGGCACTCACTCTGGTCATATAAAAAACGGCAAATCCACGGGGCAAATGCCGGGTGGGCACCAGCTGAGAACAAAAGCGCTCCCAAGCGCTAGCAGAGATTACAGCGCTCCCAGGCGCTAGCAGGAAATAAAGCGCTCCCAAGCGCTATAAGTGCTATAAGAAAAATACAACGCTGCCAGGCGCTATAAGCAAGGCAGGGCTCCAGCAAAGTTCTGGAGGCAGGCAGGGGGGCAAGGCTGGGCCCAGAGGCAGCTCACTGGGCCTCCAGGCAGGGAGGCAGTAACCAGTGGCGGTCCTCCTGGCGCCCAGCAGCAGCAGCAGCCCCCCTCAGATAGGATCCTGGAAGAGAACAACTTGGAAGGGGACACAGCCCCTTCTTATACTGCGAAATCCTTTGTCTTTGCTCAGGGTGAGGGGAAAAACCAGTCGCATCTGGTTTGTGAGCACTCTTGATTTGCTCAGCCCCTCACTCTATTCACTGGCAGGGCTAGGGTCGGTAGATGCACCACAGGGGGCGGAGCCAGCATTGTGTGGGGAAAGCCCAGCCCTATTCAGGACCCAGGTGCACCCCTCCCTCACATCAGCATGCTAATCTCTCCACTCGCCACCGGGCAGACCCATCATGACTCATGGAGCCTGGCAGCCCAGCCAGCTCCAGCCAATCACACACCAGCACACTCACTGCACACACACACCAATGTCTAGAAGTGGCACTTCCCCACTAGACACATACACGCCACATACATCATTGTGCAGCATTCAATCTCACGAGTTCGCACATACCAAACTCGAGCCTGCACTCCCCACACATCAGGAGACCAAAAATCACTAACACAGATCACATACTAAAAGAAAAAAGATTAGAGGTTAACCTGCCAGAGGGGCCAAGTCCAACAATCCTATACTTTGATTTACACATTTATATTATTTATTGTCAAGTATAATGTGTACGTGTGACGAAAATGGCTCCAACACCCTTTATTGGAATGAGTAGCACTATGAAAGAAATAACATCAAATTCTCTTCCAGGGGATCCTCATCAAAGTCATAAGCACTAGAATATTCCCACCCATGTGCGGGGACCCCAGAAATCATATAAAAATTATATATATATATATATATATATATATATATATATATATATATATATATATATATATATATATATATATATATATATATATATATATATATATATATATATATATATATATATATATATATATATATATATATATATATATATATATATATATATATATATATATATAGTGAGAGATGTATTTTTTTTAAACAAACAATGCAGCCTTCCAAACATATAAGCCTAAGAAATGATGTAAACCTTATCTTTGCATATATCCAAATAAAGCAGGTGAACCAAAGGACACTTGAACTGATTTTAATGAACAGTAGAAAACATATCTCTGCAAAGAGAAAAGAAGCAGGCATTGCTAGTCTTTAGGCTGCATTGTAACTTCATTAGCATAGAAATCTGAAAGCAGAGCGCCGAGCAGAGCCCAGAGCAGAGACCTGGGCGGAGACTGGACCGGAGCGAAGCGAAGCAAGCGGTGCGGGTCCTGAGGCGGCCGTCTGAGCCGCAGCGGGAAGCGAGAGCTGCGGCCCGGTGAGCACTCGGTCTCCTGACCGCCCCCCCTTGAAACCCGATTCACAGAGAGAGCAGCGGAGCGGTGCGGCGGAGCGGTGGAGCAGTCGAGGAGGTAGAACGACCCGCAGCGTTAATGGTGAGAGAGCTGAGCACCACGGGGGTACTGTCCTGATTAACAGGCATTGAGCAGCACTGAGCGGCACTGTTTGGTTCCTGCGCCGATTACAGGCCGACTACAAGGCAGCATCGCCCGTACTGCCTCCCGCTCTACACCCGCCCCACACCTCCCCCCAAAAAAAGGGGGGGAGACAACAATTGCAAAAACTGACCTGCCCCGCCCCGCCCTAGCTTGCAAATATCCACCTGGAAAGGCAAGGCCCCTTCTACATTCCTCAGGGCTGCGAGAGGGGCAGGACGGGGGTGAAATCGGGGAGGCAGCAACAGTGTAATAGAACAACAGTGCAACAGAAAACCAGAGATCGCAGGCCGTCGTTTTAAGAACAACCTAAGAGGAGGGAAACAAATTTGGATTAAACTGACTGACTAACCCAGCTAACCCAGCTCAGTGCAGTCTAGCCTGAGTGCAGCCTAGCCTAGCCGGCATTATTCGGTGCAAATCGGAAAACTTACTAGACAACAAAAAAAAAAAATTGGATTAGGCATTAAATATCAAATAACAAACATCATATAATAATTACACAAACTATTTCATCAAAGAAACATAGTGAAGCTACAGGCGCTAGGGACCCTACGGGCCCTAGGCGCGCAAGGGACTATCTCTGCGCAAGGGGATCCAACCACCATTCCGATCCGGGCTAAATTGCCCCAAATATTTGCTACAACTCAAGAGTGAGACCCACAATTATAACAGCTATTGCCCAGCTCCTCCCTCCCGCCCCCGCTCTCTCCCTGACGGCTGCTGCCCTTACTCAAGGGGCAGACGGGCTTGGGAGGGTGAGGGTGAGCGTGAGGGCGAGGGATGGGGCCACAGGCAGAAGGCTGAAGGAGTGATTACACTTTCAGCCACTACACTTTCCTTATGCACTCTCTGGAAATTAGGAGCACTGCCTTTGACTGATTTGCTCGTGCGTGAGTCCGAATCCAGAGAAGTCCTGAGGTAGTAGGTTCCACGCAGGTTGCATGCAGGTGTGAGCGCGGAGGACCGCGCTGTGATAACAACGCCGCTGCAATCCAACAAGTACTCCAATAACAAGGCAACTGGGGATGCGTTCGGGGAAGTAAAGATCAACAAGTCCTCTGACAAAGAAGGTGCGGAAGAACCAAGCACCTAAAGTACAAAAAAAGATAAAAGCGCAGGTAAAAGGACTAAATCCGACCCTAATCTCACCAATTGCTCGGATGTTCGAAAAGTCAACTAAAATACCGCAGAAATTAGACTTCTTGGCTGACCCGACCGGGGTATTAATGTCAATGGAATCAGACACATCCAAAAACCAATTACAAACCCCAATTGAAACATTAAACATCTTTAAGGAAAAAAACAGTGATACAGTAGAATCAGTCGAGGAAAAAAGCTCAAACGAAATTAAACAAAAGGATTCATTATGCGAAATCTTGGACCTATGAAGGGATCCAACACATAACACTCCACTGCAGCTAAAAGACGCTGAGGTAACAAATAAGGACAAAAGAGAGATTGAAGAGACAATGCAAATTACACTTCTGCAGCAGCAATCTATAGCACTGAAAATGCCAATACCATTAGAGATCAAAGTGGACATAACAAATAAGAGGAAATTGCAAGAAACAAGTAATAAGGACATTGACACTTGGAAATCACACGTAGCAGAATCTACAACATTAAAAAAGTTTGCGAATAATACTACAAATATAGAGCGGGGAAACGCCACTACCATTACCATCAGCGATCAAAGTGGATATAACAAAAAAGTGGAAAATGCAAGAATCAACTAACATCAACATGGACACATCGAAATCACATGTAGCGGAATCTACACCAATAAAAAAACTTGCGAATAATACCACAAATCTTACTGGAAAAAAACAAGTCTGTGTTATCCCAATAAATGGAGTTGTGAGTCATGCAAACACAGAATATAGCTTCTCAAGGGAGATAAGTGAAGAAAGTGGAAACAAAGGATCACAGACACCGAATGCAAATGGTATAATTAACGAGGATCACGCAGCTAAAAAGAAAAAATTGGAAGGAGAACATCATATAGACGAAGCAGTCAACAAAACCCATCATACCAAAATAAATTTGGATCAAAAACCAAAAAACATAATAAGTCAAGATCCAGGAGCTATATGGGATATATTCTACCAAACTTCTACTTTAACACTGGAAGCACTGACATATCAGTCAAATAAAATGGACACCCAAATTGAAATACTGGGAGTAATGGCTAATGCATTCACTGGAATAGACCGAAAATTGTCAGAACTAAACCGCTTAATAACTAAAGCTCAAAACCATGTCGCAATTAACAATTTTGAATGCACCTGTGAACCAATCATAAATAAACTTGCAACTATCCCTGAAGTAGTTAATACCATTTTAGAGGATGTGAAAGACCTAGTTCACTAAAAATATAACAACAAAAAAGAGGAAACGGGTCAAGCCCTGCAGCCCATTTACGATCATATTAATACTCCAGTAAGAAAACCATGGGAGCTGGTGGAAGTCAACAAACCAAAGCAAACGGAAAATGTAATAGGCCAGAATGGGGAAACTGATTTGTTACCCATCAGCATGCATAAAGCTTACGGAAAAATAATTACAGAAAAGGATAAGGAAAATGGTCAAGGATATAAAATTTCAAAGAGACAAAGGAAAAAAATTCGTAAAGCAAGAAATAAGGTAAAAAATGAAAACACAGTAAAAATATATCCCCCCTCGGAGAAATCTCTAGAAATGAACCAGGAAGACTCAATACAAGAAGAAATAGATCTAGAAAAAAGCAAGGATGAGATGATCCAGTCCGAAACGGTGGGAAAAACGAGAAAGAAAAAAAATATTATGACATCTTTAATAAATCGTCTAAAGACCAGATGGATAACAAGCCACATGTACTCAATGAAATTAAAGTAGAAGATATCATGGACCAAAAACAACTGACGCAAAGGCAAACCAAGGGAATAAAAAAACAGTATCAAGCCGAGCAAAACAAAACTCAGGATTGTAGAGTAACGTTCTCAAAAAGGAAATGGATGTATTTCCTGGAGCCATCCATGTGATATACAAAGTAACCCGAATGAAACAAAGATACTATTTTCTGAACTAGAGTGTAACAAACTGTTAAATGGTGGAAAAAATCACTTAGATTTAAGCATACAGAGAACAATTCTTCATGTTAAAAACAACTCATTGAATGAACCGACAAATCGATTGCAACAAAAAAAGTACTTAGTCCCGTTAGGAAAGCAGTCAGGTGAGACTGCGTCTAACTCAGAACCAGCAAATAAAAAGATGGGTATTGTAGACTACAAATGTAATAATGAAGAACTAATTATTACAAAGACTGGCCAAGACAAACTAATCATCTGTAAAACCCATCAAAAAGTAACTGAAAACAAAACTGACTCATTACCCTCAAAGATGTTGTCACAAATAATATTGACACCATAATACGACTCAAGAGGCAAAAGTGACATTCTGAATAGAGGTAATATCTTACAACTAATGATATCAGTACCTTCATTAGAAAAAATAACTACAAAAGACATTGAAACTGTGGGCTTTGTACAAAACCTGGACGGTACTCAACCGCTCACAGTCTTAACGTTAAATACAGCCTGTCTAGTGGATCAAATCATGCAGGAGCAAGAGGTTTTCCAAAGTTGGGGGATAAAAATTAGTCAACCTCTGCCCAAACCTTACCCGACCCCGTTTAAAAAGGAAGAATTCCCAAGAAAAGCTCCTAAAGAATCAAATCCGGTATACTCAATACTAAAAAAAAAACCAGGGTAGTACACATCAGGCTAAAGAAGAGAGCACGGAAGAAATAAAAGTTGTAGAATCTAAGCAAATAAACGAAAATTGGATACGGAATGAACTACATGACCACTGACAGAAAAATTATCAAAACAAATTCAAGGAAAGGAGGTATCCTCGACACCCGGTTTGCATATGTTCTTGGAACATAAACGGAATGGGTAAAAAAATTATTAACGCTGGAGTAGATTCCTTGTCAAATCTTTACCAAATCATATGCTTACAAGAGACATGGGAAACGGAAGCTTTCTTTTTACAAGGTTATAAAGGGTACTACGTACCAGCCATCAGATATTGTAAATTTGAACGCCCATGTGGGGGACTGGCAATACTCATTGGGACCGACTTGCAAATCGACCATGAACAGCTGGTCATCAATAACGCAAAAATACAAGCAGTTAAGATAACATTTGCATCCGGTGAGCAAAAAAACAAGAACACGTTAATAATATTTAACATATATATTCCACCAAACCAGACATCTCGCAAGAACATAAGTGTCGAACTAGTAACATTTCTGCTGGAACAAATAATGCTTGACCCAACCGTTAATATCCTAGCTACAGGGGATTTTAATATAAACTTGCTGATTCAAATGACACAGGATGATTTTATCCACTCTCAAAATTTCGAATGGTCCATCCCGGAACAAGCTGTCGACCTTAGCATAATTACCAAACAAAATCCAATTGGAAAAAATCTACTGATGGACTTAGAAGCAATGGGTCTACGAGTCTTAAATGGCAGGTTCCCCACCGATCAACCCGCTGGCTGGTCATTTCATAATCATGAATCAAAATCAAGAATAGACTTTACATTATTATCAATAGATATGTTTGATAAAATTGGTTCCTATAGACTTAAAAAGGTAACTGAGAGTGACCATAGCCAGCAAAATACCAAAATTATTTAACTACACGAGGTCATATCAGTACGATTAACCATAGGAAACTCATTTGGAAACCGGATAAAAAATGTTGTGGAAAAAAAGGCCCAAAAACTGGTCCAATAATGTTTCAATGAACAGCCTATCCAGTCTACACTAACACTTTGGGAACAGTTCACCCAGAAAGTAGTTGAATTGGACGAAGGTACTCCAACTAGCAGGAAATCCCAACTTAGGACGAAAATAAAAAGAGATATTAGTATTAATCTCCCACACACAATTAAAAAAGTAAGGCAGATTCGTAACAAACTGAGAAAACATCTAACTAGGATGCCGGATAATGAGGAAATAAGAAATCAATTTAGAAGTGCGAATAATAATTTGAAGAAATTATTGTGGTCTGAAAAAAGCAAAGCCCAGCAAGCCTTGTGGACAAAAATCTTCCACGCAAGTAACCAACCAAATTCCAGAAAATTTTGGAAAATAATAATGACATAAACAGACCTAATAAACACGTGATAGCCTCGCCAATAATGGAAGAGGACTGGGTAAAATTCCTTAAAAAGACCTTATATGTTGAAGCAGAGTTTCGCTCTCAGGATGACTCTCGGAGATCGTTGAAAGAGAACAAGAAATTGATCAGGTGAAAGACTTCTCAAACAGCGAGGTAGCCAATTTAATAAAGAGACAAAAGGATGGCGCACCGGGACCCAACGGAATTCCGTTTGCACTTTATAAAGAGGACCCCGCTCTATGGGCTACTTATTTGTCAAAGGTCTTTAACGTAGTTATCCAAACAGGGCAAATACCGGAATCCTGGAGAGGATCATTAATATCTCATGTCTACAAAAAGGGTAATTGGCAACTACCCGAGAACTATCGATTGATCACTCTCCAAGACACGGATGCAAAGCTATTTGCGGGTCTTTTATTATTAATTTTGTGAGATTGGGTCAAAGAAAGGCTAATATTACCCCCAAACCAAACAGGGTTCATTAAAGGCTTAGGAACCACAACTAACATTTTAATCTTATCAGTTTTAACTGATAAAGCACTTTTAGCTAAACAGTCCCTCTATTTTTGTTTTGTCGATTTTAGATCGGCCTTCGATCTTGTAAATAGGACCCTTCTATGGAAAAAACTTGAAGATTACGGAATCCATGGCTCACTACTGAACCTTATCAAACTACTGTACTCTGAAAACTGGGTCAAGGTGCGGATCGGAGATGGCCGATCATTATCCAATAAAATACCGGTGACACGCGGCCTTAAGCAGGGTTGCGTGCTTGCGCCATTACTTTTGAACTTATTTGTAGCCGACCTCACCAAAGCACTAAACGAAGTTAACTCACACCCGCCTAGGCTAGCCGGAAAACAAATGTCGAATCTGCTATATGCAGATGACGTGGTGTTGCTGAGTCACACAAAAGTGGGACTACAAAGACTAATTGATCGTACACTTAGGTATGCAAATGATAACCAAATGATAATAAATGAGGCAAAAACAAAAATAATGGTCGGCACAAGGAACAGAAGACAAAAAAAATAAATGGATGCTGGGACAAACTCACCTAGAGCAAGTTGATAGCTATCGGTATCTCGGTGTCCTATTTAATGAGAGTGGAAGTTTTCTCCGCCATAGGAACGATATTAACAGGAAAGCAAATAGCTTGATCGCAGCATTTAGAACCATACAAAAGAATCTAACTGCTCTGACATACGGACCTTTATTAAAAATTATATCTGCTAAGCTATTACCAGCTTTAACATACGGTGCCGAAGTCCTAAACGGTAAGGATGCGGAGTTAATTAACAATGCAGTGGCAAAACCTACAAAATACTATTCAACCTACCATGTAATGCCTCACAGGCACAAATAAGGCCGGAGTTTGGGATAAATAATCAGCAATATGCCCGGCAAGGCCAAATTTTAAAAGTTTGGAACCGTGTAAAAAACAATCAGGACAATCAACTGTCTCGAGCATTATGGCAAAAAGTAAGAGTCAACCAGAAACTTCAAGCATGGTCATACTTAAATAAAGCAAAAGAAGAATTTGGAATAACAGCAATTTGGGAAAACACAATCACCCAGGAAAGCTTTAAAAAAACCAATCAATAAACTGGTTATTCATCTATCAGTCCTAAAAGACAAAGAACTATTTGTAAAAAGAAAGCACTCATGTCCAATTGTAAACGACTATAAAAAAAAGCAAGTCCAAAATTACCTTCAAACTACCTGGTCCGTCTAAAGTACGCTTTGGTCTATGGCCAGGTTTGTGCCATCTTCCACCATGGAAGTCAACTGAAGGTAACACGATATGTAGGCTATGTAAAGGGGGACAAGAAGATATTTTGCACTTGGTATGTCTGTGTCCTGCAATAGAAGCAGAAAGGAAAGTAATCCTCAGACGGTTATTTAATGCTCGAGGTATAAGAACTTGTAGACAAGCAATATTGGCATGTCTAAACCCAAACGATCTACTAATGAATGCTGCTTTTGTAAATTTTTTAACTGTGATTGCGAAAGGCCTTAAGGAAAATTTTTATGTAGATTTTCTCTTTTAAAAAGATTAGCATTATTATTTGTATGATGTTCTTAAACTTTTTTATTGTTGAAGATATTTTAATGTGTACTTTTTTGTAAGATTTTAATTAATCAAACAAATAAAATTAAACTTGAAACAATACAGTGAAAACATAAAAACTGGCTCTGTGCCTTTAAGGCTGTCATAACCCCTAGCTTCCCATTATGCCGCAGTCAGTAGTTCTTTCCGGCTCCTTCAGTCAGGACCCTGGTTAACCAGCTCCACAGATTTTTGATGTTTCTGTCAAATTGTATTCTTTATGAACTTAAAACCTTTTTACTTAAACATTTTACACCTGTTGGTGTATTCATCTACCTTTTACCTGAAGTTTGGTATTTTTGTATCTCTCAAAAATTCCTTCCCTTTTTTTATCCTTGTCCTTCCTGTGGCAAAAAGGCCAAAACAAAATCCCACTCGGTTTGTATTCTTAAGCTTCCGGACTCTCATTTTCCTGAGACTTGCCAACACTGCCAGTCTTTATCAAGACGGACTCTCAAGGACAGAGAAAGGATTCAGCTTTATGGCCTTTCTGAAAAAGGTAAAGCTTCTACCTCTAGAGGCAGTTCTACTGTGACCTGCGGGACTGTTCTTCCTTGTCCCCGTTACGCGCAGTTGCAGGCAGGCACATCAACGAAGCGTTGCAGGGAGGCGCACACTTACGGGACTTGTTCCTTTCCGCCCCCGTTACCGGCTTCTAACTGCCCCGGACCAACGGAGCGCGTGGGGCGGCCTTGATCGGATTGAAGGCACTGAAGGCAGTCCCTATTCTGTTTGCCTCGGAAGTCTGTGTCTACCAACTGTAGGGCGCTGAGGGTGCAGGGAACTTGGAGCAGCTGCTCTTAGTCTGTCTAACATGTGAGCTTCAGCCCGCCACCCTGCAGGCTGGAGGCGCCGGAAACTGTCATCATCGTCTGGAACTCGCCCCCTTGCTGTGCCTGTCTGGTGCTTTCATCTTTGGGTCCTTACCACCACTCTAACGGTAAGAAGGTTTGACTGTAAGCCCCAAAATCCAGTTACTCCTGAAGTTTCTGGGCTCTTTGTTTTTGGTTTGCTTCACCTCTGCTCCCTCCCAGCTGCTGTGAGGATTGTTGCCTCCATCCTTAGCAGGCTGATTGGAGAGAAAGTTCCTGCTGGAGATTATTTTCCAGCAAGCAATCAGAGTGGAGGCGAGAGTCTGCTCCAGTTTAACATTTAAGTACGCCGGTGCGAGATGTCCGCTAAAAAATTACGCTCTGGCTGTGTACTTTCCTCGTCTCCATGTCATACAAGCAGATTAAGGAGATCGTATAGCTGGTCCAGACTTTCTATAAAGCTCAACCACCCATTACTGGCTTCTTCCGCAAAACTCCCCGGTCTGCTCCTGTGGAGGCAATGCTGGGTCAAGAAGGCTTGCTCCTTAAGCCCATCCTAATAACATCACCTCATTTATCCTTGGGGGAAGCACAGAGGATTCCTTGTGGCCTCACGGGGTGTCAAACAAAGTACTGCGAAGGGGCCATGACCCAGACAAACTTAGAACTGGAGGATGACTCAAGTGGGCAGCTATCGGATCCACCTCTATGTATAAATATGGGCCCCGGTTCATGCGTCCGCCATTCAACCCAACAGAGCCATCAGAGTAAACCGCACATCTCACGAACCCAAACAAAGTTAGAGCACCTCACCTCTGGTTCATTCACCGCATCAGTCATTGACTTTTATGCAAAACTGGACTCTGAACATCTCTTTACCCAGCAGAGTCCTCAAAACATTACTGTGAATAGGGAAAAACCTAATAAAATGACTATGGCTGTATCTGTTGCCTCTCCGGAACAGGGTGGCGCTGACAAGGGATCAAGCGTTGACTGTGCACGCACTTGGGCGTACCAGAGGCCCCCAGAAGGTCTCAGGGGGGGATGTTCTGGTTACGGATGAGAAGGCAACTGCATGCGGAAAACTCCATCAAAGGGAAGCACACCCAGACATCGATATAGAAGTACAATCAAGGGGTTGGGAAGTCCCTTATGATCAAGTTGACAAAATTGGCTATTCTAAGAGTAGATTTAGGGAGAAGAATACCCCAATAGTAAGCTCTTCCCCCAGACGACTCTCATTGCCTTTCTAATATTATAGCACAAGTCACCTAATTGGTACTTCCGTGGAGTCTAATCACGATGCACAAGATGTACATGATGTTTTCTTGCCTTGTTCACAAGCGAAGCTGGGAAATGTAAATGAGAAGCATGATGTGCCCTCTGAATATTTGGTCTGTATTGAAAGAGTTCTAGGTTCCATTCTGTCTTTACTGGACAAATCTGTATTGAGTTCAGACCATATGATTGAAATGATCTCTGTAATGGTCGAAGTGCAAAAGGTAACAAAATCTGACATTATTAACCATTCGCCTAAGATATGTACGCAAACGGGAGAACAGACAGATGCTAGGACTCTTTCTTCTGTTCACCGGAGAGAGCTGTGAAGCGTCTGTTCAAGCAGGAATGCCCCTTTTTCTATTACCCCCATTGACCCTTTGTGTAATCTTGACAAGAGCTTTGTTTAAACTCACTCTTCGGGGAGTTCTTAGTGGGCCACCCTCTGGGAAACGTCACACTAAAACCTTACCCCTTGTTTATCAAGGGAAAAAAGGGGGCAGTATGGATAATAAGAAAGATGAGAAAATCAGGAGCTTTGTGGGGCAAAAAGGTAGGGGAGAGATGGAGGGGGGAGGCCCCATCCACCTCTCAGGGTCAACCCACTACATCATTGTGGAAAGAGAGGTTAAAAGCTAGGAAGAAGGGAGGTCTCACAATAATCCCTAAAGGGCATAATATGAAAAAGAAACATAAAAAGAGAAGACGATTCCCCAAATGGAAAATGGCAACATTACATTTCCCACGGATCCCTAATTGTCAGAGTGATCCCCAAATTACAATGGGGGAGGGAGGTCTTAAATTGCCAGTTGAAGAGTGTGCTCCTAGAGCCCAACTATAGTACATTTTACATTAGACAAGGGTATGGGGGCAACAGGAATGACAGATACTCCATCAAGTCCAGTGTGGCAGTCTCCACAGTACCTTATTCCCTCCAGACCAGGGAGTCGTGCGCTCCCTTGAGTAGGGGGATTTTAAATGGAGGTGGGGCTGCTATACCTCAGACACGGCCTAGAGCATTGGGGGCCAGAGTGGATGCAAGCTTAATGGTGGGGTCTCATGTACTGGGTCACTTACAGATGGGATCTAATAAAACTTTCACAGGGACAACTACATCGTATAACAGAAAGTCAGATATCCCAATCACCACTACAGTGTCTCATCTAACGACTCAGTTTAATGAGGAGGCACAAGCGGTCAGTCTTGGTGATCTAGTGCCTCTATGGATCCCTCCAAGAGACGCTCCAAAGAAAGATAATGGGGTGCAGAATGTCTCTTCTTCCTCCGTGGATTTTATCTGGCTATTTGACGGTGAATCCTGGCCGGTAAATAGAGGATTCATTCTTAAGCTCTTTTCTGAGATAGAGGCAATAAAGTTGGTGGAAAGTAGGCATATCGTGTCCGTGAAGATAATCTTGCAAAGAGAGCTTCCTTTATTCTAGGGTCATTTTTAGCTCTCTGATTGTGGCAAATTTGGTCCTGCAAAGCTGCGAACATTTTCTAAAACAAGGGCTGTATTTAATGCCTAAAATAAAAGATTCTAAGGAATATCACACTTTGTGCCCTACACTTCAGTACCCGAAAGTACAGAGGCTCGGTAATCCTGTGGTGTTAGACGCTTTGGGCCTGGCTCACAGTTCCTATCGGGTAATGGTCCAAATATTAAGGTGTCATTCGATAAAAGGGGTCGCTCAATAAATTTGGTGTCAGATGCCGTAGCCAACTATCAGGACAAAGACCTAGATGACGATTTGGCTCTTTGGAGCTGGGTTGCGAAATCCTTGAATACCAACTGCCAAGTGGTAAAAGAAATTGGTTCATTGAGGTAGCCGGGGGGGGGGGGGTGGGGTGAGGGGGTATGGGGATACTTCTGTCCTAGAATATGGCCGGTATAGGTCAGAAAGATGAGAAACTGAATTTTTTAAAATCTTTGAATCCCTCAATTATATTCTTACAGGAAACCTGTTTGTGTAAAGATTTCGATTGTGATGGCTTTTTTGTTTTCTCTTGTTATGCCAAGCACTCCGAAAGGGGTCATGCTTGCTGGGGGGTATCCATCTTGCTCAACAATACGATAAACTGGAATCAAAGTCATCCGCCATCCATCAAATCTTTGTATCTGCCTCAAGCTGTCCTGTTTGGGAGAATCTGGCAGCCTTATTTTCTTTTTTTTTTTTTATTTGTTTATTACATTTTTCAGATAAACACAGTACATGTATTACGTTTATAATGTTACATGAATAGGATAGAAGCATTCTGTACAGTACTGAGCTATGCATAAAATAGGAATCATTTACCAGGATCAGAATAACAAAAAAGGGAAGAAAAAAACAGGTGGATGTCAGCACTTCCAACAGTATCTTGATTAAAGGTGTGGATTAGTTACGTCATTATACACAGCAGATGTCGACCAAGCCATGAGGATACAAGAGAGGGACGGGGTAGCACAACATAAAAAAATACATACAGTGATGAACATTGCGTGTCTGTTAGCTAGATATGGCAGGACAATCCGCAAGCACACAGAACTGTAACATGTGCAGCATCTACAAGCCGCTGTCATCTGCATGTAACTGCGGCAGTTCCCCCAGATCGTCCGGATCTGAAACAAATCCATTGCTCTGCTCAACCGGATTCTCTATCGCAGTCATCTGTTGTGTAGAAGATGGGGATGCCTCTCTTGCCCGTGCCCAGTTGAGAAATGGCTCCCAGATGTCTCTGGGCCTAGACGCTGGAGGCATCAACTCCCAATACGTGCCTAGTTGTGTGTGCCCGTATGTAACGTCAGATAGCCAGGCTTTAAATGTCGGTAGAACTCTGCAACCCCATCTAATTGCAACCTGTCTCCTGGCATGCAATAGGAGTAATTCATGCAGCTTGCGCATTTTGGGAACAGTGTTAGTGATTAATCCCAGGAGAGCAATGTGTGGTGTTGGGTCATCTGATCTGCCAACTATCTGATTGATAGCTTCAAAAATTTCAGTCCAGTATTTAGGTAGCAATAGGCAGTCCCAAGCTACATATAGGAATTTTGCATCTTCCTTACCACACTACCACACCTCCAACAGTCATCGTCATCTCGTAACCCCATACGCTTTAGGCTGACAGGGGTACGATAAAATCTATGGAGGAGTTTGAAATGTATCAGGCGTAATTTATAATTCGGTGAGAGTTCGAGCAGTTGTTTGCAGCAAAAGGATCATTGTATCTCAGTCAAGGGTGGGTCCAGTTCTGCATTCCAGAGTTGTATAGAAGTCGGCCGTGTAATTGGAGCTTGGTCTTGCATTGCGGTGTATAATCGAGTCACTAATTTTTTGGGGGAAGCCCGAGTCAAGATGTCCTGCAGTGCTAGCAATATTGGGGGTTCATCCGGGAACCCCTCCCATAGTGCACGGCAGGAGGACTTCAGCTTATGGTAGGTAAACAGGTCTCGGAACGGCATGGGCGAACCCTCCGCTCAAAGTTGTGGATCTCTGAATTTCCCATCTGGGTATATATCAGTAAATGTATGCAACGGTGTGTTGGCTAGGGATATCTCTCCCCCACTCACCGCCAAACAGGGCACCATCGGGTTTTGTGTCAGCGGGATGGCCGGTGCATACAGCAATGGAACTCGCGCTCGTCTCTGCAATTCCCGCCAAACCCATCGCAGTGTGGCAGCTGAGTCAACATCTGTGTTGGGTCTTGGAGTCTTTTGATAGAGCGCTACTGTGACGAGGGGGACCCGGACTCGGGTCCTCCAGGCTTGCCTATTCATATGTCCCCTCTCTTTGAACAGCACACGGACTCCTGGATGACCACAGATGGGGACGGCTGCCATCCCTTGCTGATCTCGGAGGACCCGTGTTACTTTAACTGGGCGGACCCGGTCCTGGGACCCGCCCTCCATACGTCGGTAAAACCCAGCACTGAACGCACACCTGTGTGTGTTACACCCGGAGGAGGAGAGTGGCGACTGGAGAGCGAGGCCGGAGCGGAGTGGCGACTGGAGAGCGAGGACGGAGCGGAGGAAGAGCGAGGACGGAGCGGAGTGGCGACTGGAGAGCGAGGACGGAGCGGAGGAAGAGCGAGGACGGAGCGGAGGAAGAGCGAGGACGGAGCGGAGCGGAGGAAGAGCGAGGACGGAGCGGAGGAAGAGCGAGGACGGAGCGGAGGAAGAGCGAGGACGGAGCGGAGTGGAGGAAGAGCGAGGACGGAGCAGAGTGGAGGGAGATCGAGGAACGGAGACCAAAGGGGAGAGACCAGGCGGATCAAGGAGCCGAGAAAACCGGAGTGAGACCAGAGGAGGAGCGAGACTGCAGCGACACGCCAGGAGGCCGACGTGAAGGCGCATCGCCCAGCCACGCTTCCCGGGAAGTGTGGCTAGGACAGGTACGGTCTCGTTTCCTGGGTTGGGCGGGACGTAAGTGGGACAAACCCCCTTGACCCGTTGCGGAGAGACTGTGCACGAATCAACCCCCCCCCTCACCTCACTCCACCTCACGATAAACGGGGTAGTTAGAGTGCACGTGTGCCTCCTCACCCCCCTCCCTATCTGAGTTGTACAAGACAGCCAATTAATATAGGTTTCCGTTTTCTTTCATTCCTGCTGACCTCTCCGGCCCTCGTGCAACAACGGCGGAAGATCGGACCACACCTCCCAGACGACATCGGGAGTTGAGAAGGCGGGGAATCCTACGAGAGGCAACGGAGGACGCTGCCAATCCACTTCCGTACTATAGAGTCCCTGTTCAGAAAAGGAGACTGTACAAATCAATAAAACCTGCCCTACCAACAACCCCGTTGTCCGTGGATTTGTTCGGCAAACCCCCAGAAACCCCACAGCTACACTTAAAGGTAGTGGGGCCACGGAGTCCAGCTCAACAGCTACATGCGGCTGATAGGGTGTCGGGTATGCCCAAAAGTGCAAAAATGGGCCTGTGCGCACAGGGCATATAAATGCATGTCCGGGGCACCCAGCCCTCCCTGCCTTAACGGTAGGGTTAACAAGGCCCAGGAGACTCTGGCCTGAGTGCCAGCCCACACCAGGGTTAAAAGATGAGATCGCAAACATGCAAAGAAGTGCTTCGTAAGTGGGATCGGGATGTTTGAGAATAAATATAAAAATTTGGGCAAAATTATCATTTTTGCCAGAGCTATTCTACCTGCGATAGATAGTGGTAGTTTAGACCAAATTGCTACCCTGCCCTCAAGCCAATCCACAGCCCGCCCAAAGTTCAAGGACCAAATGTTCTGGATACTGCAGCTGATCCATACCCCCAAATATTTCACTTCTGCCTCCCACCGCAGGGGGAACTCCGAGTGTACCTCCGGTGTATTGTCTGTGAGGGGGAAAAGTACTGACTTGGTCCAGTTAATGAGGGTATATATGAGAGGTACCCCTTAACTGAACATCAAGGGAAATGGGGTTGTCTAACCAGTGAACTAGAAATATTCCCCTGAGTGAGAATGATTAAAAGAGGCCAACAAGGGGTCAAGGAAAAACAATACCACAATACAAATATATATGAAGAATTCTTACAATTTATTGAAACATACAAATGTTAAAAGGAGAGTGGTCCCAAAGATTGGAGTCCACTCAGCAAGTGGACTCCAATCTTTGGCCCACAATTATGTTCCCTGCGGTGTTATGGATTGTGTGTATGTATTCAGATTTCCCAGCAGTACCAAGCATTCTCGCCAGTGTACGGCTCGGTCTATCTCCCTCTCCGTATCTCCTGGCTTCCGCATGTTTACAGAGGAATTTTAATTCTTGTTGCGCCTCTCCCGTAAAGTCAAGCAATTTAGCCTTATTTTCTTTTTGGTGGCAAATCTATGTATCCCTCCAGGGAGAAACTTTAACCATTTGTTAAGTACACTTTTCTCATATATTCATGAGATAGCTACCCTGGAAGAATGCCACTTGGTTGTATTAGTGGGAGATCTGAATGTGAACATTTCGAATTCTGCACTGGAGATTTATGCCAATCCAGACAAAGAGGAAATTTGGCATATTCCAGATTCTCTGCTACCACATAAAATAAAAACAGACAAACGGGGTCTTCTCTTGCTTGATAATATCAGAAGCATGGACTTGGTCATTTTAAATGGTGGGGTTCCACTTGATAAATTGCAGATTTTACTTTCAACTCTCATCATACACAAAGCCTATTGGACTACGTGGTTGTCTCCTACCAAATGTTTGAGGCCTGTGAAAACTTAGTGGTATCTCCGTCAATATGGAGTGACCACAGTGTATTGGGTTTGAAAATAGCCTTCAATTTACCCGCCTTGGACCAAGGGAACCTGGACCTAAGGGAACCTGGACCAGGGCTCGGTGGTTTTTAATAAAGCTAATGGCCGCTCCTTTTGGACCCCAAAAGATACTACAGAGGTAGGTGTGATGGTGAAGAACAGTTACGTAGAATGGCAGGGTTCTGATTCCTTTAACACTTTACAGTTTTTCGAGGCATAAATGAAGGAGATAAAAAAATGTAAGTACTTACTCAACTGGCCCCAGTGTTGCAAACCAGGGTTTGCCACTGCTGAAAGTATTAAATCAAAAAATTTACCGTTTAATCTGAAAACATTTACAATTCTCCATTCTCCATCAACCGCCTTAAGCGAGCTAGAAATCATTATAAATTTGCAAATGGATCGGGTTAAGGGAAGCCGCCAGAGCCAAAAACTAAAACAAAATATTGCCACCTGATCGCAGAAAACTGCGATTCAAGACAGGGGGCTCTGCCTATTTCAATCCCAGAAAGGGAGTGGGTGGTCTTTATTTCACTATTATATAAAAAATAATGGTACAGTACATTTTTTGACGCCCTCTATGGAGGAGTCTTCTCTTCTGGAATATGGTCTTCCATCAAGGGATGAAGTTGTGGGTTACATAAAGAATAGTAGATCCTCCGGTGCACAAGAGCCGAATGGAATTCCGATCATGATAATTAAAAAGGACCAGCGGCTTGGGGAGCTTTCTTAGCACCATTGTTTGATTTCTGCTTCCGAACTATTAATATTCCCTCCTCCTGGAAGGGGAGCATTATAGTTCATTTGTATAAAAAGGGCCCAAAGAGTCAACCTACTAGTTTTAGACCGATTGCGTTGTTGTACGCTACGGTCAAATTATTTGCAAAAAGCATACTCTGTCACCTGCAGCAATGGGCCAATGATCAAAACATCTTACCACCTGAACAGGCAGGCTTTAGAAAGAACAATGTAACGCTGGACAACATTGCGGTTGTCCAGACCATTGTAGAGAAATATACTTTCTCATGAAGCATGCCAGTTTATACGGCTTTCATTGATTTCTCCGCGGCATTTGATGAAGTGGATTATGAAACGCTGTGGAGAAAGCTTCGTCATCTCGGAATGCCACACCATCTTCTGGGCCTCTTGATAGAATTACATACAGACAATTGATGTCACGTGATAATGGGAGGCCAGCAAGGTCTATCTTGCAGGATCGAGACTGATAATGGGCTGAAGCAGGGCTGATCGTTGGCCCCTCTTCTGTTTTCATTTTATATATATGATCTTCCAGGCATGTTAAATTCAGTGAGTGGGTATGTCCCTAGAATTGGTACATTGTCCATAGGCTCCCTACTTTATGCAGACAAGGTTACAATTTTTGATTAAACTCCTATTGGCTTGCAACGTCGACTGGATGCCCTAACTAAATAGGCGGAGGATCATTTTCTGAAAATTAATATTTGCAAAAGCAAAATCCTAATCTTCCGCAAGAAAGGATCATAGAATAAAAAAGGGTATAAGTGGTTGTTAGGGCATGAAGAACTAGAATTGGTCGACTCATTTGTATGTGGGAAATGTTTTTGCAAAAAATGGGCAAGACTCGGAACATATTAAATTATGTGTTGGTAAGGCTGCCTCCCAGGCTGGAGCTCCTAATAGATTTTATAAGATTTGTGGGACACGTGATTTTAGACCTGTCCTGTTAGTATTTAAGGTTAAAATTCTGCCCTCATCAAAATATGGAAGAGGTGGGCGGACTATAGGGGTCTGTGGTTGGATCCACCGGCAGAGCGTGCTGATTGTTCGGAAGTACAGGACGGGGGCCGGAATTGAGGAACTGTGTATACTGTTTTAAATGCAAAACTAGTTGTGAATGAGACGATATCGTGCGGTGGGCTAGGGAGGGATCAGGGGTGGGGGAGTTGGCGGTAGGGGGGGGGGGAGGGAAGCCGAAAAGATGTATAGATTGCCAGTCATTTGCTGCGGTTGTTATGATTGCAGTTTTCTCCTGAATGTGGAGGGCTGCACTTTGGGTGCGATCGATCAATAAAATTTATTTTGAAAAAAAAAAATTCCGCCCTCATTAACTTATGCTGCGGAGTATTGGATAATAATTACTGGCTTGCCTTTGACAAGGCTGAAGACCGGTTCTTCCGCCAAATTTGTAATCTAAATTCTCTGGCCTCCTCACGTTTTACGCTTGGAATTTGGTTTAGTCTCCTCTTTTATTTTAGCTCCATCAGCGGTCCTGAGGTGGGGGAATGCTCTCCTTGGGGGAGATGAGGGTTCCCCTAGGGCGGCCCTGAGAGTGGAAATCTTTGACAAGCTAAAGGATCAATCCGCATTTCTTAGATCATTTGCTTACGCAAATTACATATTTGGGCTCAGTTTAAATAGTAATTCATCTCTGCCAAAGTCTGCTTTGAAGCTATTCATAAAGAAGTCTGCAAGCTCGATTAGTATGACCAGAGATATTGCTCTAAGGAAATCTTAGTCCCAAAATGAGTTGGTCTGTGGTAGTGCCTTGAGGAAAAGGCTGCAACCTTATTTAATTTGGAATCATCCACATGGGATTAGAAGACTGATGCTTCTTCTGAGAATTAATCTGTTGCCATTAAGAGATGTTACTGGCATATGGGATAAAATCCTGAGAGAAGAGAGAATTTGAAAATTGTGTTATATTCAAATCCAGGATCTTAATCATGTCCTATTTGTGTGTCCGGAATTTTACATTATCCATTCGGCCCAGGAAGCCAGAATATTTGTTTTATCCCCACCAAATGAAATAGTCTATTATAGGATATTTCATTTTTTAAAAACTTTTCTGGCTATTTATTAGAAAATACTTGCTATTAGGTTATATTGTCTAATGGGTGGATATCGATGAAGTTTGTACTGTATAAAAAGCATATTCACTTTTCTTTTGCACTTTTTAAGCTATTGTCTTTTAGGAAAAAAGGGAAATTTTTTGTATATTTAAAATTGTTTCTTTTGCTGTATTGATGCATTTTGTGGAGCTCCATAGGAGTTCCTTAACAAATAAAACTTTTGACTACTTGACTGTGAGACAGAGACCCAGATAATCTTCCAGAAGCAAGATTCCAGTCTGCTCTTCATCGGCGTCGGGAATGCCTCCATCGGCGAAGAAAATGTCGACAGCAATCCCATCGACAGCAGGCTCACCATCGAGAGAACATCAGTCATCGTCGAAGACTTCCAGACATAGAGGTATGTCATCAACGACGAACCCTCCGCCACCGTCAACCGGGCGACGGTCGGCGTCGAGGAGACTCTCTCAGTTGGTACGGGATAGCCCAACATCGAGACACCGCTCTCCGGCATCACTGTCGGTACGGCGTTCGACGTAGAGACACAGCCCTCCGTTGCTGTCATCCAGGCGGTGGTCAACATCGAGGCATAGATCGTCGTCAAGAAAAGATTCGACGTTGAAGCAGATCCTCCGTCACAGTCATTAAGACACTCATCGACGAGTCCAAGATCATAGACGCCGTCGAGAGGGAATATGACTTCGAGACCAGATCTGATGTTGAGACAGCATCACCGTCCAGACCTAAATCAACGACTTCAAGGGGTTCTACGTCGAAGGATTTCTCCATCAGATCTTAGTGGCTCAGTTGCTTGACGTCTAGACATTCACATTTGTTGACGTCTCACCATTCCACTGCTCGGAGACGCCACTCCATATCTGAAGACCTCTCAGAACCCTCGGTGTCGGCTGCAGGATCCCCTCAAGTCATCTCGACATCGAGAAGCTCATCTTCTCAGTCTACAGAGCAGAGAGTACAGAAATCCAGCCTCCCCCCACCCCCCTCCGCAGATCACGGCAACGGATGAGAGGGAAGAACACGGGTCTCCTTCTGTTCACCTCTCTCCCAGGTGGCTTCTCCCGGTACATCATTGGCAGAAAGAGCCTTCAACACAGGTTCAACAGCCATTGGACTATTCAAGCCCTCTGCACAGATCCCCTCTGGCTCGACTGGTGCAGGCAGCTGACCAATCACCCACCACAACATCCAGGGGTCGCCAGAGGGATAAGTCTCCGCCACGTAAATCTGCTTCTCATGGATGTCATAGGAGACGAAGATCACCCTCCTGGTCATCCTCCTCAACTCACTCCTCCAAAAGGGATTATTCTGCCACTCTTACTGACAGCCCACCATCCAGAGTGTCACCTGTTGATGACATCAACACTTTCCATGATGTCCTAGCTAGAGGAGCACATAAACTAAACATAGATATGTTTACTCCTCGGACATCTGTATCTGTTATATTTGAGACTCTACATCAGAGGTCCCCATCGAGGCCTTTGCTTCCACTATTTCCTGGTCTTTTACAACCAGCTATGGACGTTTTACTTTAGCTACAATAAAAACCGCTCCAGCAAGGATCTTAAACAAATACAGACCAGCAGAACAAGATCCCCTGTTCCTCAGGTCATATCCTCCACCGGACTCGGTGATTAATGCAGCTGCAAGGAAAACTCATGCGGTGGCCTCTTCCTCAACGGTCTCCGGACAAGGAGAGCAGAGCCCAAGATTCTTGGGGGAGGAAAGCCTGCGGCTCTGCAGCAGCCTATTTGAAGGTTTCCTGTGCAGTTGCTCTGTTGGGCCGTTATGATAGACCGTTGTGGGACGCTCTAAAACGCTTCAAAGAAAGACTACCCAAAGAAGAACGCAAGACTTTGAGGAGATTCTCAAAGAGGCAGCCCTTGTTGCCAACCAAGTGATAAATGCGGCAGCTGATGGGGCATCTTTGGCTGCTCACTCATATTCACATGCGCAAGAAGGTCCTCTTGGTTGTGCCTTACAGTTTTGAAATCAGAGGCCCAACAACACATCCTGAATCTGCCTTTCTCTGGTAATTCATTGTTCGGCTCTCACACTGATGAGGAGATGGCCAGTATCAAGTCTGAACTGGGCACTCTAAAAGCTATCAGTTTGGAGAAAAAGAAAGAGTTCAGATGGCGGTGCAGGCCTTACGATCGTAGGGCATTCCATCAGAAGGTTCTAGTCCCTCAGCGGTCCCATAGGCAGTACCATCAGACTAAATCTCACTTTGCCTTTCCATAGGTAGAGGAGCACCTAGACTCCTCCTCAACCGCCAAGAACGCTGGCAAGAACGCTGGCAAGCAATGAAAGTTTACTTCCTCTATTGCCGTCACCCACTCCAGTGGTAGGAAGGATTTCCGGACACGTAAAAGAGTGGCTCGAAATAACAAACGAGCAGTGGATGCTGAATATACTACAGAAGGGTTTGCACTACATTTTCGTGCTCCTCCAAAGTGCATCCCCCCGGGGAAGTCAGGAGTTCACTAACTAACACGGTTATGTTGGGAGGCATCTACTCTCCTACAAAAATTGGCCATAGAAAATGTTCCCTCATCACAATGAGGAAAAGGGGTATACTCCAGGTACTTCCTGGTGCAAAACAAGGGTCAAAAAGATCTACATTTACTAAACAAAAGCATCCAAAAAGAGAGGATTTGCATGCTGGCGCGCCATCAAGTATATCCACATCTTCAAAGAGGAGATTAGATGTGCTCACTAGATCTCCGGGACTCTTACTTCCATGTCCTGATTGCTCCACGGCATAGAAAGTTTCTATGCTTCTTAGTAAGCACAAAACATTATCAGTCCTACCGTTCTGCCTGAAATCTGCACCTCAAGTGTTCACAAAATGCATGGCAGTGGTAGCTTCGGCGTTACGTCGACAAGGTCTGTTCGTCTACCCATCTTTCGATGACTGGCTTCTGAAGGGCTCATCTCCTCAAATGGTGAAAGACCACTATCGAATATGCCTGTACTTACTGTGTGGCCTGGGCCTTCTTGTGAACATGGAGAAATCAATCCATCAGCCCACTCGAAATATTGTGTATAGTGTATAGGCATTTATATAGCGCACTACTTACCCGTAGGGTCCCAAGGCGCTTCGACCGCTGCGAAACCCTTCCTGGCTTCCCTGAGAGATGGTCCCTTAATGGGTATCTCCAGGGTGAGACCAGGCATCCCCGGCGGTCTGGTGGGGCCGTTAGTGAAGATGAGGCAAGCTAATGCCCAGAGTTGCCGAGTGTGAACGCTGATCAGAGTGGGCACCGAGGCGAGAGAATTATCGAGTCCGCTGACCCTGGTCCAGAAACCTGCCGCGCCGGGAATCGAACCCTGGTCCCGGGCCGTCCTCTGCTCTCGGGTCTGCCGCCTCTAACCAGTGAGCCACACTACTTTACTATATTTACTACCTAGCGGCTACTCTGGACTCCAGCGTTGAAAGTGTTTCCTTCGGAGGGGAGACTGTTATCAATCCAGCAGAAGTGCAATCTCCTTCAAGTTCAGCAGCCCTCAGTTTGACAAGTTGCATCACTTCTGGGGTCGATGGCATCTTGCATTTCTCTGGTTCCCAACTCCAGAATGAGACCTCTTCAACAGGACTTGGAGGACAAATGGAATCAAACGTCTGCACAATGGAAAGACAGGATTCTGTCTCCCAGGCTGCGGAAGCATCCATTCCCTGGTGGACTCATCGAAGAAATCTCTTGGTGGGAATTCCTTTTCACCAGCCTCCTCCTATGCAAACCCTGATCACGGACTCCTCTCTCCAGGGTTGGGGAGCACCCATGGGTCTTCTACAGACTCAGGGCAGTTGGTCGAGCAAAGAACAATCGTATCATATAAACATGCTTCAACTGCGGGCAGTACATCTAGCCCTCAAAGCTTTTTATCTGTCGATACAATCAAAGTTGATTTTAGTACAAACGGACAACACAACTATGTACTATCTAAACAAGCAGGGGGGGACTCACTCTCGCCCTCTGTCCCTGGAGGCGCAGGCAATTTGGCATTGGCTTTTGGCCAGACAACTCTCTATCACACCAGTTCATCCACCAGGGGAGCAGAATTCACAGGCAGATTCCCTGAGCCACCATTTCAAAGATCAGCAGGACTGAGTGTTAAACGACAAAGGGGTGGCGGACATTTTTCTACAATGGAAACGTTCAACAGTCGATCTCTTCGCAGACGAATCAAACAAAAAATGCCACGCCTTCACGTCAAGGTTTTACTGACCAGGATCGATAGGGAATGCCCTTTTAATCAACTGGTCAGAAAACTTTGATTACGCATTTCCACCTCATCCTCTTATCCCGAAGGTGATAACCAAGCTCACACGCTCTAGGACGAGAATGATTCTCATAGCACCAGACTGGCCATGGCAGTGGTGGTACCCGGACCTGCTACACCTCTCTTAGTGTCCACACAGGAGGCTTCCGTGCAGACCGTACCCTTGTCCAAAATGAATGGGAGGATTCATCATCCCAGCCTTCCCTGACTGAACTTGGCAGCATGGCTTCTGAGGTCCTCCAGTGCGGCCACTTGAATCTCCCTCGGGACTGTATGAAATCCCTATTCTTTTAAATGGAAAAGATTTTATTTGTGGTGTGTACGTAATTGGTTTCAACCTACTAGGGGGCAAGAGGAGGTAATCTTACTGGATCTCCTGCATTTGCCCAAATCAGGTCTTAAATATACTTCCATTAAAGTTCACCTAGCTGCCATTACGGCCTACAGAAAGTCTCCTAATCAACCTTCTTTCTTCCAGCTCCAGGTGGTTAAGGATTTCCTTCAGGGTTTGAAGAATGTTTTCCCCCCCATGTCCGACCTCAATCTCCTCCTTGGGATTTGAACCTGGTTCTGTCCAAACTGATGGGTCCTCCTCTTGAACCTATTCATAAGGCTACCCTTCAACACCTTACTTGGAAAGCCGCGTTCTTGGTGGCTATTACCTCAGCTCGTAGAGTAAGCGAGATTCAGGCTTTCTCTTCCAAAGAACCCTATACGGTTTTTCATCACAACAGGGTAAAATTTGAGGACTCACCCCTCCTTCTTTCCGAAGGAGGTATTTGATTTCCATGTCAACTAGACTATTTCCCTGCCCTCTTTCTTTCCCAATCCATCCACACCAGCAGAAAGGTCTCTACATTCCCTAGACCGTAAGATGGTTTTAAAATTCTATTTCGATAAAACTAAGACAATTAGAAAATCTGATCCGCTGTTTCTAAACTATGGTGCATCGGGACGGTTTTCCCAGCCTCCAAGCGTTCTATATCCAGATGGATAGTGTCTTGCATCAAGCTGGCTTATCAATTGGCAAGTAAACCCCTTCTGATTTCTCCCAAAGCCCACTCCACTAGGGGAAAAGCAGCTACAATGGCTTTTTTACACAATGTACCGATGGCCTAGATCTGCAAGGCAGCGACTTGGAAATCGGTGCATACTTATACAAGACGCTATTGTCACGACTCTGATTCCAGAGCAGATACTCAAGTAGGCCAAGCCTCCTTGAGGAATTTGTTTCAATGCTAAAGTCTTTTGAATGGTATTCTTTGATGATGCTGTCATTTATGGTTCTCTTTTGCCCGCAGGAAGAGGGGATGGGTTTGCTACTCGATTCAAGTGTTTGACTATTGATGAGGATTCCCTGGAAGAGAAGTATAAGTTACTTAACTGTAATCATAGTTCTCTTCCAGTGGTATCCTCATTAAAGTCATAAGCAACCCAATCACCTCTCTGGGCAAATGAACAATAATTGTGTAATTCTTTGTGTCTTCGGTCTGCGCAAAGAACAAGTGACCTTGGCCAGTGACGGTCGCTCCACCCGCCGCGTGGCTCCCCCCTGAGTGCGCCCGGTGCCCCCTGCTGACTCGGCCTGCTCGCCGCTGCCCTCGAGGCTGAGGCTCCACTCCTTGTTGCTTCCGCTCCCCCCTTTGCCTATCTCTGCCCGGTATTGTTGTTTTGTGCCCCTGTTGTCTAGTTTTCCTGCTCGCTCTTCCTCCGCGTGCTCGCCGCTGCCCTCGAGGCTGAGGCTCCGCTCTTTGTTTCTTCTGTTTCCCCCTTTGCCTATCTCTGCCCGCTAGTGTTGTTTATTGTGCCCCTGCTGTCTGGTCTTCCTGCTTGCTCTTGCGCCGTTTCTTCCCGCCGGTCTGACCCCGCTCCCTGCTTCTGCTCCCCTGCGACCCCCCCCTTCTGCTCCTGCTGCCCTCTCCCCTTCCGCCACCCCGCTCCCGCCTCCCAGCTACCTCCCACTTCGCCACTTATGGCGGAGTCCACGCGTACGCGCCGATTGTGCGCCGGAGGCACGCCAAAGGCAAGCCCGTCTACGCCCATCCGCGCCTGGACCTCACCCAGCGCCAGAAACCCTGAATCCCGACGAGGCCAACGCACCCGACGAACCTACGACACCGCCACCCTCCGCGCACTCAACACCGGCCGGAACCCAGCCTGCCACCTGGCCACCCCGAAACGCACCCATGGACCCTTCACCTGCCAAGAATGCAAATTCACCTGCATCCGCCCAGGACCAGCACCTGTTTCCCCCTTTGCCTATCTCTGCCCGCTAGTGTTGTTTATTGTGCCCCTGCTGTCTGGTCTTCCTGCTTGCTCTTGCGCCGTTTCTTCCCGCCGGTCTGACCCCGCTCCCTGCTTCTGCTCCCCTGCGACCCCCCCCTTCTGCTCCTGCTGCCCTCTCCCCTTCCGCCACCCCGCTCCCGCCTCCCAGCTACCTCCCACTTCGCCACTTATGGCGGAGTCCACGCGTACGCGCCGATTGTGCGCCGGAGGCACGCCAAAGGCAAGCCCGTCTACGCCCATCCGCGCCTGGACCTCACCCAGCGCCAGAAACCCTGAATCCCGACGAGGCCAACGCACCCGACGAACCTACGACACCGCCACCCTCCGCGCACTCAACACCGGCCGGAACCCAGCCTGCCACCTGGCCACCCCGAAACGCACCCATGGACCCTTCACCTGCCAAGAATGCAAATTCACCTGCATCCGCCCAGGACCAGCACCCGCCAAGCCTACCACCAGCAAGAATCACCAAGTGCATCCTGCTCAACACCCGCTCCGCCCACAGAAACGCAGTCGAACTCTGGAACCTCCTAGACACAACTGCACCGGACGTCGCCTTCCTCACGGAAACCTGGATGAACGCCTCCTCAGCCCCCGACATCGCCATAGCAATCCCGGACGGCTACAAGATCACCCGGAAGGACCGCACCAACCAAACCGGAGGAGGCATCGCCATCGTCCACAGAAACACCATCCGCATCTCGACCAACTCGAAAGACACCCTCACAGCCGCCGAACACCTGCACTTCCAGATACACACCGACCCCAGGACCACCCTCAGGGGCACCCTAATCTACAGACCCCCGGGACCACGCACCCAATTCAGTGAAACCATCGCAGACTTCATAAGCCTACACGCCCTCGCCTCCCCAGACTACATCCTCCTAAGGGACCTCAACTTCCACCTGGAGAACAACAATGACAGTAACACCACCACCCTACTGGACAACCTCGCCAACCTCAGACTCCAGCAACTGGTGAACACCCCCACCCACTATGCCGGCCACACGCTTGACCCCGTCTTCTCCTCCAGCAAGCACATCTCCTTCAGCCACTCCACTGGACTCCACATGACAGACCACAGCTGCGTCCACTTCTCCTTCAAGAAAACCACAACCCACCACCACCTGCAACTGGCCCCACGCAGAAGCTGGAGCAAGATCACCGCCGACCAGCTCACCACCTCCCTCAGCCAGGACCCTTCCACCATCACGACTGACCCCAACGAAGCAGCCCGCAACCTCGCACAGTGGCTCACCAACTGCGCCGACGAACTCGCACCACTGAAGAAACCACCCAGCAGACCCCACAGCAAGAAAGCCTCATGGTTCACGGACAACCTCATCAACTCAAAGAAAACCTGCCGCTCCCTGGAGAAAACCTGGGGCCAGGACCAAACACCAGAGAACATGACCGCCCTCAAGGACGCCACCCTGAAGCACCACCAACTGATCCGTACCACCAAGAGAACTACATACAAACAGCGCCTGGACAACAACACCCACAACAGCAAGGAACTCCTCAGCATCGTCAAAGAGCTCTCCAACCCCAGCGCCTGCAACAACGACATCACACCCTCGCAAGACCTCTGCGACTCCCTCGCCTCGTTCTTTCACCGCAAGATCGCCGACATACACAACCGTTTCGGCGCACAGACCAACCACCCAACCAGCGAACCCAACCGCCACCCTCTGCACCTGGAACCCGGTCAGCACCGAAGACACCGCCCGCACCATGAGCACCATCCACTCCGGCTCTCCCACCGACCCATGCCCACACCACATCTTTAACAAAGCCGAATCCATCATCGCACCCCAACTCCGCGACGTCATCAACAGCTCCTTCGCATCAGCTACCTTCCCAAAGAGCTGGAAGCACGCCGAACTCAGCGCCCTCCTGAAAAAACCCACCACGGACCCCACGGACCTCAAGAACTTTCGACCCATCTCGCTCCTCCCGTTTCCTGCCAAGGTCATCGAGAAGATGGTCAACAAACAACTCTCCTCTTTCCTCGAGACAAACGGATCCCTCGACCCGTCACAGTCCGGCTTCCGAGTAAACCACAGCACTGAGACCGCCCTCATCGCAGCCACCGACGACATCAGGTCTATGCTCGACAACGGGGAAGCCACCGCACTCATCCTCCTGGATCTCTCAGCAGCCTTCGACACAGTATGCCACTGCACCCTGATACAACGCCTCAACGACACCGGAATCCAAGGCGCGGCCTTAGAATGGATCACCTCGTTCCTCGCCGGTAGAACCCAGAGAGTCCGCCTCCCCCCGTTCCAGTCCGCGGCTACCGAAGTCATCTGCGGCGTCCCACAAGGCTCCTCGCTAAGCCCCACCCTCTTCAACATCTACATGAGCCCCCTCGCGGCCATCGCACGCAAACACAACCTCAACATCTCCTCACATCCAGCTGATCCTCTCCCTCACCAACGACCCCGCCACCGCCAGGGCCAGCCTCCAGGAAGGAATGAAGGATGTCGTGGAATGGATGAAGCTCAGCCGTCTGAAGCTGAACTCAGACAAGACAGAAGTCCTCATCCTCGGACCATCCCCCTCTGCCTGGGACGACTCCTGGTGGCCACTTGCCCTGGGCACCGCCCCCAAACCCACAGACCATGCGCGCAACCTGGGCTTCATCCTGGACTCCTCCCTCACGATGACCAAGCAAGTCAACGCCGTATCATCGTCCTGTTTCAACACCCTGTGCATGCTCCGGAAAATCTTCCGTTGGATCCCCACCACAACCAGGAAGACGGTCACCCAGGCCCTCGTCACCAGCCGCCTAGACTACGGGAACACCCTCTACGCCGGAACCACAGCCAAGCTCCAGAAAAGACTACAGCGCATTCAGAACGCCTCGGCAAGACTCATCCTGGACATCCCCCGCCACAGCCACACCTCTGCCCATCTGAAGAATCTGCACTGGCTCCCCGTCAGCAAGAGAATCACATTCCGACTGCTCACCCATGCACACAAGGCTCTCCACGACGCGGGCCCAATGTACCTCAACAACAGACTTAAAATCTGCACGCCAACCCGCCAGCTCCGCCAGCCTCGCCCTTGCCACCATCCCACGTATTCGGAAAGCCACCGCCGGAGGAAGATGCTTCTCCTACCTGGCAGCCAAGACATGGAACTCCCTCCCCACCCACCTCTTGTGAACTTTGGGAAGCCCATACAGCGCTGGAATAATTGGTGCCTCATTTTTTAGAAATTTGTATTCGTCTGGGCAGATTATGTTATCTTCTTTTGCAAAATTGAGTAAGGTATTCACTTTTAGGATTAAATCATTCCACTCCTGTCTGCTAGAACGGCAATAATGCTCCGTGTTATTTAAAAGGAGCATCATCCTGTTGTCATAGTCATCCGTTTTCATGAGGACAATACTGCCACCCTTGTCCCCGGGTTTGATCGTTATGTTATTATTGTTTTCCAAGTTCTTAAGTGCTGCTCTTTCCTCATTACTCATATTATTCACACCTGGTGTTGGGTGTGTTAATAGATCTGAGATATTACTTTCTACCACCTTTTCAAACATGTCCACTTGCTTATGTACCAAGTTTATATTGGGAGTCCATTCAGATTTAGGTTTTAGACCTGATTTATTGCTTGGGCCTTCTCTTGGAGGGCAGCATAAATACGCGGTCCCCCCACTTGTCGTTTCACTTCGCATTGAAATGAAGGGAACAGCACGGAGGAACAGGGAGGCCGACTACAGAGGATAAGGTATGTGACAAGGCGGGCTCTGTTTTTTTTAAAACCTGTAGTCTTAGTAAGGGCATACTCCATAGGGGTTAGTTTAAACACAGCTCCATGCAATATCCTAGACTCTGCAGTCTTTTGGTAACTCTGAACTGTGGACTTAGATAAACTTGGCACTATATGTAATTTCCATGTATACTGGTTAATAATAATAATAAAAAATGTTGCTGCCATGTAATCCAAGACGGCGAGGTAATCATAGATAACGCCCCAAATGAACAACATCTTTGCACTATATAAGCACATTTATTTAGTTAACCTGTGTAGATCTTGATACCAATAAGCCGGTTGAAAGAATTAGTAAAAAGAGTACAAACCTGTATAAAATTAGACATCTCACAAATTATAATCAGTGTTTTCACATTTATATCCATAGCCATCAAACATTCGACGTTTGAATAAGTCGTGAAAGGCGGGAAAGTTTAATTCAACCGCATCTATAGACCATATTCAGATGATAGCTGGTGAGTAATAATCGATGGGTTATTGAGCAAAGACAAGAGACCTTCAGGCCTTATCATTGGTCACAATATATATGAGACCAATTATATGTGATCTTTTTTACACTCAGGTCACCAATATACTAAAGCTGTCTGAAAAATCCACTTCGATCCCCAACGGTGGTTCCTCCGTGCATATAGATAAATTCAAGTTCCATCAGAAACGTAATGAGATTGATTTTAATGACTACATACGGGTAATATTTGGGACCAGACAGAAATCAAAGGCCAATTTCGTTTATGTATTCCTCACAGAATCACCCTGTGCTAATAAAACGACAGGGACAACGATTTGCAAAGTTTGCATCAAGGTGGATAGCAATTGAAAAGCTCCCCCAACCTAAGATACAGGTACATACAGCCGTTTCTTAATAACAAAAGAATTAATTTGGAACTAATCAGTTTAATGGAACCAGGTACCAGTAGTACCATCCTGTTGCTCTGATTGAGAACACGAGAACAGGTCTCTAAACTGGGGGAGGTGTAAGTAGGGGGTCAGCATAATGCGAGTAGTCCTAGACAACAATTTTGGTAATAAGGAGGACATGCAGAATATGCAGAACACAATGATACTAAAACACTGTTATTCATTTGTAGATACGGAGTCAAATGTCTTAATGTCCTGATGAAGGTGTCAAGATTGAGTAGCACCGAAACGCCGCGTCGACCTTTTTAAAGTTTTGACTGTAATTTTTATTCTGTTGTTACCCTAGATGGTATTTTAAAATGTCTGAATTATGTTTTAGAATGTGACCCAGTTGGGAGGCTTATAATAAATTTTGTGTATTTTTATAAATTGTTTGTATCAGTGCTAGTTACTTTTGAGTCTTTGTGTAAACATACCTCATTGAGTCAGGCAGTTTGTTTTGCGATATACCCACTAGATAAAGAAGATAAACTTACTACCTCCTCTTAGTTTTTCTTCAGCTATCCCAGTCTGCTACAACTATAACATGGACTCTCTCTTTTTGGCTAAGTATCCCCCTCCCTGACACATATTACAGGGGAACCTCCCTTTTCTTTGAGGGTCATATATATAATAGCATACTTCATATTACCAAGCGGAAGCACCAGCCAGGCCACTATTATTTAGTCTATTGTGATAGCTCTGTCGCTGAGTGGCCACAACAAATAGCAGCATCTTACGTGATGGTGTTCTGATAGAGTGCCTACGAAGTAGTAGTGTAAGCAAAACTGAGTTTGAAGAATATCATCTTGTATGGGCACGCAAACAAATGTGTGTGAGTTGTCATCGTGTTTAGGGAGAGAAGGCAAATTAAGAACATGAGCATGTAAATGGCGTTACTTAACTGGACCTAGTGTACCCGTGTGAAAATACAACATCACCCAGAAGTCATAGTGGCTGAATGAAGACTTGCAATCATCATTTTAGGACACACATCCCATTTGCCCTGTCTTTTTTATTTATTCGTCCTTTCCCCGTCGTTGAATATGAAGCACTTCCCGTCACTGTCCCGCCAGAAAAAAAGCAGCTATAATGAGGGTGAGAGCCCTTAACTGGTATAACCTAAGGCAGAAGGGCCATAAGGCTGTTAGAACATTTCACCAACTAAGATGATACTCTTCTAAATTAAAAAGGGAGAAACAAAGACAAACAATGGAATATCGGAGCCAAAGGTCTTCAGTGGAACCCACAACATTCCAGTGTTCTAATTAAGGGTTTATGCCTGAAATTGCAGGCAGTAAGTTTTGTTAATTGTGATAATATGATCCTTATACATACATTTTTGTTTAATTTGAGGGAAGTATCAATGTCTTATTTCTGTTATTTTCCAGATACTGAGATTGCACTTGTTGTAATTTCCCAAGCCATTAGCAACCATAGAATGTGTGTGATTGTGGCTAAAGGGCGCAAGAGTTGTCTGGATAGGTATGTTAATGGGCTGAGAGAGGACAATGTGAGAGTAGATTTGCAAGTCTCTTTATATGGTGGTGTGCGAGAAAGTGGGAGGGGCAAAGCAGACTTTTTTTATAATCAAATCTGTAAATGTAAGTTTTACATTAAATGATACTCCTCAAACAAACCCCCCCCCCACCATTACTGCAGACGCTGATTTCAACCTCTTCGTATGTCACATCTCCTAATAGTCTGCCCAATTGTCCCAAAAGAAACATTGCAAACTTTTTTACCCCAGATTCATCACTTTCCTCCATCCCTCCTCTTCCAGTATTCTGCAGCGTACGCGGCTAGTCCAGGAGTGGACCTCTGATAGTTCGTCCACCAGGCCCTTCCATGGGGACCAACACTTTAGTAAATTTGCTTGGACATGCTCGGGCTATATAAATCTGTTCTACCACTTGCATGCACCAGTCCATGTTTACTTCTATTCTGTCCACTGTCTGGTTGGTGAACTTCTATTCTATCCACTGTCTGGTTGGTGAACTTCCCCAACTCTTTGATTTCACATCTGCGCCACATTGCAGCAAACATTTGCAATGCAATCGGACACCATTTGTTAAAGTTAAAGCTATTGGCGTTGGAAATAAAGGCTTCTTTACTTATGTTTTACTTATGTATTTTTGTGGAGCCGTTTTGTTATAACAATATCGGGTAACCAAATAGAAAAAGAGGGAAGTTTCTATAATACACTTTTAAATAAGTATGGTTTAGTTTGTAGAATCACAATTAACTATGGCACTATTTAACACTGTGTGGAACAAATGAGGGGTGTGCGGAAAGATTAAGCAGTTTTTTTACGCTAGGGTTTGTCTATAGCCTGTTTAAGGCATGATTGGATTACAGTGAGAGAGATTTTACACCATTGAGTATTATGTTTGCAAGGACTAGTAGCTTCAGAGAAATATATGGAAGCATTTTGCAATAAAAGAAAGTGAGATGGCACAAAAAGTGAGTATTATAATTGACTGCACGCTCTGGGAGTTAACCCGCTGCATGCGCGCGTCGCGGTAGCCCTCTCAATAAAACTCCCGCACTGTGGCGGAATTCGCGCCGCGGTTAAGGAGTTAAACACCATCATTCGTGACCACAAACCAAGGCACTAAAAATAAACAAGTGCGATGCACGTTGTTGCTCTAAGCAGCAGGTGCTGCGCTAATAAAAGGCGCACAGCCGCACTAGTCCCCTGACATAAGAGCAGCACCTTTGAGGCGATTTGCTGGCACTGCTGTGTCAACAAAGGGAAACTCCAACATGGATCCCCAGTTTGAGAGGATGCGGCGCAGAGGTCGGAGCTGCCAACTCAGGAGCTGGGGATCACTGCTCAAGCCTCACCTCAACATCTAATGAATTTGAGCAAATCATGTATTCTCCCCCGCGCCAGCGCTATATAAATGTACTCATTTAAATGTTTTAAAAAGCAGCGATGGTGGCGGCAGGCATGCAGTGTTGAGATGGCGGGGGGCAAGTAGTGTTGTGGGAGGGGTGAGGGGGTGGAGGACAGCACATGGAGATTAAGTGACCGCAGTGCAAATTGCTGAAGCTAAGTAAATGGGACACTTAACGAGCAGAGACACGCCAACGAAAAAAAAATGCTCTCCAAGCTCTCTACATAACAAGACAAGTCAGAGCACATGTAACGAGCAGTCCTCATTAGAGAATAAAGAAGTTTAAAAGGAGGGACTATTAAGCATATCCATTAAACAAAAGATGGCCTTTCCAAAGGACGACACAGGAACCAGTTAAAGATGAGCGGTGCTCCAAACTCATATTCTGAAAACAGCGTGTTCCGAAGAGACCGCGCATGCGCTGCCTAGGCAAGACCTAAAAAATGAGCGCCTACATGTCTAGTGTTTAATCACCCCAGATTCCAAGCATGGCCACCCGGTAACTTCGTTCCAGTGGCTCCCCCAGTGCTTGAGACACCCTGCGTTGGACCCCTGTCCAGAATGAACGAACCCTAGGGCACTCACATAGTGTGTTTGGGAGTGTGCCCCCCGTGTAACCCCCTCAACACTGACCAGTTTTAATTCCATCTATTGCAAACAGTCTGGTTCTAGTACAGTACACCCTAAGAAAGCTTTGTAGCTGGATGAGTCTGAATTCAGATTTAATACCCACCCCCCTAGGGTATCCGCATGCTGCACCCCATTCATCATCTTAGAATCTTCTGAGATCTTACTCTTGTTTATTTCACAGCACCCTCAGTGAGGGGATACTTTTTAAAGCAGCGTGACTTCTCACAGAGCTAGCATGGCAGTGTAGTGGGACCCCTAAGCACTCTGCACTCCATCTGGCTCTCGTCCAGTGTATCCTTCTTCGGGTCTATACAGCACCGTTGGATGTGTTTGAACTGCAAGTACCACAGGTTCTGAATTCCAGTCAGCTCTTAGTGTGTCTGAAGGTCTGCAAAGGTCATCATGCCTGCATCAGTCCAAAGGTCTCCCAGCTTAGAAATGCCCAGCATATCCCATTTCATGTGTCCTTCTTCCCCCCTGCAAGGGCTCCATGGTCACTGCATAATAAGGGAAGTTTATATAGCGCCTGGTTACACACAAAAGGCGTGTCCCCGCGCTGTGGTAAGTGGAATCAGCAGAGTAACAGCCGCAAAGGACAGCCCGGCTTACTGCATATAGAGGTGGGTTTTTAATTTCTTCCTGAAGCCAGGTTCAGATGGCTCCAGGCGAAGGTCCAGGGGCAGCGCATTCCAGCTTTTCGCGGCCAGATACCTGAAGGACCTGCCCCCCATGCGTGCCTTTTATATCCTGGGGACCTTAAGTATCCCTGCGCAGGAGGAGCGCAGAGCACGCGTAGGTACATACCGGGTGATCAAGCTCTGTAATAGAGCGGGTGCTTTACCTCCCAAAATGCGGTATCATGTAGAGAGGGCATTAAATTCGACCCTACTCTTTACAGGGAGCCAATGAAGGGCCTGGAGGGCTACCTTAGACGCCGATCTCTTAGGGAATTTCAAGATCAGGCGAGCCGCTGCATTCTGCAACACCTGGAGGCGATTAACGGCCTTGCCGGTGGCTCCTAGATAAAGCAGATTGCCATAATCCAGGCGCGATGTGACGAGGGCATGCACCAGCGTCCTGCGGGCTATCGTAGGGAGGAGATCTAAAACCTTCCGCAAGCTCTTCAGGACGCTGAAGCCGACCCCCACCACCCGGCCTATCTGAGGTCCAAAAGAGAGTTCTGCATCGAACCACACTCCCCGGTTTCTTGCTTCTTGGCAGGGTGTAGGGATATCCCCCAGGCAGGGTGGCCACCAAGCCGATGACCAAGCAGTCGGACTCCCCCCCCCCACCACGAGCACCTCGGTCTTGCTGCCATTTAATTTGAGACAATTGGTGGACATCCAAGTGGCCAGTTCTTGCATGCAGGCCCTGAACCTGTCCACCGCAAGACCGGGCGCACGCGATAGGGAGATGACCAGCTGCGTGTCATCGGCATAGGACACTATGCGCAGGCCATGACCCTCAGCAATGCGCGCCACCGGGGAGACATAGAGATTAAATAAGGTTGGGCTCAGGGACGAGCCCTGGGGCACGCCCTGTCCCAAACCGATCTCCCTGGAGTAGCAGTCTCCCTGACGAACCTGAAAGCCTCTCCCTGTCAAAGACTGGATCCATTCAAGTGCAGCTCCTGTTATCCCTCCCTCATTCAGACACTGTAGCAAGGTGGTATGAGCTACAGTGTCGAATGCTGCACTTAGATCCAGTAGGATGAGAGCCATTGTCTGGCCCTCATCCACCCCCTGGCGTAAGGTCTCCACTGCCATCAATAGCGCTGATTCAGTCGAGTGGCGGGGACGGAAACCAAACTGGGTTTCGTGCAGGAGGGTAGCCTCTTCCACGAAATTCATCAGTTGTATGTTTACCGTTTTTTCCGCCACTTTAGCCATATAAGGTAACAGTGAAATTGGTCGGAGGTTCTCCAATTTTTCGAAGCTGATGTTCTGCTTCTCTTTGAGTGGTAACACTACTGCCTGTTTCCAATCTCTGGGCACAGTCTTGGTCCTAAAAGAGACATCCAAAAGATGTCTAATGTATGGTACCAACACTGGCAGGCTGTCGAATAACCGTTTGGGCGTGGTGGGGTCCCGAGGGGAGCCTGATTTGACTCACCCACCAATCTGCAAGAGAATCTCGCGGGATGGGGTAACTAAGTTGGTCAACAGATGTCGTTCCCCCCCATTCCCTAGGTGACCCTACGAACTCAGACCCTGCGGTAGGATGGCTAGGGAAAGCCGAGTATATTTTAGCCACTTTATCGGCAAAGAAGTCCGCAATCCTGTTACAGGACTCCACTGAGCAGTCTTCTGGCGCAGTGGAGGGCATCCCCCCTGAAAGAGTTTTATAAACTAGAAACATTTCTTTTGTGGAGTTCCCAGCCTCCATAATCCTAGTGGCATAATATGCCGCTTTGATTTTCCTAATTAGCCTATGATAAGCGCGCCTCTCAGTTAGGTAAGCCTCCTTGGCATCAGCGGCAAAAGCTCCCCGCCATTGCCTTTCAGCCCGCTTCATTGCAGTTTTAGCGACTCGAAGCTCGTTACTATACCACTGGGCCGTTTTCTGAACACGGCCACCCAATTTTGCACGGGAGAGTGGGGCCGTACAGTCAAGTGCCTCTGTGATACGTTTACAAAGGTTGGCATGTTGGCATTAGCTGTTTCCACATCTTCCCCCCCTGGGCTTCCCCCTCTGATCAATGCCGCACTAAACTTAGCCTGGGAGAAAGTGGCCCATCTCCGCCTTGAGTGGTACAGGGTCGGTGGCTCTGGTAATCTAACCCCAGGAATATGTATGGTGAAAGGTACCAGGTAATGGTCCGACCAAGAAATGGGAACCGGGGTCAGGGCATCAACTTCCCCCCAGCAGGGGTCCAGCAGGTGCCCCTGCTGGTGGGTAGGTCCTCTTACTATCTGATTTAACTGAAGGGCCCCCAATACCTGGCAGAAATCCATGGCCGCTTTGTCCGTGGAGTCATCCAAGTGCATATTGAGGTCCCCCAGTACCAGGAACTTATCCCTGCGCAGGGCAGCCTCAATAATGCCTTCTGCCAGATTATCCCCAAACCCGGCCACGGGGCCCAGGGGTCTGTAGATCAAAAGACCCTTCATCGTGTAGCTGTTATTTACCTTAATGGTAAAGCTACCCGCCTCGCTGTGCGGAATAGGAGAACAATCTAACTGGTACCGTAAGCCTTGCTTGGCTACAATAGCTTTACCCCCTCCTCTACAGGTGGGTCTATCCTGCCTTAGCATAGTGTAGCCTTCTGGTAACGCCTCCAGAACATCAGGGGCCGAGCACTCATCGAGCCAAGTCTCTGTGAGAAACACAAGATCCCACTGCTTCTCAGTGAGTAGATCGTACAAATCCAGCTTGTGTTTCCGCAGAGAGCGAACATTCAACAGGCCGCAGACCAGGTCGTGGTGCTAATTTCCCGCATCCCTTTCCGAGTTATAGGAAAAATGGTAGTGCTTGCAGCCTGCATTCTCCTCCACCCTCATGCTGTGCAGATATGGGCAGGTGGTGACACTGCGGAGGGACATCAGCTCCGTTCTGCTCCACTGTAATAGACCGCCCGGTGGGACATGGGGACTGGCCCTGGCCCGTGAACGATCGCGGACGGGCGCAGACAGGCTTGACTTAAGCGTGACTGCGCTGCCGGGTAGGCATCCGCCTTTTATCTCCCCCCAGTGTCAGCAACACTGGAGCGGTGCCCGTCCTCCCCACCGCACCGGAAGTGGCTTGCTCGGACCTTCCCCGCCCTCTGCTCGAACGGTGCTAGTCACCGGCATCAGAACGAGGCGGGAAGGAGGAAACGAGCCAAGCCCTTCTGCGCGATGTCTCTGCCCCTGCCTACAGGTAAAATATCAGCAGTGCACAGTGCCCTCAATCGAAGTTACAGGTCACCGCAGTGACAGTAACCAGAGGAAGCCAGAATCGTTTACCTCCCAATGCCCCTGTGCAAGTAAGACAACTAATTTAAAATGCTCTCAATCAGCTTTTAAAACATGAACAGCACACACGCTGCAGCTTGCGCCGTCAAAGCAGCAGGGACACTGCCACTGTCCACTGACCGCCACCAGGGCCCGAAGTCCAGTGTCTTTTATCTCCCCCCAGCGGCAGCAACACTAGAGCGCTGCCCATCCTCCCCACCGCACCGGAAGTGGCTTGCTCGGACCTTCCCCGCCCTCTGCTCGAACGGTGCTAGTCATCGGCGTCAGAACGAGGCGGGAAGGAGGAAACGAGCCAAGCCCTTCTGCACGATGTCTCTGCCCCTGCGCCTGCCTACAGGTAACATATCAGCAGTGCACAGTGCCCTCAATCGAAGTTACAGGTCACCGCAGTGACAGTAACCAGAGGAAGCCAGAATCGTTTACCTCCCAATGCCCCTGTGCAAGTAAGACAACTAATTTAAAATGCTCCCAATCAGCTTTTAAAACATGAACAGCACACGCGCTGCAGCTCGCGCCGTCAAAGCAGCAGGGACACTGCCACTGTCCACTCACCGCCATGCCATAAGTGTCTCCACAGTTAATGTGCCCTGCCATCCAATATTTTTAACTGCCCCTCACCACTCCTTGATTACCATTGCAGTGCGGGACCATAGCATAGTCCACTCTCCCCTCCCACAGATCACCCTAACATAGTCAAACGCGTCTGTAGCTCTTCTGTCCACAATTAATGACCAGTCATTCAGAGCTCCCCGTTGAGACTCCCAGTAGTAGTGGCATAGGTTTGGTAGTGCTGTGCCACTATTAAAGGGTTTTCAGGTCCGTGTCAATGTTGTGGTGCACCGCTGTCTTACAGCAATACCTAATTTAGGCAGCCACCATCTCAGAAACTGGCTCCAGGTTGGTAAGAGGGAGTTCTGGAGGGCATATAGGAGCTTAGGTAAGTATATCTTTTTGTGTAAGGCCGCTCAGCCTATTAAGGACAGTGGCCTACATCTTTTCTGTAGTCGTCAAGCAGCCTGCCTAAGTTCCAATCGTAAAAAAGCTGCTGATCTCCGGTTACATAAATTTCCAGGCATCTGACACCCCTTTGTTCCCTGGCATTGGACACTGCCAATCCATACTGGGCTGTCACCCCGTGAGTTGGTAAAGACCAGATTTAATCCAATTGATACAGAATACTTTCCAAAGACCTTCAGTATTCTGGCAGTTGACTTTTCAGACTCCCCAAGGTATAACAGAACCTCGTCTGCATAGAGTGAGATGACTTCCTCCCTTTCGTAATACCAGTGGACCCACGAACGAGGGCATCTCAGTGGATCCAGGTGGCCACAGGCTCTATCGCCACCGCAAATTAGGGGGGGGGGGAAGGTGTGAGAGGGTGTTGCAGGGCAATGGTGTGTGCTTCAGCAGTGTCATCATATGTGGCTTTTTCAGAAAGTCAAACACCCCTGTCATGCACAATGTATCTTGCCCTGGGGTGTTTGGCCCACATTGCTCTGATCGCCTCTCCATTCTCTGCCCAATGGGCTTCTCCTTTTGTGCCGTGGTCCCAGCCGGTTCACCGGGAACTTTCTGCTATTTGGGGCCAACCCCATTCAGCTCTGATAATAAGGGGCCCATTGGGGTGCCACTGCCGGTTGCCCCTGTTCTCCGAGAACCTGTGCTTGCATTCTCCACTGCCCGTATCTTAGGCCAGGCACTGCGCCTTCGCCGACCCAATCGTCTCAGCCCCTGTCTCGCCGTCTGGGCAGGTGAGAAGGTGGGTGATGTGCCCTTTTTGTGATGGGTTCCGCAGGCTCTCCCCGGCCTTGGTGTCTCACACGAAATATAACAGAGGGGCAACACACCATTTCAATTCAACCAACAATAGCACACAATCTTTGGTCTTCAATTGAAGTTTTAAGTTCTTTATTTTCTTGAACCAGACAAACAAGCAGCCAACGTGTTTCTCCCTAAACGGGGCTTCATCTGGGCTATCACAACACTGCTGACCAGTATTTGTTTGTGGTGTAAGTAATGGCTTGGTAATCACTGTCCCACTCGAACTGGTTAATCATTTGTAATATCCTTAGTAGAACTGAAGCACGCTGTACTCGATCGGTGTCCGGTTGGGACGGATAACTTTGTAGTGAACCACGGGGACCGAAGTCATAGCCGACCATGGCGCACACCAGCAAAACTAACTCCCATATGTGGGGGGAGTAAGAAGTACTTGCACAAGTTCTCACGGAATGCAACGTCTTTTCAGTGATTACCAAGCCATTACTTGCACCACAATTCAAGTACTGGTCGGTGGTGGTGTGATAGCCTTGATGAAGCCCTGTTTAGGGAGAAACGCGTTGGCTGCTTGTTTGTCTGGTTCAATAAAATTAGAAGAACTTGAAACTTCACTTGAAGACCTAAGATTTTGTGCTCTTGTTGGTTGAATTCAAATTGTGTTGCCTCTGTTGTATATTTATTTATTTTTAAGTTTTGTATAGCACTAGCTGGACCCGAGGGTATCAGAGCGCTTCACAGCAAGTACAACAATGTGCCTTAACGGCGAGGGAAGGCCGATAACCAGCGAACTTGTGGGCATTGCAAATAGCATAGTCCTACATATCATATTAAGATCATCGTCATAGAGTTCAGGTGGCCTCAAGGAAGAGGGCTTTGAGTAAAGTCTTGAATTTCGGGAAATGGGAGGTCATTCTGATGTGAGGGGGGATGGCGTTCCATATCCTGGGTGCATTGCCCGCAAAGGATTTACTTATATTTTTGCGTTTCCGCGATTTCAAAGGAATGAGAAGAAGTGTGTTGGAGCTACTGAGGTTCCTGGCTTGGCCAGCCCTTTTGAGTTTCGCGGCCAGGTATTCTGGTTTGCCAGTGTGGAGGGCTTTGTGTGTCAGACAAGCTGTTCGAAAGTTGGCTCGTTGTTCAATAGGGAGCCATTTCAGATCCTTGAGCGCGGGGGAAATGTGGTCGAATTTCTTGGTTCCTGTGACCATTCTAGCCGCAGCATTGAGGGTGGTTTTCAAGGGGCCTAGGTGTGATTTGGCTGAGCCGGTCAGGGCTGCGATTCCATACTCAATTCTGGAAAGCACCAGTGCTTGAGTGGCCTGTTGAAGGTCCTTTGGGGGCAGGAAGGGTTTTATTTTGTAGAGAAGTTTCAGATTGAGGAAGGCGCTTTTGGCGGAGTTCGTGATATGTTTTTTCATGTCTAATTTGGGGTCTAAGGTGATACCTAGGGACTTGACCGAATCTTTCGGTTTGAGGGTGCAATTGAGGGCGTCGATGGCTTTGAGCCATTCTTCCATTTGGGGGTTTTCGTCTCTGTTGGAGATGAGTAGAACTTCGGTTTTTTCTTGATTAAGCTCCAAGTGGTTTTGAGATAGCCAAAGTTGAACGCCTGATTAATACAAAGATGTAATGTAATATATATATATATATATATATATATATTACATCTTTGTATGGTCTGTAAGCAGCGGGCTAAAGAGGTGGGCAACAGTCTTTGCTGACACGGTTTTTTGTAACTACATATTTGAGTGACACTCTGAGCCTTAATTATCAATTGCTGCTTAGTTTTGTTAGAATTGGTTTCTCACACCCCTGGGGCCCGAGGCGTGTTCTGCTGTACTGCGGCATCCAATGCCCTTGCTGAGCCCTCAGGCAGAAATCTAGCATTTGTAAAACGCAAACAATTGCCTAAGGGCGTCCAGGCACTGGGTGGCTGCATATTACCATCATAGGCGAAGCAATGCCTTTTTGTAGGCCATGATCCCTGCGGTCCGCTCTGCCTCCTTCAGGTGCCTCCTCTGGATCAATTCAATTTGGGGTAGCCGTTGCCTCCAGGTGTTTCAAGGACTCTGGGGAGTCCAGTCCGGTATGGGGCACCTCAGGATTTATGTGCCTGCAGTGCCCACAGCTACAGAGCTCAACACAAAGTGTCCATCGCCATTGCCAGCCAGGCTCCTCCCCCAGCAAGAGAGCGTTGATCGTCGGGAAGGAAGGGTTGAGAGGCTATGTTGAGAGCAGGATAATTGGTAATTGAGTTACTGACTTTGAAATTTAACTGAGCAGACTACAACTATATCGACAAAGTGAGCACAGAATGGTTTCTTGTTTTGTGATATACAAGATGATTTTCCTCCTTATACTAATATTTTTACATGTGTAATCATTTGCAGTTGGCTCCTAAAGTATAAGGAGTGTAACCTGGAACGTCTTGCCCAAGAATTCTTGGCGGTTTCAGAGCAGTACATGCTGGTTCCCATAGTGGAGGCAGCCATTAAGGTGACTTGTGTGGCAGAGCATTAGGTCAGTTCTGGCAACCATTCATACATCCTACTGAACAAGTGGCAACTATTAAAATAGAAAGTAATCCAAAAGTGTGCCTTTTGGGTCCAAGAACCTGAACAAAGAAAAGAAAATATGCATATAGGTTGTTTGACCTAGCACTTATACTGCTTAAAAGACCATACATGTAACTAGTTGGAGCACGATTCGCCTAACCTTAGCTGGAAAGCAATTGCAATAATCCCCCTGAGCTTGCACGATTATTGTTAAAGATTCCCTCTCACCATACAGCATGTTGTAGAAAAGAAAGCACCTCAGCAGCACTCCCCCTCCTCCCCTCACCCCCTTTTTTTTTTTTTTTTTTTTAAACTTCCTCGCCTATTCCCCTTCTACACCCAACTCTTCCACATCACTAAATCTGGGGAGACACCATTAAAAGTGCCATCGCAACTCTTGATAAGCTTGCGCCTTAACCGACAACACAATATATGGAGGTTAAAAACAATGTGAAGACAGCACAGTTCCTGTTTAGTACATTTGATACACCTTAGTTACTGTTAATGCCTACTAGGTCAGTAAGACAGATGCCACTAATGTGGCAGTGCTCCTGTGGAACCGAGTAACACTATGTACCATGTTTATAAAACTCAATAAAAACTACGTTTTTGTTTTAAAGATTACTTCACAGTCCATTAGGTGAACTGGTGCATGGACGGATAATTCCTGATACGTCCTAGAGAGCCTTCAGCTACACAGCCCCCAAGCAGAAAATTGCATTTTATAGCCATGAATGCAACAAATAAGGCGTTCCACCAGGAGACTTAACCTTATCCACTATTTTTCAGTCGTCATTCTTCTATGATTCAGGAATTGGACAACTTCATCTCCAGCTGTCACTGAACTGCATTGCATGCATAATAATACTAAATGTTAGACATATGTGTCAATAGAAATTAAACATCTGGATTACATAGTTGCATTCACATTGGATACACTTCGCTATAAGAATTGTTAATAAGAACTATGTATTTTATTAATAAAAATAAAAATGTATCTTTCTAGAGCAATGAGAGACGACAATGCAGTATTAACAAATAGGCTGATTCTCGGAAACCTATAGCAGTAGTGTTCTGAATGGTGTGCTGTAGAAACTTTGAGCAGTAGCCATATTGTCTGCTTTTATGTTCTTTTGAGTTGTTTTCCTTGGGTGTACTTTTATTGGTTCACTCATTTTGGAGTTCTTTCATAAATCACCTACACATAAAATTTTGGTTTTCGTCCCTACTTTGTGTAAATATGATGCCGAAGGAATTATGTGAGCGTGTAATTGGTAAGCATGATTTTCTAAGGATGGGTATTGGTCATAAGATGGTCTCCTACAGTGAAAGCGTGTGGCATTGTTTGCTTCTGTAGGTGTCCACAGAATGTTAGTAATGGCAGTTTGTACCCAGCATTGTCCATTTAATAGTCCATTAGGTGCATATAATACTATTGTGGTAAGCTAGTTTTGACAGCATACAGCATAAATGCCATACATTTGCATTTATTTTGTTACAACCTTTAAAAGGCCTGTCCTAGTCTCCTTTCCTTTTATTTTGTGAATCTTATCTCTCATTCAATTCCAATCTTTCTTCCTAGTGGTAATGCTATAATTTTACCCTCGTCTTTCAGCCCATCAATCTCGTCTTCATGTATCTTTCAAAATTACATTTTACTCAATATTGTGTTTGTTCGCAGGTATGTTTTAGACCCGCAATTGTTGAGTTCAGTTTATCTGTACAAGTCGAGTTCACATGCACAAAAAATGAATGTTGTAAAGCATTATTGACTAACTCTTTTGTTTGATGGTTTCAGGGTAGGTGGCTTTATGCTTTGCTGGCATGTCTGGAAAAACCTTTGCTGCCAGAGGCTCACTCTCTAATTCGACAACTAGCTAGAAGGTGCTCTGAAGTGAGAGCCACTGTGGTAAGTTGCAACTTAATTTGGATTCAAGGGCTGCGATAATAGGTATATCAGTTGCAGTATCTTGTATAGCATAACAAAGTATGAGCACATTTAACTGACTTAGTGGAAATTTAAACACTGAAGATGATCCATGTACTCAGATTAGAAATCCCCATTCTCAAATTTAAACTCCCTCCAATATGTTTGGTATATTCTCAGCCTGGATATAAGGGTAACTTGAAAGCTAGAAATAACATTTTAAAACTCTTGCTTTCCCTGGGATCTTTTGTTGCTAACGTTTAGCAGATCGTAAATATACATATTATATATATATATATATATATATATATATATATATATATATATATGTCTCAACTCCTGCAGTTTGCCGCCTTGTTTTTCTGTGTGGTGTCCTGCGGTTAGCTGAAATTATGTTGCTTTATAACCCATGCAGCATTATGTCGCTGAGTCTAATTGGGACTTTGCACGTCTGTTTAACTGATGGCACGCAGCATTTTACGTGTCGTTTTATTACCTAAAATTCAGGTTAACTTCATTAGTGTCAGACCTTCCACCAATGAGGAGGGTTAGTTCGGTTTTATTAAAAAGTGAATAGTGATGAAGGTCAAGGGGTCAACATGTTTCACGCCCTAGTGGTCCAAACTGGATCTTTGGATTTTCATCAGGACCGACCGGAAGGGAGGCCTCTGCGGGGGAAAGCAGGCGTTTCTAAGGATTACACTGACCCTTGAGGTTGCCTGCTGTTGCACCTACACACATCTGCTGGCCGCACAGATAACACCTTCCTGTCTTTCCTGATGAAACGCCAAAGATCCAGTTTAGACCACTAGGGCGTGAAACATGTTGACCCCTTGACCTTTATCACTATTCACCTTTTTTAAATAAAACCAAACTATCCCTCCTCATTGGTGGAACGTCTGACAGTTCTTACTGTTTATAATCTTACCCAACGGATCACAGAATAAACGTCTGTTGGGGAACCGTCACAATATTTTTAACTCACCTTTGCACTGACCCCACGCAGCCGCACACACAACTACGGCATTCCTCAAAAAGATCTCCGCCAAAGAGCTGTCTCATGGGGCTCGTGGGGGAACTGCAGCGCCAACACCACGAGGAGCCAAAACGCCCTATGATGAAGTATGACACCATAACAAGTTGTGAGGGCAACACTTCAAATATGAGGAATTTTCCAACCACCTATTCTAGCCGACCTAAAATATATTCTTCTATGATAAGTGATCTCTGTTCTGTCTACACTCCTTTGGAATGAGTTGGTTATAATGCATTCCCGTTTTCTGTTCCAAAGCAGGGCCGGCCATCTTGCTGTCTTCTGTTGTGTAGTTCCTAATAATACATAGGATCTGCGCGTTTAGACAACATAAATTAAGGGATTGGTGTCCAGACTGATACCAGACACCCTCAAAGTACATGTTCGCCTTTACACCAGCTAGCTCACAGTGCCACCATAAGCACCCTACACTTACAAAGGAGCGAATCGTTTCTGGCAACTATTGAACAAGACAACCCTTGATCCTTCAGGGATCGGGGAAACAGTACAGTACTTTTCGCTCAGTTTATCGTGCTCACTTTACCTCAGAGTAATACACAGAATAAACGATGGGGACTTTTTTCAATAAGCATTTATTGAACCAGTGTCATGCTAGTATAAAACATGTTTGCTGTGACAATCATTAGACGGAAACCGATATAGAAGATTACAAGCACCAGCAGAGTAAATAAAAGGTAGAAAACAGTGAATCTGTGCAGGCATATATACATGACCTTAATAAAGCATACTCCTACGAGGCAACCCTACCTAAGAGTACCTAGCATGTATGTGGGTGTAAAGCCAAGAATCCCCTAGAAAAAAGCCCACCCCATTACCAGAACTCCGTCTTGGTCTCGAGTTGGACACCCCGCAGGGGATGTCAGAAGCTGGCTCTGTATATACTATACTATACCAAAATGAGGTATAGTGTGCACAGAGTCCAGTGGAACCCCAAAGGTAGGCAGAGGTAAAAGTAGATAGCACCTTACTCTCTATTTGTGGTGGTGTGGGCGAGCACTAAGGCTTTATCAGAGAGTAGTGTTAAGCATTTGTTGTACACAGTCAGGCAACAAATGAGGTCACGCACTCAAAGACTGCACTCAGACTAATTTGTTTTTATAAAAAAATATAATTTAGTTATATTTATTTTCTAGAACCAAGCAAGCCTGGCACAGGTAAGTGTAAATGGTACTTTTCTAGGCAGGTTGAACAATACCAGCAAGCTGAATGAAAATGTCTTTGTTACTGGTTTGTAAATCTTTTCAATAGAGAGGAAATACTGTTGGATTACTTTTGATTACTTTATGGATTACTTTTTCTTCTCAGTGTGATATGCCTAGATATCACACTGGGACATCTCCTAGAGAAAAGGTAAGTAAAGCAGTTTTTAGCTATTAGCAGTTTTTCAATTCCTCATACAAAACTAACTCCACAATTTGAGCCATTTGCAAGGAAAGATAGTCCGTGTAGTCCAATGGAGAAAATGTGGTTATTGGTTAACAGGTAAGCACTTGGTTGTGGGAGTTGGTATTCTGGGGATAGAACCAGGGTTCCCCCAGGGTCAAGGATGCACTCTAGAAATACCCTCAGCGGCTGGGTGCAGAGTGCTGAGGCCCAATGTTATCCAATGGGGGATAGGGGGCCCCGGTTGGTGGCTGCTCACGAGCAGGCCACAAGGTTGTGGGAGCAAAGCTCCTGGTGTTAGGCTCAGGGCAAAGGGGGATCTGAGTTGGCACCCAAAATACACCCGCAAGGGCAGCTGGTTGCTGTTCTGTCATCGGGTGCCCTGTTTTAAATGGGGATTCTCCGATTGCAACAAAGACTGCAGGCTCGGAGACGAAGATCTTCTGGAGGTGACCACCGGTTGAAGAAGCAAGTTGGGATGTCTGGGGATGCTGGGACACAGTTGGTTGGGCCACCCAAGGCCGTGGGGCGTCGGGTGCAGGGCTGTATTTTGGCATTTGGTTTTCTTACCAGCTCCGGTCGCGGGGGTCCACCAGAAATAGACTGCAGGCGTCATCGGGGGTGTCGAGGCAGGTCAGAGATAACCAGATCTCAGGTCAGGATAGCCGGGGAGACCTCGTGGCGTTGGGCCACTCGAACTCTGGCCATGGGCGTCTGGTGCAGAGTGGTGCAGACTCACGGTTTTGGCTGGAGCCTGAGTTGGTTGGTGAACAAATCTGGTGCTCACTAGAGACAAAGTCTTTGTCTTGGAAGGCAGAGCAGGTCCTTCGGGTTCTTGAGGCTGCTGGCTGGAGGACACACCAGAATTTTGCTAGAGCAGGTTCAAGATGTGGACAGGCCGGTAGGGCCGGGGCCAAGTCAGTGGGCGTCGTCTTCTTTTTTGTTCTTTCACAGCTTCTTTGGTCCTTCTTTTCTTGTCGATTCTTGTCTGAGGAGGCAAGGTTCAGGGTTCCCCAAAATACTGGATTTAGGGGCGTTACAGGTGGGTAAAGGTTGGGACCAATGGGTCCTTCCCTTGGGGTGGGTACATTCCCTATTATGTCGTTCTCTAGGGGGAGGGTGACATATGCCTCACTCTGGTTGGCTGGGTCCCCCCATCTGCAAGATGGCGGGGACTGAGAGTTGTGCTTCAGCTCGCCTCCCCCACCTGAAGGGTGGGGTTGGCAAAGGTGGGTGTTGTAATGTAACATGTCTTGTTCATCCTCCCTATGCTTTCCCCTACTGCACTGCTTGGCCCTTGATGATGTCATTGGAATGTTGGGTGGCTTGATCAGTAAGGAGATGTCAGTTAGTATGAAGGGCTGAGCAGTGGGACTTCTCCTGGTGGGGTCTCTAATCTATCTCTACTTTATCTCATGGATCTGAAGAAGAAATAAAGCTATAATCTTAATATCACCTACAGACTATGGATCATTCATTATTGTAACACTGGCGACGATGTAAAAGAACCTGCGTGCTACTTCTATGGATTTGGACTTAGGACTTTCAAGAAACTAAAGGATTTGAATTTGGATTTGTATTTAAGGAAACCTGGCACCGCAATGACCCCACCAGTGACCATGTCATCGGTCGCCCTATTCATCTGTGCGAACATTATCTGAAAATATCCAGCTGAACTGTGTGAGTAAACTTCTTGGAAGGCAGAGGTTATACTCTTAAACCATCGTGTTAAGTAAAAGTCAAGTAAAAGACTTAAATCCCGGATTAGTTGACTTATCCAAGGAACTGTCTCCATAATTTTTTTTAAATATTATCTATTTAGTCTCTGAACAGCTGCAAGTTAATTTTGTTTAAACAGCGTTTTTATATCAATATGAAAAGCAGCGCAAAGACAAACTAGAGTCTTTTATCCTAAAGTAAACATGCTGCCTGCAGTGAAGTGTTGAGTTAAATGATGGCTAATTAGTGCGCTGTACATCAGCTGTTTTACTTTTAAAGGAGCAACATGGACTTTGTGGATGAGCGTTTCAATATTAATGTTTCACATGCTTCAGCACATCGTGAGCATGAGGGAGTCCGAATAAACAACACGCAGCAGATCTATTTCGCAACAGCCTGAGCTGTCACATCGTGTGTGAGAAGGGTTGCACGCAGCGGATGTATTTAAAGGCTGAGCGGAACCATGAGGAGAATGGGTTACTGTTGGCACGTACAGTTGGGGTGTTTTTGAACAGTTTTATTCTAGCTGCGCCATTTGGAAATGCGCCATAGACACTCTAACTGTCATTTGCCATTTCGAAGATCACAGGGAAACACGTGAGGCTTACCTTCGCAGCACAGTCCTTTATGACGTATGGGAGTCTTGTTTTGCCGCACTTCCACGTTTAATTCAGCGACGTGCCCAGAGCCACCCAGCGCTTCGCAGTAGCCCTGTCACTGTTTTGTTTATATACAATACACCGAACCTTCATTTGTGTTGTCACCATAGAAACGATCCTTGGGGGTTTTGCGAGACATTTGCCACACGATCGTAAGGTTGGAGTGAACTGTTTCGAAATAATTTTTGAAGCAGGATGATTTAAGAGCAATGACTTCCTGTTCCTGTTAAAGAAAGAAAAAACAACCCAACGCTAGTTTAGGCTATTGTATACTTTCTAGTGCTGTGTCTCTCTACATTTTGGCGGAATGGCTCGGGAGCAAAAATCGAGCTCCGGTGTTTTAAACTATTTATGAGCCAGGGTGGTCAAGACTAGTGCTATTGGAAGTTTTCTTAATTTTGAATTTGCTCAAGTTTAATATTGTCTGGGAAGCATTTTTATTTTGATCATTTGTTTTTAGCTGTGCATGTTGTGGTTGGAAGACTTTATGGTTTTCCTTGTGAAGTTTTATTTGTAGTAATTCACCTTTATGCATTGTCTGGTTTTATTTTTCTTTAATCTTGTCTCCTTCTTTTGTTTTCGGTGTTGATTGTGGGTGTATGTAATGGAAGGTTTTCCCTTATCCTGCCTTTAATATTTATTAGTGGTGAAGGTGGAGTGTGTGTTGTATGAGTTGTTTTTCATTAATGGTTTTGATGAGACTCTGTGGTTTCAGTTTTCTTATAGGGTTGTGGGTACTTCCTTGGTTACCCCATAGGCGTTATGCCGTTTTCTTGGTTGTGGGTGTCAGCATAAGTTTGTCACCCCATTAGTCTTTAAAGTTTTTGGTTGAGAGTCTGATTGGTTTGTGCTCTCTTTTGGGTTGTGGGTAACTTACTTGATTACTCCATAGGCTATGTGCCGTTTTCTTGGTTGTGGGTAACGTACGTTTGTCACCCCATTAGTATTTCAAGGTTTTTGGGAGGTGTTTTCCCCAATAAAGTGGTGAATTGCCCTTTACAATATGTTTCAAAGTTTTGGGAAGTATGTTTTCCCAATAGGGAGGAGATTTGCCCTATACAACATGGTTCTGTGTTTTTGGGAGGTGTTTTACCCAATAGGGTTATGATTTGCCCTATACAATATATTTCAAGGTTTTTGGGAGATGTATTCCCAAAAGGGAGGTGATTTGCCCTTTACAATATGTTTCTGTGTTTTTAGGAAGTATGTTTTCCCAATATGGAGGTGATTTGCCCTTTACAGAGATGTTTCCTCAAAAAAATTTCCTATGGGAATGAGGTGGGGTGAGGTTGGTTTACCTCCGTTGTTGGGTGTGAAAAATCTAGTCCCTGACTTTAATTATTTGTGTTTGGAATGTTAGAAGATTTCGTACTTAGATGTTGAATCGTTGTGTTATTTGGCTCTTTGTTTCTTAATTTTCTTAACATTCTCTTTGTGCTTTTTCATCTTTGCACTTTTACTTCCTTGTGAATTATTTTGCATGTCTGCTTTTTAATTCATTTGATGATTTTAATAAAAGGGGGATGTGTTGTAATGTAACATGTCTTGTTCATCCTCCCTATGCTTTCCCTTACTGCACTGCTTGGCCCTTGATGATGTCATTGGAATGTTGGGTGGCTTGAACAGTAAGGAGATGTCAGTTAGCATGAAGGGCTGAGCAGTGGGACTGCTCCTGGTGGGGTCTCTAATCTATCTCTACTTTATCTCATGGATCTGAAGAAGAAATAAAGCTATAATCTTAATATCACCTACAGACTATGGATTATTCATTATTGTAACAGTGGGCACGCCTCCATTCCTCACTGGTTTTTCCTGCTGATTCTCCCGCACAAAGTGCGGGTCAGAACTAACCCTGGGCGTAGTTCGCGAAGCCGCACTCCGCGGAGCTACGCGAAGACGCAGTTGCACTCCGCGAACTTCACGTAGCTCCGCGGACATGCGTAGTAGCTTGCTAGACCCGTTCGCGCGCCGTTTTTCGTCTTCGGGAGCGCGGTGCGCGTGTTCGGGGCGCTGCCTGCATGCTCGAGATAGCTGTGTGTTAGACATGTTGGGGAACTCATCTTCTCGTTCGCACTGCCAAAGTGCGTGATCGCGTCAAATATCGCGCGAACTTACCCCGGCGCACGCGATAATGTTATTCAGCGCGCGAGAACTACGCTACGCACCGTATCGCGGAGTAATCGACAGCTTCGCGTTCTCCGTAGAACGCGGAGTTGCCAAAACTCCGCAAGCTCCGCGAACGGAGCGTAGTTCTTCGCCCAGGGTTAGTCAGAACCGGTGGGGGCCAGTTGCTGGAAGCAGCAAAAGGCATGGGGAAGCTCACAAATGTGGCAAGCCTTTAAAGCTCCCCTTTGTGGACCCTGCCCATCCTGGGGGGAGGAGGCTTGGCACCTCGACCCCGGATGTGCATTTTTCCGACCCTCAAGAGAAGCAGGCTCTCAACCCAGGGGTCCGTGAACATGTCAGGTGGTGGCCGCTGTCAAGCAGCCACTCAGCCTGGGCACTAGTGTTTGGTCGTTTTTCAGGGGGCACCTCTAAGATGCCCTCTGAGTGCATTTTTCATTAAATCCCACACTGGCATCAGTGTGGGTTTAATGTGCTGAAAGGTTTGATACCAAACTAACCAGTTTTCAGTAAAGCCATCATAGTGCTGTGGAGTTCGTAATGACAAACTCCCAGCACCATATACCTTTAAGGGCAGTCCTGCACTTACAATGTCTAAGAATTGGCCTAGACATTGTTGGGGTACAGGGCACATGCACCTGTGCCCTTACCACTGGTATAGCGCACCCAGCTAGAGGGGTGGCTGACCTATGCCAGGGCAGTGGGTTGTAGGTATGTCACACAGGGATGTGTGCCATGTCGACACTTCACTTTGTTCTGCACCAAAACACGCAGCCTGGAGAGAGAGAACGAGAGAGAAAGAAAGTATAGGGGTGTGTGTGTAGGTACAGGGCCTCTAAGGGTGGCACAATAAGTGCTGCAGCCCTTAGAGGCTTTCCCTTGCCACAGGACCCTTGGTACCTGTAGTTCAGTTTACAGGGAACTGGCCTGTGGCCAAAGTGTGCCAATTTGTTTTTGTTTCTAATGCAGTTTAGGGAAAGAATATAGTCCCTGGGTAGTTGTTTGGCAGGAACCCAGGCACACTCAGTAAAAAGTACATCAGCAGTTTAGCAAAAAAGTGGGGGCATCGATGCAAAAAGAGGACACTTTCTGACATCCACTGCTTGCTGGAGCTTCTGCAGGCCGGGACCTCAGCGTCTAGTGACAGCGTGGAAGCTTCTCCTCTGCCTATCTAGTGTTGGTATGTGTCTTTTATACCATAAAGATAGCCTCGGGGTTCCTTACATAATCAATGTGTTTTGAGTACGATTATGCAAATAAGCCTAGAACAATTACCTGTGATTATGCAAAGTAGTTATTTCGCCCTAGGTTGAAGATGACCATGACTTTTACACAGAGTATATTCATGGTGTTACTTCCTCTGATGGGTCTTTTCTAAGAATCCTCATGTATAATAAATGAGGCTAGTTTCAAGGAAACCGATCGACATTTATTCAGCACATAACTGGGTAAAAGGTCAGTCTTAGAACCGTTATGCAGAGCAAGGTAGAACAAATGTGGGTAAAAGGTTGTGTAGCTACCTGGGCCTATATTGGGGTACATAACACTACAGCTGCAGCTGAGTTCAGTAGTGTGTGTTTGTTCAGGACCGAATCCTGTGTACTCCAAAGGTGGAACGGCTTGCAATGGGATAGGTAAAGAATAACAGTAACCATGCCAAAAATATTATCGTTCTGATTTTTAGATAAGACAACTCTGGCATCCCACTAGCTTCACACCCTAGTGATGAATCATCATATGCAATTGAAATTAAACAATGGTCTTTACGGACCAGAGATTAGATCTTTGGTTGGCCTAACGGCTAAGGCGCTCGACCTCGGACCTGGGGATCTGGGTTCGAGTCTCGGTAACGACGCCAAAAACCCCCTGTGATTCTGGGCAAATCACTTAATCTCCCCGTGCCTAAAAAAAAATGAAAGTGTGTCCTCATGTAACGTAACTGGTGCTATGTAAAGCGCTCTGATAACTGATTCGGTTCGGTTCTAGTTCGCGCTATATAAAACTCTGCAAAAAAAAAAAGGCTTAGCGTTTAAAAAATATTTCTTTCCCGATCCATGTTGGACAGGTAACTTAAGCAGTATTGTGGGAGGGGATTGCGGGGGCGAGTGGAGGGAAGCAAGCATGAAGGCAAAGCAATAAAACAAGCTTCCACAAACACGAGCAGGAAACGAAGAAGAAAATAGTGCAGAAAACGACTAGCGAATTAGAAAAGTGTAAGGTCACAAGTAATTGAGCAGTGTTCTGTGGGAGGAAACAAAACAAAAAAAAGAGGGACAAATAAGAAGGATTAACCACTAGGAAGCCAGCATCACTAGCAAGCAAGCATTTTTGAACTACAATCGAAGGGACGGGTAAAAAGGCAATAGGCGCGCTGTAAGCCCACAGTGACTACAGCAAGTCTCGAGACCGCACATGTGCTGCCTTGGCTCGACTTAAACATTTTTGGGCATGCTCCTTTTTCCTGGCTAATTAATAAAAGTAAGTCAGAAGTCTATACATGGGTTTTGGAAATGGTTGGTCAATGTGGACTGCAGTGGGAGTAAGGACCTTACCAATATTTTAGGATTCCACTTTGCAGCACAATGATTTGGGGAAGTCTGTAACAAATAGTAAAAACATAGCACTAGGCAGCGATCAATCATTAGGAGCAAATGGAGACACTGCAGGGATTCATTACACTTGATGTATGTTCTGACTTCCATTTTCCCAATTCTTTTAACTCAACAGTTTTTAGTGAAAGAGGAAGTGCCTGGCATTATACTTTCTATACTACGATTTGAAATACTCAAAATGTTTACATTTATTTAACTTCAATATGAATCGACCGCCATTCTTAAGATCTCAGCTAAAGTAAAGGCACCAATACAACAAGGTAGTTCTCAAATTGACTGGCTCCATAATGTGACCTTATTTATCAATAATCTCTCATGACTCTTCCAACTGAGGTTAATCTAAAATGTCTCCACATCATCCTGACAAACAGAGTAAAGCCTGTTCTCACTGCACAATGAACTGTGAACTCCTACATAAAAATTAAGACGCAAACTGCGGAACAGGGATAAAGGCTGTAACTGCTCACTATCAACAAGCATCAGCAATGCGATCGGTCTTGCGTTTGAGCTATTCGCATTGTAAATGACAATGCCTTTGATGTATGTGTTGTTCTTAAATCAGATAAATAAAAAGCATTGTCATTTACAATGCCAATAGCTTAAACTCTTGCATATGCGAGACCTATTGCATTGCAAATGCGTTCAGCGCCCGTGTTATAAAAATAAAAAAATAACGCGTTATGAGGGAACGTGTCCTGCCTACAACAGGGGGTGTCCTCATGGGAGGTTACAAAATGAGACAAGGCGGTTCCATGGATGGACTACTAAGCCTATTGACCAATGAACAGCCGCAGTACAGTGGACAGTGACACAAGCCATTGAATAATATGGGCGGATAGTGGGCATAGCTTAAAGTCCCTACCTGAATACAGCGTGCCTCACAGAACAGCGCACGCGCTGCCCAGGCTCGACCTAAAAACAGCCCCTTAAACGTAGTGGTCACTAGTCAATTTTCAAATGATTTCAGTGGCAGGATGTGTGAAGCGATAATGCGCATCATAGCTACCACTGGGTCCTTCATTATAGCTATTCTTCTTTGTGACTGTTCTGCTACTCCATAGTTTTAGACTGTACGTCACTGTGCAGTATTGGCTTTTTAACTGAGATCACAGCTGGTACAGTAAGAGTTCAATTGCATTTTTAGACCATTCATACCATGTCCGGAGACATCACAAGACACGAGCAGTTATTATCCTTGCCACTGTACTATCCAGGCCGGACTATGCAAGCTCTTTGTACCTAGGGTCCAATAGAGCAGAGATACATCGCCTACAAAGTGCCCAAAACTCATGCCGTCTGGATGCTCCTCGGCCTGCTGAGAATCTGCTCTATTTTAAACTTCATCAGCAGATTACACTGGCTTCAGTGGAGAAACATATCAACTTCAAAGCCCTCTGTATTTCCCATAGAATTCTGAACTCCCAATCCCACGATAGTTTAGCCGATCTTCTCAAGAACTACGCACCCACCTGCCAGCTGCGCTCTACTGTTCAGCACCTGGCTGTTGTTCCTCCGGTATAGAGGGGAGGAGGGCGCTCTTTTCGAATTCTTGCTCCTAAACTTTGGAATTCTCTCCCTGTGAGCATCAAAAGCATCCAAAATCATGTGCCATTCCAAAAGGCTATAAAAACATAAATCTTTCCCAAGTAATCTTACGTTCCTTCTCGCCAGCCCTCCCTGCTCCTCTGTGTGAGATCAGCGCTGGGACGCCCTTTTGCTTTGGCAACCATGCGCTTTACAAAATCCATAACTTCGGATAATTGTGGTCATCCTGTATAAAATCAGGGGGGAAAAGAAATTGCGCCTTTAGTCATACTGGTAAGGGCTTTTGCTGTAGTTCAAAGTATAGAGCGGACACTGGTGCATTGCTTTAGCAGCAGTAGAAATAGGGGATCCACTTCTAGGCCATGGTCAGACAGGACAAAGAAGTAGGGTAGGCCACAGGTTTTGGGTCTGGGGGGTGGAAAACGCACCCTGTTAATTCCTTCATAACTGATGGGCAAAGTCATTGCATGATTCATTCTTATTAGATGGGGATCTAATAAATATATAGCGATGAAAAGGCAAAATAAAAACGAATGTGTCTTGTGGAACTTTTAGGTTTGGGGTTGAATCGCTGATGGGTCATCCTGGCACTTGATCCTTCTGGCACAGATAGAATGAGTTCAACTAACTTGGATCATAACACCTGATATATGGTGCCTTTAGATAAGCTGTTGCCCAAAATTTGCTGAAATACTGCAATCCTCTCTAAGAAGTGGAGCCTGATATGCAAGTATCTGTTACAGATTGCCTCAGTTTTGAGAAAGCGCAACCTAAATGTGTGCTGTGCAAATCAGACGTTAGTCTTGCACTGCAGAAATTTGAGGTTTTCAAAGGGAAAATACTAAAACAATGGTACAGCGCAAGCAGCATACTTAGTATCTGTAAATGATTGGCGGTTCCTTATATGTGCAAAATATTAAAACAAAGAAAAGTCAACAGTTAGAGAAAGAGGTTAAAGGTTAAAAAAAAAATGCACTTGTACACCACTAATCTTCATGGGGTGCAAAGCTGCACAGAGGGGCATCCTGCCAGGGCAGCACAGAGCATCCCAGTGCACTCTTGCATCAGTTCATGATATCCAAAGCCTGATAATTTGTAGCTTTATCTTTTTAATCACATTAGAAACATGTTATCTATATCCTGGTCTTTAAGACATAATCATGTGTAACGGTTAGTATGTTCTTAGTGCATGAAATGATTGAAGCACCCTGGTGCAGATGTTTTTACACGTAACACATGAGAGAGAGGAGGTAAGCAGCTATACACCCGCCTAGAGAGAGAATGACACCACAAAAAATACAGCAGCTGCAGTTAGAATAGACCATTGGTATTCTTACCTGGACACAAAAAAAGTTATTAGATAAAAAATACTGGACAATAAAGGAATCCAGGTCAGTGAATTAAAAATTCCTTAATGTATGCCTGCTATTTGCGTTTATTAGTGGGTAAATTAGGTAAGGTTAAAAACTGGTGGGGCGATGATGTGACTCACACCTCCATCAGTTAGGCCAACATGTTTCTGCCAATCTTAGAAGCCCGTACGGGTCTGGGACATTCCTCCGAGCAAGGGAAGAAAACAAGTTACTTACCTGTAACTGTAGTTCTCCAGTATTGGCAGCTTTCATAGATTCACATACCTGAATCATTTCCCTGTCGGCGAGATGGGAGTCTCCGGTATATAATAAGCATTGCTTAGCAGTATAGCTAACTGAAAAAAGGCCTAGGCCCATTTCTCTTTTGTAACCTATAACCTTTGTTATATAAAAAAGGACCAAACTTTTCCCTTAGCCAATCAGAGCTCCTCGCCCTCTAGAACCCTCCTGAGAACATTTTGCCCCTCAGATTTTCGGGCACTTGTGCTATAACACTCTTTGTGCCTAATCCGAGGTGAGCCTCTCAGGGGAGGATTGTGGGCGTATGTGAATCTATGAAAGCTGCCAATACTGGAGAACTACAGTTACAGGTAAGTAACTTGTTTTCTTACTCCAGTATTGGAGCTTTCATAGATTCACATACCTGAATCAGAATAGCGAGCAGTAAATCATAGCACATTTTGTCTTGTCACCTACTTCTCCCAAACAGGTAACACATATCATTCTCTCGTAGCAAGCAATAGCTGTATAAAAATGTTCATAGACCAATTGCTCATGAATATTATAACAGTGTACAATAATAAAATGTGCTTACCTTACCAACCAAGGAAGGAGGGATGACAAGAAGGCTCACCATTATTGGAAAAGGTTCCTCAGTACAGCTTGTCCCACTGCTACATGGCTTCTGGCATGGGCGTCCAGGCAGTAATGTCTGGTAAAGGTATGCGTACTCCTCCAGGTAGCCGCTCTGCAGATATCCTGAATAGAGACGCCTGAAAACAGAGCAGTAGAGGTTGATACCGCTCTTGTTGAATGTGCACGAACACGTAATCAGGTGGCTTTTCCGCCGCCTGATGACAGAATTGAATGGCATTTGAGATCCATCGTGCAATTCCCCGTTTTGACAACGGGAATCCTTTCCTGGGGGCACTAAAAGCCACAAACAATTGTGTTGATTTTCTGAAAGTTCTTGTCCTTTGAAAATAAAATTTCAGACCACGCTGAACATCCAGAGTGTGGAGAGTTCTCTCTGCCGCTGTAGATGGTTGAGGAAAGAATCTTTTAAGGATCAATGGCTCATTCAGGTGGAAATCCGTTGGCACCTTTGGACTAAATCTCGGATTTGTTCTGAGCACCAACCTGTCCTCTCCGAATTGCAGAAAAGGTTCTTGCGTTGTAAGTGCCTGTATTTCTCCCACTCTCCTGGCTGATGTCAGAGCTATTAATAGAGCCACCTTCCAGGATAGGAATTTTAGATCAGTTTTATGAATTGGTTCAAATGGTGGCTTCATCAATTGTGATAAAACAATATTCAGTTGCCACAGAGGAGGTGGAGGCCTGACAGGTGGGTAGACTCCAAATAACCCCTTCATGAACTGCTTTACAATTCTCTCCGACCACAGATATGGACCCGTTGAACTTCTCCTGTATCTAGAAATCGCCGCCATATGCACTTTAATAGAAGCATGGACCAATCCAAACTTTGCCAGCCTTAGTAAATCTGGGATGATTTGATGTGCCTCTGCTTGCAGAGGATGTAAGTCGTTCTCCTGACACCACAAGCCGAATCTTTTCCATTTCATCCTATGTCTTATTAGTGCTTTCAGCCCTTGCCTTTGCTAGGATCTCTCTACATTCTGTCAGAATGTTTAATCGATGAAATTCTCTGTACTCAGGAGCCAGGCTGCTAATTGCAGTGATGTCTGGTCTGGATGCCGTACTTGCCCCTGAGCCATAGTCAATAGTTCTGGTATTGGCTGTAGACGTATTGGCTCTGTCTCTTGTAAAGTACTCGTGGCAGGAGGGGAATCGGCGGAAAAGCGTAGGCAAAGACCCCTGGCCATGCCATCGAAAACGCATTCCCCATGATCCCCTTTGGTAATGCCAGCTTGCAAAGAATTGGCATTTCTTGTTCTGGGCTGTTGCAAACAGATTCACTGTTGGTACTCCCCATTTGGCAAAGATTGTCAGTAGTGTTTCCTGATCGAGTTCCCACTCGTGGCAGGTCGTCTTTTGCCTGCTGAGTGTCCGCTGTCGTGTTCTGATCCCCTGGAAGATGTACAGCCTTCAGAGTTACCTTGTGAATTATAGCCCATTTCCATATTTTCTGAGCTTCTCTTGACAGAGAGAGCGATCTTGGGCCCCCCTGTTTGTTTATATAGTGCATTGCGGTCGTGTTGTCTGTTCGCACAAACAGCGATCTTCCTTTCACTCTTGGCAGGAAGGCCAACAATGCCAATCCTATTGTCCTTCACTCCAACAGGTTTATGTGACGGTGTTGTTCCTTTTGTTTCCATCGGCCGCTGACTTGTAACTCCCGAAGGACTACTCCCCATCCTTCGAGAGAGGCATCCGTGGTAACCACTAGTGTAGCTGGTTCGGTCAGGAAGGAAAGACCCACCGAGATATTGCTTCCGTGAGTCCACCACGCTATTGCCTGCAACATTGGTTGCGTGACTTTGACCTTGTCCTCAAAGGATCGCTTTGCTTGGCACCTCTGTAGATCTAGCGCCTCTTGCAACGGACGCATTCTCAATCGACACGGGGGAATGAGTGGTATGCATGAAGACATCGTCCCCAGAAGTGATTTGTATTTTCGGACTGAAAGACACTTTCTTCTCCTGAATTCGTTGGCCAGAGAGACGAGTCCCAATTGTCTTTCTATGGATGGGAATGCCTTGTTTTGAGACGTATCTAGGATTGCACCCAGAAACTAGATCCTTCTGGACGGTTGAAGAGACGATTTTTCTACGTTTAAAGTCAGACCCAGGTCTGCAAACAAATCCATGCAAGCCAAAGATGAAGCTTGAGCCTCCTTCTGCTATGGTTCCTTTATCAACCAGTCGTCTAAGCATGGGAATATTGTGTGTTTATGTCTTCGGAGATACGCTGCCACCGGTGCCAGACATTTTGTAAAAATTCACGGGGCAGATTTGAGGCCGAATGGCAGCACTTTGAACTGGTAATGTTTTTTGGCCACTGTAAATCGAAGGTATTTTCAGTGGGAAGGATGGATGGGGATATGGAAGTATGCATCCTGAAAATCTAGGGAGGTCATCTGTTCTCCTGGGTTTAAGAGTAGCAGAATATCTTGGAGGGGCACCATTCTGAATGACTGTTTCTTGAGATAAGCATTTAGAGACCGTAGGTCCAGGATCGGACGCCACTGGAGAGCTTCCTTCCGGATCAATAAGAAACAGGAATAAAATCCTTTCCCTCTTTGAGAATTCGGTATCGGTTCTATTGCTCCCTTTCAGAGCATTGCCTGAATCTCCAGACGCATTTGAGGTAGGTGTTTGACTTCTTGATACGTAGGTGGTGTGAGAGGAGGTAAGTGTAGAAATTCTAGAGTATGTCCGAATTTTACTATGTGGAGGATCCATTTATCTGGTGCTATTCTCTGCCACTGACGTAAGAAATAAGTTACTCTTCCACCCAGGGGAACATTTGACGGGGTAGGAGGATAAAAATCCGGAGTTTGAAGGCTGTCATTGTCTCTTGTTATTGTCTTTACCTGGACGACCTCCTCGTCCTCTGGGAGCGGACTTAGAGTAGTTTCCAGACTGCCTCTGGCTGTATTGCTGCCGGTAGTGCTGTGATGAGGCAGAATAGGAGGTGTATCTTCCTTGTTGGTATCCACCTCTATAAGATGGTTGCCTCCAAAGGGCACCTTCCGATACTGCAACGTACCCCAAGGCCTTCGCCGTATCCGTGTCCTTTTTAATACTCTGCAGGGTCTCATCTACCAGATGTCCAAATAAATCCTCCCCATCAAAAGGTTGATCCAGAATCTTATTTTGGACCTCTGGTCTAAAGGCAGTGGCCCTCAGCGAACCCTGGCACCGTAAAACTGCTGCCCCTCCTAGGGAACGAAAGGCTGTGGTAGCTATGTCCATGGCACACTCGATGACTTCCGCTGAAGTCCTCTCACCTTCCTGCAGAATCTTCTTCGCCTCTTGTTTGCTTCTTCCGGAAGGAGGTCCACATCTGCCTGTCATATCTGCCCAGAATGGCAAGGGCATTAGCTGCTCAGACTAGGAGAGCTGACATTGAGGAGAATCTTTTACCAGCATTGTCCAAACACCGTCCCTCCCTGTCCGGAGGTGCAGAAATGGGTGCTGACGGGTTCTTCGATTTTTGCTGCGCTGCCTGTGAAATGATGATCCGGTTTTGGATGGCCCAACAAACACGCTGGAGCTTCCGAAGGCGCCTTATACTTCTTGTCCGACCTAGCGAGCACAGGTGTAACCATCGTTGGGGTTGTCATCACTTGTAAACCTTCTTTCCATACATGGTCGATGATTGGTATGAATCTGACTGATTTTTGATAGGGCTCTTTAAAGTCATAAAGAAAACATTCTGCCTGAGTTGTCTTGATAGGCAGCTGAAATCTTTTTGCAGCCCTTTCCATCAAGTTGTGGAATCCACCAATGTTCACTGGTGGAGAATCCGCCGGCTCTTGAATAGGTGATGGTGCAGATGGGATTAGATAGTCATCCCATTCTTTGTGGGGTTCCGTTAGCTCCCCCTCCTCATGGTCCTCGTCATCCGTGGTAACCGGATCCCAGTGCTGTTGGACCGGAGGCGTCTGTGGAGTAGTGTCCAGCAGCGATTCTCTGCTGCGGACTGGAGTAGGCGGAATAGAACGGGGACGTGAGAGAGGAACTTCCTGAGGGACTACTGACGGAGGAAACCTCCTCTTATAATCTTGCAGCATGAACGGCAAGTCCATCATTGAGGATGGCATAGCGACCCTCTCCTCCTGAGGTCCTTGCTGGTAACGATGCTGTGAGAGGCTGTGATATTCTTCATAACCCTCTTCATCATCATCCCCCTGACATTTTACATGGAGTTGCGATGGGCTACTGGCGTACCCGAAGGGTCCGTCATCCTCCTCCTCATCCGACTCTTCCTCCTCCAAAAGGTGCAATGGAACCAGAGGAGTAATCTTACTCTGGGAAGTCACAGCTGGGGTGATCTTCTTTTTCTGTTTTTCAGGAGTTTTTCTCGTCGACGAGATCGCCGTCGACACTACCGTCAACGGTGTTGTTGTCGTCGTCGACGCTGCACTGGAACCATTCCTCGCCGACGACCGTCATCGGCGTCGACCCCTTTGTCATCACCGTCGACGACGATCCCGTCGTCGACATAGTCGTCGTCATCACTGTCGTCGTCGATGTCACCGGCGTTGACACTCCCGTCTACGCTGACGCCGTCGACACTATCCCAACCAATGGTAGCTTCTGTACCTCTGTGGTCGTCGCCGTAGACTATGACTTCTTCATCGACGATCCCGTCGACGATGTTGATTGTTTGCTTTTCTCCTTAGGAATACTAGAGGATGGCTTCTTGAAGGACTCTTGAACCAAAGGTGGCGTCCTTGAAGGCTCAGAAGAGGCTCTCTTGGAAACTTTCTCCTTAGAAGTGTGTCCTTTGCTCTCCTTTTCTCTTGGCTGAGGAGATTTTGAAGGACTACGCCCTGAAGACACTTGAGTGGTCTTTTTTAGGGCCTTCTCAGGACCTTACCCTGAGGAATGAGCCTGAGGAGATCTTGTTCTTTTTTTGAGAGCTCCTAGACGAAGAGGAGGATTCTTGGTCACTATCACTAGAAACCACTTCCTTTCTGGCCTTGATCTTCTGAAGCCAATTAAAAGGCGTCCCTCACGATCTCTAAGGGTCTTGCTAGAGAAGGTGCGACATACCTTGCAATCCTTTGCTTGGTGGTCCGGATAAAGACAATAAATGCAGTCTTCATGTGGGTCATCAGTGTAGAGTCTCTCTTTAGAGCAGGTGGCACAGGCTCTAAAAAGACCCTTTTTCTCTTTTCCAGACATTCTATAGGATGTAGATGAGAAACCGGTCACAAAATTCTCAAATCCACAAGAAAACAGAATGAAATCAAGCTTCTACAAAGTTGGAAATCCAAAGTTTGAGCAGAGCTCAAAGGAGACTCCCTAGCACAACGTGCCGGTAGAAAATCTGAGTGGCAAAAGGTTCTCTCAGGAGGGTTCTAGAGGGTGAGGAGCTCTGATTGGCTAAGGGAAAAGTTTGGTCCTTTTTTACATAACCAAGGTTATGGGTTACAAAAGAGAAATGGTCCTAGGCCTTTTTTCAGTTCGCTATACTGCTAAGCATTGCTTTTTATATAACGGAGACTCCCGTCTCGGCGATGGGGAAATGATTCAGATATGTGAATCTATGAAAGCTCCAATACTGGAGTAACCCTAACTTCTGCTAGGCGGCCTATTCGCCTGCTTTCTTAGTGAGGGGAAAATTAGTAGAAAAATTAAATCAGAGATGATTCCTAATGTGCTCAGGTGAGTCCTATCTGAAAACGCACAAGGAGAATGACTTGTACATAAAAGAGCGGAAAAAACGATATAAGGTCAATATATGGCCTGCCCGCGCTTTAATAGAACCACCATGGGAGGACGGGCTTTCTCAGTCGTAATCCTCCAGGTCTGGGACAAAATTCCGGATAATATTGGAATGGAAATGGTGTTACTGCCATTTAGGAAAAAACTTAAAACCATCCTGTTTACTGAGGCATTCGGCTAAATCCATTCAGTGCGCTGACTACACTTGGGACCAATGGACCTCGGTCCACGCTACCAGCGCCTAGAGACCTATGGTGATTGGCGCTCTACAAATCCAAATTAACCATAATAGTACATTGTAGACTAAGGGACTTCCCTTTATTGGGTAAACCAAAGAAGAAAGAATGTGTGATGCAAGTGACACTTGACAGCAAAACCACAGCATTGGCAACACACGTGATAAATGAATAAAGCATGCAAAAACATTGCGCATGCTGCATGCGCAATAGTGACATTAATGACATTACAAATCATGGAAACGCTGTACACTCGTTAACTTACCCTAGATTATAGAGTATACTGACTTCTTGAACAGAGAGGAGGATGGTGTCCTTTATAGTTACACACTAGTGAAATCGGGTTATAAAAGTAATCCGCGTATACACTACATTCAGTATAGTCTTTGTTCTGGTAGTATGGTATTGGACTGACTCCAGTAATAAATTCGGCAGTAAGAAAAAACTGGAGTGTCTATACATTGCGAGGGATGAAGGCAATCAGCTCATGTCACTACACTAATACACCAGATGGCTCATAATCTTATTAGTGTGCCCCATGCTGGAATATGAGCAGCGCATGTGCACATTGATTACATATAGCCCCCATGATAGTGGAATATGCAGACTTAGGCTCTCCTCGTTATACATTTCCCTTGGGAGGATAGCAAGAGCACCCCCCCACCCTCCCCCCCCTTATCTGCCAGTTTTAATATTATTGAGCTGTTGGCTGCAAGTGCGTTTAGTGTCCTAGTTTTTTCCTTGCTGGTATTACAGAAGTGATTATGGTGGTTCTGCCTCATACCGTCCATTTCCCTGTTCACTGCTTTCTCGAAGGCCAAAACTTCTGGGGGCATCTCAGAAGGAGGTGGAGTGAAGGTGGATTTTTGACTGAGTCCAGTGTTTGTCTCCTGATCTGGGCAGGGTTTCTAACTTCAACTTGAAGACGTCGTCCTAGTGGGTTGGAACAAACCCCAGACCTTTTTCCAGGACCCTCTTCTCACTGTTAGTACGTGATTGCTGTAGGTGATTACAATGTTTCCGGAGGGGTATGTGTTCTGCTCGTGCTTGGCGCTGCATCGGCTGCTTCGTCTGGCCCTGATGAGTGTCCTTGCTCAGCCATGATAGCCCTTTCTTTTTTCCTCTTCCTCTCCAATGCCCTCTAGCTAAAAAGGCGGGAGGTTGCTTGGGTTGAACCATGCTATGTCATGGTATGCCCTGAGGTTGAAGGAACGTTGGTCATCCATATGTAGGCAGGACTCCATAGTTAGGATTCCCCCCACTGGGTTGAGGAGGGCTAAAGGGGGGACCTGAGGATTAAAGGTTCCCCGCTGGTTCCACCTTCTCTCTCTCTGCGCTGTCGCCCATTGCCCCGATATTCCTACTCTGAATCAGAGAAGGTATTGCTCCTTGAAGTGTCGGAATTGGAAGCGGATTTTGGGACATAATTTTCCCTGGTGTAGGGGTACACAGTTACATGTGCGAACTTTTTGAGGTTTTTTTTACACTTTGTGATTTTCTGTTGGGTGACATAATCCTTAAATTTGGAGATTGTTTTGTTGGATTCCTATAGTTTCTTCTTGAAAGTGATTATCGTCAGGCCTGTGTTTAAATTATGTCCAATGGTCTTAATTTTGATAAACTAAGCATCTGCCAGTCTTTTGCCTGTTTTTATGATAAGGACCAGCCAATTACATGTGCATTTCCATGCAATAAGAGTCAAGTCCTTCCTTAACTCCTTGTCGTCTACGATGATCCTGGGCTCATTAGTGACAATTAGTCCATTAGGGGCAAAATTACCATGCAAGTACTCTCTCATGACTGGACTGTGAAGCACGGTCTTGACCTGACATCTTTTTATCTCTACTAGTGTGTCCCAGTCCCCTAACTGAGCAATAGTTTGGACCATTATAGTGTCGCCCAAGAGGGAAGGTGCGGCCAGGGTGACCGACACAACCTCATCATCAAATGTTAATCCCTCCAACATAATGGAAATCTAGAGACCATACTTTCTCTCTATTAGAGAGAACACATTCTTATTGCTATTGGAGCCTCTCACAGCACCTCGTGCTGTACTAGCTACACATAACACATGAGAGAGAGGAGGAAGTAAGCTGTCGTACACCCTCCTAGAGAGCAACACCACAAAAAATACGGCAGCTGCAGGTAGAATAGAAAGCTAGTATTCTAACTTAAAGACAAAAGGCACAAAAGTCCCACTTGGACGGTCACAGAAAACGAGTGTGCGACTATAAATGACAACGTCCTTCTCTCTGTCCAAGAAGCTTGTATCTCCTATAATCCAGGGTAAGATAACAAATTTATAGCTTTTCCATAATTGGGTATGTCATTGCTGCAAATGCAGCATGCGCAACATTTTTGCATGTTTATTCCCTTATTATGTGTGTTGTTAGTGTTATGGTTTTGTTGTGCAGTGTCACCTGCATCCCACGTTCTTTCTTCTTTGGTTTACCCAATAAAGAGAAGTTCTTTGGTCCACAATGTGTTCGTTGACCTTATATCGGTTTTTTTCCTCTTTAATTAATAGATCATTCTCCTTGTGCGTTTTCAGGTAGTACTCACCTAAGCACATTAGTAATAATGTTTGATTTAATTTTTCTACTAATTTCTCACCAAGGAAGCAGGTGAATAGGCCACCAAGAGGAAGTTGGCAATTCCTGGCCCTGAGGAATGATCCAGACCCGTATCTGCTTCTAAGAGGGGCAGAAACATGTTGGTTTAACTCTAATGTCGGTGGGAGTCATTGCTTTCACATGATCACCCCACCAGTTTTTAACCTTACCTAATGTACCCACTGATAAAGGCAAATAGCTGGGATACATTAAGGTAGTTTTAATTCACTGACCTCGATCCCATTATTGTCATGTAGCTTTTATATAAGAACTCCCTCCTGCACAGGAGGTTGAGTCTGCCCTGCAGGTACTATCCTTCCAGGGTGGGGAGAGGTTGCCGATGTTGAAGCATGACACAATTTTGTGTGTGAGGCTTCTCTTCCACTAGGATGATCTTCCCTCCCTTCAGCACTCAAATGTTTTCTGTGACCATCGAAGTGGGACTTTTGTGTCTTGTGTTTGCAGTCAAGAATACTAATAGCCTATTCTACCTGCAGCAGCTGTATTTTTTGTGGTGTTGCCAGATGTTATTTACCATTAAGTAAGGGCTTGAAGAACGATTTAAGTAGCAGTTTATTTACTATGCAGGTTTGGAATCATAATTGCTAATACTCAGCATGGTGAAGGAGAGCAACCCACCGGGGTTTCCATGGCAATACCACTTTAGTGCAATTCTGCCAACTGCCATGCACAAGGAGATGGGCACAGGTGTGAGGTAGGGATATGCTGCAAGCTCTCGTACCTCCTGATTAAATAAAACCACACACTGGGGTGTCTGGAACAGTAAGGCATCACTGGAATTCAATTATACTGTTAGCCACACACAAACATGGAGCTAGAAGTAAGTATGCAACAGGAATGCAGTTCCGGCACTCACACCTGCTGGGTAAGAACAGCCCCCATGCAAGTCTGTGGCACTAACGCACCAATGCAGTTATTAACCTTTTGAATTTATAACCCCGTTGGACTTATCCATTGATTCGAAACTCATCTCGCCCTGTAATTCCTGGTGCCCAGTGCATTCAGCGCCCACCTGTACAACCTCCCGCTTGGAAAAGAGTACTGCAGGAGATAGAGAAAGTGAACATGGGAGTAAAAAGAAGCAGGTTGGAGACCGGTATCGCATTGAATTTCTTGCAGCAGCTGCTCATTCGCTCTCTTCGGGGCTACTCACTCTCCATGCAGAATAGGCTCATCACGGAGAGCTCTCTTAGCCCCGTCCCTTCACGGGACTGGGCTAAGAGCTGTGTTTCAGACTGACGGAAATAGTTGCATCCCAAGTTGATCTTAGGCTGTGAGATGCGTGATTGCTGCTTAGCGCGCGCCAGCTTTTTTAAGAGCAGGGAAGTGGTTCCAAAACCCGTACTTTTTTCTTTCTTTTGTGAGATATCAACCTATTCCGGAGCTAAACAAGCAACAGAGCTGAAAGTGTGGGAAGAATGGCAGCAACAACAGGGGAAGGAGGTGACAAGAGAGAAGATGCAATAAAATACGGTCGCCAAAGCTGAACACCCGCCCAGAGTGGAACATGAGCCGGAAAGACACAAAAAAAATCCCCCCAAACAACAGATAAACAACTAAAGCATAAAGATACATTGCTTGGTCCCTGCTCCTTGGGAGGAAACGAAAGCCAAAAGGTGGAACAGAGAGAAAGGCTTACCACTAGCAAGCAGGATTTTTTTAAGGACACTGAAATGAACCAATGGAAAGCAGTGGCCAGGCTTTAAGCCCCCAAAGAAGTATATACGAAAGTATATACTAGAGGTCTCAAAAGCTCGACCTAAAAAATGGAACATGTTCCATTTGAAGCTAGCTGCCTTGTTTATGCTTAACTGTTATAATGAAAAAGTTAGAGATGAGTCGTGATGATCCTTCTTTAACTGAAAATGTCAATTTAGGAAAACAACTTGGATTGTGTAGAGGAAATCAAGACATAATTACTAATAGTGCCAGTAGTATTTCAGTATGTATAGTAGAACATCAAAAAAGAAAAGATGTGGGGTTTAACAGTTTACTTGAGGATGGAGACAGCAGTAGCAAGAATGGAAATAAAAGCCGGGTTCGTGTAAAACAATTTGCAAGCAGATGTAAAAGGTGCGATATGACAGGTGTCACGTCTAATAATACATTTTGCCCTGAGTGGAAGGTTGTATTCAAGTATGTAAACAGAAAGGATGTGTAAGTAATTGTTGCAGAAGTAGCGATAACTAAGGGAAAAGAAATTAAATTGAACAAGTAGATGATGAAAATAATAGTGTTGCAAATAGCAGGAAAGAAAGGGGTTGGTCCTCACAAGTAAGTGCTAGTCCAGGGGAAGAAAGTGTGGATGTTTGATTCTGTGGCAAAATTCACTATAGTTCCTGAAGAAATTTCTAAAAATAAAATGTGACAAGTTTAAATATTTAAACCATACATAAGGCCAACTGGATATGTTAGTAGGATACTTTGTGGGTGGGTGAACAGGAATACATCAATAGAAATGTTGTGGGCAAACTTTATGTTGCAGTTAAGAGACATGCAGGTAATAGTTGGCTCCACCAGAGGGATCTTGTTACTATCCTGGATCTTAAGTCAGATCTCCCAATAAAATTGAGAGACTTTGTTGATCAGGACAGCATCAACAAAATTGATTTCTGTAGAGAATTTCCAGAAGTGTTGACTGGGAAATTAGGATGCTTAAAGGGGTACATACACAAAATCAAACCTAAAGAAGGCGTGCTACCGATTTAGTTAGCAAAGTGAAAAATATTCCTATAGAAATAAGCAGTTCAGTCACAAAAGAGTTAAGGAATCCGCAGAAACTAGACTAAATGGCTTTCTCCTGATTTAAAATGTTCCTTTAAGAGTAATGAATGCAGTATAATCCATAGAACCCTCATGTAATTTGACCTGATGGTAGGCAGAGGCTAGATCCAAAGTGGAAAAACACCTAGCACCTCCCAACATTCTAGCAACTACTTTTCCAGCAGGCCTGGTCCATTGTTACTTATTTAAGTATGTAAGTTTTGTGTGATCTATTGAAGTTGTCTTCAACCACTCTATGAAACGTCCTTGTGTAGTGTGATCAATTCCTGACAATGCAATAGAATATACTTTGGTTTTTTTATGGTACTGGTTGAACTTTCAATGCTTACAGACTATTATTGAGACTTCAAAGGGATTGTAATATTATGACCATTGAAATGTAGTTGACTGTAAAGGAGGGTGTTTCATAGGTGTAATGCAGCCCATGTTGTGTGTCACTTTAAGTTAGTCCTGGCTGCTTAGCCAACATTTGGCATTTTAAGATTTTTGAGCCCATACAAACAATGTCAAAAGTGAAACTACAACTCTCAGAAAACAACATCCCCAAAACCTTAATTGACTAAAAGTATCAATTGCTTGTTTTCTTTGGTAAAAATCATTGGTAAAGCCAAAGGCACGACCTATTGGATTTGCCAACTATTGTTTCCATTGGCACAAGATCCATTTAAATGTCACACTTGTATAACATGGTATTTTTTTTCACTTTCAGGAAAACAAAGATGATGAAAGAGTATCGGCTCTGAATTTAATAATCTGTCTGGTTAGCAGGTATTGTTCATTTTAACATTTCTTTGACATAAGTTCCATGTGGTAATCTGGTGAAAGTAAATATCTGCATAGCTTTTTCTCACAGCTGGCACTTCTGAACCATGATCCCCCAAGTAATAATGCCATTCTCCACAACAAATCCTGGTTTACTCAGCCTACCTCTAGGGGTTGGGTCATACACATTTTGGTATCACAAAATTACCCCTGCGGGGATTACGGTGATCCATAACGATTTTCATCAGTGTATTGTAATATATTGACCGGATCGCTGTACGAACAATCAAATACAATAAATGTACCTCCATTTATTTCTTATTAGAACTCAACCAACAAGCAAGTTGAGACAAGCACCACACATGAAAACAAAAATGGACAATACAAATATACAATATGAAGTTAAAATAAATGTATAATATTTATAATTATCATCCAATTGATGATTAAAGTTTGACATTTCGGTCCCATTGACAAATTATTAGGATCATCATCAGAACTTTCATTTTGTCTGGAGGAGTTCTAGTCTCACTGCTGGAAAGAGTTGCACATTAATTATATTATGCTACCATCCATTGCAGACTCTAAGCGATTGTGAAAGATATAGCTGTAGCATGTAGAACATATATCATTCACATGTTTTAAAAATCAAAGAACAAAAGGTTGATATAAATCACTTTGAATAAGACCGCTCGCGTCCCAAAATTCCTATATAAATAAATTGCCTAACCAGAGAAAAGTTAACAAAATATATGTAATCTAATCATAGTAATCAGAATTGGCAATGTAGGAAATAATCATTTGAAGAAGACTATCATATTCGTGAATTGAAAAAAAATCACATCCATGATTTCAATTGAGATAAACCTGCCAGACAATATACAGAGTTATTTAATCTATCGTCCACCCGGGGCCTTGGGAAATTTTCTTAACTCTTTCCTAGAATCAGCCGCGCTCCTTGCCTCTTCCACTGGTAACTTTGTAGCTTTGGGGGATCTTAACATCCACTTCGATGACCCTTCCAACTCCCTGGGAGTAGACCTGCAAGGCGATCTCAAAGCCTTTGGGATCAACCTGGCTAATTCGGGTGCTACACATGGGAAGGGCCACTTGTTGGATCCCATATTTTCAAACTCTGTTTGCCTTAAAGCACTTCCAGCGCTGGCTCTGCCTTGGACTGACCATTTTATGGTGCCTGCCCAGTGGCAGTTTGATGTCCCAGTTGCATCGGCCCCCAGGGTATACACCGTGGAAAGAGCCTGGTCCAGGCTCCCAGTGGATACCTGGGCGGTACATCTGGAGGCGTCTCGGCCTCCCCTTGGGTCCAATACGTTAGTTGCCGATGAGAAATTAAACATCTGGCTCACCAATTCGCTTGATGCTCTCCTCCCCAAGAAGAAACAACTCACCAGGGGTAAGAGAGTGGGATCTGCGCCCTGGTACACATTGGAGCTGAGAACTTTGAGGAAGGGCTGCAAGAGGTTGGAGCGGACCTGGAGGAAAGATTGGAGCGAAACGAGCCTGAGAGAATATCGGGCGGCTCTTAGTACCTACAAATCTGCTATTCGGGTAGCTAAATCTGTGTTCTTTGAGGAGAGAATAGGTTCTACGGCCAACTCCTCAAAAGAATCGTTTGGGGTCATCAAAGAACTCCTTAAAACTCCCGAACCTCAGGTCATTCACGATGACCCCGTGAGAAATGCTCCGAACTTGCCTCCTTCTTTAAAACCAAAATAGATAACATCTTGGCATCTCTCTCTCGGCTAGCCGAGGAGACTCCCTCTGGTGGTAACCCAGAGTCTCAGCCCAGGGTGCGGCCAGCGGGGTTGGTTTCTTTAGGCCCTGTTACTGTGGAAGAAGTTCTCACAGTTCTGATGACCATGAAAAGTGGTTCCCCTAAAGACCCTGCACCTATGAAATATCTTAAGCAGGTAGCCCCCACCATCGGTGGCCCAGTGACGGATTTGATAAATTTATCTTTTACCCAAGGAGTGGTGCCCCCTAGTTGGAAGGGAGCGGTTGTCAAGGCTCTCTTGAAGAAGCCTAACTTGGACCCCGCTGACCTTGCCAACTTTAGGCCTATTTCCCTGCTCCCCGGCCTTAGCAAGGTGGCGGAGAAGTTGGTGAATCGTCGCCTCTCGGGCTTCCTGGAGTCCAACTCCCTTCTGGGTGACTCCCAAACGGACTTTCGCCCCGGTCAGGGGGCTGATACCGCCCTGCTGGCAGTCGTGGAGAATGCCAGGAGCATTTTGGATTCAGGGGGATCGGTGGCAGTGATCCTCCTGGACCTCAGTGCGGCATTTGACACCGTAGACCATCAGGTGCTTCTCCAACGGCTGTCGGGGGTGGGGGTCTCTGGGATGGCCCTGAAGTGGTTTCCGTCCTTTTTGGATGGCCGGACGTTTGAGGTGTGGGAAGGCCACGAGAAATCATCATCGGTCCCTCTCCAGTGTGGTGTGCCACAGGGCTCATCGTTGAGCCCTACTTTATTTAACATTTATATGGCCCCCCTGGAGAGTGTGATATTGCCCCTGGGTATCAAGATTATCAGCTATGCTGATGATACCCAGTTGGTGGTAGGGCTTCCCCAGTCGGCTTACCATCCTGACCGGCTGCACACGTGTTTGGATAAGATCTTCACGTGGATGTGTAGCTCAGCACTCAAGCTTAACGGCTCCAAAACGGAACTGATGATGCTGGGGAATTCCCCTCCCTCCTTATCTCCGAGCAGCTGGCCTAGCTGCCTGGGAGCGGCTCCCACCCCCAAACAGGAGATCAAGAGCTTGGGGGTGTGGTTGGAGCAGGACCTTTCTTTTAAGACACACGCTAAAAAGACCGCAGGCGTGTGCTTTGGTCTGCTCCGATCAGCCCGGAAGATCTTACCTCTCCTCCCATTGGCCTCTAGGAGGTTACTCATCCAGGGGCTTATCTCTCGGCTGGACTTTAGTAACGCGTTGTTTCTGGGGGCTCCAGAGTCCACCCTAAATAAACTGCAGCAAGTGCAGAATGCGGCCGCTAGGCTCCTGATGGACCTTCCCAGGCGTCAGTCTGCCCGACCTGCGCTGAAGGCGCTGCACTGGCTCCCTGTTAGGGAGAGGGTGAAATTCAAGGCACTCTGTATGGCCAATAAAATCTTGCAGGGGAAAGGCCCACCTATCCTACGGGACATGGTTCAATCATATAAGGCTTCCCGTTCCCTCCGTTCAGACCATCAACATCTGCTGCAGGTCACGAGGGCAAGGAAGGTAAGAACTGGTGGCAGAAGATTTTCCATCAACGTGGCCATCTTGTGGAACTCCCTTCCTCTGCACATGCGCTCGGAAACAAGCTTCTTACGCTTTCGCAAGCTGTTAAAAACCCACCTGTTTCCTGCTTAATTCCTGTGTCGCGTGTCATGGCGTCTCTCTCTGGATAAGCGCGGGAATGCCCAAGGGTAACCAGGCGCGGTATAAAATTCCTTAATAATAATAATAATAATAATAATAATAATAATAATGATGCATGAATTAAAACAATGGTCTCTTTAACCGAGCCCCAACTTAAGGATATAGGTGCACATAAGTTACTCCACAGTTACTCTGAAGCAATAATGTGTTGTCCCATTACAAACCGAGACAACACGCACATATATTTACATCAAGAAAGCAAAAACATAATTGAGTCGCCATATGCAAATTGAGCAAGAAAGGAAGTTCTAAAGAAGCACAGGCAAGCAGGACGGAAGTACTCTTGTGATGCTGGACTAGGAGGAAAGGCTAGATAAGCGTCACAGAAATATATCAAGTACTCAGTCACCAAGTTAGCACAAAGATCAAACTTCTACCCGTAGTTGTATTTTAATTAGTGCGATATATCGGTTTCCCAGGTTGTTTGAAAGAATACTCCAACCATCACAGCTATTGTAGTCTAACAACAATTGCTTATCAAACCAATTGAAATCACCTATGAGAGTGAATAAAAACTAGTACGTACACTAACAGTGGCCATATCGCAATAGTCAAAACAAGAAAGGGTCCCTTTCGTGTCTCTTACTTACGTTACACGTCCAATAAGATGAATCGATGTACTGTCATTTAAGCTCAAAATGTCCTTATTTACATTCACTCCATGCAGATAAGGACATTTTGAGCTTGAATGAGAGTGCATTGATTCATCTTATTGGACGTGTAACTAGAGTAGGTGAAGCGGAAGGGACCTTTTCTTGTTTTGACTATAACTGACCCTGTCCCTTTCGGGCGCAAGGGCTCCTCTCACATTTCTGTGGGGCCATATTGCAATAGACCATGCATGGTTCACCAGCCATCAACCTTCACCATCTTGTAAAGTCTGTAGGGACAGAAATGGGCACCATCTTTGTAAAGGACAAGATCTCCCTAAAAGGCAGTGGGGAATGATAAATACAGGCACATAGCAGTCGGATAAACGTCCTGTTAAACGTTTCCTATTTCCACACACCAAGATGGCACATTTGTTTTATTTTGTATTTCCATTTTAGTTCCCAACATAACAAAGCAATGTACATAATACAGCCAGTGATACAGAAACCTTGAGAGAGGAGAGCAAAATAAACGTTGGCGAATCATTTCGACATGCACAGCAGCTAGACTTTATAGGATACTGTAAGGCGAGGACAGAAGTGGTAGTACAGAAGTATAACAACACTTTACGCAGAAATTATCCTGTCAAATATTAGTAATGGACTCCTCTACGGACATCAGTGGCTTCAAGCGTCCACCCTACCAGAGTCCATGAAATGCTGTAATAGGTACGTTCTCAAGGGTTCTCATGTGCCGCTAGGCCTTCAGGAGGAGGACAGCATTTCCACATACAATATGAGTTGCTCATTGCAATATACAAGTCTCGATCCATTGCTTGAATTTAGGGGCTCGTCTCCTGCCCTATCTGCAGTTCACTAGTCATTTGGCCATTAAGTGACCCAGGGCTACAGAGGCTACAGATTTCCTGTACGACTCTTCAAGTATTTTAACGTAACCCAAGAGGCCTATGCACGGGTCTGCAGTGAGCACACAACCAGTCATTGAGGTCAGGACTGATAAAGCATGCTCCCAGTATTTATAGACCACAGGATGGGCACAAGCCAGGTGGAGGAAATCAGCCTCTATCCCCCAGCATTGCAAGCATCGATCATCCTCGCTCAAGCCATATCTAAGCAGTTTCTTGGGGGTAAGGTAAGCTTGCTGCAGGAATTTATAGTGTATAATACGAAGTTTACAGCTGATGACACCTTGCTAGTTTGTTGCAGCCATATTTCCATACCTCATCAGAGATTATATGACCTACTTAACCCTCCAACGCCCTCCTCGCTCCCAGAGCAGGGGCCTCAATCGCTTCTTAAGCTTTACGGAAGAGCATGGTGATCAGTTGTCTAGTAGATGTGGCGTCAAGAAAGCTAGCCAGTGTGATAAATACAGGAGGCTCATCTAGGAACGCCAGACTCCTGCTCCTACCGCTGCTTTTAAAGCAATGATATGTGAAAATTGCCAGTGGGGTGCCCGGGCCATCTACCAGGAATTTTGCCAGTGTTAAAACGCCCTGTTGATATAAGTCACCCCTGTGTCGCAGACACCTCTTTCAATTGGGACTGCACTAATCTCTCATGTGGTCCGTTTTAGCTTTGATGGCCTAATGGTAGGCAAGGGGAAATAAAGGGTACCTGTGCCAGATTTTTCTTTAATCTTTCCCATGCTCTCATGGTGCATTCCCCTGTAGTGCAATGCCTGGGGCTAGTGGTGAGTGGGATTCCAATGAAGGACTGTGGCGGAATTGGCAACATGTAATCTGTCTCCTCTGCCAGGTGTGGAAGATAGTGTGGGTCGGTACCAGTGAAGTGCAAAGTGAGCCTGTGCACATAGATAGTAGAGTTCTAAGTCTAGAGCCTCGAAACCCTCCCTTTGTAAAATGATAATATGAGGGTTTTCCATTTTGTACGTGGTGGTTTCCCAGCCCAAGCTAGGTGAACCATTTGTACCCTTAATCACCAAAAAGAAGGCCGCCGTCCGCGTGAGCGATACATTTAAAAAATAAGTAGAGCAGTTTAGGCAACAGCACCATCTTGATTAGCCCTATGGGACCTGCTGGTGAGAATGGGAGTGAGATCCAGCTAGAGATCTGATCTGTGATGGTGGTACGGGTAGTGATGTAATTTGCATTTATAACAACCGCTCTCACAACGTATCCAGATATCCAATTATTTGACCTCGTCAGTGCATCAGCACAGTGGAAAATCCAGCATAAACTGCAGTGTATTGGCCATTAATGGAAATATCCAAGATTTCTCCCAATTGATATGTACACCGGAGTATGTAGCAAATCTTATAAATTCATGCAATATGACATTAATGCTTTCACTGGGTTTCCGTATGTACAGCGGTGCACAGAGTGATACCAATGTACGTCTGTCTGTGAACCTAAGGGTAAACCTCTGAATAGAGCTTTTGGGCGCCAGCTGTCAGTGGTTCCACTACAATGCAAATAAAGGTGGCGAGAGGGGACAGCCGTGTCTGGTGCCACAGACCATTTTGAATGACTGACACCTCTCCGTTTATGTGGACTTTCAGCATAGGTTTGTTGTATAATAACCATATCCATCCCCTAAAAGGACGCAGAATTGCCATTTTCTCAAGGATACAAAATAGGTAATCCCATTCCAGGGAATCCAATGCCCTGGTGGCATCAAGTAATGTCACAGCGGCGTCCATTACCGGTCAGGTGCCTGCAGTATAGCAAATAAGGTGTGCAAATTATGTGCTGTGGAGTGCCTCGGAATAAATGGGGACTATTCGGACCTAACCAGGTGAGTCATGAGGAGCGCAAGACAGTTGGCTACCAATTTTGCTAACATTTCGACATCCCAATTAAGGGAATCGCGCAGGACGAAAGCATCACATAATAATTTAAGAATATATTTAGAATACCAGCAGGATCCCGGCAGGTCAGCGTTGTGCACCTGTTCTCTGCCATTAGTGGTTCTCAGGTGCTTAATCAGTGGGTCTCTCTCAGACTCTGTTACCCCCCCCCCCCCCCCCCTCCCTCCGGGGACGGCATAGTATCCATTCTGGAACCCAGTACATCCATTTTGGATTAAAATAATTCCAAGATGCCTTTCATGACCCAAAGGAGGGCCTTTATATCTGCGTCTTCCTCTCCAGTGTTGACTGCTGTACATAGCTGTGGCATAGAGGGCTCAGTCTAAGTTGCCCATGAGCTCTTGCGTGCATCGAATTGGAGGTAGGATTGCCTGTTGTTCCCCTGCTTCATCTCCAGTTATCTGTGCAGCTGAGCACTCTGTATCATGGCGGTTCGACAGTGGGTTCACAATTGTGTTCTGTTTCGCCAGCTAGCCGCTTAATCAGGCCACTGCCGTCTGGTTCCTCCACCCAGTTCAGCAGGGACAGTGCAGCGCAAGATCTTCTCCTCCTACCGCCTATACCAGTACGGCTGGTCCCTTCACAAGCTCTCCTAGTCTCCCTACATTGCAATTAGGGCGCAGGGGCATGAGCAGACCAAGCAGCCTCAAGGGCTATTTAAACTTAGAGACCTATAGCTGGGCAGACAAAGACTGATCTGCCTCGGATGGTTAGGGGGTCGCCTTGCAGAAAGGGATGCTGACAGGCACATCCTACATGGGCATTAAAGAGTGATGCCGATATGAGGGCAGGTCCCACACGCATCGAGAAGCGTCTCAGGGCCACAATGTTCTGATACTCACTGGGCCCAACACGAGATCGGGAGCACCTCCAGTGATCCCTTATGCCTCTGTACTCCAGGTGCCCCATCTACAGCGGCTCTGCATGAGCAGGCTCCCTGCCTTCCCTCATTCCACCCAGCCTCCGCCTCGGGATACACCCACACTCTGACGGGCCTCCTCTCCCCTCACCAGGCCTCTCTGGAGCTTAGCGCGGCTCCAGTTTTAGAGTCACCGTGGCCAAACCAAGATGGCAAATCTGGATCACAATCCAAGCTGCTTATAATCTGGGAGGTGGCTCAGGCTAAAAATTGTCTCCACGCCTGCTCCATTCTCACACAAGTAGCCAGCAATGTAAAGGCAGTTTACTGGCCGGAGCCTCACCAGAGCATGGCCATCTTGCGCACCGGCTCTCTGGCACATCTAGTCGGACCGCAACACCAAAAGTATGTTCGACATCACAATGAAAGCGACAATCCAAAACCGATTGCTTGCAGCTATAAAGGTCATCCACCATTTTCCATTGTGGGACAAGAACATGTTCAACATGGCTATGATAGTGAATAATTCGGCATAAAACGTAAGTCCTGAAGCCAGCATCATCTATAAATAGCTGAACAGTGATGTCATGTAAAACCACTGTCCTGTTAAACAGCAGATGTTAGGACAGTGTTAACATGTTTTTCACTTTATGGGTAATTCAATTATCACACATACATTAATATCATAGACTGCAATGCATTGTAGTTACAGCACTTCCAATGAATCTTCCTCTGCTATGTTCAAACCGTTCCTAACAGTGTTCTGTCTCCAAATCTATTTTTCTCTCTTTTAAAGAGAATCTTTGCAATATTGGTTTGCATCTTTGAGAGACGTACCACATCAATTACAACAAACATATTTCTGTTTCCTTGTTTTATTTTGCAACAAAGCATAGGAAAAGTTATCTTTTCAAAAGAGAATACATGGATTTGGAATAGTTGCGGCTGGCTTGCACCGAGGGGGAGGGCAAAAATTAAATGGAGACTTACCTAACTTGCAGTGCAATGTCTCCCTCTGGTGTCTTCTGGGAACTCTAGAAGCAGGAAACTGCACTACCCAATCCTGGCACTGCTCTAACAGCATGAGAGCAGTGCCAGGATTAGATAGAGCAGGCTCTCTCAGTGCTCTTACGAGCACTTAGATAGCTGGGTTAGAGAAAGCTCAGGCCTCCAAGAAAGCTAGATTAGAGAACTTTAAAATGCGCATGTCTAGCTGGCCGTCCCAAGGCAGCCTGCCATAGAGACATGCGCATTTTAAAGCACACAACCCCCTGCTGCTGCCCCTTGGCAGCACTGGCCCCGCCCCAACACTTGGTTCAGGACAGGTTGTTTAAAAAATAAAATGGTAATAAATAAACGTGCCATTTTATTTTTCAGCTTTGGGGCTTGTGGGCAATGCTTCTCCGCTCAAATGAAGGAGCTGCCCCTGGTTAAGTATGGTTCGAACACTGCAGTGGAATGGTGTTCTTGCTGCAAGGATGCATTTATGAGTGAGAATCAGTGTAGAGCAAACAGATGGAGGTTTGCTTTTATGGTGATGTCAGTTAGGTCTCCAACCTCGTAAATCTCGTAAGATTGATCAATTTGACGAACAACATTAAAGGAATACTAAGTTCAACAGCTTTCAGACTGCAATCAGACATTCGTGAAGAGGCTGTAGTGAAATTTCTTCTGATTGTGGAGATCTGGACACAAAAGAATTCACTGCACGTCTCTTCCAGAGGTGGAATCCAAGTAGAATTGGTACTCAATGCATTTTTTTTTTTAAATAAAAGTGAAAAACACCTTCTCTGGGTTCTTTGAGCAATAATATTTGAGCCTGGATGTAAGAAGTCTTTGCATATTGAATTTTTGCTTTGTATTCTTTTCTTGTTTTTTTAAAGCTAGATTTGTTTGAAGAGGATTTATTGGTTTGCCAAGTGTCCACTCCAAGGACTATATTGAGCTTCTGACAGAGTAAAATTGTTTGAGCCACAGCTTATTTTGTAACGCAAACGACGCAACAGAGCCTGCTCTTTTCTTTTTTTAAACCTTTAATTTTGCATTTTATATATTTCAATACAATTTAAAGTGCATGGTAACCGATGCCACTGTTACAATCAAAGAATGTAGGTACACAGCCATCCCTCCAGTATATCTGAATAATCTCTCTGGCTGTCAAGATTTAATGTAATTTTTAGCAGTATGGACCCAAACTGAGGTACACAACAGCTTCCATTCGTGCATATATGGTGAGGTTCAATGTCTCATTTAGCTCTGCTCTTCCTTATCCGAGTCCGTATCCATTACAACATACTCATTCAAGGCGGTTAACATTGCACCCCATGCCACCAAATCCTCTACACATCTTTACCCATAAACTCAAACTTGGCAATCTTGGCCCCATCCATCCTGTCGCTATCCTTCGTTTGGCAAAGAGCAATGTAAGTTGAAGGCGCATATATGACTTCATGCGCCCCTTGGTTCTCTTGAAAGAGTCTGAAAAAAGGACTCCTGCAGGGGAAATGGCACATTTTGTACTAAATATAAACCTTGTGGAAGGCAGACCATCTTTGCCACTGCCACCCTCCACATAACCGACAGGGGGCATGTATTCCAGAACTCAAATGATTTAGGGAGTCCCCTCACCACGTGATCCACATAAAGGTGCCTGTGTTCCACCGCTGTCCTAGTAACCATATTGCCCAGGTATTTAAATCCCTCTATTTCCCATTGGATGCCCAAGTCTGGCAATTGGTCTTGTGGTAATAGTGCCATTCGGCCCAAGGGAAACAACAGTGTTTTATTAAGATGTATTCACAGGTATGATACCAGGCCGAAATCCTCCAGACACTGCATCAGTACCGGAATTTCCTCATTTGGGGATCGAACATATAACAACGCATCATTTGCGTATAAAGAGAGAATGAGTCTTTCCACCTACACATATACCCCATTGCTCCATCTCCTGGTGGAGCCAGATGGCCAGGGGCTCAATAGCTAAGGCAAATAGAAGTGGTGATGGGGGCATCCATGTGGGATTCCCTGCTCAATCAACCACGCCTCAGATACCTCACTCCCCACTCTTAACGTAGGCCTTAAGCTGCGTATATAACAGTTGTATCCAGCCCCTGAAGACTGTCCCAAGACCCATTCCATGCAGCACCCTCATGAGAGAGCTCCATCTGACAGTATCAAATGCCTTCTCAATGTCTAATGACACGAGAACAAGGTTCTCGTCTGATTCCATAGTCTCATGTAATACATGGGTCAAGCGACCTAAGTTAAAGGTTGTGCTACGTGCTGACATAAAGCTGCACTGATCTTCTTGGACTAAGGTACTGACGACTCCCGGTAACTGTTTGGCCAGTAACTTAAAAAGAATCTTAACATCTGTATTGATCTTAGTGATGGCCCTATAGGAGATGGGGACCTCAGGATACTCACCCGGTTTCAACATAAGGCTAAGGATTCCTTCCTGCATAGTTGGGGGCTAAGTACTAAGATTGCTTGCCTCCATAAATTCAGTTAGTTTTTCCCCTAACATCCCAGCATATGCCTTATCAAATTCAGCGGAGAAGCCATCTCCACCATGCCTGGGGGCACACACCAATGTCTGTCAGCCCGTGTATCTCTCCTCGAACTCAGACAACAGAGCCTTCTTAATCTGGGTTCACGTCAGAACACAGTACAGAGACCGCCTTGGTTGCTGCACTCAATTCCATTAGATGTTCATTGGGCGTTAATATTCCCTCCATGCTTGTGCGTTTAGACAGGTCTGCAGTTTTCAACACAATGTTGCGTGAGAAGCTGCTGTATAGGCTAAATGAGATGGGGATCTACGGGACTGCTTTGGAATGGTTTCGAGACTTCTTGAAGAATAGATCTTAAGTCATCGCTTTGGGTGATTTTGTCTCGAACCATGAGAATAGATCAAGGTGTACCCCAGGGATCGTGTTTCAGCCCCACCTTGTTCAGAAATATATGTGGGACCTCTTGCAAAACTTAATAAATCCTTTGGCTTTGAAATCCTGTCTTATGCCTATGACACTCAGCTGATCAATTCTTTGACAACAACGTGGATAAAGTGAAGGAACACTTCTCCTATGGGATGAAAGCGATAGCAGAGTGGATGTCCAACAACTATCTTTAGCTGAAAGGACAGAGATCATGCTCTTTGGGAAAGCCCAACAAACATGAACTCCCGACTGGTGGCCATCAGAATTAAGAAATGCTCCTACCCCCAGTCCGGTTGTAAAAAACCTCCTGGTTAAGTTGGATCAAGCTCTTACAATGAAAGAGCAGGTCATGTCTATAACAGGTACCTACTTTCACATGTTGAGCTTACTGAGGAAAGCACCTCCTTTCCTTACACTTGCGTCCAGGAAAACTCTGGTACAGGCTCTTGTTGTTGACTGGCTTGATTATGGTAATTCTCTCTACTCTCTATTCTATTCTATTACTCTCTAAGCTTCAGATCTTGCAAAAAACTGCAGCACAGCTTATCTGTAATTTGCCATCCAGAGCTGCATCTTCTCCTCTTTTAAGAACATTACATTGGCTACTAGTCAGAAAGATAATTGCATTCAAGATTTGTTGCATTACCCATAAAGCTTTAGTTGGGAAAGGAACAAGCTACCTACATTAGAATCTTAAATGGTAATGCACTTTTAATCAACATTCAAAAAACGTTTTCTACATAAGTTACAAACACTATAGAAGGCCGCTGCTAGGCTACTGCTGGGCATTCCAAATAGTGGCAGAATACTGTTAAGATGCAGCTGTTGCATTATAATCTAGTCGCTCAGCTTGGGGATAAAGTGGCTGTTTATGTTCGCAAAATGATGTTCCGGATATTTGTGACCCAAGTTTTGTTTCTGATTAGAGAGTTAGTGGTGCTGGTCTTATTCTAAAATGGTTATAGAAGTGTATTTAAGAGTGATCTGACCAATCTGCTTCTTTGGAAGAACTGTTTGCTTTGATGAAAAAGGCAAATCCTCCACTGAAGATACATTTTATGATCTTGTAACTTTAAAGTATACAAAAGGTTATGGATGGAATGCTTGAATTCATCTCAGCCATTGGTCATTACTTGGGCCACATCCCAGTCAATCGTTCTTTGCACACCATGCCACCTCAGTCTGGACCCAACTATATGCAAATCAGTTTTCACCATGCTTCAGTGGGAACAGTCCTGCCCAAACTGCCAAGCCAGGCCTTCCCTGAACGGAACACAAGCATTCCAGGACCGGTTTCGCCCTTGTTATATGCTCATCAGCTGAATATAACTTGGTTCCAGTTACACAGTGTGCATAGTATCCACTTCTGGTCATACCCATCCCACTTAGGTCGACATATAAAAGTATACAAAAAGTGGTGAATTAATCTCAGCCACTGATAAATACTTGGGCTGCATCCCAGGCCATCATTATTGTGTGCACCATGCCACCTCAGTTTGGACCCAGCTATATGCAAATCAGTCTTGCCCCTGCTCCAGTTGGAACAATCCAGTCCAAACTGCCAGGCCAGGCCCCCACTGAACCCGAACACAAGCAATCCAGGACTGGTTTAGGCTTGGTTATGGGCTCAACAGCCCGGTATAGCTTGGTTCCAGTACAAGTGTGCATAGTAACCACATCTATCCAAATTAGAGTGACATATGAAAGTATACAGAAAGTGATGGATGGAAGGCCTGAATTAATCTGTCACTGGTAAATACTCGGGCCGCATCCTAGTCCATCGTTATTTTGCACACCATGCCACCTCTGTTTAGACCCACCTATATGCAAATCATTCTTGGCCCTGCTCTGGTGGGAACAGTCTAGCCCGAAATGCCAAGCCAGGCCCTCTGGAACACAACCAACCTAGGACTGGTTTCGCCCTTGTTTTGGGCTCATCAGTCAGATATAGCTCGGTTCTAGTGACAGTGTGCATGGGAGCAAAGTCTAGGCATGCCCGCCCCACTTAGGGCGACATATGAAAGTATACAAAAGGTGATGGCTGGAACTCTTGACTTAATCTCAGCCACTGCTAATTACTTGGGGCACCATCCCAGTCCATGGTTATTTTGCACATCATGCCATCTCAGTTTGAACCCAGCTACATGCAAATCAGTCTTGACCCTGCTCCAGTGGGAACAGTCCAACCTGAAATGCCAAGCTAGGCCCTCACCAAACTGGAACACTATCCATCCAGGACCGGTTTCGCCCTCGTTAGTACCAATCCCACATCCAAATACGTCTATAAGCAACTGATAGGTAAGCAGTCAACCTTTGCGAAGGACCTTCCAGAGTTCCTGATTATGGAGCAGATTAAGGATTATGTGGTAAATCAATAATTATTCAAAAAAACTCTCTAGTCACATATTCATATAATTCCAGTGGCCCATTATATATTAAAAGTGCCGCCCATGCTAGCTTACATCCGTTCCTTTCTTCCTTGCCTCCAGGCGTGTATTTGGAGCTTCTCCTAGGTCTTTTGACCAATTCTTTTTGTAAAATTATCTGGTGTGCAAGGGAAAATGTCACAGCCTCATTCGTGGTTTAAACCGTGTAGGATCTCTTCCAAACAGATGTCTGAGACCAACCCTCACAAAGTCTGTTTGCGGTGCCTGCGTTCGGAGCACAACTACAGAGCGTGCAACTAATGCACCCAGATGACCCCTTGGCCATACGAGACTGTGAGACCAAACTTTAGGTTGCCAAACACAAGAAGGCTCTACGTCATGCCTGGTCGAAGGAAAAATGTAGGGGCCGTTTCCACTACAATGTTGTCATCATCGCTGTGTTTGAGAGTGGCAGATTTCTGATTAGATTCTCTTGGAAATAGTCAGAGTGCAAAATAGGGGGTCAACTTGCCTCTTGTTCTTACTTTTGATCTCCGTTGGAGCAGATTCAGATTTTGGTCCCAACGCACCCTGAATTCCCAAGTCTGTCTGCGATGTTGCAGCACGCAAAAGCATTGAGGGACCGTGATGTGGATATTTGGAACTTTCTCTATTTCCTCTGGCACTATCCTTTGGGCCCCAAGGATCTTTAGTGGCCTCCAGTCAGACTTACACCAGTGGGTCCACCCTCAGCTCCATCTGTGCCCCTCATCGGGTTCAACGCGGACTCCTGTGTCGACTTCAGTTTCTATGCAACCCCTGCGCTGGTCCCTTTTGAATAGACACCGTAGGGGGCTGTAAAGCCCATAGTGTTATCTCTCCGAGCCGAATCGACCTGCATTGAGATCGTGCTCAGATTCCACCGGTACGATGCCTTTGGGCAGCCCTTCAGATTCCGATAAATTGCCCTTACCACATGGTAGGACCCAGACTTTACACAATCTTTTCGGCACAGACTCAGACAATGACAACTATGATGAAAGGGACAGCTCTGTTTCTCAATATGGCGACGAACGCTGATGTGAATACACTAGCCTTGTGAACACCTCAGGCTGTCTTAAACCACCTACAGACGATAGCAAACCTCTTAACATTATTTGGGTTCACTATCAACGTGCCAAAGCCGCACCTGACTTTCTCATACGCTCCTGTTTATCTGAGCTATTCAAGATATAGGGGTCGATTATGATGGCGGTGAATCCGCGTCCTCCGGGCCGGTGGAAGCCACCGCCAGCCCGGAGGATGCGGATTCACCGCCGCAGTCCTTGAAAACACCCACCGCCAGATTATGATGGCGGTGGGATCAGCGGCAGACGGCAGGTCCGTCCACCGCTGATCCGTGGGGTGTGGACCACAATATGGTGGCGGTGTCTGCAAGACACCGCCAGCCATATTATGATGTGTGCGGAGACCTGCTTTTCCGCGGTGGATATTCCGCCGTGGAAAAGCATGTGGACCTTTGCTTCTGGGGGGCCCTTGCGGGCCCCCAGGGTGTTGGGATGTGGGGGGTGCCCATGGGGTGTACCTATGGTACCCCCCTGCATGTGCATGCACAAAGCGGCAGGCACCGCGCGGTGCCTGCCGCTTTCTGCATGCACATGCAAAGCATGCATTTTTAACTTTGCGGTGGGTGCTGCTTTAAGCAGCAACCGCCGCAATGTTAAATATACAGGATGTAACCGCCAGGGTGGCGGTCACATCCTAATTCCTATGGAGGGACCGCCGCAGCCCCTGCGGATGGTCCCTCCACCTCGGGGGTGGCGGACGGACGCAGGTCCGTCCACCATCCTAATCGACACCATAGTACGGTTCCATGCTGTTCCCCCTAGAGCGGAGGGTCCAGGACATTCATGTTATAATCTGGATGTTTCAGCCGCTGTCCTGAATCTCAGTGGGGATGACTGAGGCTTTTGGTGTTGCTGGCCTACTGTCCAAACATACCTGATGTCACATGCAGGCTTAGCAGTGGGAACCTAAAATCCCAGTGAGCACATCATCAGAGAAATCTGTCTTTTTGCAACTACATTTCAGAGGGGACTGCCAAAGGTCTGCAGTAGTGGCTACTGGACCGCGATTGGATCAGTGGCATGCGGCTCCCCTTGCACGTCCCCCCCCCCCCCCCCCCCCCGCCCCCCCCTCCGAGCAGACTGTGGTCAAGGATGCATCACTATGTGGTTTAGGAGACCATTTGAGATGGGTAGAGATATTTGGTAGAAACTCCAATGCACATTATTTATTTTAGGTTGACGGCAATATGTTTGGTGTTGTTTGAAGGCCTTCCTGTCCACTGTCCAAGGAAGGCAGGTGTGGATGATAACCGAACCACTATGTGTTACTGCAACAAGCAAGGAAGGAAGGTGTGGATGATAACCGAACCGCTATGTGTTACTGCAACAAGCAGGATAGGCTGAGGTCCTAGGCCCTGTGTCAGGAGGCTCTGCAACTCTGGAAGTGTCTGGAACATCAAATAAATTTCTCGGTAGTAAACCACCTGGCATGATCTCTAAATGCCAGGGTAGACACACTTAACTGATCACAAATTGCAGTTGCACCCAGAGCAGGGGCAAGCGCCTTCAGCAATGGGGATAGCTCTTGCTCGATCTTTTTGCCACAGCTGTGCATTACAGTTTCGCCAGGATGGTGTAGTACCTGCACCTTACTTAGTATAAGCATCTGTTCTCTGATCAAGCGGCTGCTTTAGGAGGATCTTCTGTCGCAGGACAGGGCAATGCACACAAGCCTGCACAATTTGCATCTCTATGCTTGTAGTATGGCGGTGGCTATTGACCTCCTTCCACCCTCTTTCTGAGGCTGTGGTTCTCATCCTGGGAGTGAGGCACTCCTCCACAAAATCTGTGTACACCAGCCATTGGGTCAAATTTGTGGATTGGTGCAATACCCGACAAATTGACATATTGTCAGCAGAGTTGTCTGAAATGATGTTGTATTTTCTCTCCCTAGCCCAACAAGGACTAGCTTTGGGCACAGTTAAGGACTACTTATCCGCTCTTTTGACTTTTTTGTGGTTGCTTGATCAGCCTTCATTATTTCCGTCAGCTGTTGTAATGAAATGTTTAAAAGGTTTGCAACGTTTGTTTCCGATGAAACACTTTCTAATTAATCTGATCCAGGCTCTTTTTTAAAACCCATCCTATAACACTTTTCATCCAAATTAGTTGGTGTTGAGGATCCAAGCTTAATTTCTACCAAAATTGGTTTCTCCTTTTCATGTCAGGCAGGCTATTACACTGCCTCCATTCTTTGCTCTACCTCACCCCTTTAAGGAGGAAGGGTGAATCCAATATGTGGACACTAAGAGGGCATTCATCTTTTATATTGATCCTGCCAAGGAACATCAAGGGGACGAGCACTCCTTGTATGGCTTTTCAGAGCAAAGAAAGGTTAGGTAGTGGATTGTTTTCTGCATAAAGATATAACGATAATTGGAATGAGAATGCAAAAAAATCTAAAAGCATTATAGCATTTATTTCACAAATTATAGTTTGCAATTAATTTGCTGTCCTTGATACATTTTGTGTCTAGGGTGCCTTTACACAATTTCCGTGATCAGATTCCACCCAGAGGTAGTTCCATTATTCCTGGAGTTGGCCAAAATCAGTGCCTGCCCTGCTACTTTTCAGTCCAAAAGTTCATTAGTCGATCCATATGTTCCATAGTATAAAAATATAGGTATGGACTTGCATGGATGGGGAGAACAGCAGGGTGAGATCAGGCAGGTCTGATTAGTCTTATTGCAGGGAAACAGTCTGCTACCCATTTTCTGTGGTAAGCCTTGCTAGGTATTTTGGCCTGACCTGACTTGGACCTATCCAACTGGCAACCTTGCATGAGAGGAGATGGGGACACGAACCCCTGCACACATTGTTCACTCAGTCCATGGGGAATAAGCGACCCCGGCGCCTTTAAAAGGCTGCATAGGTTCTGCTTATTCAGCCATATGCATTTGCCTTTGCAGTTGTAATCATTTGTTTAAATGCAAAGCACCAGGCTGTATGCCTGCTTTGGAAATATTGTGTGCTTTCTGCTTGTCTCACTGTCTGAATTAATGAGCCTGACTTTCTTTGATTATGCTCTTTTATTGTAAACAAGCACAACCTAACATTGACCTTCAAGCTTGATTTGTGCTATGGGGTAACCCAGTTTAAAAAAAAAAGTACTTGCCACTTTGAAAACGCACATATACACACGGCACCAGACCCATATTATATTTAATCACGGGAGGAGGGCATGTTACTTGTCTTCAGAAATGGTAAGCAGTTTAGGGTCTTCCTTAATAATTATAAATGTTAGTGTAATTCCCTGCTGCGCTTGTGGACCCCAGAACTTTTACATAGAAACATGTAAGAGAATTTAAAGAGTTCAGCATGTCCATTTAGGAGAAGCACCGTTCAAAGCCTGTCATAGGTAAGGTTTTTTGAATTGTAAGACTACTTAAAAAAAGAAGAAAAAAAATCTCAAAACTACATTGCAGCACTTGTAATTCAGATTGCTGCCTAACATGTCTGAAAAACCAGGAAAAAGTAGCCTGCTGGTCTTTAAGATTAGAAGAACTAAACAGCACCCTGTTTCCTAAGGTTCCTGGGGCTTCCTTGTCCCATGATGCCTAGGATTGGCAGACCCCAAATTCACACATCTACAGATCATAAACAATGACCCCACCACACAATTAGACATAGACCAGAACTCCATGCCCATAATATATAACAGGGTGACTTGTACGCTGGTTTTTCCATAGCTACTCCAGAATTGTGTGCTAAGGCACCCCAGCTAGTGACGTTGCAAGGCCATCTTCACTGCAGACCCATTACTGCACAAATTCCAACAAAGTTATGTACCACAAATATAGATGTCATGCAGAAGCATACCTTTTGTAGAGATGTTCAACACATAGACTTCTTACCACCTACTTGAGGCGTGGCGCTATGTAGCAGACATGTGAAAAGCAATAAAGCTTGAAACATGGCTAGTGCATTGCAATCTGCATGTTGTAACATGTAAAAATAAGGGCAAAACACCACCTAATGTAGTTGCATAAACGTATTTGCCCTGAAAACCAACTACAAGGTCTGTTCATCCTCCCCAATAGTCCTTTTATCGAGAATTTTACCCCACTATTAAAAAAAAAAAAAAAGCTCTGGGGACGAAAATTTACATTAAAAAACAGGCCGATTTAACGTCCGCAATAGCTCAAAATAATACCATATACTAAAGTCGGTGTCTCGTTAGGAATTATTTTTATGTAAGGCAAGCATTGTGCTTTTGTATTATATGGGCCGGATGTATTTGCGGGCCTATCAGCTTGATACAGTTTGCATACTTTCAGAGAAATAAAGACAGAGCTTGTGAAACTAAATTTGTTGATAGTCTTTTTCACTATATTTACTTGCTGAACGTAAGGCTAAACTGCATTTTGTTTATCTTACAGGTATTTTGACCAGCGGGATCTGGCTGATGAGGACCCTTCCTGAAACGTTGTTATGCTACAAAGGGAACCTTGTGAATGACATACAAAAATATTAAAGCAATACCAGTGTTTTAGGTAGTGTCAGTCAACTCTTCAGGTCAACGTTTCATCAATTGCAGTGGTTGCTATCTATCACATTGTACCACATGCTTGTTCTTTGTCCATTTGATAATCAACATTCACTGTTCAGGTTTTTTTGTTGTATTTTTAGTCAGTGCCGGTGTTCACTGAGATTAAGGTCTAAATGTAGAAGGATTTCGCATTACAAACCCTCAGATTCTGTCAAATAGAGGGTTTGTGACCACAAAAACAGTTTTACATATGTACTAGCCCAATTTTTGAAGTCATAAGTTTTTCTGAATCGCAAAGTGGGTTTTGGAATCTTTACCAAATCAGAATTTGGACGGGCCTGTTGAGACCATCGACCAGCTCAGACTTCTAAGTTGGCTGGCAACTGATTCACAAAGCGGAAGAGGTACCTTTTGGAATCCTTCTCCTTTGGGAGTCATTCTGTGACCCACTGCGGTTCATTATTTTGTGAACCAACCTATTGATGCTTAGGTCACTACGCAAAATAAATTAGTTTTTCAAACCACTTTCATAGTACATCTGTCCCTAAATTATTTGATTTCACTGAATGGTTCCATCATTTTAACTAAGCTCAGAAAGGATAACCTGATCATGTGGGTTACTCTGAAGTGCCCAAGATTCAATTTTATTATTTTATGTTCGGTTCCAAAGCTTTCTGGGGTTTATAGTTTACTTTTTTGTATGTTAAAGGGCTACGCTAAGAGTGTTCCAGTCACTTCAGAGTATGGATCACACTAGCAGGACGGCATACAAGTTAAGTGCCTGAAAGTTGTTACAAGGCCTTCTTCCAACAGTTGAATCACGTAAAAGTGGAGTGTTTCATTGAAGACTGTTCAACACATTTGGTTTCTTGTGTACCTTTCGGTTACAACACAATGAATACATGTTTCACTTGAATCCAAAAACACTCATTTTGCTTGCCTGGCCTTCTTGTGTAAATAAATTTTAATATTGAGTTTAAACAATGTCTTTTATTTTGTTTTAGAGTTCTCTTTTAAGAAAATGTATCTATTTTTGTCATCAAATGAATGTTGTCTTGTCTAATGATTTTAGCAAGTATACTAAATATCTACCATGTTGAATGGATGAGAATAAAGTCTGCTTCAATAGTGAAAGGCGAAGCATTGGCCTATTTGATAATGAGAAGTGCTGAAGCATTGACATCTGTCATTGTTGAAATTATAGGAGTGCCATCTGAATACTGTTGCTTTCTTATAGCCACTAGTGACAGAACTAATTGTTTTGGCCTCCTTTCATCCCTTAAAAGAAACCAGAATTGGCATAGCCAATAGTTCTCGCCTTTGGGACCTTATAAGTGTTTAGCCATGCAGCACATTATCCCCATTCACATGCCCACACACTCCAACAACACAACACACTGGGACCAGTTGGGCCAATCTTATAAGAAAAAAGGCCTACTCTTGTTGGTTACAAATAATAGAACTGAAAGAAGTAAATCATCAGACATGGGTCAACTTAAAATCTAAGCAGTCTTCAGAAAGAAAAAAACTGTCTAAAACTGTCAACAACCACAGATGCTATTTGCCCTGTTAGTGTGGTGCAGTGAGGGACAAAGACACTCGAAGGGTGGTTAAATAGCAAATGTAGTGTCAGTAGATAAAGGTTCTCAGGCTAATCCAGGCTGTCGTATCCCTACAGGAGGTAGCATTCTAAGCCCTAGCTGTTTTGCAGCTTAGTCCATACATGTATGCAGCACAGTATTGCTCTACCCTGGAGAACATATCATGCACAGCCTCAAAGGACAGCGTGGGTCAATCAGATGAACACACGTGGCACTAGTGCGTGTGCATTAGTGTGGAAATATTGAACTTCTCCAGAGTTGGGCTCATGGGCCAGATTGCAGGGCTGTTCTTCTCAGTGAAAAAGGAATTCTCCCTTATTGGAGCTAGTAGCCAGTGACTCATTAATGGCTGTATTTTTCTTCTCGGATTTCAGCATTGGCTCATCATGCGGATGTACATACCACACACACATTTCAGAACTCACTAAAAGTAAATAGGAGACGGACTTCTCAGTGATGGGCCCAATCTCCCCCAGTGCATTCACAATGCCCCTGCTTATTCAGGACAAACGAAAGAACCTGCCTTTTCAGACAACCAAGTCTTGACATAAGGAACTCCATTGCGTTGTAATCCAGCTACCCCAGGCCCAGCAGACAAGTAGTGAATGCCCAAATAAAAGATCCTCAATGCCAGAACTAAATGAAGCACACTTACTTCCGCCAACATGCTGCAAATGCCTTGCACACCAAAACTAGGCACTGTCATAATGATGTATGGTGACTCTTTACCTTTACCACACAAGTGAAATGCAATATCTGACTAAATGTAACCCCATCAGCCAACATTAACATTTGGAGCAACTTAAACCCACTCACACCCCTGACCTCTCGCTGTAAGTGCATGGAGGCAATGTAGTAATGCTTTTCGTGTTATATAAACCAATAAACACAAGTAACTTTGGCTATCTGCCTAGAAACCCAGGCATTATATCCTGTTATATTCTGTATAACATGTTAGTACTTCTTCTCTTACCTGACCTTGTACGGTCTTCACAGGGATTCGCAGTCACTATTGCACTGTCCATGGAGGCATTTCAGGGAATCTCCCTAAAAGGAACATTGATTTGCTTTCTAGACAAAAAACAAAACTGACAGGAAAGCAGTGAGGTGTTGATTCTTGTTACCAGCCCTGCTAAGTACCATGCATCAGTCGAAGGGTGTTTCACTAAGGCCTCTCCTGCATAGTACATGGACCAGAGCGCACAGGTCACTAAGTCATCAGAGCCTGTAGTGTAGCTCTTTGACAGGCTACAGCTGGTGTAATCTGGTGCCCAGTAGCGGGCTGGACAGGTAGCGGGAAGCGCTGGAAATAAAACAGCCTGGCTGTGACCTAAGTGTGCCTCATCCTCACTCTCCTGAGGGCTTATATATTTTTCTCATCCTCATTGCTTGATTTTGCTTGGGGGAAAGTCTTTTGATTGTCACTCCTAATTAAACTGAAATTATGAAAATGTCGCACAGAGCTTATTCATTCTCCCAAACCTGCCTAGGTTTCAGATTGCTTAGGTCTCTTAGAGGGGAGCTCGCTCCTTCCCAGTTCACACGTTAAACAGGCGGCTGTGTTTGTGCAAATCAACCAAAAATGTGCTTATTCAAGTTGCCGTGATATCATCAGCATTTACAGCATCGGTAAGTCTAGCATGCAGGCCCGGTTCTAGCCGGTGGGCCGGGTAGTTCTGGCCCACCCAAACACGACCCTCCCAATCATAGCATGAAAGCCAAGGCAAAAACAGTGTTTGATTCCTCAAGCTTTATGTGTTGTCAGCCAAGCCGAGTGGTGTTTTCCCAGTTCCTGGACCCTGTGGACAGAAATTAAGCCTGCTACAGCCTTACACCTTTCCTGAGTTCTACAGTTACTGTTTTATTGGCTCGTGAAGTTAGGCAAAGTTTGTTTTTGTAGTTCAAAGAAGGTAAGAACATGTTGAGGGGCATAGCTACGTGGGGCATTCTGACCATTTTTCAACATAAGAATACTGGGTAGTCGTCCGGCTCCCTCCGCGGCGCCTGTTGGGTTGACTCCGAGCCTCCCTCCCTTTCCGGAAGCCGGAGTGACCCCTGCAGAACTTCGCAGCTTTTACGAAGCCCTGCACTCCATTTTTGGGCAGCCTGTCTCCGCGGCTACGCCTTTGGGCCCCGCAGACTCGGCTGGGGGTTCCATGCCTTCGATGCAGATCCAGATCGGTGCCGGTCGACCTTACGACACCTCCTCTGGCGTCAAATCCATGGACGACACCTCTCCCCCTTCTGGCGCCGGTTGTGTCCCCAACTGACGCCGACCCCATCCTCTCCTTCAACGTGGACACTGAGCCGGACCGACATCAACCGGTACTTTTGTGCCATTTTTCTACCCTGGTGTTCCCTATCGCCCTGATTGGCAATCAGAGGAGGTTGAGGAGGACTGGGAGGGGTCTGTGGACCCTCTGGCAGACCAGTTGAAAGAACCGGACTGGAGAGAGCAGTTGGGTGAAGCCAGTGGTCTGGACACTTCTCCAGACCTTGGCATACTTTCTCCCTTTACCGTGGCTACGGAGGAGGGTGCATCATACGCAGTGGTGTTGCGTAGGGCGGCTGAGGCCTTAAACCTCAAGCTTCATATGGTGGCGGTCAGGACTACCCTCCTGACCGAGATACTTCAACTGGCAGCGGCCTCATCGGAGCCCCTGCTGCCATTCAATGAGGCCCTCATGGACATTCTTCTGGGCACTTGGTCAAAGCCCAGCACAGGGGCACCTGTGGATAGGATGGATGGTTGCCCGATGCCACTGCCCGGGCCCGGACAACCCCATTTTTCTCTCCCAGCACCCTACCCCGAGAGCTTGGTGGTCCAAGCCTCTACTTCCAAGGGTGCATCCCCTATCGCCCCACCAAATTGGGAATCCAAGAAGCTGGATCACTTGGGGAATAAAATATTTTCTCCCGCCAGCTTAGGACTGTGTTCGGTGAACACCTTATGTCTTTTGGGTCATTACACCCATGTGTGGGATACAGTCGCGCAGGTGCTGCCACAGTGCCTGGAGGAGGCCCGGGCTGTGCAGTTGCTGAGGGTAGAGATGCAGCGAAGTTCCCTATATGATGTGGGCTGGACACCTCCGACTCGCTAGGCAGGACAATTTCAACATCAGTAGCCCTGAGAAGCTATGCCTGGATGAGGTCCACTGGCTTTTTGGGCAATGTCCAATTGACTCTTCTGGACAGGCCCTTTGATGGCCGTCGCTTGTTTTAGCGACAACCACAGACTTGCACAAGCTGTTCAGCCTCTGCGCTGACTGGTACGTTGGTCCCCGTGTTGTGGGTCAGGGGGGCCAACAGGCGGGCCAGTCCTCCAGTGCCCCCTCTGCAGCAGCCTCAAAACCTTCCTAGTCCGACCCTCCAGAGCCACCAGTTGCCAGTGTGCCGCAGGATTCACCATCACCTCCTCCACTGGCAACTAAACACCAACAAGACAGAAGTACTCATCATGGGCCCAAACCCCGACGCCTGGACCGACACCTGGTGGCCCCCTGCCCTCAGAAATGCGTCCACCCCCACGGACCACGCACGCAACCTGGGAATCATCCTGGAGTCTGAGCTAAAAATGGACCGCCAGATCAACTCAGTCTCGGTCTCCTGCTTCCGCACCCTACGCCTCCTATGTAAGACCTTCTAATGGATCCCCTCGAACACAAAGACCGTCACTCACGCCCTGGTCACCAGCGGACTCAACTAAGGCAACACGCTCTACGCCGAATAAACAAAAACCTCAAGCTACAGAACATCCAGAACGCCGCCGCAAGACTGGTCCTCACCCTGCCAAAACACTGCCACATCTCCCAGCACCTGCGCACACTCTACTGGCTCCCCAATGAGGCAAATCACTTTCAAGATGCTCACCCACGCACACAAGGCCCTCCACGACACCGGACCAGCATTCCTGAACAGCCAACTCAAATTTCACGCACCCCAAAGGACCCTACGATCAGCCCAGCTCTCCTACGCCATGGTCCCACACACCAGAAAAAAACGATCGGGAGGCCGCTCCTTCTCCTACCTCGCGGCCAAAGTCTGGAACGCCCTTCCGCTTCACCTCAGACATAGATTCCCATCGTCATAAGAAACCTCAAAACCTGGCTCTTTGACGGACCCCCTCCTTGATGGACTGGAACCTGCACCTCCAGCACATTGAGACCCTTACAGGTGAGTAGTTGCGCTTAACAAACGTCTGATTGATTGGCAGAACATCACGTCGGACAGGTGGGTTTTGCAGATAGTCCGAAGGGGCTACTCCCTCCCCTTCGAGACTACCTCTCCATCCATATCACCTACATTACATGGCATGTCCGAGGATCACTTGGTCGGAAATTATGGCTCTTTTGGCCAAGGGAGCCATCGAGCGCGTCCCTGTGCCAGAAGCAAGTCATGGTTGCTACACCCACTACTTTCTGGTGCCCAAGAAGGACCAAGGCCTGCGGCCTATCTTGGATCTCCGGGATGTCAACCGCTTTCTCCAGAAGGAGAAGTTCAAGATGTTGACATTGGCTCAGGTTCTGTCTTCCCTCGACCCTGGATGGTAGCGTTGTATTTGCAGGACGCCTATTTCCACATCCCCGTCCTGCCGGCCCACAGACATTACCTACGGTTCACGGTAGGCCATGAGCATTTTCAGTTTACTGTGCTCCCCTATGACCTTACGAGCACCCCTCGGGTGTTCATGAAAGTGATGGCGGTGGTTGCAGCTCATCTGCACAGATCAGGGGTTCCAGTCTTTCCCTATCCCGACAACTGGCTGTTTTAAGCGGGCTCACTCCAGGCTGTCGTCTCCCACCTCCAGACTACGGCGGACCACCTGCATTCGCTGGGGTTCACTATCAGCGTGCCAAAGTCACACCTTATTCCCTCTCAGAAGCTCCTTTTCATCTGAGCGGTTCTGGACACAACTCCGTTTCGGGCGTATCCTCCCGAACAGCGAGTCCGGAATATTTGCGCTATGATTCCGATCTTTCAGCCTCTATCCCGGGTTTCAAACAGAATGACCCTGAGGCTACTGGGCCTTGTGCCTCGTGCATCCTGCTGGTGGATCATGCCAGGTGTCATATGCGGGATCTGCAGTGGGACACTGCAGACCATTTGCAGTGGTGGCTGACGAACCAGGATGGGGTCAACGGCAGATCCCTCTCCCTTACCAACCAGAGTTCACAGTGGTGACAGATGTGTCACTCCTGGGATGGGGCGGCCACATGGGAGAGGCAGAGATCAGAAACCTCTGGTCTTTGGCAGAGTCTGGGCCCCACATCAACCTTCTGGAGCTCAGGGCGATTCGTCTTGCACTGAAATTATTCCTTTTGTCTGTCAAAGGAAGGGTAGTCCAGGTGTTCACGGACAACTCCACTGCCATGTGGTACTGCAACAAAACGGGCAGGGTGGGGTCTTTCGACCCTATGTCAAGAGGCTCTCCGTCTTTGGACATGGCTGGAACACCATGGCGTATCCCTGGTGGTTCAACACCTGGCAGGTTCACTGAATGCCAGGACGGTAGAACGCAGGTGCAGGATGGATCAAGAATGGCGTCTTTTTTTAGGAGGAGCAACGCTAGTAACCAAGATGGCCGCGTAAGCTCCCGGCTCTGCTGACCTCTTACTCCCGCCGGAATATCCTGATATTTATCCTGTCCTTGTGCCCAGCCACAGTGTGTATGAACCTGCCGTGAGATTAATGGTGCTTTCCCGAGATCTCTAATTGCTCGGCTGCCGAAGATATGTCGAGTGGAAGTTTGCGGCCTAGATTTGCCCAGAAGCCGGGGTCTCGAGTACCGGCCCATCCGGGTTTCAGTTCAACAACATCGGCTGTGATGGTGCGATTGGGTCCGTTCTACCGGAGTGGGGGAAAAAATCTTTTCTCGCTTTTTTCGGATTGATGTGGATGACGGTTGGCTACCTTGCTGAAAGTCGGAGGAGGGGCGACAACTCAACGCTTGCAGCTGTGGACGGGGGCCCTGCCCAGTGACCCGGTAACGGGCCCGCTGGTGTTCGCTGGGTTTGGATCTCCGCCAGCGTTTGCGGCCCTAGGATATTATCGAAACAACCGATAAGTCTCCCTCTGCAATCGACCGTTCCCTATTCGCCCGTCCCCCTCTGAGACATCGGGCCTGTCCGGGGAAGCGATCATGATCGACACCGATCGAAGAGTGGTTGAACGGAATGTGGGTGAACCGTCGCTACAAACTGTGTTGGCAGCCATTGAGTCAATTCATGTGTTCGTTAAAGACCGCATTCAGACGATGATGGTGCGCTTGGCTGAGATGGAACGAATTGGACCGGACCCTACTCCACTACAAGAAACAGCGACAACCGAGACACCCAATATGGCCACTCTGATGAAGGAATTAGACCCCCTAGTGTGTGAAGTATCGGAGCCTTTGACCAGTGTTCTGGACGATGTACACAAGCTTGATGCCACCAAGGGATTGTTTAACCTACGATCGTTGCCGACTATGGAAGGACTAATTGATGTTCTCACTCCAGAAACCTTAGACGAGAATTGTTATCGGAATACAACTGCGCCACTTCCCTATGCATCTGAGCCGCTAAGATGGCGGACGATTCAACGCTGGGAGTTCATAACGGGGAAGGGAGTCTCTGGACCTGACGATGTTCACGGCACTATCGTTCTACTACTTTGTCTTGCATTGAGTTCTATTACAGTCTTATCATACTCGGACTGTCCTGTGGAAGAGGTGGTTTATTCGGAGGGGACTCATGTGTCTGATCGGGAGGGGCAAGGATGAGATCGAAGGACTGGGTTTGACTCAAATATCGATGGGCACGGGATCTGCTAAACTTATGCTATAGTAAGGCTGGGTGGTGTTTGAAGATCCCCTTGTTGAGATACATATTCGCTATCTGATAGATTTCTTGACTTCACTTTGGGGATCCTTGGTTCTGGCGGGGGGAGGGGCGACCGGGACCTGTACGAACATGCCCTCCTCCACTTCTCTTCTCTACTTCGGTAGATTCTTCTTTTAGAACCTTGTTAGTTGGGGCGACAGGCACACTGCTACTGGGGGTTAGGCGATACCAGTTTGCAGGGGTGCAGGGTGGGGGGATGGGTTTATTGTTTTCTTTTTGTTATCGCCCATATGGTTTTTTCTCTTTTTCATTTTTTCTTAGTCTTTCCTTTACTCGTAATATTGGCGAAATATCCTGACTTTGATCCTTAACTTCTAGTATCTGGTTGCCATGATTCTCCTGCCGTTTCGATTTTATGGGTTGGAAGATATTGAGGACCCGCAACTAAACTGTTAACCGATTATACTGATGCACATTTTGTTTTGTGCTTAATTGTGCGAGCCTCTCGAGTATATTTGCAGCTCTACGTCTATTCTGGTTTTTTGTACCAATTCACCCTGTCATTATTGGATGTATGTATGGCACCGGATATGTCGGTTTATTTTTTGGCTTTAAAATAATAAAAAGATTTATAAAAAAAAAAAGAATCGCGTCTTTACTCTGAGGTGTTGCAAAGTCTCTTTCAGCAGTGGGGAGAACCTTTGTTAGATCTATTCGCCACCAAAGAGAATATGCAATATCAGCAATTCTGCGTGTTGGACTTTCCAAGTCGGCACTCGCTAGGCGATGCTTTTCATCGCAAGTCAAGTAACGGTCTTCTGCCCAGAGTACTGAAGAATATCAAGCACGACCGGGCACCATTCATTCTTGTGGCTCCTGACTGGGTACGAAGAGTCTGGCATCCTGAGCTCTTGAACATGACATTTGATCGTCCAATCGGACTGCCCCTTCTGGAGGATCTTCTGTCGTGGCAGCATGGGACTGTCCTCCCCCCGAACCTGTCCAGCCTCCACCTCCTTGGATGGAGATTGAGCGTCTGCATTTGACAGCTTTCGACCTTCCTACCGAAGTCTGTACCGTTATCTTGGCAGCCAGGCGTCCCTCCACCAAAACGTTATATGCCTGTAGATGGAAAAAAATGGTGGCATGGTGCACAGCAAAGGCTGTGGATCCCCTTTCTGCCCCTCTTTCAGAGGTTCTCCTCTTCACTCTTTCCTTGGCCTAGCGGGACTCTGCTCTGGGCACTCTCAAGGGCTATCTTTCGGCCAATTTGCCCTTTATTTGTCTCCCAGATCAACCTTCTTTTTTCAAGTCCCCTATTGTAAATCGTTTCCTTAAGGGCATTACTCACTTGTTTCCTCCTATTTCTTTCATAATGCCCCAGTGGGACTTAAATCTTGTTCTGACTTACCTTATCTGCGATCCTTTCGAGCTGCTACATAACTGTCCCCCCCCGACTTTGACACTTAAAACTGCCTTTCTGGTTGCTCTCACCTCTGCTCGCAGGGTGAGTGAGCTTAAGGCTCTTTCTTCAAAACCTCCCTTCCTGGCTGTTCATCCGGACAAGGTTGTCCTTCGCACTAGGCCTTCCTTTCTTCCCAAAGTGGTTACCTATTTCCACATAGGACAGACCATCACTTTGCCCACCTTCTTCCTGCATTCTTTTAAAGAGGAGGAGAGGCTCCACCGTCTGGATCCAAAACGCTTTCCTTTTATCTGGATCGCACAAGACAATTCCAGGTGCATGATCAACCATTTATTGGCTATGTGGGCACCAAAAAAGGTCAGGCCATGCAAAAACTAACCATCTCTCAATGAGTCGTCCTTTGCATTAAGATATGCTATTTGTTGGACCCGGAATTACCGGTCCACTTAGGGTAGCCTGGCCAGAAAGTGTGGGTGATGGAGCCTGGAGAGCTTAGTGCCCTCCAGGATCGCTGGACAGGCCCGCCCCTTTGAGGTGATTGAGAAGAAGGGTAAGGTCACTTACTTAGTGGACTTTAAGACCCCCAGTCAGCCCCATCGGGTGCTCCATGTCAACCGCCTCAAACCCCACCATGAGAGGCCCGAGGTCGTCTTGATGATGGTGACTGATGGAGCAGAGGAAGAGGAAAGTGAGCCTCTCCCTGATCTATTTTCGCATTACTATTCGCCTTGGAGTTAGGTCTTACCGCTTGGGCCAGGCTACTCTTTCATAACTGCCTGGCTGACTTCCAAGTTGTCCGAAGCTTGCTTCCACAACTTAGCCATTTGGCTCCGGAAGGCCAGCATGTAGCTCACCACATCCTGGGGAAGCTTCTTGGGAGTCTTTTCCCATCCGTCTTTCACCAGGCTGAGAGGTCCTCTGACAGGGTGCCCATACAGAAGTTCGAAGGGGCTGAAGCCCACTCCTTTCTGTGGCACTTCCCTGTATGAGAACATCAGACAAGGTAGGAGGACGTCCCATTTCCTCCGCAGGCTCTCAGGCAGACTTCTGATCATGCCTTTCAAGGACTTTATTGAACCTTTGCTCTGGGGGTGGTAAGGGGTGAAGAACCGATAGGTAACCCCACATTCCTTCCACATAGCCCGCATATATGCTGACAGGAAGTTGGTCCCCCTATCAGGCACAACTTCCGTGGGGAAACCCACACCGGTAAAAATCCCCATCAGGGCCCGAGCCACTGCAGGTGCAGTAACGGTCTTCAAAGGAATTGCCTCTGGGTACCGAGTGGCATGATCCACCAGAACCAGGATAAACCTGTGACCAGCGGAAGTGGGTGGATCCAATGGCCCAACAATGTCGATGCCCACCCTTTAAAAGGGGGTGCTAACGACAGGTAGTGGTTCCAGGGGAGCTTTCAGCTTAACCCCTGTTTTCCCACTGGCTTGGCAAGACACACACATCCTACAGAAAGTGTCAGACGCCACCCTCATTTGAGGCCAGTAGAAATGGGGACAAGCCGGGCAAAGGTCTTGTCCTGACCCAGGTGTCCTGCAAAGGGTATTTCGTGAGCCAATTCTAAGAGAAAGGCTCAGTAACGTTGGGGTACTACCAAGGCCCATGACGAACCATGCACAGGTGCCTTGGGTTCACTGTAGAGAAGACCATCCTCCAAGTAGATGTGAAAATTCCCAGCAATGTTACCTGCTGCCTGGGCTTTGGCCTGTCGCCTCAGACCCTCAAGGGTAGGGCACTCCTTCTGCCCCTGACAAAACTCTTCCCTGGTAGGTCCTCCCTCCACATGCCATTCCGTAGGGATAGGTAGGTCCTCCAAGGAGACAACATACCCCTCTGTGGACTCCGGATCCACCATCTCAGGTGTCCCATCCATCTCACTGGGTGTGGATTCCGAGGCAAGGTTCTCCTGTCCCCGGGTCTTCCCCTTTTTGGCAGCTGGCTGTGCCTTTGTTCCAGGCTCCAGCCCTTGCAAACTCCCCCTCCGGGTAGTCGCAGACCGTGTGCTTGCTCAGGCCCAATCAGGTGTACCCAGCATCTCTGAATGAGTCCGGTATTCCACCTCCTTCCAAGCATTATGCTCCATATCATTTCCCAACAGACAATCGACTGGCACGGCAGGGCTTACTGCCACTCGAAGAGAACCTGCGACCCCTTTCCACTCAAAGGGAACTTCAGCCACAGGGTAGTGACCTAGTCTGCCGTCAGCCATCGCGGCGGGGTGGAGTACGTTTGGGATCACCTGCTCTGGGGACACCAGATGACTCCTTACCATAGTCATACTGGCACCTGTGTCCCTCAGAGCTTCCCCTCTTTGGCCATTGATGGTGACCCACTGCCCATACTTGGTGGTATTTGGGGGCACCTGGATCTTGGGAACCATCTCTTTGTCTCCCAGGGACACTAAGGTTATTCCCGCCCACTCCCCTCTCTTATCCAAGAGCAACTCCTCCCCGAGCACTACACTAGCCACTCCCAGGGTTTTTCCTTCATTGGGAGGGGGTGGTCTCTTTGGGCATTTGGCATCTCCTTTATAGTGCCCAACCCCACCACATTCATAACAGCGGACAACTCTTGGCTGCTGACTATGGTCAGGATGAGGGGGTCTTTGTGGGTTGGCTCTAGGAACCTGATCCCTTTCCTTGGAAACTGTTTTGGGGGCCTTTTGAGAACTCCCTCTTTTTGTCTCCCCCCTCCCCCACCCTTCTAGGGAGTTCCCTGACCAGTCCTTTGGGAATCCCCTCCAGTCCCCTTTGAGGACACCCGGGTACTGGCCCAGATGTCCGCCTCCTCTGCAAGCTTCCTAGGGCTAGTCAGCTTGCTGTCCACCAGGTGTTGACGCAGCTCTGGAAAACATTTCTCAAGTAGGTGCTCCTTCAATATCAAGTAATACAACCCCTCATAGTCCGTTACCTCACTGCCTTGCACCCAACCCTCTAAGGCCTTCTTGGCATTGTCTAGGAAATCCACCCAGTTTTGTGTAGCCAGTTTGTGGCTGTTCCTGAATTTCTGTCTGTATTTCTCCGGGGTCAGCCCAATCTTTCTGATCAGGGCCACTTTCATGGTGGGATAATTAGTCTGTTCTTCCTGCTCTAAGACTAGAAGCGCATCCCTCCCTCCTGGAGGCATATACCTGTACAGACCACCCCCCCAATGACTCTCTGAGATCCCATGGGCTCTTAAGGAGACCTCATAGGCAGCCAGCCATTTGGCACTGTCGTCTCCCACACTGAAACTGGCAACTACGTCTTTGGGCAAATAGGGTCTGTGTTCCCTGGTTGTTTCTTTAAGTACGCTGCCACCAATAGGATTACTGGAGGTCCCTACCTGTAGGGCTTTGATGTCTAACTCCTTTAAGCTAAGCTCATGAGCGAGCCTCGTCTCCTCCCTCTCCTTTTCCAACCTAGCTAACTCCAATTTTAATTGTCTTTCCTCCCTCCTGTCAGCTAACTCCGCTGCAGTCAAGCTCCTTCCAGATACACTACTTCCCGCCCTCGAAGGTGTCCTAGCACCGGGTAACAGATTCCCCCCTTTGGTTTGGTACAGCATCTCTGCTTCAATGACAGTTTCACGATCCTCCTCTTCCTCCTCCTTTTTCCCATCTGGGTGAGCTGCCACCCATGCTCTCAAGCTGGTTTGAAGTTCCACCTTCTTCGCCCCACGCTTAAAGAACACCCCCTTTTCCTGGCAAAATTCCTTGAGCTGGGCTGCTGTGTAGGTCTCCAACTCATCCAATTCAAACTCCATTTTACCAAGCGGGCCTCAGATAGTTACTTTGGAGTATTCAAGAAAGAGGCGTTAAATAAGGGCTACCTCAACCCACCACCAGAAAGGAATTTAGAAAAAACAAAACGTCCAATTAGGGAGATCACTAGGAGAAAACTCCAGGTGTAGGGTACGTGGTGCACACTAAACCACTGCCAAGTGGACGCAAGCACAAGCTCTCATCCCACCGCTGAGCACCAATATGTTGGACCCGGAATTACCGGTCCACTTAGGGTAGCCTGGCCCAAGCGGTAAGACCTAACTCCAAGGCGAATAGTAATGCTTGCGTCACACCCACAGCAGTAGCCCAGCGTACTTTCACTAAAAAAAAATGACACCACACCTTGTCTTAGTGGAAAAAGTAGAAAAACTTTGTTCTCTTAAGGTCGGTTTCTAGTTGCATTCACATACATGTCTCATCATTTTTCAACTACTATACTTGACTGTAATTATTCAATATGGCACAATTCTTGTAGTACTAATGAGTCCCTTTTAGCTTTAGTATACATTCAACACAAGAATTTTAAATAACATTCCTTTCAAATATTGGTTTCATTAATTATGAATGGTGAAGGGAATTGCTACCAACCATTAGTATGACACCATAGCCAAATTGAATAGGTGATAACTGTTGACCTATAGGGAGAAAAGACTCAAACTGAATCCATTATGCATGACAACATTTCATCTTAATTGCAGTTTTTCCCCTTTATGGTCGCCTTATTCTTATTTTCACAATAGCACTAGTGTTACAACTCTAGCATTTCTCCAATGGTGGTTCAGTTTTCCTCCTCACTTTCATGAACAGTTATGCTCTCAGTTGATACATTTACTAAGTCTGACACAGTTTAGGGCAATTCCACAATTCCTCCTTGGTTCACTGGCCCACTAGGAGAGGAGGACGACTTTCCAAAGAGATTACTGTAACCCCCTCTTCCCCACCCACCGCCTTGCTTACTTCTCGAGGAGATGATCCAGCTGACGAGAGGTGAATAAGGGGCCAAGACTGTCACTAGGGGGAAATTGTGGATTTGTACAGGAAAGGTCGGCTCTGCACCACCGGCAAGTCGCCCTGTACTCAAGCGTTTCTTTCCTTCAGGAAGCGACTCCGTAAGTGACAATGGACTGTGGGCCAAGTTATTTACTCAGGGAAATATTTAGATCCGATCGGGCCCAGTACACGAAAGGCAGCTTCAATCTTGCAGGCCAGTCACCCTGATGAGCGAGCGCCTCCGCTTCTGCATGGTTCTTTCACTTCGTGCCTTCCGCGGCCCGAACTCCTCCCCTCCTGACCTCGCCTGCTCCCGCCTTCCCTCTTCCGGGGCTCCGCTCTCCAGCACCGGGTCAGTGTCTTTACAGCCCTCCTCTCACACCAGACCTCCAGATACCAGCTCTGTGACGGCCCGTTCCGCCGGAACCAAGCCACCATGGGGCCCATCACACTCTGCCCCGGTCGCTCTCTCACCCGTCTCACTCTAGAAGGCGCTGCCGAACTCGTTACCTCAGCGCAGCGCCTTCCCAGCTTCCGAGCCTTCTCAGTCCCGCCGCCTCAAGCCACACAGCTGCAGGGCACCTTCGATAAAGCAGCAAAGCCACGATAAGGGGTCAGTTGTGAAAGGGGGCAAACTCAGACGAATTTTACGCCCACCGCCGAATATGTGTTCGTGTCAGCCTCCTGCTTCCACCGTTAGGGAACTAACTTGGAAAAGGCTCTTAGTTCCTCTAAAGGAGGCTGACTTGGCCACCCTCACCTGACAGTTTCACTACAGTTCACGTCCAGTGGTCCCTTCAGTGGTTGGACACACTCCTCTGGTTTCCTGGTTTTGTCGGGATTAACAAGCTCCGCCGGGTCAGATCCACAGTTGAGGGAGGGTATCCACCAGTAGAGAGAGCAGCCCCAAGAGGCTGTCAAACCCTCCATAGCGCGCCCACCTCCTCTAGCCACAGCCTGGACTCTAACTCACTTCTTATCTGGACAAATTCACTCTCCTCAGCTCTCTACCAAAATGGCCGCCCAACATTCCACTATTTATAGCCTAGGTCCAGAGGGTCTAGAGTGGACCAGAAAGTTCTGGAACCCCTCATGTTACCCAATGGCCCCAAGCCATGAGGTAGAACTTGGCAGTTGGCAAGCCACCATTTTGTAGGTGACCTTCTACTCTCTCCTCCATTTTAGTGGAGCACCTGTACCTCAGTACTATGTAGTAATAATGAGGCGCCCAGAGGCCTAGGGTCACCACCAAAAAAAAATGTAGTGGACACATATAAAAAAAAAAATAGAAGGCGAAAAGGGAAGAAAAATTAGGAGGGACCACCCAAAGGGCTGACAGGTCTAACACTATTCCTTAGCGAAAAAGGAGCCTCCAGTAGGGCTGCGTTCTCATTCCACCGTGGCGATGGCAGCTACCACTGCTTTGGGACGTGGTGTCCCTCTCCATGATATCTGCCAGGCAGCCACATGGGCATCCCTGCACGCGTTCAGAAAACATTACTGCCTGTACAGCAAAGTCTGGAGAGACTGCTTCTTTGGCTGTTCAGTTCTCCAGGACTTTGCGGTGTGAACTTAGTTCAAGACCCACCACCGGGGTTGGTATTGCTGGGGTATCTATTCTAAGGTGAGGAATCCATAACTAATAGTCTTTTTCAGATAAACAAGTCACTTACCTTCCGTAACAATATATCTGTAAGAGACATATATTAGTTATGGATTCCTCACCGCCCCACCCATCCTCCTAGTTCTTCGAACTGACTTCTAGGGTAAGGGACTTCCCTTTCAGGGCCTAGTGTTGTGCACCATTGATCAGGGTATTGCATTACTTTGCACTTTCTGGAGTGGAATGTCATTTAAAGAATTGATGGCAGCACGCAGGCAGCGTCTAAGTAGATACCGTGACGTAATTCCAGCGATCACAATGCCAATGACAAACACAAAGTCAACCAATGCCACCTACCAACGCGCAAGGGTACTGCTGAAGAAAAGTTCTGCGGGTCCAGTCTATCACCTGGTGGTAATTCTAAGGTAAGGAATCCATAACTAATATATCTCTCTTACAGATATACCGTTACCGAAGGTAAGCAACTTGTTCTTTACAAAGTATTATAAGCATGGTTTTACAATGCGTAGAAGACAATCAACGCAAAGCAACTCCACACAAAAAAACACAAACAAATGAAACAAAGCAAAGGAGACTGTCCTAAATAAATCATATGAGCTTAAAGCGGTCTACCGTCATGGTGTAGCTTATTTGTTATGGAATCCTAACAAATAATTACATAGCTTAATAAAGTAGATACAACTATAATGTATTTTCTTTTGACTTGTCCATGCGCCAAGGCGAGTCTCCTGACATGCAGCCTTCAGAGCTGGAATGATAATGGCTTGTAAGCCACAGCACTGGTAGTGTTCAGAGGGGGCTGGGAGAGTGCTTAATGATCCGTCTATTGGTTTCACTTATGGTGCACAGAATCTTTTTTGGACGAGGGTCCCCTGCATACATGAAAAGTGCCTTTGTTTCAGTTTGCAATTAACAATTGGCAGGGATCCTAAGACATAATGACAAAAGAAAATATATACCAGAAAAAGTAAACTGCAACGTTTTATGGTTTCCTAAAAGTGGGAGGAGGGAGTGGGAGGGAGAGAAAGGAAGAGTGAAGGTAGCGGGTGAGGAGCCAGTGAAGGGAGATAGATCGGACACATAAAAACAGTGCTAAATAAAAAGACAGACGGGAAAGAGATAAACAGTAGAGCGGCATATTAAAGTATGCTACAGCGTTGTTTAAAACACCATGGATGCCTCATCACTGTTCCCAAGAAGCCGCGCGGCCGTGCGCGCGCTCACTTCTCTACCCCTGAGCGCGCAGTTCCATGTGTGGAGCGCGCACAGAGGGCACATCCCGCAAGTGTATTCGTGCCGCCGCCACTTTTAAAAGGCGCGCGGCGCGAAAAGCGGGTATTTCCAGACAGCAGGAGGCGGCGGCGAAAGGAGCGGAGGTAAGTGTTTCCATGTGGCCCCTTGTGTTATGTATTTCCCCTGAAGCACCTGTATTGTTCTGATAGTAATGCGAGGCTGCGGGGGAGATGGAGTGCTTTTATTTAAGAATCTATGTTAATTGCTGCCCCTTCACGAGCGGCGATTAACATGGATATTTAAATAAAAGCACTCCATCTCCCCCGCAGCCTAGCTCTACTATCAGAACAATACAGGTGCTTCAGGGAAATACATAACACAAGGGGCCACATGGAAACACTTACCTCCGCTCCTTTTGCCGCCGTCTCCTGCCGTGGGGTCAGTAAACCTGATCGAGACACAAATGGAAGTCTGCCCCTGAATCAGGATTACAAGTAGATGAAAAATACTACACATTTTCACAATGCCAGGTTGAACTGAGCAGTTTGTGCGGAGAAAGCGCTATATTCCTTGTTTGAAATCGGACGAAAGCATTTGGTATCACATCCCAGTTTAGTTCTCGTTTTGAGGCTGCACCCTGCAGTATCTGCTTTTTTCCGTGTGCAGTATTAACACATCAAATAACCAGGCACTCGGATGAGGCCCAAATAGGGTGACCATCTGGCATTGGTGCAAATTCAGGACGGTGAGTGTAAAAATTCAGGACAAAGGGTCAAAATTCAGGACACACATTCAGGACAGGAGGTAAAAATTCAGGACAAAACTTCAGGACAATAGGTACGTTTTACAGACACATCAGAGGTCGCGCAATAGTATATAAGTAAGCCCAGCCATTTCCAAACATTTTCAACCATTTGCAAACCTATCCATCATGTATCCTTCCATCTATCATTTTGCTCATCCATCCCTTCATCCATCCTTTCACTCATCCTCCATTATCCATCCATCCACCCTTTCACCCTATCCATCTGTACACTTATCCATCCACTCTTCATCCCATCCATCCATTCACTTATCCATTCAGCCATTTACCCTTTCACCAATCCAGCCATCCTTTCACTTACTAATCCTTCCACCCATCCACTCTTTTAGTCATCCATCCTCCCTTTCTCTCTCCATTGACCCTTTCACTTAGCCATCCTTCCATCCATCCACCCACCCATCCATCCACTCATGAATCCATCCATTGACCCTATCATTCATCCATCTATCATTTCACTCCTTCACACATCTATTCATCCTTTTGTCCATCTACCCTCCCTTTCACTCACTCACTCATCCATCCTTACATCCACCCTTTCACTCATATGTCCATTCATTCACCCTTGCACTTATCAATCCATCATTTCACTCATCCACCTACCCACCCATCATCCACCCAACCATCCACTCACCCACCAACCATCGACCCACCCACTCATCCTTTTACCCACCCACCATCCAATCCACTGATCCATCCTTTCACCCACCCACTCATCCATCCTTTCACCCACCCACTCATCATCCATCCTTTCACCCACCCACCCACTCATCATCCATCCTTTCACCCACCCATCATCCAGTTCCAGGACTGGGACAGAAGCCAACCAGGGGGAGACAGGATCCACAACATAGGGGGACAGGAGCCATCACAGGCGGGGGTGGACTGGAGCCACCACATGGGGGGGCAAGAGCCATCACAGGCGGGGGTGGACTGGAGCCACAACATGGGGGGGACAGGAGCCATCACAGGCGGGGGGTGGATTGGAGCTGCCACATGGGGGGGACAGGAGCCATCACAGGCGGGGGGTGGATTGGAACTGCCACATGGGGGACAGGAGCCATCACTGAGGGGAGGTACAAAAGGGGGTGGTGATGGACGAAGCATCTGAACCAATCAAACACTCACACCCAGTCAAAAGACCTGGGTTTGATCCATCACCGTTCTTTAGCCCACTCTGCCACCCCAGTTCAGACATGGCTATATGCAAATGAGCCGGACCCTGTCCCTCATGGGAACAGGGGAGGGCAGGAGCCATCACAGGAGAGGGCACAGGGGTGGGCATGCAGTATTCTAGTATTATCTTGGGCTCCTCGCCCCCTCCTGCACAAGACAACGAGAAGACAGGCTCTCTGTCCAAAATGCCATCCCCCACTGTGATGTACAGTACTTACAGGAGATACTCTAAGAGAACTGATTTTCCTCCATATTTTGTTAATCAGTGTGGGTGCGATTGTGCCATTTCTTTGTTGTATTACATTATAGACTGCATGTTTGAAGAACCGAGGTTTGCTTACAATTTAGTGACAGTAATTAGGCTCGGTGAAGAGAAGCACATGCTTCCTCGGTGCAATCAGGGGTGTTATCTGGCCGAGTCTAGGATGTTGGGGCCCTGGGTAGAAATGGAATGTGTGAGCCCCCCCTCAGTCTAAATAGCAGAGACATGATGCATTCAGGGCTGTTTGCATGTGAATAGATGTCGCTGCTCCTGAACCCGCAGTCCCTCCCTCTCAGTCACCATCGAGCACCTCTTAACAGGTCATCAAGGGCTGGAGGTGTGAGGGTTGCCATCCCGCTGTGCCTCTTCAATGCTGCTGAGTATCTGAGGAGCTTTGGTGCAGCATCGGAGTGAAGAAGGGAGGTGGGTACACGCTGTGCCGGCTGTAGGGTGGGGCAACCGGTGCCCTGTTAAAATGACGGACAAATGGCGTCCGTTAAAGAATCCTTCACGGACAACGGACAGACGGCCGAAATTACGGACTGTCCGTGAAATTTACGGACGGTTGGTCACCCTACGGCCCAAAATGTTTAACGGCTACTGCTGCAAATGAATAGTAATTGCTACCCGAGATATAAATATGCTTCAGAAAGAAGATCACAAATTCAAAGGCGTTCACAGAAGCATGGACACAATTTTTACTGTCTCCAGACTACCACTTCTGTTATGAAAAATCCCCCGCCCACAAAATGTTCACCATGCAAGTTATTTTCTAAAAAGTATGTGTGGAAAAAAGCACCAAATCCAGAAGGCAAATAATTAATATGGAATTCCTTTTTAGTGGTGTACGGACTAATTCATGTGTGAAAATAATTAAATTAAGCGCACTACCAGAGGCAACTCGGACACAAATTGCTGCTACATGAAGTTAAAATTAAAAAAAAGCACAGAAAATATCTAAAAGATGTCAAAGCACAAAAAATCAAGAAAGTGAAGATCGAACTTGCTTACATTAAATTGTTTACCTTGTGAATGCTTTAGTACATTTGTCAGGAGCTATCTTTGCACTGTTTCTGCTTTGCCCCGTATGTGTTTTGTTCTCAAAAGCTATTTGAAGGAAGTGGGACACCGCAATTCGGTGGCTCTCTGCTAATGTATATATAGACAAAAAGGGCCAAGGGGGAGATTATGAAACCAGCGGGTATCAGGTCCCCACAACATGATTTAGAAACACAATAAAATACCCGAGCCTAAAATGATACATAAATGCAAAAAACAAACTCAAAAGTCTTTGAAATTGTATTTTTAAGGGCGAGAATCCTCATCCACCAAAGGTGGCATGCTTCGTCATAGGGTTCTTCCTCACACCACCTTTTTGTAGGACCATATGTGACACAATAGTGTAGGTGAATGATGCTGTGTGTATGAAAATAAAAGAATAGTTAATTAAAAAAACTAAGTACCCCACAGGCATTCTGCTTTATTCTTGTCTGTTGGGTGTTAGGATTAAAACCATGCAGAAGTGATTCCACTGGGAGGAAAAATTATTTTGTTGATATGGTCAACATGTTTCTGCCCATCAATCGCCCTAACCTTAGGTGTAGGCGCATTCATCAGGACTTAGCAATAAAACACTACTGCTGTATAGTGCTAAAAAATGTGAAAGTAAAGGGAAAAAAATAGTATCTCATTAGGTGGTCACAAATGCTTTCTAGACGAGCCACTTCAACTGGACCCGCAAAAGTCAGGTCTTGACATTAGCCCTGGCAGGATACTCAAGGTCCTCACTGTAGCAAGCTTCTCACTCACCCGGGGTCGAGGACTTGTCTGCTAATGTAGACAACCTATTTAGTTGGATGTAAGACCCTCATTGTGAGTTACTCAGAATTATAATTTGGGCACAATAAGGAGTTTCTGCTTGAATCAGGAATTTTGAGTAATGCATTCATTTTGCATGCTGTATTACAGCATGCATTATTATCTTGGGTATTTTCAGTGACACATTTATGAGGTCGAACTTGGGTTCCTGCTCTTGTTCAACCAGAATTTGGCAATTACTAGCTAAAACAGTAATGTTAATTTCTGTAGACATTCTCCATTCCACAGGACAATTTGTGATCCTATGGTAATTCCGCAATGTAAAATTACTAATAATTGCAGCATTTGATGTTTTGGACATGAAATGCTTGAATCAGGATTGTTGATGCACTTATAACGAGGACCTCACTGTATACACTATTTTAATAAATTGTTGCAATAAATTGTCTCATCTACTTTTTTTTGTTGAGTCATTGACTAACAAGAAATTATTTGAAGGAAGTAGCGGCTCATGAGTGTGTTTCTGTTTTCAAATGTATTGTACATAACTTTCCAGGATACCCAGAAGTAGCCAGAATTTCTCAGGACCTTGGAGATGTGGATTATCAATAAGTATTTTTGTTGGAATTTACTTAAGTGCACTCCCATTGGCAATACTAGGATAGTAAAGGTAACACAAAACGCTAGCAAATTTGAAACAATGTAAATTCCATAAATGTAGAAAGTTAACAAGTGATATAAATACCAATGACATTGCCACTTTAGGTTTGGAGACCAAGCATGGGAAACTGGAAACGTACTGACACTTTGATGAATAAGAAGGCACAGATATGTGGAAGACAGCCACAGCAACACCTGATCTGACATTGGTCTGCCCTGCACAAAGACATGATTCTCCACAGCCTCATGACTACAGCCCACAACTGCAAGGCTGTGTCAGTGTCAGAATTGAGCATTGTAGATACTAGCTTGCATAAGTTATCACCACTTTCTTCTGACTGTTCGTCAGACTGTTCTGATATACTAAACAGCAGTATGATCTTCATTTTTTGGAAGACCTTTGCTCACTTTCTCTGAGAGAGTAATCTCCCACTTCGTCCCCACACTCAAGCATTTGCGGCATAATGCATTGCACTTCTAGGATGTTATGTATATTTGTAAAGTGCACTATCAGTCGCAAGGGTATCCTGGAGCTTGAGTAGGTGGTATGGGGCTTGAAGTCCTTGGAGGCACTATGTATATTTTGCGTGACTTTGTATTTCAGTGCGGTGATGCGGATCACCACACTGAGACGCTTTAATGTCACTCCTGTTGCGTGATACTTGGCAGGCCTGGATAGAGTGCTTTTACTGGCAATGGGGACATGCTAAATTTCTCAAATATCTGGACCCCAAAATGAAAATGCCTCGGGAGGTGCCTAGTGAATCGCCAGATTGCCATTGGAGAACTATTACTTCTCTGGATGTATTTCCATCACTGGGGCAAACTCACGTTCTGAGAGGCTGAGCAAGAGCTGCAAATATGTCAAACATTTTAAATTCAGGCAGGATCACGTTCCCTCTGCCTAGCTGTCTGTGTTATTCAGTGTTCCGCAGAGATTTGCGGTAATATAAAACCCGACACTATAGTAATGAACAGCATCATGCCCCATAGTTTGAGTTCTGCTTCATGAGCAGACACCCACCGTCCAATGAGGTTTGTAAAGTTGTTGTGCAATCCTCAAGACATGGTGAATTTCACTGTACGTAATGCTGCTCAGTATAGTGAGGTGTCTCAGCTTGTTGATTTCTGTGCAACATTTCAAGCATCTAGTGCAGATTGTGAACGAGGATTCAGCCTTATGAATACTATCAAAAGTAAATTGAGAAATAGACTAGAGCAGAAGCATTTGGATATGCTGATGAGGACAAAGGCCTACCTCCTGAATGGGAAAGTTGACATTGATAGAGTTTATCAGCACTGGACAAATGGCAAGGATCGCCGTGAGAAGCAACCTTGTCACCCATCTAGTGATGCCACTTGACGTGTCTGAACAGCCCTCTCCTACAGTCCATGTTTGCCTGGATGTCAGAGTTTCACAAACTTTCTCTGATGGGATAGCCCAACATTACTCAGTAGCTTTCAGATCAAATTGTAAGTATGTTATGTAATTGTGTAACTTATTGTGCATATGTGATATTGTATAGGCTCTCAACATTTCCCCACCCAACGAACAGTGCTCCATTCAAGAATACTTAGTAAAAATCTTACCATTTTACCACCGTTGGAGTCTTGTGCTTTTCTAAACCTGAAGTATACTTGCCTGTGTAATCAATTCATGTCATGGCGTGTTTATCCAATTTGCAAATCGGCCTTAAGATCGACCTTTTCACTTTTTTAAGTAAACGCTTAGAGTGACATTTGGCGCTCCACACACACGTGTGGTCTGGTTCCTGGCGCACATAGCCATGGTTGCAGCGCACAGAGAACCTCCACTGCCCCACACAGAGGACAAAAATTAGAGGTCACAACCCATGAGCATTTAAGTTGCAGGCAGATGGGACACTAATGCAGTCCAGTGATGTGGAAATGCACAATGACTGCACATGGATGTATGTAGGGCCCTGATACAGTGGAGGAGTTGGCTATTCAGCTAGGCTAGGTGGTAGAGCACATGTTGTGGGATGGGGGGGGGCTGCATTTCGTCAACTTCTACTTTTTGTAGGGACGTCTTGGGTGTTTTCTGGAGCGAACTGTTTTCTCATGACAATTAAAAAAATGAAAATGTGCTGCTGAATTGTGTGGTGGGGGGGTTGAAATTGGGAGGGTTGGGGGAGCAGTAGTCCCCCACGCCTCCCATGTCTGCTGCCCAGGCAATAAAAAAACAAAACTCAGGAAGTGCATGTAGTGTGTTGCCTATGCGCACTTAAATTACCATTCGGCAAGTGCATGCGTTGCCTAGGCGCACTTGATTACTGATTACCCAGCCACTATTTACATGGGCAAGCACAATAAGTGCATAAATGAAACCTGCATAGAGCTGCTTTTATCTGGAGCAGTGTAAGGCGACGTTGTCAGTAATTAGAGCAGGGGAGGGGGGAGCGATGTACGACAATAGATGGGCCAGGCTTCCAGAAGACGTTATGAGAGTCCTGAAGTCCAGTAGTGTGTTCCAAATCCCACGACTATCTGGTGTGCACTTTAAGGTGGTCGGGCAGGGCACAAGTCCTAAAATAAGAAGTGGGGGGAAGCGCTCACCAGAAGTGATGTCACAACAGGAAGTGACGTCACGAAAGGTGTCTTGCACTATCGGGACTTTAATAATAATTTTCTTCTTAGGAACCAGGGTAAGAGATTTACTTTGTTCATCGCCAGGCTATTTAACTTCCTTCAACTGTGGTTTGTATTTCCGTCTGTTTTGGTAAACGTTCGGCTGGTCAGTTTGTATGAACCTTGCGGTCAGTTACTACAGCGCTCTTTACGGCCGGTCTGTTCAAATGCTGCTTTGATTCTATACCGCTCTTTGAAGCGGGTTTGTGTGAATTCCGCTTTGTTTCTGTAACGCTCTTCGGGGCACCGTTTGCATGAACGTTGCTGTCTGCTTCTGCAAAGTTCCCTTACGGGCACAGTTTGTATAAACAACGTGTGGCCTGCTCCCTGAAGCCTGTGTGAGAAACCAGGTAAAATGATGAGTGTTTACAGGCTGACTTACGATGCCGGAGCCTCACACGGCCTGTGTGGAAGCGTTATTCCTTTCATTCTCGCATCGTTTCCCTTAATTATTTGGATACAAAAAACTCCTTCCATCAATGCAGATACAAAAAAGCTCCTTCCATCAGTAGATGGATTACAACTCGAACTGAAGTATCCCGCTTTTATCAGCGAGGATGAGCTAAACCCTCGGGGGTGGGTGTCTCGTTGTGATAAGGGGCTCTGCTGAGGCTTAGCTTAAACGCTAGAAGACTGGAGGGCTCAATAAAATCTTTTACCATTGTTTTAAGCTACGCTTCCTGGACCCGAAAAGGAGATCCTGCAATTGAAAGCTCATGAACCGCAAATAGGAATGTGATAAGACTAACGCAAGTTTGTGTTTTGAAACTAAGCATCACCCGGGCTAGACGCCATTTCATCCTTGAGGCCTTGGGGTGTATTCCTCTTTGTCTAACCTTTAAAGATAGTAATAACTAGAACAGAGTGAGAATGGGCTTGCGTTGACCTTCCCTAATGTTATAATTTCAAAGCGGTGTTTACGTTTACCGGAAGAGTGCAATCAATTGACAAAGCAGACTTCAAGGCAGACGCAGTGCAGGCACTGAGCGGATGCACGCACGTACGCATATAGATACACAGGGTGCCAGTGCGGCCAAATGTATCACAATATGCACTATCAAAACATGTGGGAAGAAACAACAAATACATGCATTAAGGTCAGGTACATCGATAGCAAGCTGGTCGCAGAGCCCGGCTGGTATGAGAACGCAACACTTACGGGTACCTATCTGGTTCTCTAATTTTGTCCTCACGATCGGGGTGACAATAATTTTACCCGGCAGCACTGCCTCCTTTCTCTGCCTCTGATTTTAGTCAACGAGTCCCGTTCGAGTTAATTCACAGTCTTACCATTTAAGACATGGGGCATCCGAAATATGGCAACGACGCCTTAGTGTTGCTTATTTGTATTACGCAGCAAAAAACCACGATAGGACAATAGCCCCGACCACTTGTAGGTGTAATGTTACCTATTTTATTATATATATGGATGCAGTGACTTAGGCAAATTGACAAAGCAGACTTCAAGGCAGACGCAGTGCAGGCACTGAGTGGATGCACGCACGTACGCATATAGATACACAGCGTGCCAGTGCGGCCAAATGTATCACAATATGCACTATCAAAACATGTGGGAAGAAACAACAAATACATGTGTTAAGGTCAGGTACATCAATAGCAAGCTTGTCGCAGAGCCCGGCTGGTATGAGAACGCAACACTTACAGGTACCTATCTGGTTCTCTAATTTTGTCCTCACGATCGGGCTGACAATAATTTTACCCGGCAGCACTGCCTCCTTTCTCTGCCTCTGATTTTAGTCAACGAGTCCCGTTCGAGTTCATTCACAGTCTTACCATTTAAGACATGGGGCATCCAAAATATGCCAACGACGCCATAGTGTTGCCTATTTGCATTACGCAGCAAAAAACCACGGTAGGACAATAGCCCCGACCACTTGTAGGTGTAATGTTACCTATTTTATTATATATATGGATGCAGTGACTTAGGCAGTAAAATATCAGTTTGGCGTCACAATTTAGGATGCTCAAAATTGCTGCGTTGCGTTCAAAGGGGGAGTCAAGCAAGAGGCGAGCCAAGGACTAGCACTGGCTAATAGCCCAAGCAAGTACAAGTTTTGGAAATATTTGGCTTGCAAATCATGCAACAAAGTTGATGCTCTAATGAATACAGTGTCTTCAAAATTCAGTATATTGCGTTAACACGCTTAAGCATTTCACCTACTACGTCAGATTATAACTCTGCAATTAGAAGGGGCAATTCTGGGGAATATGGGCGGAAGGGCAAGGCAATGACAAATCTAGCAGTTCTGCAGAAGCTCGCAGAATCTCTGCTTTCCCCAATGTGGTTAGGGACCGGCCAGTCTGGGTATGGGCGCCCTTGCCCCGGTCCGGGATTAATTATCCCGGTGCCCGCACTGAGAACTGCCCAGGCCAAAGAAGGTCTTACCATATTCGGGGAGTTTAGGGGTAATATGCAAGGGGGGGACACCGCAGAAACGTTAAAAAATGCATGTTATGAGCATAACGTGTGTGTACTTGCATTAAGTGTTTGCATTCGCTTCGGCGGGAATGAACAGAGGGAAGCGGAAGGAATGGAAAAAACATGCATTAGGGGTGTCGTAGGCGAACCAATTTAACCAACAATCCTAAACAGGCTGCCAATGGAAAGTCCAAGCCTGAACACTTTGTCCTTGGCGCTTCAGGTAACCCTTTCATGCATCTTTATACATGAAAATAACGCTTTATTTATTATTAATTGTGCAGTTTTATATAGCGCAAACATGACCCAGAAGCACTGGAACGCCTACATGGGCAACAGTTGCGTTGCACAAGGTCACATTCATATTTAGGGAAGGCGCAGGGACATGGAGTGATTGGCCCAGAATCACAGGAGGTGGACGTGTCCTTGAGGCTCGCACCTCGGTTTCCCAGCTCCAAAGCGGCAAATTAGCGGGCAGACCTTCCTTTTATAGGCGTAAAGGCAGGCGTTTGGTACACAGATTGTTACCTAATTCTTTTATGCCACTTGTATAGCGAAAACGTGGCTTAGAGTGGGGGAATGCTTTAGAATAGATCAATTGTGGATTACAGATAATACAAACTGCCAACGGGTGCCGGCGGGCAAAATTGTCTCACATATACGTATCCCGAGCGCGCCAAAGGCTCAGACCAGGAGGAGTGTAGCCCTATACAGATTCTGGTGCTCCCCGTATGAACTCGTCTCCATCTTTGGGAAGTTTTAGTAATTAGATTACATTGTATCATTATCAGTAAGAAGGATACACCTGCCACAGTTCTATGGGATGAGTTAAAGAATTAGTAAGACAAAATACATAAAATATATCATAAGTAAAAGTGGCCTTAACGCACCCAGATCTTAAGTACAAAGAATTCAGTAAGTTCAATGGTAAATCCAGCATATATCTGCCTCTTAAAGAGTGAGAAAGAGGGTTAGGGAAGCTCTCAAGTATTAGAGCGAAGGCAATAACGACATTCAGGCGGTGCATCGCGGCATCATTTTACATTGAAATGTGTCGGCGCAAACATGATTTGGCACTATAGGAGCATAAGAAAAAGTAAAACAATGTTCTCACGGGCAGGCGGGTAAAACAACACTGCCTTGGCCCCCGTGCCCTTCAAGGTGGCCCTTGGAGAAAATGTGACTGGCTGCACCGGCTGGTGAGGAATTTTCCAATTTTTGTGCGGGCCAACCTGCAGCATCCTTTAAGTTTGCTAAATTGTAAAGAATAATTTCATAGCAATTTGAAAGAGTTGGTCTTTAATTCCGCTTATGTCTGTTCGGCGAATAGTGCTGGTTAATTTTCGCCTTCATGGTTTAACTGAGTGGGATAATTTGCAATCTCATACAGAGAACATGTTTATTCTAAAGTAATACCTTTTGGGAAAAATCTCCCACAGTCCATGCCGCTGCACGCTTGGTTCTGTTATCTTGATCAATAAATTATCACGGCTGAATTTGCCTGTATATGAAGGGACAGGTGATCGAGTCTCTGTCACAAAATCTGGCGTGAATTTGTGAGCAGAGTTTGGTTGCAAGTATAGAATTTAATAAACCAACCAATGTACCATAAAAGCAGTGTAAGAAAGTGAGTACAGCCCAAAGTTAATACGATGCCAGTGCATGGGCTGTCTTCTTAAGCCCTCTCGGGGGAGTGACAGCAAGGATGACAAGTGCTGTCTCTACAGCTGGCAATCATCCCATTCACCAGTAGTCCGCCCAATTAAAACACTCATGCATGTTAAAACATATTTAAGAACTCCGAGCATGTTACCCAACCTTAAGAAAGTAACACATAGTTAATAAATACGTTAATGAATCTGGTCAGCATGTCCCTCCTTAGTTAATTAACAAAACAAACATGCACATGGGAATATTGATGCTGCAAACAAACTTAAGTTGGTATAAAACAAATCAGTAAACCCTTCAAGTGCTTTGACAACTCGTTAAAGTATTTAAAAACATGTCTCCACCTGGCGTATCTAGTGTACCCTGGGAAATAAAATTCCTAGGCAGTCATATATTGGAAAACAAGTGGCAAACAATGACAGTAGGGACGAACCCAAGGAATATTAATAAGGGCTGAATTTTAATTAACAAATTTGGAAATCATATAGTAGAGCAAAAAGTACATACTGTATGATAACAATAAATACACATTTTCATACACACAGTTTTAATTATAAATACAAGAAGTCATGGGGTTCTGGACGATATTTTCAATTTCAGTCCGTTAATAGAATAGGGAGGTTCAGGAAACGATTGATCCTGACTCTCGTTCAAAAGTGGAAAACGAATAAGAAAGGCGCACACGGCGAACGTCCCGCTCTAACACCAGTGTAGGTCAATTGATATCAGCTATAACGTAATATGGTAATGGATTCCTTGCTTGGTGGTGCTCAGCATACACTTGAAGCTCATTGTAATCAATAACGCTATTCCGTGTGGTACAAGGGGTGTCCTTAAAGGTAACTATCTCTTTGTTGTAGACCAAACGATTCATCTATATATGGCGCAGTGGGACGAGGGCAATAACCTCAAATCTGTCACAAGTTTAATTTGTTAAAAACAAAGGGCAAGATATTGCAGAGAAACGCACAAAGGTCCCAATGTGCCTTCGGCGACAAAATGTTGAACTAGTGTGCCAACACCCTAGTCCACAGCACTACCTCGCACCACCTTATCAGAAATTGTAACATCAGCTGGAAGCGGTACAGAAGAAGTGTAGTTTTTAGAATAGGTAAAATTATTTACATTAATTTCTGGCCACAATCGCTGACCTGGGGCAACATTTAAGTGGGGGCTAGTCTGTCTCTAGCAGGAGAGCTTAGAAAACAGCTTCAGGCAGTGAAGGAAGTAAGGGAAATAGTAGTGTCCCATAGCTGCCCCAACATAGTATAGGCCCTTGGTTTAGCTGCCCCAACATAGTATTAGCCCTTGGTTAGGACATTGCTTCAGCAACCCGGGGACAGACGAACACTCCAGTCCCTATCCAAGACACAGGCAGTAGCTGGCTGCCAGTCGTTTAGGGAGAGTCAGGGTGCTGCCTCTGAGGGGAACTTGGGGTCAGAGCATACCCTGGCCTCATCAATGGTGGTATGAGTGTTTGGCAACACCTGTACTCAGGAATGGCCAATCTTGGCTTGCCAGGACAGGGATAGGGCTAGATCCCATAGCTGAGGTGAGGAGCTAAGTGGTGGGGGCTCTGGGTGCAGCGGAGGCCACACCCAGGGCTGTGGAGGATTTACAGGGCGATCCCAAAACAGGAAAGGCGCAGGAACAGGACCTGAAGCCTCCAGTGCAAAACGCACCGTGCATAAGTCATACATGCTCCAAGGGGTCCTTCTTGGGAACTTGGAGTACGACGGCGCCCCGTTAGTCCTTAGGGCGGTTGTAAACCTGAGCAACTGGGGGCTTGGAGATAATGCTTCGCCCGGCTGGGAAGGTGTGAGTTCACTCTCCCTTGTTCAGAGGGCGGAGTGGGGTGGATGATATGTTCACCGGTGGGAGGAGTAGGTCCTCCCAGGTACAACACCGGGCTATGGCCGCTGGTGGTTCTTTGGCTAAACTTCAGGTACCCTGCAACTAGGGGTTGCGGGGCGGACGGGATCGCCTGTAAGATAACCCACCTTTTATTTGTATATCAAATAAACCTGCAGCTTCTTTTTCCAAATAACACTGTGTCTGTATATTATTGTGTGAATGTTGTGGGGTGCTGTGGGGGGTGGCGTACCGATAGAGGTACTATGCAGGATGCCCGTGGTCCCTGCAAGGGACCCCATAGGAGGGCAGCCCCCCGTAGTACCGCTGAGGGCAGCCAGGCAGCACATCCTTGGGGGGGGGAGGTGCGAGCGAGCGTCTGGGGAGGGGGCGGGGCCATGAGTATATAGGGGTGGCCCCTCCTCCCTCACGCTCTTTGCTGCTGCTCCCCTCTCCAGCCAGGTCGTGTACTAGGCGGCTCCCTGGCCTCCTCAGCCGCTCTGGCTGTTAGGTAGCTCCCCCTCCCCTTTTCAGGCCCTTTAGATCACCTTACCAATTACCCTCCCTACCGCTCACCCGATGTAAGGGTGGGAAGTAGGGAGGCGGACCGCTATTAATATTTGTGTCTCTTGTTGCAGGAGGAGTTACAGGGCGATCCCAAAACAGGAAAGGCGCAGGAACAGGACCTGAAGCCTCCAGTGCAAAACGCACCGTGCATAAGTCATACATGCTCCAAGGGGGCCCCGTTAGTCCTTAGGGCGGTTGTAAACCTGAGCAACTGGGGGCTTGCCAGATAACGCTTCGCCCGGCTGAGGAAGGTGTTAGTTCACTCTCCCTTGTTCAGAGGGCGGAGTGGGGTGGACGATAGGTTCACCGGTGGGAGGAGTAGGTTCCCCAGGTACAACACCGGGCTATGGCCGCTGGTGGTTCTTTGGTTAAACTTCAGGTACCCTGCAACTAGAGGTTGCGGGACGGACGGGATCGCCTGTAAGATAACCCACCTTTTATTTGTATATCAAATAAACCTGCAGCTTCTTTTTCCAAATAACACTGTCTGTATATTATTGTGTGAATGTTGTGGGGTGCTGTGGGGGTTGGCGTACCGATAGAGGTACTATGTACATATCTTGGAACTTCAATGTTTTGAATGTTGCTGTAATAGCATTGGCCCGCCGCAATAATAATCACCAACAATACTTTGTTCAAGTGCAAATAATTCCATGGAAATTAAGTGGTTACGTGCATGTTAAAATGTTATAGTCTTAGATCATCGCTCCTACTTCATGTTGACACAGTTTCTACAATGTCTTTAACTATGCAAGGAGTTAGGAATAAATTGATTAGAAAAGCCTACACGAGTAAGAACTACTCTGCAACCCCAAAAATGGTAATCTTACCCAATCAAATGTCTTCTTTGTCCCAATAGCATTTGATGCAGTCTGCATTTGGGCTGTCTCTGCCTGGAAGAAGCTATATATGCAATGACCTCTTCTAGGTGATTGGCTAGTAAGAGAGCAAACATTTTTCCTCCATCCTCTGGCCTGTATGCCCTATAAACCGAAAAAGGATCATATATTTTTTAGGATAATTATGATTTGATTCTGCCATATTTATAAAGCGAACAGTCAGCGCCTAAGAAGTATCCTGCAGCACACCCCCTTCCCAAAAAAACTGATAGTTCTAGATCTTGCAATAGGCACCCTATGGTTCAGATTTGCCCGTGAAAAGCCTGCAAATTACAATTCATACGAGAACAAATAGGTTTTAATCTGTTTCCTGAACTGCAGCAAGTGCAGTTGTGCTCTGATGGTTAATGGAAGAATATTCCAAACTTTGTCAGTGGCGACCACGATCGGGCGACCTCCCCTTCTTTTTTCCTGAACCTTGGCTCCGCAATCAAAGCACTATGTTTAGATCGTAGTTCTTTAGCAGGACTATACTACGAAAAAAAAATTGATTACTTGTCTTGGTTATGATTGTAAATTATTTTGTGGCAAAGACAAAGGGCTTTGACTAGACATCGTTTAATTATTGCAAGCCAATGTAATTTGTCTCTATGGATTGAGATTGATGCACTTCTTTTTAGACCCAAAATCCATCTGACTGCTGCATTCTGCAGTAGTTGAAGATGTTGGATGAGCTCTTTTGAGCCGCAGAGTAGCGTTGTTACAATAGTCCTGGCATGAAATAATGAGGTTTGTACCTACTCCTTTCTGAAAGAATGAGGAATGAAAGAAAGTCTTTATTAGTAAATGGACTAGCCAGAAACCTGCAGCACATGTGATTTTAACATGTGACTCCATACTGAGTTCTTTGTCAGTAGTTATCACTAGATTTCGAACTTTGGGTACATGCATTGGTAGAGTTCCTAGCTGTTCTGGCCATCACTCAGTTGCCCATGCATCATCAAGGACAAGCACTATCCCACCAGTTTTGCCACCATTTAAAGTAAAGGAGTTGTAATGTTTCCAATTTGCCACCAGCTGTAGGGTGTTTCTGAAGTTTGCAACAGCCTTCTCCAGGTCCTCATCCAGTCTGATTTTTATCTAGGTATCATTAGCATAGGTGAAAAAACAGATATTAAAGGATTCAATCAGAAATGCCTAACGGGCAACATGCAAATTGAAAAAGCTTGGACCCTGAGGCACACCTGTTACAATGGCTTTGCTATCAGAGCAGTAATCTAAGAGTTATACGGTTTGCGACTGATCCTCAAGGAGACCTAAACCATTTGAAAACTGTCCCTGCCATACCCACTTCTTTTAGTCGTCTGAGAAGGATGGCGTGCTAGATGGTATCAGATGCCTCTGGTACATCTATTAAAATCAGGCCAAACATTTAACCTTTGTCTCTGATCTGCTTTATCTCGTCCATCGCCTTCATAAGACCTGTTTCCATACCATAGCCTTTCAGATGCCTGACTGTTTCTCATATAAAATGTCATTTGATTCTGGGAACATCATACGCTGTCTGTGTACCAATGTTTCAGATAGTTGTACATGGGCAGTAGAGAAGTTGGCCGGTAGTTCGAGAGCACCTTGAGATCCAATGACTGTTTTCCAAGAGGGATGTAACCATGGCTGATTTCCTGAGTTGCTGCCCCCATTCAGATATCTTCACATAAAGAAGTATTAGTGGTCCTAGTTCCTTGCAAGAAGCGTGTAGACCTCAAACTGAATTTTCTGCTTTGATGTTTTACGTTTGAGAACAGAGACATTCTTCGAAAGTTGCCTGGAGAGAGTATAGCATCCACATGTACTGGAGTCATTTATCACGTATGCTTCCTGAGTAACTCCACTTCCGAAAATGAAAGCTCAGCAGCATATAACTGAACATTAAAGTAGAGGAACAGTTGGAAAATCTTTGCTGAGCTATGCTTGGGGAGTTTCTCTTGTGGCGTTCTCATTAGCTGTTGTGGCCAATGTTGCACTAAGGCTCTCCCCCAATCTCAGAATTCTTGAATATGAAAGCATTAGCCTGCAGATGTCTGAGCAGCATACATTGAAAAGATTTGAGAGCAAACCCCAGCCATCTCCAACTTATACAGAGCACTTACTCTTGTCCACAGTTGACTGGACATGCCTGTGCTGTAGATGCTGGAACTGCAGATGAAGACCAGACTCAAGTGACACTGTATTCTTCAGCTACTGAGCCTTGCTTTTTTCATCACTCTGATCATTGCCTTCAGTGGTTTCCTTAATATGGTGGTTGCAACTTTGCCTCACAGGAACTCCAGATTTAGCTAACTTAACATGAGTTTGCGTAATTCTAAATTCGGTTGAAAACGCTCTGGCAGAATAATTACAGAATGACACTGGGAGTGGAAATACTGCATTTCTCGTCATTTTTCCCACTGCTTAAAGCTGGTAACCTTTGGGAATCACCACAGGAGTTAGGTGTGGTATTCCTGTTTTCCACAAGTCCCCATTTTTCAGAGGACTCTCAGAATAAAGGTTCTCCTGATATTCCCAAATCCTGGAATTACCAATACTCATGGTGTCAGTAAATGTGGAACAGAAATAAAGAATCAGTATTCCTATTGAACTCCTAATGCCTCATCTTGCCTAAATGCTTTAACTGACTGGGATGAACCCCGCCCCCCGCATGGGACATGGCTTGGTCAGCTGGCGTCGCTAGAAGGTTTCCTGCTTTGGTATCACATTGGGATTACGTACCTGGAAGAGGTTTTTGGGGAGGAGCCATTGTGCCATTTCAGGACCTAAAAGCCAACTGTTTGTTATCGAATTTGCAGTTCTTTCGGAATCTTCAATTGCATCATTCCTTGTTTATTCCGGAGCTCCTGGGCGAAGCTCTCCCGGAATATAGTCTGTTAGAGGCAAAGAAGATCTTTTTGGGGAGTCTGGGCAAAGGGGCCACATCAGCAATTTATCGTTCCCTAGTCATTCATGCTCCAGATGGTCTCGGGAAGGCCAGACAGAGGTGGGAGTCCTGGGTGGGGGGACCTGGATGAGGATGGTTGGAGGGAGGCGTGCATGGCAACCAGGGAACTGGCGAGCTCCGTGTGGCTGTGAACGGTGCAGTTCAATTACTTACATGCCACATATCTTACCCTGAGACGCCTGCAGCATGTATGCCAAGATGCGCAGGTGGTGTGCTCATGCTGCACACTCCCCGCGGATAATTTCTTTTGTGTTGCCTGGAAGTGCCCGGTCTTGAAGCCCTTTTGGGTGGAGGTGGGTCATAAGTTGTCTACTGTCTTAACTCACCCCTTGGAATTGATGGCCCGTATTGCACTATTGGGGCTGATGGAGGAGGTGGGGGCATGCCTTAATGGGGGTGGCATGTTTTGTTGCCAAGCGAGATGTGGTCCGTGTCTGGAAGCAAAACCAACCGACTGTTAGATGCTGGCATGCAGGAGTGGACTGATGCACGCAGCAGGAGAAGACGATGTTTTAAGCCGTTGGTTGCCCGCAGAAGCATACCCGGAAATGGAGGGACTATTGTGGCATATCCATATGATGTGGTGCTGTCACCTCATTTTGGGTTTGGAGTGGGTTACTATGCCGTACATGTATGTGAATCGAATGCTGTACTATGCTATGTTTTGCTGCAAAACTTTCAATAAAGTTGGTTATACAAAAAAAAGAAGTCTAATAAGTAAGTGGATGTGGGCTTTTGTTCAGTTTGAAGCACAAGGTTGCCAGAGATAAAATGGGAACCAAAATATATCATTTCCTTTGGTGCTAAACCTCTTGATGAGGAAAAAGTAGCCGGTAAAGCAATATTGTTTATGCTCAATGTTAAAACATATGATTTCTCCTGCCAACAAATCAGTAACCCTAGCAATTCCACTAGCATTTTAATAAAATATTCAACGTTTGCGGTTTACATTGTGAACTGGTCATATCCAGCTTTGACTCCATAATGCAATTTAAATCCCCTTCGAAAATAAGTGGATCACTGAACACTGCTACTGTAAGAGTTCTAGCATAAATCCTGGGGCGGTCTTGAATCGGACCGTAAATGGAGTACAAACTAAATACGAAGAATTGCAGCTGATGGTAGCCAAAAGCTTTGAGTCATTCTGAGTTTACAAATATCAATAACGCTACTCCTTAATTGAAGAACCCTGTGAAATGATATCATATGGCTTGCATTAAAGTTAAGGCTCCCTGTATTACGTTTTTACAGATAAATACAGGCTGTAAACAATGTGTTTTCTGTCTGCATTTATTTTTAAAAGTGGATAAATACAGAAAATTGTGCTCTTTTCAAGTGACTCTCCGTGCTGTCTTTGATTAATTATAGGTCAGCAGCTGAGAATACGGATAGCATGGGAAATTAAAAAACAGGTTGACATTTCTTTAAATAATGTCATGTCAACATACTTTACGGTATAATGCTAGTATTTGCAAGTGGATGTATTGGTATGTAATATTTGACAGCTTAAATGGCTAAAATACAACGGACATCAAATTATGAGTGTGCGGCTATCAGTTAAGTAAATCGGGAAATGTACAGTTTTTGAACTTCATTTAAACACAAAACAAATATGGATAAATACATACAAAACGGCAGAAAAATAAATATGGATAAATGCAGACCGAAATGTTGAAAAAATAAATACCATAAAACCGGGAGCCCTAATTATAGTCTAGATGAGATCTTCCTATCCTGGACAACGACAGAGGTCTCCTGAAGACGTGCAATGTCTGGCTGGTAGGAGTTCAGTTTAGCACAGCCTCTGGCGTCTTTGGCCCTCACATTCAAACCCTTTATACTATGGGTGGTCCCATAGTATGCACATAGCAAGTTTTGAATTTCTCCAGTTCCTGTGCTGCCATTTTACCCCAACTTCTGGGCCTCTTCTTCCTCTCCGGCCTCCTTGCCACCCCTCCAGCTGAAAAGCTATTCCTCTCACTCTGCTGCTACGTCTTGTAGGAGTTGAGATTGTCTTGCACAACTTGGAACAGATCTTGCTACAAAAGACCAAAACCCACAGCAGCCCAGTGTGTGTAATTTTTCTCTGATCACCTGCTATTTTTGGTTATACATTGTTATGGTCTAATAAGATGGTAGTGAAGGAAAACAGTACTGCTTCATAGCATGCTTTGCAGTCTATGGATTGGACTATGGAGCCAGCAATGATAGAGGAATGCGTTGTCTTATCCCTTGTCCCCACATGACACTCAACCCATCCGACATTTACAAGGTCTTTGGAGCAGTGACAAAGCTGCAGTAATGTGTAGGTTGTCAAGTCCAGATGACAAAAAACACCATTATGTGCATGCAATCGCTGTATCTTCCATTACTCAAAAGGGTTTTAAATCCAAACTGTAAACATCAGTTACTGTATTTAATTCAATTGTCCGATTATTTAAGACAAAGCAAAAACAGACAGCTACGTTTCATATGAGTGCCTCGCCGTGACTGGTTGCCGGATGTAGCTGCCCTCAACACGATATTGATAGCTGAGAACGAATAACTTCAAGATCCCCCAAAAGAAGAACGGTGATCTCAGGATCTGTTACCTCGATATTGAGAATCCATTACTATATTTCAGCGAGAACTTGTAACCAACAAAACCACTATATCAAAGTAGTTGGCATGAGCAAGTTCTTCCTCCAAGGGTCATCGGTATGTTAAACTATCCATCCTGATGATGGTCTTGTGAATTATCTTGAAAAGACCGAAACGTCGACCTACACGTCCATTTCTGCGCTACAGACATCTTATGTTCAGTGACTTACTTAACTTTATGAGTAGTCACTGCACCCTATGTTACAGTTTGGATGTTTTCTTGTGTACTATAGGATAATTGATTTTTTACATTGGAATTGTTTATCTTGATTTTATTCTGATAGCTGATTGAGTACCCTTATGATTTCAAAACAAATAATAACAATTTTGATACCAAACTTCCCTGTGTTGTTCATCTTTATTCATTTAGCTAGTGTGGTAGCTATCTGTTTTTGCTTTGTCTTAAATAATCTGACAATTGAATTAAATACAGTAACTGATGTTTACAGTTTGCATTTAAAACCCTTTTGAGTAGAGATTCTAAACACTGTTTAACAGATCATTAAATAAATCCCTTGCTGGCAACCTATATTTCTATACATTATTCGCCCAAGCCCGCAAGGGTCTATTGGGTCACCCACCCTTTTCTTACTGTATCTTCTATTAGGCGTCATTCACCACCACCCCTTCCAAAGGAGGAAAGTGAAGACTTCACCACATATATGGGAGTGCATGACATTGTGAGAACTCATCTCTATAATGTATTGTACTGCAACGTTTATATGGCACTTACTACCCCTATGTGGGGCACTGAAGCGTTTGCATACATGGGTTGGATGGATGTTGCCTTTGTTCTGATCCTGTGTGGGAAGTGTTTCCATGGGGTGCATAAAAAGTGAGAAACAGGTGCGCAGTTTTTGGTTTTTAGTAAGCTGGCAGCTTTGAGCAGCTCTGCGGGTCCTTAATGGACTTTTTCTTAGTCCACTGAGCTTGTTATTGCTCTGCATTGTCCATTCTGAGTTATCTTTTTTAAAGTTTATGGTCCTGAGCAGGTATTAATCCACTGAAGTGAGCAGCTCTGAGGGTCCCTAATGGACTTTATTTTCTTAGTCCACTGAGCTTGTTATTGCTCTGCATTGTCCATTCTGAGATATCTTTTTTAAAGTTTATGGTCTTGAGCAGGTATTAGTTGGCGACACGGATCAGAGTTTGGCTGTGATGGATTTCCTTTTTTTTGTACATCCAATTTTTGGCTGGCTTTGTAAGATATCAAAGCGGTCATAGTATATAGTTAGTTGGGGCCCACAATGGTGGACTAAATTAATGTCCTCCGTTGTCCAGTGGCATGTAGTAGATCTCTGCAGTTATTCTATGCCTGTTCAGTTGGTGATGGGAGGTTTATTGCTGTGGTCTGGTACAGTGCTGAGGTATGGATGAGACTCATTGCAGTTTTGGCTTATGTGAGTGTGTCATGCAGTATAAGGAAATTATTATATAGTCTGTATGAATACAATCGACTGCCCAATTGCTAAGTTATTGAATTAGTATGAGGGTTTTATATTGTAATTACATTTACATAGCACTTATTACCTGTGAAGGTTTTTTGTAGCACTTTAGTCCAGGCAGCACGCTGATCCGCAACCTAAGATTAGTAGGTTTTTTTGTGGATTATTGTTGGTTATCAGGATTAGTCTTGTCCCCTTAAAAATAAAAAAATGCATTTACTCCAGTTTCTATGTAGTTGATTATATTATTATGAGTTAGATGTGCTCCTTAGTGGGATTGGCGGGGGGGGTTAATTCATTGGATATTGGTTTTAAAAGATGAGCTACAGGAGATTAGGTAATGTTAGGATGCAGGGGTATGGCTTTTGAAGGAGAAGTTGTGATTTTGACATGAGATGTGGGCAATTTGCAGAGATGCACTTATAGGGATTGAAGTAGGCATGCATGTGACATAGAGTAGGATGTGCTAAGAGAGAGGACACATGCAGAGGATGGAGAGGAAAAAGTCATTTGAAGGAAAAGGGAGAGTTGAGAATTGGACGTTTTAAGTCAAAGTCCATTTTTACACAGGGTTTTTGGGAATATTGTGGCAGCTTTTTGAGTCTGCATGCAAACCTGTAGAAAGAAGTAACATTATGTGCATGTTTTGCAGTTTCATTGTTGGCCATGGGAACACCAGAGTACACACACAACCATCACCTGTTGTCTAATACTTCAGATTTGAAATTAATGCACACTTATGTCCAAGACAAATGTGTTATGCTTAAGGTAGGAATTCTACTTTTTCCGAGTGGTGTATCCCAGATTTTTGCCCATCTATTCTTACTGGCTGTAGAATTCAGTGCACTTTACCCCTACTAACCAGTAGTAAAGTGCCTGAACTCCCCCTTTTAACCTAGTCTAATTGGCATTCTCTTAATTAGGTCACTTGCCTATAAGTCCCTATTATGTGCTGAGGGCCTAGAAATGAAATGCAGCTAGTGGACTGCAGTATCTAACATGGCTTCAGGCCTACCATTGTAGCAGTGTAAAAACTGCAGTACACTCTGTGAAAATAATACCTTTTGACGGGTAAAAACCTCCATTTTAAATATTAATAGGTCACCCCTATGTAGCCCACAAGGCAGGTGTATGGTAGAATTAAGATGTAAAAATTACGTTAACATGTCTTTATGGTGACTAGTACCCAAAAGCTATTTTCACAGTGGCAGAAATAGTTGTCCTAATTAAAAAAAAAGAGTGTACAGATTAAATACTAGTACTCTATTTCAGGAATGGGGCGAGGTACAAAAATAATGAAAGCAATTTTTTATTAGTTATTAGAAATCAAATTCAATGGTGAAGCCACATTTGATAGAAGGCTAATTTGCATTGCCTCTCTAGCTTCTCCAGCCAGTAATTTGCCTTGACAAGGTGTGAGTACATGTGAATTGCCTCTCAGGGAAAAACAGTAGGCTGACCCTAACAGGCTGAGATTAATCCACTGAAGTGAACAGAAAAGGAAGGGGGGGGCATCCTTCTTGACACTACAGTGTCACATACTGTTCAACAGTTCTGTTGAGGTACATATAACCCTTGGGGCACACTTGAAAGGGGAGATAACAGGATACCAAGACAGTTCTTGTGGATCCAATGTCTGGTTGCTCAAGGGCTCTGTTTTGTAATGCCAGACTTCTATCTGGGTTTGTTGTGGGTACAGTGCCTGCTTCAAACTGGACTTTAGTGTTAGATTTGAGAATATACTAGTATTACCATAGTACACTCCCAGCACCCAGGTTTAGTGTGACTGAAGACATCTAAACAAATGCCCAAACTGGGTAGTGATGACCCCAGGATCATTTACCCCTTTGGTTAGAACATGTCCAAGAGTTATTCCCACCCATTAGATAGTACAGGCTTTAATGTGGAACTTCCGGGCACCCAGCTAAGAACCCTTCCTGGACCTGTGGGAGATCATAAGAGAACTGAACCTGCTGGCTGTATCCAGAAGAAAGACGTGGACTCCAATGGTCATAAGGCTGACCACCTTTCAAGCTACAGGGATACACAAGCTACAAGAGTCCTTTTCCTTGAAGTACCTAGCTGACCAGTGACAAGTGGACCCTGCTGTTGACTGTTGCTTGACACCCAGTGAGTCTCTAAGTGCCTCCCCTGAGGGCTTTAGAAGTGCACTCCTTTGGTGGGGTGGGCCTTGAAGGACAAGTGGGATTATTTAGAGTTTAGTAGGGTACTCCTTTGCAATGGCAGTGGAGTTCCCTCTCTGCGAAACGGAAGGTCCATCTGTCTCTGTCCTACTCCTCTGGCAGCCCGACGGAAGTTGACCATTCGACTACCCACCCAATTTAGAGTAGGCGTTTGAATGGTCAGTTTGTGTTCTCCCTTGCCATCATTAAAAATGTGGTGGCGAGGGACAATAAAAAGGGTATGCCTAGATGGGGATCCTGTGGTCATTGTGCCACTGGAATCAAACTATACCTGACTGATGAGCCCTTGTCAGGGCGAAACTGGCCTTGGGTTGCTTCTGTTCAGGGAGGACCAGGCAGTTTAGGCGGATCTGTCGCTATTGTAGCAGGGTGAAGACCAATTCGTAAATGGCTGGCTCCAAACTGAGGTGGCACAGTGAGGAAAATAACGATGGGTTGAGATGCTACCCCAGCGATTGCCAGTGTTTAGCCTAATTGCAAGTGTTCCTCCCATAATTTTTTTTGTGTTTAATGGATCTTAACAGCCAGCCACCAGAAAACAGTTGGAATCAACGCAATCCTACAAAATCCAAATGGTAACTGTTCCTGCCTAAAACTGCGTGGTCGGCACTGCATGAGTGACAGAGGTCTGTTGCAACCTCAAATAGTACATTTCTGGGGTTGTCCTGTTTGTCAACTTATCCTGCAGTAATCAACCTAGTACCATTCGACTGCTTATCTTTACGTGTCCGCCAGCTTTCAATTGTGTTACACATTGGTCTTTACAGAATGAGTGTTAGATTACACCTATAAAACCAAGGACACCAAGCCTACCTAGGCGCACCCTGGTCAACAATATGCCTCTCAGGATAACGTCTACAAAGACTGGTCTTAGAGACTGACCCTTAGGATGATGGTAGTAACACTGCCTTAAGACTGAGGTTAAGGGAACTATTGAACGCATAGGGACACTTTCAGGTAAGTCATAGAACAGCGCCAACAAACAACTTGGATCACTACTCAGAACCTCATTCAGGACACCACACTCGTAGGCTGCATCTTGTGGGTTTTTTGTGTGTTACTAAAAAATGACACATCCCTTTCTTTTTTTAGTTACCAATCTGAGTTGAATAATTAACAAAAGTAAAAATTGCGCGAAAGGTTTTCTTTACATTTTTTATTTCTTAAAAAGTGGGTGGGTGTGGGGAGGAAGCAACACTGGGGACAGGAGCTTGACAGCAAATATAAGGCTGAAACAAGAAAGGGATACTGCTAGGCAG